>NC_064251.1:61679392-62360226 GCF_003254725.2 Canis lupus dingo | reverse complement strand
TCCTAACTCTTGGAAACGAACTAGGGGTGGTGGAAGGGGAGGAGGGTGGGGGGGGTGGTGACTGGGGGGCGGGCATTGAGGGGGGCACTTGATGGGATGAGCAATGGGTGTTATTCTGTATGTTGTCAAATTGAACACCAATAAAAAATAAATTTATTTTTCAAAAAAAGGAGTCAATCCCATTTACAATTGCACCCAAAAGCATAAGATACCTAGGAATAAACCTAACCAAAGAGGTAAAGGATCTACACTAAAAACTATAGAACACTTCTGAAAGAATTGAGGAAGACACAAAGAGATGGAAATATATTCCATGCTCATGGATTGGCAGAATTAATATTGTGACAATGTCACTGTTACTCAGGGCAATTTACACATTTATTGCAATCCCTATCAAAGTACCATGGACTTTCTTCAGAGAGTTGGAACAAATTATCTTAAGATTTGTGAGGAATCAGAAAAGACCCCGAATAGCCAGGGGAATTTTAAAAAAGAAAACCATATCTGGGGACATCACAATGCCAGATTACAGGTTGTACTACAAAGCTGTGGTCATCAAGACAGTGTGGTTCTGGCACAAAAACAGACACATAGATCAATGGAACAGAATAGAGAACCCAGAAACGGACCCTGAACTTTATGGTCAACCAATATTCGATAAAGGGGGAAAGACTATCCACTGGAAGAAAGACAGTCTCTTCAATAAATGGTGCTGGGAAAATTGGACATCCACATGCAGAAGAATGAAACTAGACCACTCTCTTTCACCACACACAAAGATAAACTCAAAATGGATGAAAGATCTAAATGTGAGACAAGATTCCATCAAAATCCTAGAGGAGGGCAGCCCCGGTGGCGCAGCGGTTTGGCGCCGCCTGCCGCCAGGGGTGTGATCCTGGAGACCCGGGATCGAGTCCCACATCAGGCTCCTTGCATGGAGCCTGCTTCTCCCTCTGCCTGTGTCTCTGCCTCTCTCTCTCTAGCTGTGTCTCTATGAATAAATAAATAAAATCTAAAAAAAAAAAAAAATCCTAGAGGAGAACACAGGCAACACGCTTTTTGAACTCGGCCACAGTAACTTCTTCCAAGATACATCCATGAAGGCAAGAGAAACAAAAGCAAAAATGAACTATTGGGACTTCATCAAGATAAGAAGCTTTTGCAGAGCAAAAGGAACAGTCAACAAAACTAAAAGAAAACCTACAGAATGGGAGAAGATAGTTGCAAATGACGTATCAGATAAAGGGCTAGTTTCCAAGATCTATAAAGAACTTATGAGGGTTGTATAGGGAGGGGCAAGATGGCGGAAGAGTAGGGTCCCCAAGTCACCTGTCCCCGCCAAATTATCTAGATAACCTTCAAACGTCGTGAAAATCTATGAATTCAGCCTGAGATTCAGAGAGACCAGCTGGAATGCTACAGTGAGAAGAGTTCGCGCTTCTATCAAGGTAGGAAGACGGCGGGGGGGGGAAGGAAAGAAAGACACAAAAGGCCTCCAAGGGGGAGGGGCCCCGCGAGGAGCCGGGCTGAGGCCGGGGCGAGTGTCCCCAGGACAGGAGAGCCCCGTCCCGGAGGAGCAGGAGCTGCACCGACCTTCCCGGGCGGAAAGGGGCCCGCAGGGAGGTGGAGCAGGACCCAGGAGGGCGGGGATGCCCTCGGCCTCCCGGGGACACTAACAGACACCTGCGCCCCGGGAGAGTGCGCCGAGCTCCCTAAGGGCTGCAGCGCGCACGGCGGGACCCGGAGCAGCTCGGAGGCGGCTCCCGCAGAGGCCCGCGCAGGAGGGGATTCGGCCAGGGGTGCGAATCCAACAGCGCAGGCACAGGAGCCCAGGGCACCAGGGACACAGCCCTGGATCCGGCGCTCCCCCTGGGACAGGCAGAGGCCGGGAGGGCACAGTACAGCAAGGACGCTCCTGCCCCAAGCTGAGCAGCTCAGCGGCGCCGCCCCCGGAGCATCCAGGCCCCTGCAGGCTGAGAGCTCTAGTAGTTACAGAGGGAACTGAATCCAGGGCTAGAGACCTGGCTGCCGCCACTGTTGTTGTTCCTCCTGGGGCCTCACCGGATAAACAGCTTAAACATCTTTTACTGAGCCCTGCACCAGGCAGGGGGCTGAGCAGCTCCCCCAAGTGCTAACACCTGAAAATCAGCACAGTAGGCCCCTCACCCAGAAGACCAGCTAGAGGGACAGGGGAAAAACAAATTATTGACCAAGCAGCACTGGAAAGTTCTAGGGGAAGTGAGGGACTTACAGTATACAGAATCAGAGGGTACTCCCCCTTGTTTGTTTTTTTTTTTTTTTTTTTGATTTCTGTTTGCTTCCTGTCCCTTTTTTCTTCTTTTTTTCTTTTCTTCTCTTTTTTTCTCTTTTTCTTCTTTTTTTCTTTTTTTTTTTTTTTTGTTTTCTTTCCTTCTTTCTCTTCTCTCTTTTTCTCCTTTTCCCAATACAACTTGTTTTTGCCACTCTGCACTGAGCAAAATGACTAGAAGGAAAACCTCACCTCAAAAGAAAGAATCAGAAACAGTCCTCTCTCCCACAGAGTTACAAAATTCGGATTACAATTCAATGTCAGAAAGCCAATTCAGAAGCACTATTATAAAGCTACTGGTGGCTCTAGAAAAAAGCATAAAGGACTCAAGAGACTTCATGACTGCAGGATTTAGATCTAATCAGGCAGAAATTAAAAATCAATTGAATGAGACACAATCCAAACTAGAGGTCCTAACGACGAGGGTTAACGAGGTGGAAGAACGAGTAAGTGACATAGAAGACAAGTTGATGGCAAAGAGGGAAACTGAGGAAAAAAGAGACAACTAAAAGATCATGAGGACAGGTTAAGGGAAATAAGTGACAGCCTGAGGAAGAAAAATCTACGTTTAATTGGGGTTCCCGAGGGTGCCAAAAGCGACAGAGGTCCAGAATATGTATTTGAACAAATCGTAGCTGAAAACTTTCCTAATCTGGGAAGGGAAACAGGCATTCAGATCCAGGAAATAGAGAGATCCCCCCCTAAAATCAATAAAAACCGTACAACACCTCGACATTTAATAGTTACGCTTGCAAATTCCAAAGATAAAGAGAAGATCCTTAAAGCAGCAAGAGACAAGAAATCCCTGACTTTTATGGGGAGGACTATTAGGGTAACAGCAGACCTCTCCACAGAGACCTGGCAGGCCAGAAAGGGCTGGCAGGATATATTCAGGGTCCTCAATGAGAAGAACATGCAGCCAAGAATACTTTATCCAGCAAGGCTCTCATTCAGAATGGAAGGAGAGATGAAGAGCTTCAGACAGGCAGGAACTGAAAGAATATGTGACCTCCAAACCAGCTCTGCAAGAAATTTTAAGGGGGACTCTCAAAATTCCCCTTTAAGAAGAAGTCCAATGGAACAATCCACAAAAACAGGGACTGAACAGTGTCATGATGACACTAAACTCATATCTTTCAATAGTAACTCTGAACATGAACGGGCTTAATGACCCCATCAAAAGGCGCAGGGTCTCAGACTGGATAAAAAAGCAGGACCCATCTATTTTCTGTCTATAAGAGACTCATTTTAGACAGAAGGACACCTACAGCCTGAAAATAAAAGGTTGGAGAACCATTTACCATTCGAATGGTCCTCAAAAGAAAGCAGGGGTAGCCATCCTTATATCAGATAAACTAAAATTTACCCCGAAGACTGTAGTGAGAGATGAAGAGGGACGTTATATCATACTTAAAGGATCTATCCAACAAGAGGACTTAACAATCATCAATATATATGCCCCGAATGTGGGAGCTGCCAAATATATCAATTAATAACCAAAGTTAAGACATACTTAGATAATAATACACTTACACTTGGTGACTTCAATCTAGCTCTTTCTATACTCGATAGGTCTTCTAAGCACAACATCTCCAAAGAAACGAGAGCTTTAAATGATACACTGGACCAGATGGATTTCACAGATATTTACAGAACTTTACATCCAAACGCAACTGAATACACATTCTTCTCAAGTGCACATGGAACTTTCTCCAGAATAGACCACATGGGTCACAAATCAGGTCTGAACCGATACCAAAAGATTGGGATCGTCCCCTGCATATTCTCAGACCACAATGGACTTGAAATTAGAGTACATTTTTAAAATCGTTTGTATTTCCTTGGTATTGGTTGTGATGTCTCCTCTTTCATTCATGATTATATTAATTTTAGTCTTTTGTCTTTTTAATAAGGCTGCTTAGTGGTTTATCTATCTTATTAGTTCTTTCAAAGGAGCTTCTACTGGTTTTGTTGATCTGTTCCACAGTTCTTCTGGTCTCTATTTCATTGAGTTCTGTTTGAATCCTTATTTACTCTCTTCTGCTTGGTGTAGGTTTTACTTGCTGTTCTTTTTCCGGTTCCTTTAGGTGCAAGGTTAGCTTATGTACTGGTGCTTTTTCCAATTTTTTGAGGGAGGCTTGTATTGAGATGTATTTTCTCCTCAGGACTGCTTTTGCTGTATCCCAAAGATTTTGAATGGCTGTATCTTCATTTTCATTAGTTTCCATGAATCTTTTTAATTCTTCTCTAATTTCCTGTTCCATTCATCTTTTCGTAGGATGCTCTTTAACCTCCACGTGTTTGAGTCTTTCAAATTTCTTCTTGTGACTGAGTTCTAGTTTCAAAGCATTGTGTTCTGAAAATATGCAGGGGACAATCCCAATCTTTTGGTATCGATTGAGACCTGATTTGTGACTCAGTATGTGGCCTATTCTGGAGAAAGTTCCATGTGCACTTGAGAAGAACGTGTATTCAGTTGCATTCAGATGCAAAATTCTGTATATATCTGTGAAATCCATCTGGTCCAGTGTATCGTTTAAAGTATTGGTTCTTTGCTGTTGTTGTACTCTGTCATTTGCAGAAAGTGCTGTGTTGAAGTCTCCTTCTATTAGTGTACTGTTATCTAAGTATGTCTTTACTTTGGTTATTAATTGATTGATATACTTGGCAGCTCCCACATTAGGGGCATAAATATTCATGATTTTTAGGTCCTCGTGTTGGATAGATCCTTTAAGTGTGATATAGTGTCCCTCTTCATCTCTTACTACAGTCTTCAGAATAAACTATAATTTATGAAATTAGGATTGTTACCCCACCTTTTTTTTGAGGATCATTTGAATGGTAAATGGTTCTCCAACCTTTCATTTTAGGCTGTAGGTGTCCTTAGGTGTGAAATCAGTCTCTTGTAGACAGCATATACATGGGTCTTGCTTTTTTATCCAATCCAAAGCCGTGCGTCTTTTGATGGGATCATTTAACCCATTGACGTTCAGAGTTACTATTGAAAGATATGAATTTAGTGTCATTGTCACATCTATTCAGTTCCTGTTTTTATGGATGATTTCTTGGGTTTCTCTTTCTTTTACAGAGTCCCCCCTTAATATTTCTTGCAGAACTGGTTTGGTGGTCACATATTCTTTCAGTTTCTGCCTATCTTGGAAGCTCTTTATCTCTCCTTCTATTCTGAATATACAGCCTTGCTGGATAAAGTATGCTTGGCTGCATGTTCTTCTCATTTAGTACCTTGATTATATCATGCCAACAATTTCTGGTCTGCCAGGTCTCTGTGGAGAGACCTGTTGTTAACATATTTCTCCCCATTTAAGTATTAAGTATCTCTTGTCTCTCTGCTTGAAGGATTTTTCTCTTTATCTTTGGAATTGCAAGTTTCACTATTAAATGTCGAGGTGTTGAATGGTTTTTATTGATTTTTTGGGAGGACCTCTCCCTCCTGGATCTGAATGCCTGTTGCCTTCCCCAAATCAGGGAAGTTCTCAGCTATGATTTGTTCAAATATGCTTTCTATCCCTCTGTCCCTCTCTGTGTTTTCTGGAACCCCAATTATTAGTAGATTCTTCCTTCTGAGGCTATCATTTCCCTTAACCTTTCCTTATGGTCTTTTAATATTTTTCTCTTTTTTCCTCAGCTTCCTTCCTTGCCATCAACTTGTCTTCTATGTCACTCATTCTTCTACCTTATTAACCCTCATCGTTAGGACCTCCAGTTAGGATTGCATCTCATTTAATTGATTTTTAATTTCGGCCTGATTAGATCTAAATTCTGCAGTCGTGAAGTCTCTTGATTTCTTTATGCTTTTTTCCAGAGCCACTTTATAATTGTGCTTCTGAATTGGGTTTCTGACATTGAATTGTAATCCAAATTCTGTAACTCTGTGGCAGAGAGTACTGTTTCTGATTCTTTCTTTGTAGTGAGGTTTTCCTTCTAGTCATTTTTCTCAGTTTAGAGTGGCCGTATGAGTGGGTTGAGTCAAGATTGCCAACCATGATCTAAGTAAATTTCACCCTAGATGTCTCTGCTGAGGTCAGAGACCAGAAATTGAAAACAAAGATCAGAACAAAATAAAACAAAAGGACCACTAAAGTGAAAAACAAAATTTTAAAACAAAGTAGTACAAAATAAAGGCCAAGAATCCCAAGGAAGAAAAAAAAAAGAAAAAGATAAAGGGGGGGGGGGACAAAAGTAAAAAGGGAAAAAAAGGAGAACAAAAAAGGGGGGGACTGGGAGTTAGTGGTGGTGACAATTTTGTAGTGTAGGGAGAATGTAGTCTACCTGAGGGGTGCTAGAGGGTAATCCTCTTGGTTCTGAGTGTATTAAGCTCTGTATGTTAGAAGATGCTCAATCCCAAATTTATATAAACAAGAAATACTTGTAGAAGTCCCCAACATTGACCACCAAAACATAAATGAGATAAAATAGGGTGGCAGAATAGGAAGGAAGAGAGAATATAATCTTGCAGAATGAACCGGCATGGTATTCCACTTGGTTCTGAGTGCATGCTGGTATTAACTTCTGATATTGTAGAACAAAATGAGGCAGATGAGACAAAAAAACACAAAATAAAAACCTGTATCTCAGATACCTCCCAAAATTAAATTGCATATGTTGAAAGGAATCCAGAAGTGAAAAATATATCTAAGACATGTAATAGTAAAAATATGAAAGTCAAAAAGGAAGAAACTTAAAAATGAGGAGGTGGTAAAATATTGTAGTTAAGGTAGGAAAAGGGAAAGAATATTAGAAATGTTTAGTCTGATGAAGAAGAGTTGTAATGGAAAAAGGAAAAAAAGGAAAGAAAAAAAATTTAAAGATGGGACCCTCTATTTCTATATACTATGTTCCCTCGATTTCCCCTTTGTCCTGGAGCTTTTCAGTGCTGCTTGGTCAAAACTTTGCTTTTTCTCTGTTCTTCCAGCTGGTCTTCTGGGGGAGGGGTCCACTGTGCTGATTCTCAGGTGTGTGTGTGCCTGGGTGGAGCTGCCCCACCCCCCCGCCAGGTGCTGGGCTCAATGGGAGCTGTTTACGCCATGAGGCCTGTGTTCCCTGGTGGCCCCGCCTCTCCCAGGCACAAGGTGAAACAAGGAGGAAAAACAATGGCACTCACCAGATTTTCAGCTCTGGAGTCAGCACCCCCTGAATAACTAACAGCAGTCTCCCAGTCCTCACTGGCCTAGATGCTCCTGAGCTGGTGCAGGTGCACTGATCTGCACAGCTTGGGGGCGCCCAGTGGCAAGAGAGTTCTGGCTGTCCTGTGCCCTCCCCGCTTCCTCCTGTCCCAGGGGGGAATGCAGGATACCTGGCTTTGTCTGCTTGGTCACCCTGGGACTCAGGGCCCTCTACTGCTGGAACCGCCTTCCTTCCTGGGTGCTGTGGCTCCTGAAGGTAATGGGGCACAGCCACCTCCCTGTGGAGCCAGCCCAAAGACAGAGGATTTAGAGATGCCATGGCCCTCTGCTTTCACCTCTTCTGGGTCACCTGGGACTGATCCCCAGGAGTGGGATTGCTGGATCCTCCAGTAGGAACATGTGCAGCTCTCAAAGGCATCACTCCTATCCAGGGCATTTCTTGAGATGGCAGCTGTGAGCGGGCAGCACCCTGAAGGGAGCGAAGATGAAGGCCATGGAGGAGGTCTAATCCAAAGACAATGAAAAGGAAGGTGTCCCGGGGCACCACCTTGGCCTCCACCCTCTCAGTATCTGGGGCCCAATCCCGAGGTTAACCTTGACATCAGACCGATGAATGGGGAAAAGGAGCAGACGAGTTTGTCACTGACAAGCTTCATGTGACAGAGGCCTCCTGAGCAAAGACCCCAAGGAGTGGTAAACCCCAAATGCTTGTCTATTGGGTTTAATAAGGAGAAGAGATTATGGAAGAGTAACTCAACTATGTGAGGAGGCTAAAAGAACATAAAGATTTTTTTTTTAATAACAAGATCTGTTTGTCCAGAATTCTCATTCTCATGCTCAACCTCCTGTCCTTGAAAATAAGAATGTCATTCTCTCCCCTCCTGGCACTCCCCTCCAAGGCACCTTCCAGGGGCATGGGAGGCGGTGTGCTTCTTGGGAGGAAAAGGAGGGGAGTCAGCACACCTTCCTTCAACATGCTGTGTGTGTGTGTTTTGTGTGTGTTTCTTTGCTGCTATGGCTACTTTTTAAAAGTGTCTATAGTTCAGAAAAGTATACTCATTTCCTTTATATCCAAGTCTCATCTCAGATTTGTCTTTTGAGAGGAGTGGGGAGGGTGGGCCACATTTTCCTCTGCCATGGAGGAGAAGGATAAGATGAGTGCAGACCTGTGCATATTCTTTTCTGTCATGGCGGTGAGCAGAAGATTCAGATTCAGCTCTTGTGGGATGGGATCCAATCTCTCTGTGACCAATCAGGAAAAATATCAGGCAAAAAGAGGGCAAGGAAAGGTTAGAAGAACAGGGACAAGAGCAGCTATAGGGATCCCTGGGTGGCGCAGCGGTTTGGCGCCTGCCTTTGGCCCAGGGCGCGATCCTGAAGACCCGAGATCGAATCCCACATCGGGCTCCCGGTGCATGGAGCCTGCTTCTCCCTCTGCCTATGTCTCTGCCTCTCTCTCTCTCTCTGTGACTATCATAAATAAATAAAAATTAAAAAAGAAAAAGAGAAAAAAAAAAAAGAGCAGCTATAGATGCTGGAGTTTCCAGAGCAATGATGTCATCAGAGGCACGTGAATGTCAAATATTTCTGGGGACCATGTTTATGGATGCCTTGGCGTGTAAGTCATTTCAAATTAACGGTACTACCATCTGGTCACTTTAGCATATTGTCTCCAGCTCATGTGAGCAGTGTGGTCATGCAATTATAATATGGGCTTAATGGGGGTTGGAATTGTGCCAGAGAAAGGGAGACAGCATCAAGTCGTTGAGCCTAAGGCATGTCTAAGAGAGTGACTCTCTACAGTACATTGAGGCAAAAGGAGGCCAGCTGGATTTTTGTTTTGTTGGTTGCATATCTGTGGCAATGGGGTAGGTGTGGGTAGTTGCTTGTTTTCTGGACGAGGTGGAAGAACTCTTCAAGTGGAAGTATTTGCACAAGAGGTCTGGCGGGATGGGAGGGTGTGGGTCAGTCCATTCACTAAGAAAACAGGAGAATCAGGCTTTTTAAGAAATAGGCAATGGGAGAAATTTAGTTTTGTTCATCGCAGCAACTGGCAACAACAGAACATTCTCAGAATGAATTGAGTTGAGTTGCAGGAGCCAGCATGAGCCTGCCCCCACTGCCCTCAGTTTGTGTCTACATATAAACACACACACACACACACACACACACACACACACACACACACATCTGACCTTCCATTTCCAAATCCACTGGAGGACTCAGGGTTGGTGGGGGGATGGGGGAGCGGCAGGTGATCCATTCCAATGGGCCTCATTCAATCATTTCATTCAAATACACAAGGCTGCCTGTTAAAGTCAGAGCCTGGGACTTCTCTCCATTGAATGGCCTTCTTCAACTCCCCCAAACCTCAGGCTGCAGCTTCCAAGCTGCGGGGCAGGTGAGGGGAGGAGGGAGAGAAAGGGAAAAGAAAGGGGAAGGGGAGGGGAGGGGAGAGAGAGAGAAATAGGAAAGGGAAGGGGAAAGGGAAGGAGAAAGAGGATATCTGAAGAACTCACCTTATCTCGGGGCCAAAGAGTCCCCTCCTGGTTTCCTAACCCAGGAAACCCCAATAAACCCTTTGGGAATCATGGATGTGGAGAATGACGTCTCACTATAATGCCTTCCAGTAGTGGGGGTGTATCTGGGAGGGCATGGCATGGTGTGACCTGCTGAGTCTGACGGGGACTTAAACACATGACAGTGGTGTCTTAGGGTTCAGAGGCCAAACATAGGCATGGAGAGATAAGGGCGAAGGACTAAGGGAGGCCTGGCAGGGGACATTTCTGACTCATTCACCCTGGGTGAGGGCCCAGCAAGCACATTCTTTCCTCTAAAGGAACCAACAGTTTACTGGTTCTCCATAGACCTGTCCTTCCTCTTTCACCCACTTCCTAAGGGAAATCCTCAGTCTCATTTGCCATAATCACTGGCTGTTTCACAAGCCACCTTCCATCTACTAAAAGGAGGAAAGAAGATGGAAAAACATGAACCAGCCTGACACATGGCACCTCCACATGGAGGGGTAGGGTTGGGGGACTCACCAGACAAATGATAACTCTGACCCATGATCCCAGGGTTCTTGAAAAAGTGAAATGGAAGGAACACCTGGCTGACTCAGAAGAGTACTCAACTCTTGATCTCAGTCAGGGTCATGAGTTTGAGCCCTATGTTAGGTCTAAAGATAATAAAAAATGAACTTTTTAAAAATTAAGTATGTATAGGGTGCCTGGGTGGCTCAGTGGTTGAGTGTCTGTCTTCGGCTCTGGGCGTTACCCCTGGGTCCTGGGATAGAGTCCCACATCGAGTTCCCTGCGGGAAGCCTGCCTTTCCCTCTGCCTGTGTCTCTGCCTCTGTGTGTGTGTGTCTCTCATGAATAAAGAAGTAAAATTTTTAAAAATTTAAATTTAAAAAATGGAATGGAAAGATAACGTGGTGAGGAGGATGCAGACGTACCTATTACTGCTGAACTCTAGGCTTAGAAAAGGCTAAAATGCTCCATTGTAGGTGATGTCTATATTTAACCACAACCTAAAAACAAAACAAGACCCCCTGTCCTTGGCTCAGAGTAAGGGAGTTCCTGGGTCAGGTTGGAGGGGGTCCTGTTGTCCACAGTGTGGAAAACCAGGGTTCAGCAGGAATATTTTCTTCCTCTCCAGGTAGACAGACATGGTCACTGATGTCATCCCTATAAAGGCAAGGCAAGAAGGAAGAACTTCAGCATTTCAAAGTACCTTTTAGGGGCACCTGGGAGGCTCCGTCTGGTTAAGCATCTGACTCTTGCTTTCATCTGCCAGGAGGTGGCATTCTTGACTCACCTGGTAAAGCTGTGGGGAGCTGTAAGGAAGGTATCAGGCCAACATTTTCCAAGGGGCTTTATTGGCTCCAGAAAGTCTATCTGAGTTTCTTTGAGCTGTCTGATTCTATCTGAGTCTATGCATGTGTCTTAAGGATGAGATTCCAGGGGCATCTGCCCTGCTTAGTCAGTAGAGAGCTCAACTCTTGTCCTCAAGGTTGAGTTCGAGCCCTACGTTGGGAATAGAAAATACTTTAAAATTTGATTATTTTTTGTAACACCCAGCATTTAACAATTCAAATGTCAAGTGATGACACTGTACCAGGACATGTTACAACTTTAGGAATTACATTTAAGTTTTGGAACAGTGACAGCATTCACACAATTAATATAATCTAAGAGGGCTTATCATTATTTGTTTGACAATGCTTCTCATGTGATTTAACATAGCAGGTAAACTACATTAATTAGTCAAGAGATGCTATTTAGGGTTTTACTTTCTGGGAATCTGTTGACAATCAATGAATGAATGAAGGAACAAGCAAACAGCCAGCCAGCTGGCCAGCCAGCCAGCCAAACCAACCAACCAACCAACCAACCAACCAACCAACCAACCAACCAACCAACATCTCAGAAGGTTTCAAGGCACATGCCTACAAAGGATCACAGATCATTACAAAATTGAAAACTTCAGCATCTGTTTCACCAAGGTGGCCCTAGGAGATTCTACAGGAGGTTATAGAGTTATCACCAAAATTTAGCTCCTTTATTTATTTTTATTTTTTTATTGGAGTTCGATTTCCCAACATATAGCATAACACCCAGTGCTCATCCCATCAAGTGCCTCACCCTCAATGCCCATCACCCAGTCACCCCATCCCCTCGCCCATGTCCCCTTCCACCACCCCTAGTTCGTTTCCCAGAGTTAGGAGTCTTTATGTTCTGTCTCCCTTTCTGATATTTCCCACACATTTCTTCACCTTTCCCTTATATTCCCTTTCACTATTATTTATATTCCCCAAATGAATGAGAACATATAATGTTTGTCCTTCTCCGATTGACTTACTTCACTCAGCATAATACCCTCCAGTTCCATCCACGTCGAAGTAAATGGTGGGTATTTGTCATTTCTAATGGCTGAGTAATATTCCATTGTATACATAGACCACGTCTTCTTTATCCATTCATCTTTCGATGGGCACCGAGGTTCCTTCCACAGTTTGGCTATTGGGGACATTGCTGCTAGAAACATCGGGGTGCAGGTGTCTCTGCTTTTCACTGCATCTGTATCTTTGGGGTAAATCCCCAGTAGTGCGACTGCTGGGTCATAGGGTAGATCTATTTTTAACTCTTTGAGGAACCTCCACACAGCTTTCCAGAGTGGCTGCACCAGTTCAATTCCCACCAACAGTGCAAGAGGGTTCCCCTTTCTCCACATCCTCTCCAACACTCGTTGTTTCTTGTCTTGTTAATTTGCCCCATTCTCACTGGTGTGAGGTGGGATCTCATTGTGGTTTTGATTTGTATTTCCCTGATGGCCAGTGACCCGGAGCATTTTCTCATGTGCTTGTTGGCCATGTGTATGTCTTCTGTGGTGAAATTTCTGTTCATGTCTTTTGCCCATTTCAGGATTGGATTGTCTCTTTGCTGTTGAGTTTCATAAGTTCTTTATAGATCTTGGATACTAGCCCTCTATCTGATATGTCATTTGCAACTATCTTCTCCCATTCCGTAGGTTGTCTTTTAGTTGTGTGGACTGTTTCTTTTGCTGTGCAGAAGCTTTTTGTCTTGATTTAAGTCCCAATTGTTCATTTTTGCTTTGTCTCCCTTGCCTTCATAGATGTATCTTGCAAGAAGCTGCTGTGGCCAAGTTCAAAAAGGCTGTTTCCTGTGTTTTCCTCTAGGATTTTGATGGATCCTTGTCTCACATTTAGATCTTTCATCCATTTTGAGTTTATCTTTGAGTGTATGGTGTAAGAGAATGGTCTAGTTTCATTCTTCTGCACATGGCTGTCCAATTTTCCCAGCACCATTTATTGAAGAGACTGTCCTTTTTCCAGTGGATAGTCTTTCCTGCTTTGTCGACTGTTAGTTGACCATAGAGTTGAGGGCCCATTTCTGGGTTCTCTATTCTGTTCCATTGATCTATGTGTCTGTTTTTGTGCCAGTAGCACACTATATTGATGATCACAGCTTTGTAGTACAACTTGAGGTCTGGCATTGTGATGCCCCAGCTCTGGTTTTCTTTTTCAATATTCCCCTGGCTAGAAAGGAGAGAAAATGAGTGAAAATATCAGTGAGGGTGATAAAACATGAGAGACACCTAACTCTGGGAAATGAACAAGGGGTAGTGGAAGGGGAAGTGGGCTGGGGTTGGGATAACTGGGTGATGGGCACTGAGGGGGGCACTTGGCAGGATGAGCACTGGGTATTATGCTATATGTTGGCAAATTGAACTCCAATTTAAAAAATTTTTAAAAATTCCCCTGGCTATTCAGGGTCTTTTCTGGTTCCACACAAATCTTAAGATGATTTGTTCCAACTCTCTGAAGAAAGCCCATGTTACTTTGATAGGGATTGCATTAAATGTGTACATTGCCCTGGGTAGCATAGACATTTTCACAACATTCTTTCAATCCATGAGCATGAATATTTTTCCATCTCTTTGTGTCTTCCTCAATTCCTTTCAGAAGTGTTCTGTAGTTTATAGGGTATAGATCCTTTACTTCTTGGTTAGGTTTATTCTTAGGTATCTTGTGCCTTTGGGTGCAATTGTAAATGGGATTGAACCCTTAAAATCTATTTCTTCAGTCTCATTGTTAGTGTATAGAAATGCCACTGATTTCTGGGCATTGATTTTGTATCCTGCCAAATACAGGATACTCATACTGCTGAATTGCTGTATGAGTTCTAGCAATCTTGGGGTGGAATCATTTTGTTTTGTTTTGTTTTTTTAGATTTTATTTATTTATTCATGAGAGACAGAGAGAGAGGCAGAGACACAGCCAGAGGGAGAAGCAGGCTCCATTCAGGGAGCCTGACGTGGGACTCGATCCAGGGTCTCCAGGATCAGGCCCTGGATTGAAGGCGGCACTAAACCACTGAGCCACCCAGGCTCCCCAGGGTGGAGTCTTTTGTGTTTTTTATGTACAGTATCATGTTATCTGTAAAGAGGGAGAGTTTGACTTCTTTGCTAATTTGAATGCCTTTTATTTCTTTTTGTTGTCTGATTGAAATGTAGCCTCTTTAATATTGAGAAGTTTTCACTCTCTTACTTAGGTAAAGACTGGATAAAAAGGAATATAAAAACCTTGTTGCACACAAGCAGCCCCACTGCGGGCCAGTCCCACAGTGGGCCACACACCTAACCCATAGCTCTCAGGGGACACGAGGGTGACTCTGGCGTGACCACAGGCTTTGAGTCCGCCCAGACCCCCTCCCGGCAGCTCCTCCTGAGGGCCAGGAGGTGACCCTCCAGCCCACGGGGACATCTCATGCTCCGCGAGGCTGAGGGCAAATGGTGCCACGGACGGGTCTGGGTGCGTGGACGTGTGTCTTCTCCACGCGTGGGGCTGCCGGCAAGCCGTTTGCCACGTTTGCAGGTGCCGCGGGCTGGCAGATGTGGGGGCTGGGCCTGCGCCCGCCCCAGGCCTATGACACTGCCTCACCGGCCTCAGGCAACAGATCAGGTCCGACTGAAATAAATGCAAAGTCTTCAGATTTGTTCCCAAAGAATGTCTGTCATGACAAATCCCAAATTAGGACGAAGGATGATGAAGTGAGCTTCACAGGGATCCCACTGAGCAACGTGGGGACGGCCAGGGCGTCAGCAAGAAAAAATGACTAGTTGACTCAGACACGTGTGGTCTGTCAAAATCCATGAGTCCCTAATAACTCCCAGGAGCAGGAAGGCGGTGGACGTGCCGGCGGGGGGACTCACCGTGTTCCAGCCCGGAGCCTCATCCTCCACACCCAGGCCCGCACCTGCCACCTGCTCTGAGCACCTTGCAGCACCGGGGCCGCGGGACGGTGGGGGCCGCTGCGCAGGGAGTTCTGTCTGCGGTCGCCCCCCAGCCCCAGGATGCAGGGCCTAACCCTAACCCTAACCCTAACCCTAACCCTAACCCTAACCCTAACCCTAGGCTGTTTCTGCGACATACACCGGACGCACCCGCACTGAGTCCGCCACGCACGCGGCCCCCGGTGTCCCGCACGCTGCGGTCAGCGGCCCCCCCAGCGGCTCCGTGTTGCCTGCAGCTTCGGAGCTGGCGGCCGTGCTTTCTTCTCATCACCTGGGACGTGAGTCCTGCGCTCCTGAGGCAGCAGACCCCTGCTAAGGGTCACAAAGGCGTCACAAAGAGAGTTAGGAAGTTGGTCATTTCGCTTCATGGGCCAAACTACGGCCACTGCTCCGGCAGGCGGAGGGCAGAAAGCGCACGGGGCTGCAGTCAGCAACATCAGGGTGTGGGTGTCCTGGGGCCTGGCCTGGGCGTGCTCTGCACATTTGTCTCGACAGACGCAGTCATGCAGCCTCCACTCAGTTCCTATTTCATATGTCAGTTTAAGGTTTCCAAAGTTGAACACAAAATGGCTTCAAATATATTTTAAACCATGGTCGTTTCTTTTTCAGACAAATATACTTTTTTTTAAATTAAAAAAAAAACAAACCTTGTTGTTCCAGGCACGTAAAGAAAAAAAAGTATTTTCTTCTTTGTTCACGATCTCTTATCAAGAGTAGACTAACAATGCAAGAAAACCTTGTCGTTTTAACAGAGAGAAGAGCCAAATCTCAATGTTGTACAAGTGTACCTATAAAACTCACTTCTTCCAATCTCAGTCAGTCCTGACCATGCATACAATTCCTTTTCAAAAAGTCTCCTTCAGGGACACCTGGGTGGCTCAGTGGTGGAGTGTCTGCCTTCAGCTCATGGTGTGATCCTGGATTCCTGGGATCGAGTCCCATATGGGGCTCTTTGCATGGAACCTGCTTCTCCTATGTCTGCCTCTCTCTCTTAGCTTCTCTCTGTGTCTCTCATGAATAAGTAAATAAGATCTTTAAAAACGAAAAAAAAAAAAAATAGGGATGCCTCGGTGGCTCAGCGGATGGGCTCAGGGTCTTTGGCTCAGGGTGTGATCCCAGAGTTCTGGGATCCAGTCCCACATCAAGCTCCCTGCAGGGAGCCTGCTTTTCCCTCTGCCTATATCTCTGCCTTCTCTTTGTGTCTCTCATGAATAAATAAATACAATCTTTTTAAAAATAAAAATTAAAAAAAAATAGCGACGCTCACTTCAGGATAAAAGTATTTTATTTTCCCTCAACAAAATATGTATTCTCATGCCTTGTACCTCTTCTACACATCTCCTACCTTCTCACATATGGAGTTGTTTTCCTTATCGTTTTCCAACAGCCTCGATTCCATGTGGCAGACTTTTTTTTTTTTTAATTGTATTTACTTTTTTAGAGAGATAGCACTTGTATGAAGAGGGGAAGGGGGAGAGGAAGGGAGGAAGAGACAGACATTCTTTTAAAGAATGATTTTGTTTATTCATGAGAGACACAGAGAGAGAGGCAGAGACATAGGCAGAAGCAGACTCTCCGCAAGAAGCCAGATGTGGGACTTGATCCCAGACCCCGTGTTTGGGCCCTGAGCCTAAGGCAGATGCACAACCGTTGAGCAACCCAGGCGTCCCCCATGTGGCAGACTTTTAACCTCTAGAAACCTCAGTTTCTGGTAAAAAGTCATTAGGATCCAATGGCGCACTGTCTATTGTACCAGAATTCTTTAGATTGACAAATAAATGTATGAATATATGTCATAGTTTTTAGAAACACTGCGTGTGTGTGTATGTGTTTATAATACAATTTTTAAGAAAGCATGAAACATGTTTATTAACACACCCAAGTATCTGCAGTTTTCCTGAATAAGACAAAAGACAAAAAGAAAAAAGTGGGGAGGGAAGAAAAAGGAGAGAGGAAGGAAAACACAATGAAACAAAACAAAAAACCACCTTGGGTGACTCATGCTTTAGTATTTTATCTTATGTTGAAAAGATAGGGGAATCTGATGAATTCAACCCAATTTATCAATTAACCTAGCACAACTTCAAATTTCAGGTCACCAAAGACTTTGGAAGCTATTGTAAATGTTTACCTATTAACCTTTTTTCTTTTATTTTACCTATTTGGTCTTAACAATGAAAAGTATATGAGACAGACAAAATCGGCCATTTTAAGTAGTTTCTGTGGACAAATCACAACAGGTACAATTTAACTAATCCAATAAGGTAACAGCAAAGTTGAGTAGGGCCCTCCCTCGGCCTGGACCCTCCAGCGTCAGGGTCAGTCCAGGTGGAACAAGAGCATAAGTCGTTCTCATTTTCTTTTTTGTGCCTGTTGTATAACAATACAGCAAACATGATTTCTTTGTATAAAGGTGACAGAGGAGTCTATTTCGATCACCACCATTCTAGGCTCACAAACTAACAGGAGTGCCCACATCCCACTGCTCACCCCAAGGGCTTGTAAGGCAGACAGAAGTGAAAAATCAAGCAATTTTACAACTCGAGGGGACTGGGGGAGGGGGAGGGGAGACAAAGCTGATTATCTGTATAATGTGTGATGTTGATATATCCAAAGATACGTCTTTTTAAAATAAACCAACAACTTTGAATTGGCTTGAAAGCCATATGTTGCCCCTTTGTCCACTAAAAAGTCAATTGATTTGTTCCCCACTCCCACTGTCAGGCTTCCCGTGGGCAGTTTAAGTCCAGGAGAGCCCCAGCCTCTTCCTGCTTGCTGATTTGGGAGGTACTCCAATGTGAACCTCAGAAGGAGGTGGCCCAACAGCTTGGAGTGATTTTTGCTCCTTGATGGGGGTGGGAAGGTGGAGGGGGCAATGGCGCTGGAGGCACCTGGGGTGGCAGAGTTGACCTGACCACTCCAGCCACAGGAGTGGTGCAGAAACAGGGGGAGGGGGAGGAAGAGGGGAGGAGGAGAGGCTGGGGAGCTGCCAGCAAGGCCTGAGGCAGATTTAGTTTTTGGTATTTTTTAAAAGATTTATTTATTCATGAGAGACACAGAAAGAGAGAGAGAGAGGAAGAGACACAGGCAGAGGGAGAAGCAGGCTTCACACAAGGAGCCCAATGTGGGGCTCGATCCTGGATCCCGGGATCACACCTGAACTAAAGGCAAAGGCTTAACTGTTGAGCCACCCAGGCATCCCAAATGTAAGGAATTTCATCCCAGATCATGGGAACTTGTAAAACACTGGGGCTCATCTTTATCTTTCTGAGCTGTATGGTGCCCAATTTTTACCCATGCCTGCCTTTCAACTTATGAGCTACAGTTCCTTTACAAACTGTTGTTTGCAATGGCATCTGGAGGCAGAGGAAACTTCTCCCACATAGAACACATATGGATACATGGACACAAACAAGATGCCAATGAACTCTAGCCTTTGTCTCACTCCTACTTGTGGAGAGGTCATGAAAGACCCAATGTTCCAATCTCCCCCTTTAATGAAAACAACTCCAGTTGCCAGGTAGCGTGACCCCATATGGATCCCATCCATCCGTTGTTTTCCATTTCCAATCAGAACAGGGCTGGTTTCATGCAAAGATACCAAAAGCTGTAGCAACAAACCAACCAAATACCAGAGTATCTCCTCAACGGAGCTGAGAATTGGTTCCTCCCCAAAAGTTGGCGCTTTCCTGATGGAACCAGAGGGCTTCTTAGGTTCTGGTCCCTTGGATGGTCTCATTGTCGGCTTTCTCTAATCATAGACAGCATTCAGGCATGTCCAAAGAACCCCATTCGGGCCATCAGGTTATCCTTCCATGTGTCCCAGGTAAGCGAGCACTTGCAAGTATAGGCCCCCTAAGCATCATACAAGTAGGCTGCTAGAGTTTCCTATGGGTGGCAGGGGGTCATGCTCTCAACCTTCAGTGCAGGGTTTTATAGGGTCTGGGTCGGTTCAGTCTGGTTTTCTGCATGCGTGTGGATGTGCGTGTGTGTGTGCATGTGCATTCTCCATAAAGAGCTGGGGCGTCCTCATGATGAAGGACATTGTAGAAAGTGGACAGTTTATTTTCTGTTTTTGGGATGTGCAAGGCATAGGACTTGAACCTTATGGGCACCAGGAAGGTTTTCTTTTGTTTTCTCATCCTCAGGTTTGCCAGGTTCCTTTTTAATGACCTGTTGATTGAAAAAAAAATTTTTTTTAAGATTTTATATTTATGCAATCTCTACACCCAAGGTAGGGCTCGACCTCACAACCTGGAGATCAAGAGTCCCACAGTCCCCCAACAGAGCCAGCCAGCAGCCAGGCACTCCTTGATCAATTTTATTTGTTTATTTGTTTGCTTCCTTCCTTGCTTGCTTATTTATATATTTATTCATTCATTCATTCATTTTAATTAATCAATCATTCATTCATTTTTAAAAGATTTTCTTTTTTTTTTTTTTAAGATTTTCTTTATTCATGAGAAACACACAGAGACAGGCAGTGACAGAGGCAGAGGGAGAAGCAGGATCCCCACGGGGAGCCCCATGGAGGAGTAGGCCCCAGGACACTGGGATCACTACCTGAGCCCAAGGCAGATGCTCAACACTGAGCCACCCAGGCATCCCTGTTTCCTTATTTTTAAAGGAAGCATACAGGCAACATGTGTTCAGAGGGACAGAAATAGAGCCCGCATGCTGAGGTTTTTCTGAGCCATTTGGACCTGGGTCAGTGTGAAAGCCAAGGGAGCAGGGCCCAGAAATGTTCAAGGCTGAGAATTTCCTTCCTCAGTATTCATTTCACAAGATGCTTTATTTGAAAGTGCCATTGTATGGCAAACACATTTCTATGTTTGAGATACAGCAAGAACCAGAGAGCTAAAGTTCCCAACCTCACTACTTAGAGTTGCAAGTTGGATGCAGAGATAGGAAGGCAGGCAGGGCCAGAAAAACAGCACTCCAGTGAGTCCAGATGTGACGAATATGGGATCTCAGGGCAGATGGGATGCAGTCTTATCTGGATCCACCTGGGTCAACATCATTTCCTGTACACACACACGCACTCCAACAGCCAAAGAAGGGCCTTGGGGATGTTTTCCTCCTCCTCCCTGGGACAGGGACATCTGTACTGCTAGGGGGTACACCACCCACCCACCGCCACTGCCGCCACCCCTCCACCCCGCAGCCTCAGATGCCGCTACTGCCTTCCAAACCACCCAGGCTGCACCAGTACCAGTTCCAGTTCCGGTTCTGGTTCCAGCCACTACCCTAGGCAAGGGTGAACTTGGAAATGTCATCCAAGGTGTCCTGCAGCCCTCACCCCCAAAGACTCAGGACACCGGACACTGGGAGCTGTTCCTGATTGGATATAGAAATGTCCGTAAATTGAAACCTGTCCTTCCTGCACCATCTTCCATGACCTGGCACCGTTTGCAGAGAGAGACCCTTTCTCTCACCATCACCACTACAGCATACAAAGAGAGTCCTCAACACAAGAGTGATCAAATAAAAATTGGTCCCATCTTACCTATTCCCTAGACGGGTATCATAGGATGTGTCTAGAGATAGAAGTAGAGCATGAGGTTGTGTGTGGGAATGATGAACACGCAGGACTGTGGATGACAAAGGTGAGTAAGAGGGTTGGACTAGGAACTCCTGAGTGGCTCAATGGTTGGACGTCTGCCTTCAGCTCAGAGCGTCATCATCAGGTCCATGGATCAGGTCCCACACTGGGCTCCCTTGCAAGTAGCCTGTTTCTCCCTGTGCCTAGGTTTATGCCTCTCACGAATAAATACATAAAATTTTCCTTTACCATATGATCCTATCAATAGATGCAGAGAAAGCACTTGACAAAATACAGCATCCATTCCCGATCAAAACTCTTCAGAGTGTAGGGATAGAGGGAACACTCCTCAGCATCTTAAAAGCCATCGAAGAAAGGCCCACAGCAAATATTATTCTCAATGAGGAAACACTGGGAGCCTTTCCCCTAAGATCAGGAACAAGACAGGGATGTCCACTCTCACCACTGCTATTCAACATAGTACTGGAAGTCCTAGCCTCAGCAATCAGGCAACAAAAAGAAATAAAAGGCATTCAAATTGGCAAAGAAGAAGTCAAACTCTCCCTCTTTGCCGATAACATGATGCTGGGCATAGAAAACCCGAAAGACTCCACCCCAAGATTGCGAGAACTCATACACCAATTCGGGAGTGTGGCAGGATACAAAATCAATGCCCAGAAATGAGTGGCATTACTACAGACTAACAATGAGACTTTTTTTTTTTTTTTTTTTTTGCTCTATGAACCTATTTTTGGTACTTTATTTTAACTAAAAATTCTATCCTTTGATAGAATTTGCCAGATTTTTTAAAAAGAGAAATGGTTTCAAATCTGCCACTAAGCAGTCTATTTCTAGCATAAATTTCACTTATCATTACATGATAGGAGTAGCTATGTTGCTCAAAAACACATAATCCTGATATATAACATAATTATTTTATAACTGTCTGTTATCACACATTTATTGTCTATATACCCAGCACAGGGAAGGAGACAGTTTTAAAGAAGGCGGGAGGGGAGAGATTGCTACTGTCAATCTTTGAAGACGCTATGTAGAAAGTCAAAAGAATTCTAGATTACCAAACAATCTTGAGAAACTGAACAGTAGCAAATGGCAGATTCCTCTGCTTTCATCTTCAAGAGGGAAAAAAAAGCCACAATAACAAATTTAACTGAAAGAGATTTTCAAACTCAATACAGAATATAATATAATACTACCTGGTACATTATAGACCTGATGGAGATATACATACAAAAAGAATGAATATGATTATGGTCAAATTCAACTTAAAGTTTAAGCAAAGTCCCAAATTTAAAGATATTAAGGAGTCAATCCCATTTACAATTGCACCAAAAAGCACAAGATACCTAACCGAAGAGGTAAAGGATCTATACCCTAAAAACTACAGAACACTTCTGAAAGAAATTGAGGAGGACAAAAAGAGATGGGAAAATATTTCATGCTCATGGATTGGAAGAATTAATATTGTGAAAATGTCAATGCTACCCAGGGCAATGTACACAACCAATGCAATCCCTATCAAAATACCATGGACTTTCTTCAGAGAGTTGGAACAAATCATCTTAAGATTTGTGTGGAATCAGAAAAGACCCTGAATAGCCAGAGGAATATTGAAAAAGAAAACCAGAGCCGGGGGCATCATAATGCCAGACTTCAAGTTGTACTACAAAGCTGTGATAATCAATATAGTGTGCTACTGGCACAAAAACAGACACATAGATCAATGGAACAGAATAGAGAACCCAGAAATGGGCCCTCAACTCTATGGTCAACTAACAGTCGACAAAGCAGGAAAGACTATCCACTGGAAAAAGGACAGTCTCCTCAATAAATGGTGCTGGGAAAATTGGACAGCCAAGTGCAGAGGAATGAAACTAGACCATTCTCTTACACCATACACTCAAAGATAAACTCAAAATGGATGAAAGATCTAAATGTGAGACAAGGATCCATCAAAATCCTAGAGGAAAACACAGGAAACAGCCTTTTTGAACTTGGCCACAGCAGCTTCTTGCAAGATACATCTATGAAGGCAAGGGAGACAAAGCAAAAATGAACAATTGGGACTTAAATCAAGACAAAAAGCTTCTGCACAGCAAAAGAAACAGTCCACACAACTAAAAGACAACCTACGGAATGGGAGAAGATAGTTGCAAATGACATATCAGATAGAGGGCTAGTTTCCAAGATCTATAAAGAACCTATGAAACTCAACAGCAAAGAGACAATCCAATCCTGAAATGGGCAAAAGACATGAACAGAAATTTCACCACAGAAGACATACACATGGCCAACAAGCACATGAGAAAATGCTCCGGGTCACTGGCCATCAGGGAAATACAAATCAAAACCACAATGAGATCCCACCTCACACCAGTGAGAATGGGGCAAATTAACAAGACAAGAAACAACGAGTGTTGGAGAGGATGTGGAGAAAGGGGAACCCTCTTGCACTGTTGGTGGGAATTGAACTGGTGCAGCCACTCTGGAAAACTGTGTGGAGGTTCCTCAAAGAGTTAAAAATAGATCTACCCTATGACCCAGCAATTGCACTACTGGGGATTTACAGATGCAGTGAAATGCTGGAACACCTGCACCCTAATGTTTCTAGCAGCAATGTCCACAATAGCCAAACTGTGGAAGGAGCCTCGGTGCCCATCAAAAGATGAAAGGGTAAAGAAGACGTGGTCTATGTATACAATGGAATATTCCTCAGCCATTAGAAAAGGCAAATACCCACCATTTGCTTCAATGTGGATGGAACTGGAGGGTATTATGCTGAGTGAAATAAGTCAATCGGAGAAGGACAGACATTATATGGTCTCATTCATTTGGGGAATATAAATAATAGTGAAAGGGAATAGAAGGGAAGGGAGAGAAATGGGTAGGAAATATCAGAAAGGGAGACAGAACATGAGAGACTCCTAACTCTGGGAAACGAACCAGGGGTGGTGGAAGGGGAGGAGGGCGGGGGGTGGGGGTGAATGGGTGACGGGCACTGAGGGGGGCACTTGACGGGATGAGCACTGGGTGTTATTCTGTATGTTGACAAATTGAACACCAATAAAAAAATAAATTTATTATTTAAAAAAAAGGAATATAAAAAATAGTGAAAGGTATTAAAGGGTAAAGGAGAGAAAATTAGGGGAAATATCAGAGAGGGTGACAGAACATGAGAGACTCCTTACTCTGGGAAATGAACAAGGGGTAATGGAAGGGGAGGTGAGCAGGGGGGATGGGGTGACTGGGTGATGGGCACTGTGGGGGGGCACTTGACGGGATGAGCACTGGGTGTTGCACTACATGTTGGCAAATCATACTTCAAAAAAAATATGAAGAGAAAAAAGGATCTATGGCATTCTAGAGGTATTCCAGTCCATTTTAATCGCATCTCCAAACCTACTGGGGAGATAGACCTAAACTCCTGGATGGAGAGGGTATCTGGTGAGGAAGGCCTGTGTCTCAGAATTAAGTCCAGCTCATTTCATTGCACCTCCACAGCTGCTGTGAAATCTTCATAAGGTCTAAATCGCCTATGTGAGAGGCCTTGTGCAGAGCTTCCCTTAGGGAAAGGTTTGTCATCAGAGCTAAAAACTGCTTTCTCTTGCCCCTCCAACCCGGCTGTGGACATTGGGTTTCAACTCCCTGATGTGGAAAGCTAGTGGGAAGTTTCATTCTAGGATGGCTTGTCACCAACAAGCTGTGTAGCACATTTTAAGTCTCCCCCAAACATACTGTCAGCTGGGTTTTAAAGCCCTTAATTGACCACTGGAAAACTGTCCTCGAGGGAAGCTTGTGCCCATGGTTCTGAACAGTGACATCCATTGGGCCTCCTGCTGATTTTTGAGCAATGGCCTACCCCCCACAAGGCAGAAGCTAGCTGAAATTTCTGTCATAGAACACCTGTGTCACAGAGTACACTGTATCGCCTTGTCATTGCACCTCCACACCAGCCTTTGAGAGAGATTCTAACACACTCTGGTGGTAGGCTACTTGCCAGCTGCAGGCCAGAAGATTCTTTCACAGTATTAAATATTAAATACCTGGCCTTTCCACTGTGCCAACGCAACAACGTGTGGCATTAGCTTCTAATGTCCTTCAGGAATGAGTGCTTGTTGAAAGCACATCTGGGAAGGCTTGGTTTTCAAAGTGAAGTAGACCAGCTTTCCACTGCCCGTAAGCAACCCTTGGAGAAGGGGTCTCTACCTTCTTTCTCAAGAGGCTAGTGGAAACCTGCATTCAAGGATCTGTGGTGTCATAGAGGCCCGCCAGCCCATATTTACCACACCTCCAAACCTGTCATAGATATAGATTTGAACTCCCTTGATAGAGACACTAGCTGGCCAGGAATGAGTGAGTCTCACAATTAATGCCAAGTCATTTCCATTGCGCCTCCAACAGCTGCTGTGGATGTAGGGTCTACCTCACCTATGTCAGAGGCCTAATGGAGATCTTCCCTCAGGGAAATCTTGTTCTTCATATATAAGTAGACTGCTTGCCCTTTGCACTGCCACCACTGCTGAGACAGATGCTTTAAACTCCCTGATGTGAGAAGCTTGTCAGAGAGACATTCCAGGAAGGCCTAGGTCCTTGGGAGGTGGATAGTGCCTTGCAGGGCCCCTCCAAACTTCCTGAGGAGCTGCTTCTCAAGCCCTTCCTGGAGAGGCCAGTGGAAAGCTGCCGTCACAGGACGCTTGGGCCCAAAGTTCAGGTCAGTGAGTTCCATTGGAACTCCGGCCTAAAATGGTGCCAGTGCCTACCTCCCACCTGGAAGGGGCTAGCTGAAAGTTTCACTCAAGGATGGCAGGTTCCTCTGCATTCAGGAGGTTGCAGGGTCATTTCACCTCCACAACCATTGTGGAGAGGGTATGCTAACTCACCCTGGTGACAGACTCGGTTTAAGCTGAAGCCAAAGTGGGGAGCCATTATCCAAAGGATGGGCACTTTATCCAAAATCCTCCACTGAAATGAAGGGCGTTACAGGGAAACGCTCCCTACTGGAAGAAGCGTGGGACAATCTGTGTGGGGAAAAAGTGCATAGAAGGCTCTTTCCAGGGATGTTTTCCATTATGAGGGTCAGAGTAAACAACAGGCAGAGGAAACCAGTCAGGTCTCAGACTAAACACACGACTAACTGTTGCTCCAGCCATCACAGACGGAACAACCTGTCCTCTGCAGTACCTCTTATGGTGCCTCTTCCTGAATCCCCTTCAGGAAATCTGAAGCCTGGATCCAGCCAGCTCTTCCTTGCCGCCTGGCCCAGGAGTCACCATGCCAGCGTTTTCCCAAGAGATATACGGTAAATGAAGTGTCTGCACTGCCCTGGGAGGGCTCTCTAGGTCCACCCGCGAGGCCAGCCCCGCTCCCTCCTGCCTCTGCGCTGTCACCTGGAATCCTAGAGAGAAAACCCCAGCCGCAGCCCCTGACAGCCAGCCATGGCCCCCATGAGGTTCTGCCAAGAACAGGAGCAAAATAAAGCAGAACTTACAGTGAAGTCCCTGAGCCAACACCCCACCAGCTCCTGCTTCTAGAGCAGGGAGAGCAGGACTTTGTCTCCCTCCAGAACTACTGGGGGCACCAGCAAGAGGTTAAGGGGAGAGCCTGCTTCCTCCCCCAGGTGGGTCCATGCCGGAGCCTGCTCCTGCTCCCACACAGCTCCCCCAGTGACCCCGACCAAGCCCAAGTAAATCATTCCAACATTTCACATACCTCATCATCTGCTTCTCTCCCCGCAGAGTAAAAGGCAAAACAACACAGTTCTATTGAGCTCCGCTCTACAGAAGGAGGCTGGGCTGGAGGAAGGGAAGGTGCTGCCCTCCAACTCCTGTCAAAAGAATAAACAGCTGTTTCAGGAAGAGGGGGGCAGAGAGATCCCACAGCAGCCAGGGGCTTTGTTCCTCGCTGGCCCTGGGAAATGGGCTGTTTATCAAGGCCTGTTGACTCAGAGCTACATGCCAAGGCAGAGATGTTTCTCTTTGGGCCCACAAGCAGCCAGGCCTCCCTAACCAAACGAAACTACAGGCCCAAACTAGGCCTGGTGTTGGGGGAGGGGAGGCCACCACCCTTGAGAGGGACACACTGGCTGCCCACGTCACCCACTCCTTGGCAAAAATGGGAACTGTTCTGAGCCCAGACATCCCCAAGTGACTACTAGAAGGAACAGCCAATGGAGGAGTCTATTAAAAAAAAAAAAATGCAGGGTGGGTGGGAGAAGGGGAGAGAGTCCTCAAGACCCTTGTCAAAATGCTATCTAGATATTCCTTAAGGTGAAGCCTCCCCTCCACATCTTTTGAACTTCAGAAGTTGTTTTGTTTGAACGCTACGAGATACGAGATCTCCCGCATGGAAACCCCGAGCTATAAGAACTTTAAAAGGTCACCGAGGCCCAACCCTGCTCTTTGGCTGAATAATGCTTAACCCTTCCCACACCCACCTCCTGCTCCTAAAGATAGAATTGTCCAGCTGGAAAGGACCTTAGAGCAGTGGATTTTCAAATGTCGAACAGCTAAAACTCTTAATGAGAAAAAAACCACAGGAAGTCCTTCTCAGAACCCCACTAAGCAAAACAGAGCACACAGAGTGCCTTGGCTGAAGCAGGGAAGTGCAGCTCAAAGCAACCCCCCACCCCCACCCCATCTCAGCCCTCCGGAGGGGTTCCCCATGCCTCCTGGGTGGACAGTCTGGAAACCCCAGACTTAGGAGAGGGATCAAAGTCCAGGGGCCCCGCCAAGGGATGCCTAATCTTATAGCTGTTCTTAACAAAATTTCATACCCCTTCCTCTGGGGACACGAGCTGGTTGGCCATGGTGTTAGGGTCTGGAAGTCCCAACAACGTGCTTAAATCTAGGAAAGCTGAACAAAAGGTGTGCTTGCAACCCAGTCACCATGCTCTAGATCTGGACGCAAAAGAAAAATGTCTGTAAGCTCACCAAGAGACACGGACTGGAACATTTGTAACACAGCAAAAACTGGAAACAACCCCAAAGCCCATCATCGGAGCAGATCAGTCCTGTCCTAGAGTGGGACGCCATACATGACAATGAGAATGAGCCAGCTGCAGCAGCTAACAACAGCATGAGTGTCATGTACGTAATGTAGAAAGGAAGAAGCCCTGGATGAGTTCATTTATTTAAAAATCAGAAACAGTCAAAACCAATCTGTGGTGCTAGAACTCAGGATGGGAGTGGCTGAGACTCGGAAGGGGCCCAAAGGAGTTCCTGGGAGGTTGGTCATGTTGCTTCTTAGGCCGGGTAGTGCTTGCAAGGCACGTCCACTTTGTGAAAATTCATCACGAATGTGTCTTTTCCATGTGACTGTTAAGAACAAAAGTGAACAGAAAACTTTCTTCTGAAAGCTGCCTTCTCTTGGGCATTCTATCTTCTCCAGCCCCTGGCTCAAGGGCCAGAGGATTGTGGGCGGGCCCTACCTTTTCCTTCTATTGGGTTCCCCATCCCAATACCAAGCACCACCGAGCACATCACTAGGGGTCCAGGGATGATCTGTTGCATTAAATGATCCAGATGTCTGGAGCGATGGTCAATGTGAAATGGAAAGATAACAGAGGCTGGACACTAAGATAAACTGGTCCTTTTCGCAAGCAAGCACCTCTCTCAGGTCACAGGGGTCTCCCACGTTACAATTTACAAAACAGCCTCTCTTGGTGATCCTCGGGATCACCTACAAAGTGGTCAGAAAAGAGGGAGGCTCTGGGAGCCTCAGTGATTTGCTCAAGGTCGTCGGCTGGTGAGTCTAATGCTGCTCTTTCTTCCCTAGCTGCTTCCAGGGGACGCTCTGCAGGCTTGTGCATACATGAAATGCTTGTTTCTCAGAGTTAAGGACAGCCCATTTCTAGTGCTCCTTCACACTTACTGTTGATATAGGTTCTAACCCCCTTATGTAAGAGGCTAGCTGAAAGCTGCATTCTAGCAAGAGTTATTTCCCAGAGAGATATTCAATGCATTTTTACTGTCTTGCTTAACTATTGTTGAGATAGGTTCTAAGTGCCTTTATAGGAGAGGCCAGTTGAAAGCTGAGTTCAAGAAATCTTTGTGTCATAAAGTTAAGTTGATGGCAGTTCCATCTCACCCCCACAACTACTGTTGACCTGGAATCTAACTCCCTTTTTGAGAGGCTACTGGAAAGCTGCATTCATGGACTTTTGGTTCTCGTGGTAAGTAGATCACATTTCTATTGCGCCTCCACACCTACTGTTGAGTTAGGTTCTAACTGCCTTACATGATTAGCTGGTTAAAGGTGCATTCAAGAAACATTTTTTTCTCAGAGTTCAGTATATAGCATTTCCATTGCACCTCCACAGCTACTGTTGAGATAGATTCTAACTCCCTTATGTGAGAGGTTCCATGAAAACTGCATTCAAGGAACACTTGTTCCTCAGTGTTAAGTACATCGCATTTCCACTAGGCCTTCACAGCTACTGTTGAGATCAAATCTAACTACCTTATATGAGACGCTAGTTGAAAGCTCCAAAAGAGGAAAGCTTGTTTCACAGATGTTAAGGACATCGCATTTCCTTTGTCCCCCACAACTACTGTTGAGATAGGATCTAATTCCCTTATGTGAGAGGTAGTTGAAAGCTATAGTCAAGGCACACATTTTCCTCTGTTAAGGACAGCCAATATATATATATATTTTTAGATTTTATTTATTCATGAGCTACACAGAGAGAGAGGCAGAGACACAGGCAGAGGGAGAAGCAGGCTCCATTTAGGGAGCCCAATGTGGGACTCGATCCTGCTGAGCCATCCAGGCATCCCAAGGACAGCCCATTTCCATTGGGCCTCGACAACCACTGTTGATAGGTTCTAACTCCCTTATGTGAGAAGCTACTTGAAGGTTGAATGCAAAAGAAAAAAATAGTTGCATTCAAGAACCGCTTGTTTCTCACAATTAAATACGACCCATTTCCATGCACCTCCACACCTAGTTTTGAGATAGGTTCTAACTGCCTTGTATGAGAGAGCGTTTGAATGAGGCATTCTCGGAGCACTTGTTTTTCAGAATCAAGTACAACCCAATTACCTTGCACCTCCACACCAACATTTGAAATAGGTTCTAACTCTGTTATATGAGAGGGCTTTTGAAAGCTGCAATTTAGGAACATTTGTTTCTCATAGTTAAGTACAGTGCATTTCCATTGTGCCTCCACACCTCATGTTGAGCTAGGTTCTAACTCATATGTGACAGGCTAGCTGAAAGCTGCCTTCAAGGAAATTTGTTTCTCAGGGTTAAGGACAGCCCATTTCCATTGTGCTTCCACACCCACTGTTGAGATAGTTTTTAGCCTTCATATGTGAGAGATTAGCTGATAACTGCATTCCAGGAATGCTTGTTTCTCCGAGTTAAGGAGAGCCCACTTCCACTGCCCACTTCTCCGAGTTAAGGAGAGCCCACTTCCAGTGCCCACTTCCCTGAGTTAAGGAGAGCCCACTTCCACACTTATGTTGAGATAAGTTCTAACCCCCTTATGTGAGAGACTAGCCAAAAGTGTGTTCAAGCAAGAGCTATTTCCCAGAGATATAAAAAACACATTTTTACTGTCCTGCACAACTACTCCTGAGATAGGTTCTAACTCCCTTCTGTGAGACTAGATGAAAGCTACGTTCAAGGCATGCTTGATTATCAGAGTTCAAGACAGCCCATTTCATGTTGAGTCCCACCTATTGTAGCAATTGTTTCTAACTCTGTTATGTGAGAGACTAGTTGAAATCTACCTTCAAAAAACATTTCAAGGAGTACCTATGGCACATTTCCATCGCACATTCACAACTACTATTGCGAGAGGTTCTAACTCCCTTATGTAAGAGGCTAGTTGAAAGCTGCATTTAAGTTGTTACTAAGAAAAACACAGCACATGTTTTACTGTGCCCTCACAATTACTTTTGTGAAAAGTTCTGACTCCTTTAAGTGAAAGTTTAGTTGAATGCTGCACTCAAGGAACCCTTGTTTCTCAGAGTTAAAGGAAACGCATTTCCATTGCACTTCAGCACCCACTTTTGTGATAGACTCTACCTTCTGTGAAGGCTAGTTGAAATCTGCATTCAGAGAATGGTTTCTCTTCCCCAGAATTTGGTATGTGGCATTTCCAATGGGCCTCCGCACCTACGATTCTAACTCCCTTATGTGAGAGGCTACTTGAAAACCTCATTCAGGGAAAGTTGGGTTCTCAGAGGTAAGTACATCACATTTCCATTTCTCTTCTGCAACTACTGTTGAGAAAGGTTTTAAATCTCTTGTGTGAGAGGCTAGTTGAAAGTTACTTTTAAGGAAAGCATTTTCCTCAGAGTTAAGTATTTCCATTGCGCCTCCACACCTACTTTGGAGATAGGATCTAACTTCCTTATGTGAGATGTCAGTTGAAGGCTGCATTCATGGAACACTTGGTTCACAGAGTTAAGTATGTCTCATTTTCATTGCACCTACCCAACAACTGTTGATGGGCAGGAGGCCATGGAACATGTTGACTGGGCTTAGGAGGCCCTTCTGATTTTTCAGGCTGGAATCAACTGCTGGAATTCCATATCATACAATTTCATCTGGGTGCATGGGTGAGCTTTCTGGTGTCACTCACAGGTCCTCAATGCTTTGCAATTCAGAGCCAGGCTCGTTGACTGCATCAGGACAGAACCCAAATTAGGTTTAGGGTTAGGGTCAGGAGCTCAGATGTCCCAATCTGGCGGCATCAGGTTGACCTCCTGGCAAGGCTGAATTGAGAGAAAGGCTTAGCCAGAGGCTCAGGCGCAAGGCTCAGGTGCCAGGGTTGCTGAACTTGGGGCTGGTCTAATCGGGCCTTTCAGATTGTTTGAGCTCTATCTCTGTGCCTCTTTCCCGAATGGCACATCAATCTGGGTGGTAGCGGAGCTTTCTGGTTTCACTCATGTGTCTTCAATCCCTCTGGATTTAGAGCCAGGCTCTGGGGTTGGTTCGAATCAGAACCCAAACTAGGGTTAGGGTTAAAACCCCAAAGACTGGAAGGACCTATTTGTCTCTATGACGGAGACCTCCCTGGAGGACTGAGTTGAGGGTAAGGCTCAACGTGAGGCTCACGCTTGCAGCTGATGTGCAGGCAGGTGCTGAACATTGGCCTGGGCTCAGGGAGTCCTCCATCTATCTTGAGCTCACCCTCTCTACCCCTAATTCGAGGGCACTTTTTCCACTGAGGGGGCTGGCCAACCTTTATGGTGTTGCTCACTAGTGCCCCATTCTTTGAAGTTCAGAGCCAGGCTTTGGGGTGTGGTTGGGGCAAAACCCAAATTAGGGTTAAGGTCAAGGAGCTCAGATGGTTGTATCTGCCCTGAGTAGAGGGCAAGTCTCCGTGTGAAGCTCAGGTTTGGGATGAATGTGCAGGGGGCCGTGGAACATGCTGACTGGGCTTAGGAAGCCCTTCTGATTTTTCAGGCTGGAATCAACTGCTGGAATTCTAAATCACACAATTTCATCTGGGTGCATGGACAAGCTTTCTGGTGTCACTTACATGTCCTCAAATGCCTTGGAATTTGGAGCGAGGCTTGGGGGCCTGGGTTGGGTTAGGGTTAGGGCCCAGGAGCTTGGACGCTCCAATCTGCTGGCATTGTGTAGATCTCCTGGCAGGATGACTTCAGGGCAAGGCTTAGCGCGAGGCTCAGGTGCAGGACTCTGATGCAGGGGGCACTGGATTTGAGACTGGTCTCATTGGGCCCTTCAGATTTTTCAAGCTCTATCTCTGTGCCGCTTTCCCAAATAGCATGATATAACCTGTGTGGGTGTCTGAGCTTTCTGGTATCACTCACATATGTTCTCAATCCATGGAGATTTAGAGCCAGGCCCTGGGGTTGGTTTGAATCAGAACCCAAACTAGGGTTAGAGTTAAGTCCCTGGAAGGTCCTGTCTGCTGCCACAGTGGAGACCTCCCCAGAGGGCTGAGTTGAGGACAAAGCTCAGCATAAGGCTCAGGTTTGCAGCTAATGTGCAGGCATGCATTGAACATGGGCCTAGGCTCAGGGAGCCCATAATCCATCTCAGGTTCTCCTTCTCTGCCCCTCATTTGAACGGCAATTTTTCCACCTGGGGGGTTGGCTGACTGTTATGGTGTCGCTCACTAGTCCCCCCATCCTTCATAGTTCAGAGCCAGGCTTTCGGGTATGGTCAGGGCAAAACCCAAATTAGGATTAGGACCCAGGAGCTCGGAGGGTCCTATATGCCCATAGGGTGGAGACCTTCCAGGAGGCCTGAGTTGAAGGCAATGCTCAGTGGGAGGCTCAGACTCAGGAATGGATGTGCACGGGGCCGTGGAACATGCTGACTGGGCTTAGGAGGCTCTTCTGATTTTTCAGGCTGGAATCAACTGCTGGAATTCCAAATCACAGAATTTCATCTGGGTGCATGGGGGAGCTTTCTGGTGTCACTCATGTGTCCTCAATGCCTTGGAATTTGGAGCCAAGGTTGGGACTGGGGTCAGACAGAACACAATCTAGGGTTAGGGTTAGGGCCCAGGAGCTTGGACATTCCCATCTGCCAGTACTGGGCTGACCTCCCGGCAGTGTGACTTTAGTCCCAGCAAAGCTTAGTGTGATGCTCCACATTCATTCACCTAGTCACTTTTCATGTTTATATTTGTGACAAATCCACCCACCCTGACTTGGCTGGAAATTCAGCCTTTTCCCGGGGTTCCCTCTGCCACATATAATGCCCAGAGGTCAGGAATAATAACCCCCAGATGCAGTTCTGGCATTTTGTCTCTGTCCTGACACCGCACTCTGGGCTCCAGAGACAAGCTTTTTCTTTCTGGTTCTTTCACTGGCACTTAATTACTCCAATGCACCACTTTTGAAAGTACTCCATAAGTATTTGTTGTTTTAAAAGTTTGGGACTCTCAACCATGTTTTATCTTCGTAATAGTGAACACGTTTTTAGAAGGACATCAGGCCTTTTTGGGGCCAAAAATGTAAAATTTTGTAATTGTTTATTCTGAACATCTTTGGGAGGAAATTCACAATCCATGACCAGACCTGAATCTGAGAAAATAATTTATTCAATTGGAATCGGAATTTTATTATTATTTTTTAATGTTTAGGAATAACTATGAATGATATCTTGAGTTTGTTCATTTGGGATTTAAATTTAAGCAAAAAGAAATCAATATTCTCTCTAAAGTTAAACATCAACCCTTTCCCCTAAATCTTTTAAGATAGATCATTTCTTTGGTTTAGGACTTAAATGCTCAATTGTCTACTCCAGAATGGATCTCAGAAGTTGAGTCCTGGAAAGAGAGTGTCCTAACTGATGTGTGGTCTTCACTTTCTTTTACAAACTCCACGTCTTCAGGATTTTTGTTGGTTTGGTTTGGTTTTGCTAGTTGTGAGATTTTTTTTGGCAAGGATTGAAGAGTAGGAGGCACAGTGAAATGGTAGAAAAAACATGGGCTTCATTTTATCACATAAGCCCACTGTGCTGAACATGGCGCCTGTGCAGTGGCTCTTCAAATAAATCACTTAAAAATGGGAAAAAAATTATCAAAACTGGAACACAAGCAAACTATAAATATACCTGCATATGTAGATGTTGCCTCCCAACTTCCTTGACATTGAATCGCTTAACTTTAAGTAATATGTAGGATTTCATAGCTTCTCTTAGAGAAGGGAACTCTATGTTAAGCTGTTCAGTTATGAGGACTGGGCCTCCCATTGCCATCCTCTCTGCTTGAGATATAAAATCAATCAATTAGCCATTTTATTCAATATGTCTCATTCTCAGGCTTCAGTAGTGCAGACAGGGCAGCGGAAAAGGAGGTTCCTTAATGGCAGAGTTTTTCAAAATCAATCTACTCCTTGATGTCAGTGCTCCACTTGGGGGCAGGATGGGCTGAATGGCCCTGAGAGCTAGAGTAGGTGGCAACAGGACATGTTGACGGCTTACTGTCCTGCACCCCAAGTTTGGGAAATATAACTCCTTGCAAGCCTCTTCTCCACTGCAGGGCTTTGCCTTCTCTGGCACCATCCACTTCTAGCTAAGGAACTGAAGGCACAAGTTGCAGGATCTGGCAGAGTGAATGTAACTTAGGCAAAAACAGGAAGCATCTTCCATGCAAAGACCCCTCCGCTCTGGTCATTGTGGGTCTGAGGAGGCTGGAGATGACCCGCGCTGCGTCCCGCTTGGTGCCTGGATCCATGCTGCGTTTAAGCACCAGACCCATGCCGTGTGCCCCTCAGAGGTGGCCCATAGTGATCAGTCTCCTCTTTTGCCACTCTCTGCCATTTCGTGGAAAACTCACTTTGAGTCTGTGTTTTCACTCCATGCCGAACACCCACTGGACTCCAAACCTTCATCACCATGATAACCATTGAGAATCTCCACCAATCTTCTGCACAGAAGCCAAACAGCACTTTCCAGATGGGAAAACATGGACAGCAAATGGCCTGAAGCAGACTGCTACTGAAACCATCTGAGAATTGCCCAGGTGGATTGTATTCTTATTCAGAGTTCTGCTGCGGCCAAGCAACTCGATGTTGCTTTAGATTCAGCAGACACTGAAGTCATGGGGATGACCCCCACCCCTACCATAATTATATCTTGTTGCCAAATACTTCCTTAGCACCCTTTTCTCCAATACATTATCTGGCACGTAGAGAGTGTTTCTGGCTTTTTCTTTGCCTGTGTCAATTTTGTTGTTGTCGTTGTTGTTGTTCAGTTGATAGTATTTTCCCCAAACCCAGAGTAGATAAGAAATCACTGGGAATTTACATCTGATTACCATAGGTTCATTCTCCCATACTGCAAACTTATAAAGAAGAAGAGCAAGTACTTGCTGTGTTGGTGTTTTGTTAGTATTGTTTAAAAGTTAAGTGTTACTCTTCTGAGGAAGTAGCCAGAATAATACTAGCCAGGTCTCTCAGATTCAGAAACCTACTGGCACAGTTTAAAGTCAGATATTATTTCTAACCAAATTATACTCTTTTGTCTGCCAAGATATCTTGACAGTCTTAATATCTGAAGGCAGGCCTATGTGATAATCCCAGCAATATTCTGGGGATAAAATTTTAGTGGGTTTGTTGAGAAGGAAATACTTGTTCAAGTGGCTTTCATCATGCCACTCAGCTTCTATGTCATTTTTCTTGTCCTGGAGGATTCCCTTGAAGCACTCCTGGGTGATGTTTAAGACCTGAATGGGTGTTCCTCCAAAAATGGCTGCGTGGTAATAAAAATCCCCCTGGCCAAATGGAATGTATGCTGCAGACTCCTTTCGCCTCTCATAGGTGAACTCGTCAGGATCGGCCTTGTACCACCAGGCCTGTAGCTGAGCTACTGACTGACCCAGGGTCTCTACTCCAAAGCTATCTTGGAAGACCTGGTCCACATCCATGCAGAAGAGGAAGTCCACCTCGTGCTGGATATGGGCCACAATGTGCTCCCCGATGGTCTTCATACGCATCATGCTAATGTCCTGCCACCTCTTCTCAGGCTCGATCTCAAACACTTTGAAGGAACGCAGAGGACCCAGCTCTACCAAGGGCATCCTGGAGACATCATCTACCATGATGTAAAATATGACTTTGTGCCCAACCATGAAATACCTATTAGCAGATATTAAGAACTCCTCCAAGTAATGCTCAATGTATCTGAAACAAAGAAGAAGGGGACAAATGTCACCGATGGAATTTGTGCAGGAGTCTACGTGCTGTTTTAATCATCTTGTCTGTGTTTGGCAGTTTAGGGGAGGAATGATTTTTCCCATCCCAGACATGTTTCCCACATTGTATAGGGTAACATTCCTGGCTGCTTTCCACCATTCATTCGCTCCACTTTGGAGAGGAGGAGTGACTTACCTGCTGATTTTGGAAGAGCGACAGGGTATTTGCAGCCCTACCCCAACTACTCTCACTCTTGGAAATGGCCACCAGCCAGCTGGAGGGAGCCTGTGCTCTCAACTGCTTGGGGCCTTGAAGTAAGCCTAGGGGTACAGGCCCTACTCCACATCTGGAAGCCTGGATACCTAATCTTTCTAATTCCGTGGTTCAATACCAGGAGGTCTAGGGTCTGCAAATAGAAGCCACATTCCCCAGGACCAGCTTTAACTATAATAAAATGATGTTCGCATCATCTACCTTACTTAGCCCTTTGTCTTATTTATCAGTTGGTTCAGAATCTGGACAGGCAGAGTGGGTGCTGGCTTCACGGAGATATAATTGACATATAGCATCATTTACGTTTAAGATGCACAGAGTGTTAATCCCTTTTATATTACAAAGTGGTTGCCACTATAGCATTAGCTAATACTTCCATGATGCCACATAACTACCATTTCTTTTTTGTGATGAGAACATTCTCCAGGGGCTCCCCGGGTGGCTCAGCAGTTTAGCGCCTGCCTTCGGCCCAGGGCATGATCCTGGAGATGCGGGATCGAGTCCCACATCAGGCTCCCTGCATGGAGCCTGCTTCTCCCTCTGCCTGTGTCTTTGCTTCTCTCTGTGTGTGTCTCTCATGAATAAATAAAATCTTTTAAAAAAATTATTTATTCTCTTAACAACTTTCAAGTATATAATACAGTATTTTAACTATAATCACCGTGATATACATTAGATCCCCAGAACTTATTCATTTTATAATTGGAAGTTTGTACCCTCTGACCAACATCAGGGGGCACTAGTTTTCCCTCAAATTATACCCAATGTTGCTACTGCCCTATTAGATGCAAGAGGGACATGACCTTTGGGTCCTTTGGGGACATATTAAGCCACTCCTGGGACCCAGAGAATGGGTGATAAGATATGGATATCCTTCTCTATTACTTACTCATCCTCTAAGCATCTCACTGATTATCCTACACACCAATCCCATTTTTCAGATGCCATCACTGTAAGACTCGTCCAAACACCAAAGCAAACAGCCTCTGATTTAACCTCAGTTTAACTATTTGTCCTTGTTTTTCAAAACAGATTTTATTTTTTAGAGCATGTTTAGGTTCACAGAGAAATTGACCTGAAAGCACAGAGTTCGTTCCCATGTACCCCCCTGCTCCCCTACCCTCCCACAGCTTTCCCCCAGTATCAATATCCAGCATTAGGGTGACACATACCTTGCTATCCATGAACCTACACTGGACTATCATTATTACCCCACAGTTTACAGTAGATTCACTCTTGGTGTTGTACATCCTATGGATTTGGACAAATGTATAGTGACATGTACCTATTGCTATGTATTATAATATTATACGGAGTATTTTCACTGCCCTAAAAATCCTGTTTTCTGCCGGTTCATCCAACCCTCCCTCCCAACCCCACCCCACTCCTGACAACCATTGATCTTTTCCCTGTCTCCATAGTTTTCCCTTTTCCAGAATGTTATGTAGTTGGAATCATACAGTATGCAGTCTTTTTAGATTGGTTTCTTTCACTAACTTAACATGTGTTTAAGGTTCCTCCATGTCTTTCCATGGCTTGATAACCCATTTCTTTTTAACACTAATAATATCCCAGTTGTTACAATGTAAGGATTATCCACTTACAGTTTATCCATTTACCTACTAAAGGACATCTTGTTTGCTTCCAAGTTTTGGCAGTTATCAATAAAGCTGCTATAAACATCTGTGTACAGATTTTTATGTAGATGTAAGTTTTCACCTCCTCTGGCTCAATACCAAGGAAGAAAGTTGCTGGATTGCATGGTAAGATTATGTTTAGCTTTGTGAGAATCTGCCAAACTGTCTTCCAAAATGGTTGTGCCATTTTGCATTCCTACCAGTAATGAATGAGAGTCCCTGGTGTTCCACATCCTCACCAGCATTTGGTATTGCCAGTGTTTTGGATTTGGGCAATTCTAATGGGTGGGTGGTGATATTTTAGCTACGTATAACTTCATTCCAAACACATTATATTGGTGTCTTCTGTACCCAAGCCATATGCCCTTGTGAAACCATGGAGATCATAGAGTGGAGATAGTAGTAGTCAGATGGCTTAACAGAACTCATGCAGACCCCAGACTCATGGTTGCTCAGTGAATGTGGATTGAATTTAATTTGCTGATGACAGCTACAGCCAATCAAGAAGTTTTGTGAGCCATAATAATTGGTACTTTGTTTCGCTTTTTGGTTACTGCTTGGATTTCCTTTCTTTACTACCAAAATAAAGTATGCTTTTAATGCTGGCCACTAGAAGCCCAAGAATTTACAGTACTGATTATTTAAATGGAAAGAAGATATCTGAGCAATATAAACAGGGACTTCAACATGGCTCTGTAGCTGGTTGTCAGGAAATTCTTAGGTGGTCTAAAACTTTAAGAAAAATCTATTGTGCTGTGAAGCTTGGGAGACAATCCTAGGGCAAGGGAGGGAGCTGCCGGAGGTTTAGCATTGTTTAGAGATTAAAATACTGTTGTTGACTTCCAGCATTGTTATTTGAAAGCCAACCAAACATCACACCTCCTAACTAAAAGTCCAAACCCATTCTTAACAAGGATTTATTGCTGCTGAGTGCACAAACAGTCCTCTCAAGCCTCAGGGTGGAGAGCATAGGGCTTTCCCCAGGATATGTGATTTACAGTTTGGTTCTGCAGAGTTGTAGCTAGACAGTGAAGACAGTGTGAAGCCATAGGCAGTATTCTGTTCTTTTAGGGAACACCAAGATCAAATCACTCTGTAACATTCATGCCATGGGATTAGGTTAGCTGAGTATTGGCTCCTGACTCAGAACAGTACAGTCTCCTGAGGAAAATGTCAACACTCCAGAGTCACACTTATCTATTAGAGATGCCACCCAGATGACTAATTAAGTCACCATACCTGATTAGTATGGTGACAAGGATGGCTTCTAGGCTCTGGGTTGGAGATCTTAGGAGAACCATCGGATCTTCATGGAGCTCTCCTTTAGGCCCTATAGCAGGTAGAGCTGAAGCTCAGATCAACCTGGGCCTTTAACACTCTTCATACAGGCCATGGGATCAACTTTCCATGTGGTTTTCAGGAAAGGAACAGAAGGAAAGGCCCATGGCTGGGGGAAGAGAGGGACTAGGAAGATCGAACTTTTGCTTTTGTCTTGGAAAAATACCCAAAAAACCCAAAACTCTCCAAAAGAGCAAAATGGGTTACATTTTAAAACTAATATCCAGCTACTAATTTCAAGTAAAAATGACTGCCTACCCAATCTCTGGAAGAGGAAGTTCTGGCTAGCTGAATCTCTGGGGGTCAAGGAAGACATGAGGAACCCATGAAGACATGGAGAACCACCACACTTGGATCACTCTAGACTGTAAATCTTTCTGTCCTTGGTCCTGGGTCTGAGAGTGAAGGAGGATGGTTGATGCACATTTGGGCCAACAACTGCTATTTTTGGAATTTCCAGAGAAAGCCATGGAGGTCAGGGAGGAGGTAGTTGTGGGTGTGCTAGAGACCCTAGGCTCTGTGGATGTAGGGACATTTTTACTTGTAACTGGGGACCTTTACCTTGAGGTGAGGAGTCCGACTCACCTACTGTTTGTTGTTTTGTTTCCAGCCCTTTTGGGGCCTCAGTAGAACAGAGATGGAAAACGTCCCATGATAGCATTCTCCTATCTAGTAATTCAAACAAGGTAGGCCCAGCTCCATAATCCCAGGGGCCCCTCACAAACATTCTTATGATGAAACAAGAAAAAGCTGAGGTCAATTTTATTAGGAACACTTACCTTCCAACAGCGAAAACTGTCAAACCTATGGTAATTTTCTGTTTGGCATAATAATTTTCTAGGATGGTACTGTTGTAAGTGCCTTCCCACACAACTGGTGCCTTCCATCTGGTCACTGTCACAACCTCTGGACGTTTCCTGGTGACAAGACATAAGGCCCCATGAGTCAGGCCAGCTTTCCTAAGGTGGGGCAGATATTGTCCAAGGGAAAACTGGGATCAGCTGTGATCTGCTGAGACAGTCCTTGAATCCTGACTTAGCCCCAGGGAGTCAGTGGGGTGGTATGACATTTGCAGGGGCAGCATCTTCTGGGTGAGGAACAGGAGGCTCTGGCCAGGTGCCTTTGAGGGCTGACTTTGGGGCCCTGAGGGTGTTCTTACCTGCACATCTCCATACCCTGTCCCCTTTTGCTGCTTTCCTAGTTCTCTTCTTCCTTCTGGATCCCTCCCCATACCTCTCGGCCTCTTCCTAAACAGCCAGTGGCATCTTTGAGTTTTATCCCTGTGGGTGTCATCTGAGCCTAAAGAGGCCCTAATCCTTGATTTGGGAGGATGAGAGAGTGACACTGGAGCCAAAAGAGAGAAAGCTATTTTAATGTGCCTTATAGGGCAGCCCCGGTGGCGCAGCGGTTTAGCGCCGCCTGCAGCCCAGGGCGTGATCCTGGAGACCCTGGGTGGAGTCCCACTGCACTCTCTGCATGGAGCCTGCTTCTCCCTCTGCCTGTGTCTCTGCCTCTCTCTCTCTCTCTCTCTGTGTGTGACTCTATGAATAAATAAATAAAATCTTTAAATAATAATAATAATGTGCCTTTTACCAGAAAGGGATTTCTAGGTAAAAAACTTGGTTATAGGCCAAAAAGTGCCCCAGATATAAGAGGGTTCTGGTGTTATCATTCATTTTACAAACAAGGACACAGGGGAAGGGAGAAGAAATGGGTAGGAAATATCAGAAAGGGAGACAAAACATGGAAGACTCCTAACTCTGGGAAACGAACTAGGGGTGGTGGAAGGGGAGGAGGGCGGGGGGTGGGGGTGACTGGGTGGCGGGCACTGAGGGGGGCACTTGACGGGATGAGCACTGGGTATTATTCTGTATGTTGGCAAATTGAACACCAATAAAAAATAAATTTATTATTAAAACAAACAAACAAACAAACAAACAAACAAGGAGACAGAGTCACCCAGAAAAGCAAGGACTCCATAGAGCCCCTCAACAGCCAGGGCTAGAACATGGGGCTCTGGCACAGACCCTCCTCAGACCACGTTACCTCTTTGCTAGGAGTGCAAAGAGGCAAAGGGGAGGCATGTTTTCTGCGCTTAGAATGCCTGAAAGGGACTTGGCAAAGCCAAGACAAACACAGGAAGCAACACAAGAATGACAGCAAACTGACCAACAGCTGAGGGTAGATTTGGAAAGGCAGGCTGTATAGCAGCTGGGGCCCAATAGGAGGAGGGTGACACGAACTCAGCTCTGACCCCCATTTGCTCAGGAAGTGGCTTCACTTCCCCTGCTGGGAAGCAGAGACTGAAACACTCATTAGATTCAAACCCCAGCACAAATGGGCCTGTCCCCACTAGGCATCTGCTTGTCCTTCATCCACTGAGCGGAGAAGGCCAATGATGAAGGCAAAACAAAGGGCTAGGCATCCCCACTGGGGCCCTGCTGGCTGCATGCACATGGCCCTGGCAAGGCTGCTGGGGAGATCTGTTTGCTATAGATGGAGCCAATGAGAACTTTCCTTGGTCCTATACATCAGTGGAGGGTGCGTTTTCACAAAACTGCCTGTATCCCGTCAGCAAAGCTGGGTTTTCATAGTGAGGCTGGGCAAGGCTGGGTCAATCCCCACCTCACCTCACCCCAGCCCTGGCCCCGGCCCCGGCCCCGGCCCCGGCCCCGGCCCCGGCCCCGGCCCCAGCCCCAGCCTCAGCCCCAACCCCAAAGTATAAAAGAACCTCACTAGACTCTCATCTTTCTGTCCATCTGTCACTAGGCTCTTCACTCTAATTCTTGAGATGACAGTCCCTCTCGCTCCAACTTGTGCCCTGCTTCTGACCTCCCCCTTCCCCCTGCAGAGCAGAATTTCCCCCAGAGATTTGCGGGGGGACACTTTGAGGCTGCTCCCCTGTCCCTCCCCATCTTGTCTAGAGTCTCAGCTCTGCCCTCACACCACACAGAGAGAAGAGCTGCTCTTGGTTTCTTTCCTTCAATCATGAAAGCACCAGTTGCCAGGCACCTTCACATACACTTCCTCATTTATTCCTGGCAACAGCCCTGCCACATATTAAGTCTCTTGCACAGTTAAGAAAATCAATGCTGAGAAAGACTTGCTAACTTGTCCACGGCCACACAGTTGGCTGCTGCTGCTGCTGCTGCTGGTAACTAACATATGCTGAGCACTTCCTGTGAGACCAGGCACTGTGCTAAAGGCATCATCCTTCAGAGGTGCTCTTTTGATTATTATTTTGTCAATGAGCAGCACAGAGAGGTTAAATAAGTTGCCCATGGTCACACAGCTAGTAAGGGGCCAAGCTGGTTCTCAGACCCAGATGGTCTGACTCTGGAGTCCATGCTCTGAGCTACCACTCTGTATTGCTTCCTTTTTTTTTTTTTTTTTTTTAAGATTTTTTAATTTTTTATTTATTCATGAGAGACATAGAGAGAAAGGCAGAGTCACTGGCAGAGGGAGGAGAAGCAGGCTCCATGCAAGGAGCCCGATGTGGGACTCAATCCCGGGAATCCAGGATCCTGCCCTGAGCCAAAGGCAGATGCTAAACCTCTGAGCCACCCAGGCGTCCTGTCTGTATTGCTTCTTATATGGACATTGACTAGCTCTGCTGATGAAGCCGGGGTTACAATCCATATTTATCATCATTTCCACTCACCTTTGCTACCCTGACATTTTTATCAGTGCAGAATAATAATGAGCTTTTGTTTTGTTAGGCTTTAGAAGCTTATGTGATGATTTTAGTCACATAAAACCCCCTGCTCTGTTGAATGACAGGATTTCAAACCACAAACCACCACACACACACACACACACACACACACACTCACACACACACTCACAGGCTCAGCTTACACATCTACAGCCCACATTTCTGAACTTAAACTCTGTCCTGTGTTGCTGCCTCATTCATTGCTATCCTTAGTTTTAGCTCAGCAAGGATCTTTTAAAGGTCTGACCCAGCGTGCTAACTAAATCTTGCAACTGTTTACCAGCTGGACATGTTGTAAGTAGGTGACATTACTTTAAAAAGAGAGAGAGAGAGAGAAGTACCTGGGTGGCTCAGTCAGTTAAGTGTCCAATTCTTGATTTTGGCTCAGGTCATGAGATCAAGCCCCATATTAAGCTCCAGCTCAAGCAGGGAGTCTGCTTGAGATTCTCTCCCTCTCTCTGACCCTCCTCCCCACACTAGCTCTCCTCACACTTTAAATAAATAAAGTCTTTTTTAAAAAACAGGAAGTGGGGGGAAGGCAGGTAGCAGGTGTGTTTATTTCATATTTATGGTGCACAGGGACTAAGTGTACTTGACTTTTGCTCTCTCATTTAATCCTAAAATCCACCTTACAAAGTGGGTGCTACCCTCATCCCCATTTCACAAAGAAAGGAGGATTAAGAGAAGAGCAGAAGGGATCTGAGTCTTCAGGCACTTGATTTATAGGAAGGGGCAGACCAGTGCACATAGTCCCTCACTGCACATTTCCTAAGCCCCTGCACTGCACACCAGACCCATTGCTGAGCACAGAGATCAGAAAAGAAGACTCGGTCCTACCCACTTAAGAATCTCACACTCCCCACAGGTGGTCAGCTGCTATACAACCATACCCCTATTCAGTCCACATCTTCTAGAAAGACACTCAGAAAAGCAGTGTCCAGTTTGGTTGCTTGGCTGGGAAGATTCCTCCAAGCAGGGGAAAAAAAAAGATTTTAAAAATTAACATTCACTTAAAAATTAAAATGTTCTATTTCCCAGCTGTTAATTATTAAATTTCATGCACAATTCCAACATGTTATTGACCCTGACCAAGAAGCCAGATGACAGCTTGAAAACGCAGGCAATGAGAGGTGGGGGAGGAGGACAGATGAGAATCAGATCAGCTTCCGGGATGAACTTGTACATCAGAGTCTTAATCAGCAAACACCACTCCTCCTTGAAAGAAGGGAGACAGGGCAGGCCACCCATGTTTAAGAGCTAGTCTTTTTTTTTTTTTTTAATTTCTTTATTTATTTATGATAGTCACAGAGAGAGACAGAGAGAGAGAGAGAGGCAGAGACACAGGCAGAGGGAGAAGCAGGCTCCATGCACCAGAAGCCTGATGTGGGATTCGATCCCGGGTCTCCAGGATCGCGCCCTGAGCCACAGGCAGGCGCTAAACCGCTGCGCCACCCAGGGATCCCCCTAAGAGCTAGTCTTTACTACTGTCAATTGCCAGAGATGTCCAAAATCATAGAGATGGGGCTCTATAAAGAGGGAAATGTGCCAGGACAGACTCAGAGCTACCAAAATGCCTTTCTTCCAAGCACAGCACCCATGTGTCAGTTTGTGAGGCTTCCTACAAGGTAAAATGGGCTCCAGACACACACCTACCTAGGCTATTGGTAACTTTTTAATTTTACATATTATTAATGGGTTCCCTGTGATCCCCAAGTGTTGGGTAGAGGAAGTATTCAAATCGAATATTTTAAGTATTAATATGATAAACTATGAATCATCACATAGGCCAAAGAGATGTGAAGTGCACACACTGTGTTATTTACCGAACTCCCTCTAAGCATCAGTACCCCGGAGCATGATCCAGCAAAGACCTGATGGCGACAGGGACAAGAGTACGGGCTGTAGGGTATAGAGAAGGACACGATGCAGGAAGAATTCTGGAGGAAGGATTAGCAGGATACATCAGTGAGACTGTGGGGTGGGTGAAGGAAAGGATGGATCTGAGAGGTATCCCAGACTCTGGCTTAAGGTTGGAAGTCAAAAGAAGTGTAGGTAGGATTGAATGTGGAAATCCATTTGGGTCATGGGAGACGTGTGCAGAGAGATGTCAAGCAGGCAGTCAGACCCAAGTCAGGGCTTAGGTGACCTTCAGGCTGAAGGTGGGAAGGTGGGTATCACTCTCACACCATGGTGTCTAAGGCCATGGAAATGGATGAGAACCTTCAGAAACTCTAATATATGATGGCTGGGCAAGCAGGAGAAGAGCTTATAAAGAACGGAGAAGGAAGAACAGACAAGTAGGAGGGAAATCCAGAGGATATACTGTCACAGAAGCTAAGAGATCTAGACTTGGAAATGTGCACACAATATGTTGTAATATGTTGTAGGTCGTTTCCAGGAAAGGATACACTTATGTAAATGTATATATTTGCTTCAGGCAGTCGTTCATCTCATCATTTATTTATGCAGGAAATATACTTTATGCCCTGGGAAGGCTTAAATTTGGTGCCTCTTCAAACTGATATTCTTTACCTATCTGTTTGCCATTTGTTTGGAGGAGAAGCTGAGCCATGCATGGGGAGAGCAGAGAGAGTAACAGCTGGTGGCCAGGATCTGTCTCTCTCCTTTGTCTACAGTAACTCAGCCCTCACCCTGCTTTCAAAGTCCCGCTCAGCGAACATAAATGCCACAGTAAACATGCACCACCCTCCTTAGAAGGGAACTTGGGGACTATCTCTGGGTCATCTAGCCCACCTAGCCTAGTGGAGGTCTCCCCTCTCCCCAACACACACATTTAAGGGGCTTACCAAAGCAGCAATATTCTTTTGTAACAAAGCTTCCATATTCTCACATTCCCAGTAAGGCAAACTCATGGATGGCTACCCTGTTGCCCAGCTCATCAAATGACACACGTGGAGGCCCAAATTCCCATCTTTCCACACTAGTGTGATCCCTTACCCCAAAACGAAAAGAGAGCTTGCCAGAATATATTTAGTCTTTCCAGAACTCATACCCCTCCCACTGGAGCACTTGCTATTCTCTCCTGATACTCCTCTACAGCTCTTCCTCCCCCTTTCAGACTTCTCATCATTCACCAGCCCTTTAAATGCTGATATCAGATAGGATGTGGTTTTAGTCCTCTGCCTGGATGGCCCCCTCCAGGCCTACAGGTCCCATTGCCATCTGCACTCTAACGACTCCTCGCCCCACATCTCTACCGCGCATCTTCCACTGAGCTCGTGGTCCCTGCTACAGACTGAATGTCTGTGCCTCTCAGAATTCTAATCCCCAGTGTGCTGATCTTTGGAGGCAGGGTCTTTGGGAAGTGCATAGTTTATGAGGGTGGAGGCCTCGTGAATGGGCTTGTGCCCTTATGAAAGCGCTCCCAGAAAGCTCCCTCGCCCCTTCCGCCATCATGAGAGGACAGAGAAGATGGCTGTCTATGGCCCAGGAAGAGGGTTCTCATCAATCGCCAAAGCTGCTGGTGTTTCAATCTTGGACTTCCCAGCCTCCCGAACTGTGAGAAATAAATTTGTTTATAGCAGCCTGAACAGACTAAGACAGGCACTCTGTGAATCTCAGTCCTGATGCCCGACAAGTACCCAAACCCACAAACGTCCCTAGTACAGCCTTTCACCTACTCCCACCCCTAGACCTGGCTATCTTCCTCCAGTCCTATCCTGGTCAACACCACCACCTACCAGGCTCTCAGGCCTCACGGTCATCTTGGACAGCTCCTGCCTTCTAACTACCCCAACCCACATTCTTTTAAGTCAGATTGACCACTCCTCCTTCCCAATTTTGATGAATACTACTTGCACATCTCCTGCCCCTATAAAACTAGGAACTTCTTGAATATGACCAAATTGGTTGATTTCCTCTATCTCCTGTGCCTAACACAACATCTAGCACAGTATTTTTGAGCATGACTCAATGAGAAATGCATTTTACATCACAACCAAATACATGCATGTATATACAGAAACAATAATTCAGCTACACAGTACTTAATCTTCCTTCTACTCCATGTGATGCCCTCTGATCTTCTTTTTGATTCCAATTTAAAAAAAAAAGAAAGCTCACTTTCCCTCATTAAGCTAGTTTCTGAACACATTAATGGACAGTGACTGGTAGTATGAAAAATACCAGTGGGCATGTCATACATAGGTATTCGATAACCATTTGTTGTACTATCACTTTATGAATGCATGTGTGGCCTCATGAGATTTTTCATCATCACTGCCAATTTTCAGATGAGTTAGCTGAATCTCAGAGAGAATTTTCTTGCTCTAGCTCTAGGTGCTGCCACTTTCCATGACACCCCATGACCAGTGAGACCCATTCCAGCTCCAGTATTTTGTGATTTGCCTGCTGCCTCTCAACAACCAGTCAGAATCACTTGTTGCTTAAGCATATGAATCAAAATATTCAGACTCTCAGTTTCTCATCTAGTCTACGGTGAAAGGCTGATATATGCTAAGACTCTATATCCCCAATCAGGAATGTTCTCAATGGCACTGTTACCAACACAGCCCCGCCACCACCAAGGGCAGCTGGGGGGACACTTTTTCTTACTGTGGGTTAAACCAGTCTGATAGCTGAAGCTCTGCGTTATTTTCTTCTCCTTGTTCATTTTCATCATCTATGTCTTCCTCTTCTTGGTAAATGTGGGTCCTACATACAAAGGGAAAGAAAGTAAGCTGTGTGAGGCAGAGAGGCCGATCGATCTATGGCACCGGGACAGCTGGTGAATATCTTGTGAACACATGTTCATTCCCAGGTCGAGAATGTGTGCAGTGAGGGAATGTCTGGAGAAAGTTTCATGATATGATACATTTATTCATAAACACATACTTTTGGTGAAAAGGCTTAGGACTCACTTTCTTATTTTCCTTCCAAGTCAGCACAGTTAGCAATTTAGTGACCCAGAACCCTCAGGTTATTTCAGGGAGCACGGGAACTTGCTGGAATGATCCTTCTATGAACATGTTAGCTGTGATCATCTTTCCCACAGCCCAAACTTCAGCCCAAGCCCCACTTACCCTCAAGTAAAATGGAAAAGTGACACCAAACAAAATCCCCAAACTTAAATATCCTAGTCCCAACCATGAAATAAGATTCTTAATATGACTTCAGTAGGAAGTCACGAGTGACCAAGAAGAATGACTATTAAATCATTTTATTTGGACTATCTATAAGCGCTGGGTAGATGAACAAATGTAGAGGGTCATCCTATTGCCTTACCCATTGTTAAACCAGTTCGGAAACCACCAGCCCTTCTGAATTCTGCTTTCACCAACCTCTGGGTTTCTAAGAAATGAAAAAGATGACATATTTGGAAAATGAGACAGTCCTAAACTGGGGGAGGAGGAGAGAGAGGAAGGGTTTCTAAACCCTTTTATTTTTAAAGATTTTATTTATTTATTCATGAGAAAGAGAGACAGAGAGAGAGACAGAGACAAAGGCAGAGGGAGAAGCAGAGGGAGAAGCAAGCTCCATGCAGGGAGCCTGATGTGGGACCCGATTCCGGGACTCCAGGATCAGACCCTGGGCTGAAGGCAGCACTAAACCGCTGAGCCACCCAGGATGCCCTCTAAACTCTTTTTATGGCAGAAAATCACTTACATTTCTTTAAACAAAAAATGCCAGTTCATAAAACAGACAGAAGTGAAACTACTCTATACTGGGTCATGTACAGATGTTGAATTACTATATCACACACCTGAGACTAATATAACACTGTATGTTAACTAGTTGGAATTAAAATAAAACTTAAAGGGACGCCTGGGTGGCTCAACTGGTGAGCGTCTGCCTTTGGCTCAGGGCATGATCCCAGAGTCCCAGGATCGAGTCCCACATAGGACTCCCTACAGGAACCCTGCTTCTCCCTCTGCCTGTGTCTTTGCCTCTCTCTCTCTCTATGTGTGTGTCTCTCATGAATAAATAAATAAAATCTTAAAAAAAAAACTTAAAAAAAAAAAGTGAAGCTGCTCTAGCAAAATGAGGGAAGATGGACCTACCCTTGCCCTGACCTCTCCTCCCTTGGGCATTCCCGCGGCACTCAACTCATCCAGGGGGCCCTGGCAGGGAGAGAGGAGAGAAGAGGAATGACAAGGTGGGGAGTGCTGATACATAAGCCTGAGTCATGGATATGCCACTTACTGGTAGTATGACCATGATGGGACCTTTTCCCTCTCTGAATCTTGGTTTTCTCCTCTGAAAAGTCAGATATATAATAAGGACGGTGACAACCAGAATGATAATAAACTACCATGAAGGTGGCTTTGAAAAGTAAATGAAATAGCATACATCAAAGAGCTTTATAAAAGCTGAAAATTACTGTTAACAAGCTGTACTTTTAATTAAAAAACAACAACAACAACCAGTGTATATTTACAAGAATGATCTCCTTTGCTAAACTAGAGTTCAGGGTTCACGTTGTATATAGGTCAGCAGGGACAGCCTCAGGAAATCTGGGGGTCTCTGAACCAGAAACTCAGGAAACTCATCAGAAGCCACCCTTGCCACCCACACGTGGAAATTTCCATACTCTCTCATTGTGAGAATCTCTCCAAAGTGGGGGCTTTCTGGAGGAGGGAAAAGAGGGGAAAACCAGGGGGTGCACTGGCCTCTGGCTGGACAAATAAGGTGGTGAGGCATGAACAGGCATAACGTGAAGAAATGGGTTTTAAAGCCCATCTACTTTCAGAAGGTGTTTCAGATGGTTGATGACTTAGGTGTGGTTACCATACCCAGGGAGACCACATAAGACTTAAATAAACAAAAGGGAAGAGAAAGAGAAATATTTCTTCAGTCACTCGGGTAGATGTTTTCATATGATCTTAGTCATCCCAGCTACTCACAAGAATAAAGGTTTTACCTTTACGTTCATTTTATAGCTGAGAACTTGGCCAAGCTAGGATTTAACACCAGGGAATAAATTACATCAGAAATGAAGGCTGAGGAAGTACAAGCTTTTAAGCCCAAGATTTTGCTTTGAGCTTCCTGGCAACCAAGTCAAAGATAGAAAAAATGAAGGCTTACATAGTTTTCACTGCCTTTGATAATAATAATAATAATTAAAAAATATTAATTCATCGGGAGACCTTGACTTTTTTCCTGATCCTTTGTCTCAAAGGAATTTCTTGCAAGTGTCTTTATATAACATATACTGTGCAACATAACAGATTATTTATCCTGATTCTTTTCATCAGTAGGACAGAATGTTCTCCAAATGATACCACTTAAAGAAACCCTTGATGAGAAGTGAGGGCAAAATAGAAGTCCTAGTTCTATAAAGGCCAGTCAAGGGAATGGGAGGTGGGTAGTTCAGGCGCCTCCCTGGGAAAGTACTCTTTCCCCCCCACCCTTGACCAGGGCTCCACCACCCGCTACCATGCTAAAAATAGACTGTAGGGGGTGCCAGAGTGGACACTGAAGAATCCCATAGACCTCCAGAATTCAAAGCACTTACTTTGAGTGATATATCCACAAGAAAGATCCTTCTGGGCTGGAAGCAAATGAGAAATAAAAACGTATGTTACTTGTAATTCCCGAGGAAAGTTATTTTGCAACCATTATCATTGAAGCCCTGGGCTGAGCTGAGAACCTGTGTTTTGACTACTCTTTCTTTTTTTTTTTTTTTAAAGATTTTATTTATTTATTCATGAGAGACACACAGAGAGAGAAGCAGAGGGAAAAGCAGGCTCCATGCAGGGAGCCCAATGTGGGACTCGATCCCGGCACTTCAGGATCACGCAATGAGCCGAAGGCAGATGCTTAACCACTACTGAGCCACCCAGGCATCCTGACTACTCCTAGGTTTCTACTTCCCTTTTGAGATAAAGCCCATGGTATCAAGGGACTAGAAATTTTATTAGTCACTTCAGGATTATTCAGAACAAGAGGTGGGAAAGAGGTCACTGGAGAATCTCAAACCTTAATTTAAAAAAAAAAAAAAAAGACAACTGCTGTCCATTGTCCCATTGTCTACGGGTGGCTTCACCAAGGATAGAACTGCATAGACAGGTTCCTTCCTGCCATCTAATCAGGAACATCCCAGTGACCCTGCACCAAGGAGTTATCTTCCATAGAAAACAAAGCAATGGCTGTAGAACCTTCTATAGCAGTCTCAGAGGGCTTTTTCTTTTTATTTTTTTTTTAAGATTTTATTTATTTATTCATGCGAGCCACAGAGAGAGAGAGACAGAGACATAGGCAGAGGGAGAAGCAGGCTCCCTGTGGGGAAACTGATGTAGGGACTCGATCCCAGGGCATGATCCTGGGGATCATGCCCTGAGCTGAAAGCAGATGCTCAACCACTGAGCCACCCAGGTGCCCCCTCAGGGGGCATTTCTTAAGCTAATGAAGACAGTGAGATGGTCTGTAGGCACCTAGAAGGCTGGGCCAATGAACATATGACTCCTTCAGTGAGCCATCTGTACTCATTCAGTTGGCACTTGCTGAGCACGATTACATCCCGAGTGCCAGAAGCACAGTGTTTGCTAAGACAGACACAGGTCCTATGGCTATATGTCCTTGTCGTACACTCAGTCTAGCAGGGAAGGCAGATCCTATGCCCATAATCACACAGCTACATGACCTCAAACTCCAAGAAGGGCTACTTAAAGGAAAAAAGGCATAATATTATGAATATTCATAATAGCGAATACTTGGTCAGGCACTATTCTAAGCAACTGACATATATTACCTCATGACAATCCATGAAGTAGGTTCTCCTCTTCTTCATCCTACAGAGGTAGAAACTGAGGCACAGAATCATTAGGTGACTTCCCAAGGTCATACTGCTAACAAGGAGTAGAGCCAGGATTTGAGCCTGGAGAATCTGATTACAAAAGGCATAAGGGGGAGGGGAATGAGGAGGCCATCCTTCAGGTGGCCACCTGGCACTTGGGGCACCAGTTTCTAAATTCAGCTTTGCTTCTTTGTCACCTCTCTCTCTCTAACCTCTCCTTCCTCTTCTCACCCTCCTCTTTCAGAATCCTTCAACATCTCAACAGCACAATGACATCCACCCTATAGTATATGACATTTCACACATATTCATCCTTCAAGACACAGCTCAAATGCCATCTCTTCTGCGCCTTTCTTGATACAATTCTAGTATAGTGCCTGGCACGTAGTAGGTGCTCAATAAACAGTTGTAAATAAACAAAAAAAAAAATAGATCCCCCTCCAAGCCAAATACAATCTTAGCCTCCTTAACTCTGATGGTTCCTTTTCTCTATCTAGATATTCTTGCTCTACCTCTGGCACTGGTTATTTATATGCATGTCTTCCTGCTCCATCTAGATCATAACCCCTTGAGGATAGGAGATCTACTTGGGTCACACTGTATCCCTAACCAGTTGATTGATGTGTTCCCTTTAGTTATCTTAAAATCCCTTCTCACTCAGGGCTGTCCACCTGTCTCAGGTTAGTGCCCTCAGCTCACCTCAAGCTACCACAGGGCAATTCACGAGGTGGCAAAGGATCTGCTGCCTCTTACGCCTCTTGCAGACATTCAATAGATTCCTCACCTTGAAGAATGATGTGCCCAGTCTTGGTGCGAAACCAGAGAAAGCCAGAACCTGCTCCAGTTACTGTTCAGAGTGCCCAGCACTGCAAAATAACCCTCTTTTATGGGAACTCAGTGCCAAAATGCACATTTGGGACTTTGGCTCCCATATTTTAATTTTGCGAACCACCCAAAATATGAACGTACAGCTCTGGCTAGGATTCAAATCACCAAGCTTAAACAATCAACCATTCAGAGCTTGCATGTTATCTGCACAAGCATCTCAACTCAGGGCAGGGACCCCAAGGAGTGCCTGTTCTTCTGCTGGGAATCTTCCAACTGCTAGATCCTTCTTTCTATTTGTCAAAAGCCCCTGTCCTACTCTGTCCTCAAGCAGATGATGATGATGATGACGACAGCAGTTAGCATCTACTGAGTGCTTATTAAGTTCTAGGCATTGCCCTAAATATTTTATATAAAGTAACTTATTGGGGCACCTGGGTGGTTCAGTCCTTGAGTGTCTGCCTTCAGCTCAGGTCGTGATTCTGAGGTCCTGGGATCAAGTACCACATCGGGTTCCCCACAGGGAGCCTGATTCTCCCTCTGCCTATGTCTCTGCCTCTGTGTGTCTCTCATGAATAAATATTTTTTTAAAAAAGTAAAATAAAATAACTTATTTAATCCTCCCCACAACGTACCTATGAAACAGGTACTATTATCACTCATTTTTAAAGACCAGAAAACTGAGGAACAGAATCACTGAAAAACTTGCCCAAGGTCACAGAGAAGGTAACTGGTGGCACAGGAGCAGTTCCAGACAGCCTAGCTCCAGACTTTCCTCTGCCCTTGAGTACCCAAGTAATCCCAGACTCCCTACACCCAACTCTGAATCCTCTTCTCTTAAGACTAAGTACCCCTAGTTTCTTCAATTCAAAAGCTCTGGTTTGTAGACCCCTTGAACCTGACCACTCTATAGCTTGTCTTGATTTTGTTAAAACAAGTTGTTCAGGATGAAAACAATAACCGGGATGCCTGAGTGGCTCAGTGGTTTAGCGCCTGCTTTTGGCCCAGAGTGTGATCCTGGAGTCTTGGGATCAAGTCCCACATCGGGCTCCCTGCATGGAGCCTGCTTCTCCCTCTGCCTGTGTCTTTACCTCTCTCTCTCTATGTCTCTCATGAATAAATAAATAATTAATTAAACAAACAAAAAAAAGAAAACAGAATAACCCTCCAGAACCAGTTAGATCTACACTGCATTCCTGGGAATAATAGCTCCCATATTCTGGGGTGTCCTCCTCCTACTGATGTACTTAAAGGTACAGGACCTTTTTTTAGGAGCCAAGATGGTCCTGCTGGCTCATCAAATCTTAGAATTTGGGATCCCTGGGTGGCGCAGCGGTTTAGCGCCTGCCTTTGGCCCAGGGCGCGGTCCTGGAGACCCGGGATCGAGTCCCACGTCGGGCTCCCGGTGCATGGAGCCTGCTTCTCCCTCTGCCTGTGTCTCTGCCTCTCTGTGTGTGTGTGTGTGTGACTATCATAAATTAAAAAACAAACAAACAAACAAACAAAACTTAGAATTTAAGAATTGGAAGAATTCAAATGTTAATCCAGGTGATCGTCTTTAACTTAGGAGCTACTAAAGCATTCTGCCATGAAAACAGTACTGGTGCCAAGACAGCTCTCCCTGCCCAGAGTTGCATCATGGACTTTCTAGATCAAGGCGGAGCTGTACCAGTGCCTCTTAAGTCAAAGGGATCATGCATTTTTGTAGCTGTTTGCAGAGACTTCTTTCTGTCAGGAGTCTCTCTGGCTGGAATCTCTGAGATGCTGCATTTTTCAAAAGCACAGAAGCATATATAGTTGGAGTGAATCCACTGATGAATTTGAAAACCCAGAAATGTTTAATTCATTTTGCTTTCCAGAGTTAAAACAAAACAAACACCCAAGCATTGCAGCCAGGCACAGATGAATCACCAGCAACTCAGAGTGTATTTTACAGCAAAAGTCAGTAACTTTGAGTTGTTCCTTTAAACCCTGAAAATAGGGATCCCTGGGTGGCGCAGCAGTTTAGCGCCTGCCTTTGGCCCAGGGTGCGATCCTGGAGACCCGGAATCGAATCCCACATCGGGCTCCCAGTGCATGGGGCCTGCTTCTCCCTCTGCCTGTGTCTCTGCCTGTGTCTCTGCCTCTCTCTCTCTCTCTCTCTCTCTCTCTGTGACTATCATAAATAAATAAAATAAAATAAAATAAAATAAAATAAAATAAAATAAAATAAAATAAACCCTGAAAATATCTGAGAATTGCAAAATTCAGGGTGGATTTCTCGTGGAATTCCTGTCTGAAATTTCTTAAGGTAATTTTCACAGCTCATCACACAAATCATGTTAAGTCACATTTTGGGTTTAATATGGTCTCACGGTTTCTAAATAGAACTCACCCAGATCGGCAAAGGTACAAAAATCATGACATGAGGACATAGCAGGAAGGAAGATAACTTAGCCAGAAGGTACTTGGAGAGCTAATGGTTTTAAATAGTCTAAGGCTCAGGGATACATACAGGAAGGGTGGAATCTCTTCTTCATTGATTCAGTTAATCTCAGTTTTAACTTCAACCTAGTGACTTGGCTGATAGTAAGAGATTTCGAGTCAAAGGTGGATACAGCATTCCCCACTTACCTGTTGATATATTCCCAAAACACAACAATTACAGTTGAGACAACCAGCATTGACAGAATCACTTTTCCTTTGACATTCATTATTTTCTCCTGGGGAAACAAAAAAGGAGAATGGGAAAAATAGATTAAATAAATGCAAAGTGAGATACAGTTTTAAAGCAAGGCTTCCACCCTCGAAGGGGAAAAGTTCGTAAATATTTAACCAGAGTTATGAATGTGTTCTACCTTCAACTGAGCAGGCGTGCAGTGGCAAATTTGGCTAACTTAATGAATTGACAGTTCCCCCAATTGGGGAAGGATGCTAGAGGCCACTTTGGGGCTCAGAGGAGTAGTGTAGTGACCGACCATGGGACCGGTTGTGGACTTGGGTGGGTGAGGGAGTAGCTACAAATAGTTCTTATGGGCTCCAGATGCCTCCTGACTCAAGATTGTGGGAAGACATCCCTTCCCTAGCTCTGCTGCCTTTAATATACTGACCACATGCCCCCTCCTCAGTAGGGAAGACAACCCTAGTCCCTTAAAGTCTAGGCTGACTTCTAGCTTTTCCCCACCACACCCACAGGCAATCAATCAATCAGTCAATCCATCGGTACACAGTAAGTACCCTAAATATGTTTTGATTGCTGCATGAATTTGTGGTTGAAGAGGAACAAGGTGCTGGGTGGTAAATAATAGGTTAAGAAGTACTTTAATTCGGGTGGTCAGGGAAGGCCTCTCAATGAGGGGGTGACCAAAGCTTCCCAAGGGATAAAGACAGGATGCAAAAGGAGGAGAAGTACCAGGGATGCCTGGATGGCTCAGTGGTTGAGTGTCTGCCTTTGGCTCAGGTCACGATTCTGGGATCCTGGATGAGAAGTACCAGAGAAAAGTCCTACATTTGGGAGCAAACATATCTAGATTGGGACTGTGGCCACCTCTCATAATACTGAGACGTCTTCACTCCCAGAGAAGTGTGGATGTGAGCACCAGCTCTGATGCACAGAGCTGGGAACCCTAAACTCAGGGCAGATCCTCGGGTCCTCATGCATAGCTCCAAAAACCTCTGAGAACCAATAGTCTTTTAATAGTTCCATTGGCATCAAGGCTTTAATTGATAAGCTATTTATAATCTTTATCCCACTTAAGGAGGCTGTTTAAATGTTTCTTTGCAGAAACACTGATGTATTTTATTAAATGGCACCGCTGCACTGGGGCATTGCACAATACATGATATATTATCCACACCCAAAAAACTCTGAATTCCAACACACCTGGCCCTGGGGCTTCAGAAAAAGGACTGTGGATCTCTAATTGAATTGGTTTCCTCATCTTTAAAATGGGGATGAAAATAATTATATGAGACGAGGTCCACAAAATGCTTCACATTGTGCCTGGTGCTGTAAAAATGTTCCTCCAAAAATGCTAGTTCTTATTACCAGTGTCCATAACATGGGCTGTTGGGAGGCTCCAATGAGATAGCTCTGTGCCGGGTAGTTAGCAAGAGCCCAAGACACATTTGAAGGAAAGAACTAAGAATGTGTTGTTAAACAATGAAGTGCAAATGAATGCAAATCAGGGACTCTAAAGGTTTATCTTTAAAGGTCTGTTCTGTGTCAAAGCCTGATTAAGAGCTCCTCAGAGGACACCTGGGTGGCTCAGTAAGTTAAGCATCTTCCTTTTGGCTCAAATCACGATCCCAGAATCCACTGGATCGAGTCCTGCATCAAGCTCTCCAGCCCCTCACCCTGTTCATGCTCTCCACCCTCCCCACCCCTCACTCTCTCAAAGAAGTAAGTAAAATCTTCAAAAAAAAAAAAGGCTCCTCAGAAGATGCAAGTGGAGCTTCCGTGATCAAGCCCAAACCCAAGACCCTGATACAACACCCTGTGTGTGTGCAGAGGAGGTGAAAATACTGCCATAAGCATCCAGGGCTTTACCAGCCCCACCTGCTGAGGCTCCAATGCCAATTGTTTACCAGTAGAAAAAACACAAAATGTTAAACAACCAAATTCTCAGGGTGGAGAACACTGACACACCAGGCAGAGCCCAAATCAGACCCACCTCCCAATCCCCTTTCCAAATAGGTTTATAGTTTTTGAATTCCAGGAACTCAGGGGATCCCTGGGTGGCTTGGCCATTTGGCGCCTGCCTTCGGCCCAGGGAGTAATCCTGGAGTCCCGGCATCAAGTCCCGGGATCAAGTCCCACGTTGGTCTCCCTGCATGGAGCCTGCTTCTCCCTCTGCCTGTGTCTCTGCCTCTCTCTCTCTCTCTCTCTCTCTCTCTCTGTGTGTGTGTGTGTGTGTGTGTCTCTCATGAATAAATAAATAAAATCTTAAAAAAAAAAAATTCCAGGAACTCCCATCAGAGGCAACTCTGGAAGCCCACTGCTTTCTGGATTTCACAGATCACTTAAACTCACTTACTTTTTGCTCCCAACAGTCATGACTCTTGCTGAAGAATTGACAACTGGAGGCTGCACAAGTGAGCCAATACTGTCCTTTAGTAAGGCACTTGAAATGGGCGTATCCATGCTTCCTGGAATCTGGATCTAAATCCCCAAGGAAGGAAGGGTTGGCAGGGTGGCCAACAGATCTTTTAAAACACTTTAATTTTTCTCTCTGGGCCTAAATGAGACATTTGGCAGTCAACATGGTCTAAAAGTCTTCTCTTCTGTTTCTGTCTCAGAATTTTCAAAACAGTATAATTCTGAAAATTGGTGGTTGGCTCTCTTACCCACCAAGCAGGAAATGTGGGATTGCTTCTAAATTCCTCCATTTCAGGGGTAGAGCGCAGAACTGGGATCTGCTGAAAACTGACACCCACGTGGGAGAGTGGGACTCCAGGTCACCTGGACACCACCTTCAGAAGATTCAGCCAAGCCCACCCAGTTCCACCAAATCCCCCCCACCCACTATCTTCCAGGCCCTCTTGTCTCTTGTCACACTTGTATTGTTCCCTGAATTCATCCAACCCCATATATGGGGTGGCCCCTGGGCTCCTCGTAGAGCGTGGCCCTCTTAACGGTTCCCACATGAAGTGTCAGATAGATTTCTCCCCGTGGCCCATAAATTTTTCCCTACCCACCGCCATCCTGTCCCACACAGAACACACACAAACCCCATTCAGAGAATCTCGGAGTTCCACCCCACCTGGGCTAAGTCAAAGTACTCCTTTCAAACTGAATTCCCCCTCTGAAAGGAATTCTGGTCTGACCATGTTTTCTCCGTGTGTCAGGGGGAAAAGGTGAATGTCTCAGCTGAATAACAGAGCACTCAGAAGCCCTGGAAAAGCCATTATCTCAGAAGAACAGGAATTGGGTAGAGAAAACCAAACCTGAAGAATCCTCCTCTCTGCCTCTGATTCCTCCCTCAGCCCCAGGAACCCAGCCCCATCCTCCCCACCAGCCTTAGCTGCTTCTGTACTATTGCACTCAAGTCAAGACGCTCAAAAGGATAAGGTCAGGTAGTGACAAGTGTCACAAAGGCAAACAAAGCAGGGGAGGGGAAGGCAGGGGAGGGGAGGGTACAGGAACCAACTGGGTGTTCATGACCTTGGGCAAAACTCTGTTCAGTCCTCCACTGTAATGTTCAGACGTGGCATTCCAGGTGTAACCCAGGCCAGCACTAAGATCCTGAAATCAGCGGCCCTGGACACCTGCCTCAGGCAAGTACTCTGAGCCTCGATTTAAATATATAAAATGGAGCTTTCAGCACCGTCCTCATGGGTTCTCTGGAAAGAACTAAAGGAGACGATGTATAGGAAGCACATTGTACCCAGTGGTCAGTAAGTGCTCCACAGATGGCAGCCATCGGGATGATGATGCTTCTTCATGGGAGAGGTTCTGAAATTCATGGCTCTCAAATATAGCTGTGACTTTATCTGAGAGAGCGGTCCTCCAGGGTTGCATCACACAGAAGAGTCGGAGTGAAACCCACCCCGACCCCGATCAGTGACCGTCATGAGAGCTCCTCTTCCCACTGCCCCCAGCTCGGGACACAACTACTCAGTGCGTTTGCCCCCAGTGCCTGGTGCTCATGGTGGGCAGGAGAGGAAGTGAGGTTCACACCTGTAGCAGACCTACAGACCAGACACCTGTAGCTCCCACACAAAGCCGGTTTGGTAAACCGGAGTCACGAGTTTCTCTGGCCTCAGTCTCCCTGTCTGTGAAACAAGTTCTGATACTTCACCTTCCAGGAGAGTCTTTCCTGATTGACCCAGGACATGGAAGAGAAATCAAACAGAAATCTCATCGTATGCAGGTGGCTCATGTAGACACAGGGAGCTCCTGCTGCCACCACCCAGGTGGATTATTTGAAGTGACAACAGAATGGTGGGGGCACAAACCAGCGTGCACTGAGCAGAGGCTCACTTACCCAGAAGCTAATGAAGCCTAGGCGTCCTGCCCCCTTGCAAACCTTGGCCTGATCTTCCGTTGGGGTGGGAGGTAGATCAGGAAGGCCCCTACGTTTGCTAGAAGCAAGGAGTGCTGCTCCCATCTGGGGAATCATTCCGGTCTTGAGGGCTGTCCTGGGGCTGCTGGTGGGGCCAATAAATTCACCCCACTCCCTGCAAGCCCACCTGGGTCTCAGTAACAACCTGCCCCAGGTAGACCATGTTCAGCACCCAGGAGCCTCCCATTTGGGTCCCAAGGGGCAAGGACGCGACTCAGATGCTGCTCTCTGTCCTGCCCAGGGGTCATGGCGATCCAGGCTTCACAGCCACCTCGTGCCACACCCCTCACCACCACCCCAGGGTCCAAGAGCTGGGTCCTCAGAGGGAGAAACACCCAAAAGATCTACAGATGGAAAACCACCAATATTAAGTTGGGAAGCTGGAAGAAACATTTCTAAACTCTTAGTAACAAAAAGAAATGTTGGTTAACTGTGCCAGGGACCAAACGGATTCATTCTTTGTCTCAATCAAAAATGATACTGCAGAATCATCATCAGATAAAGAGGTAGTCCGACACTCTGCGGCCTGAGGACGGCAGATGCATTAAGTAGCCAAATCATCCTAATCATCGTGATATTATTTTCACATCATTTTATTTGGATGTTGCTTCCTGGAATTTAGTCCCACTGAAGTTATGTCGGTGTGTATTACTTGCTATGTTCTCTCTTCTCATATCCCAATCTTCACTTCTATGCTAAAATTGGATTCACAGCTCTGCATTCTTTTTCTTGAAGAGGGCCCTGAAAATGGAATAAGCTCCAGGCCCTCCAACACTTGGATGCTCCCCAATTCAACTAGGCCAGGCTCTGGACCAAATGTTTCACCAGTAGCCTTTCAGCTACATCTCACAATTACCTTGTGAAGTCTCTCTAGCATCATCCCCATTTTAAAAGACAGGAAAATGGGGGCTCAGAAAGGCTAAGTAATTTGACAGTTACCACACAGCAAAAGTGGTGGAGACGGGGTTCAGGTCCAGGGAATGTCCACCCTTTTAACCACTCTCTTCTCAATAAGCATGAAAGCATATCCATGGACTAACCACCTGGGTCTCTGACACATCCTCTCATTTTGTCTCTCTTGATTATCACATGATCATCACTTAGGTCACAACTGCCCCAGAGCTGGTCACCCACAGGCCGGACTCACTGAAGGGCCAGCTTCTCCTTGGACCAGCTGGTGAGCATTGGCCACCATGTTGCCATTTCCAGGGGCCTTCTGTGAGCCATGGGACCTTCCTCGCCCACTCCACCTCATTCATCCCTCATTGTGGTCAGAGTAGCAGCTTTTTTTTTTAAAGATTTTATTTATTTATTCATGAGACACACAGAGAGATAAGCAGAGGCAGAGATGCAGGCAGAGGGAGAAGCAGGCTCTCTGCAGGGAGGCCCTTTGGGACTTGATCCCAGGACCCCAGGATCATGTCGAGCTGAGGGTAGACCCACAATGGCTGAACCACCCAGATGACCCCAGAGTAGCAGCCGTTTAGCTGAGGAACGAGATTTAGCACAGGCTGAGGTCACTGGGCTCCCACAGAGGGTGAGTTTGAAAATCAGACCCTCTGCCCACCAGGTCTAGCTCTTCGAAGAGGATGGGGCTGGGGAGGGTTGGGGGGGCACTTTATCCCATATCCCCCACTGAAATGAAGGGCGTTACAGGGAAACGCTCCCTACTGGAAGAAGCGTGGGACAATCTGTGTGGGGAAAAAGTGCATAGAAGGCTCTTTCCAGGGATGTTTTCCATTATGAGGGTCAGAGTAAACAACAGGCAGAGGAAACCAGTCAGGTCTCAGACTAAACACACGACTAACTGTTGCTCCAGCCATCACAGACGGAACAACCTGTCCTCTGCAGTACCTCTTATGGTGCCTCTTCCTGAATCCCCTTCAGGAAATCTGAAGCCTGGATCCAGCCAGCTCTTCCTTGCCGCCTGGCCCAGGAGTCACCATGCCAGCGTTTTCCCAAGAGACATATGGTAAATGAAGTGTCTGCACTGCCCTGGGAGGGCTCTCTAGGTCCACCCGCGAGGCCAGCCCCGCTCCCTCCTGCCTCTGCGCTGTCACCTGGAATCCTAGAGAGAAAACCCCAGCCGCAGCCCCTGACAGCCAGCCATGGCCCCCATGAGGTTCTGCCAAGAACAGGAGCAAAATAAAGCAGAACTTACAGTGAAGTCCCTGAGCCAACACCCCACCAGCTCCTGCTTCTAGAGCAGGGAGAGCAGGACTTTGTCTCCCTCCAGAACTACTGGGGGCACCAGCAAGAGGTTAAGGGGAGAGCCTGCTTCCTCCCCCAGGTGGGTCCATGCCGGAGCCTGCTCCTGCTCCCACACAGCTCCCCCAGTGACCCCGACCAAGCCCAAGTAAATCATTCCAACATTTCACATACCTCATCATCTGCTTCTCTCCCCGCAGAGTAAAAGGCAAAACAACACAGTTCTATTGAGCTCCGCTCTACAGAAGGAGGCTGGGCTGGAGGAAGGGAAGGTGCTGCCCTCCAACTCCTGTCAAAAGAATAAACAGCTGTTTCAGGAAGAGGGGGGCAGAGAGATCCCACAGCAGCCAGGGGCTTTGTTCCTCGCTGGCCCTGGGAAATGGGCTGTTTATCAAGGCCTGTTGACTCAGAGCTACATGCCAAGGCAGAGATGTTTCTCTTTGGGCCCACAAGCAGCCAGGCCTCCCTAACCAAACGAAACTACAGGCCCAAACTAGGCCTGGTGTTGGGGGAGGGGAGGCCACCACCCTTGAGAGGGACACACTGGCTGCCCACGTCACCCACTCCTTGGCAAAAATGGGAACTGTTCTGAGCCCAGACATCCCCAAGTGACTACTAGAAGGAACAGCCAATGGAGGAGTCTATTAAAAAAAAAAAAATGCAGGGTGGGTGGGAGAAGGGGAGAGAGTCCTCAAGACCCTTGTCAAAATGCTATCTAGATATTCCTTAAGGTGAAGCCTCCCCTCCACATCTTTTGAACTTCAGAAGTTGTTTTGTTTGAACGCTACGAGATACGAGATCTCCCGCATGGAAACCCCGAGCTATAAGAACTTTAAAAGGTCACCGAGGCCCAACCCTGCTCTTTGGCTGAATAATGCTTAACCCTTCCCACACCCACCTCCTGCTCCTAAAGATAGAATTGTCCAGCTGGAAAGGACCTTAGAGCAGTGGATTTTCAAATGTCGAACAGCTAAAACTCTTAATGAGAAAAAAACCACAGGAAGTCCTTCTCAGAACCCCACTAAGCAAAACAGAGCACACAGAGTGCCTTGGCTGAAGCAGGGAAGTGCAGCTCAAAGCAACCCCCCACCCCCACCCCATCTCAGCCCTCCGGAGGGGTTCCACATGCCTCCTGGGTGGACAGTCTGGAAACCCCAGACTTAGGAGAGGGATCAAAGTCCAGGGGCCCCGCCAAGGGATGCCTAATCTTATAGCTGTTCTTAACAAAATTTCATACCCCTTCCTCTGGGGACACGAGCTGGTTGGCCATGGTGTTAGGGTCTGGAAGTCCCAACAACGTGCTTAAATCTAGGAAAGCTGAACAAAAGGTGTGCTTGCAACCCAGTCACCATGCTCTAGATCTGGACGCAAAAGAAAAATGTCTGTAAGCTCACCAAGAGACACGGACTGGAACATTTGTAACACAGCAAAAACTGGAAACAACCCCAAAGCCCATCATCGGAGCAGATCAGTCCTGTCCTAGAGTGGGACGCCATACATGACAATGAGAATGAGCCAGCTGCAGCAGCTAACAACAGCATGAGTGTCATGTACGTAATGTAGAAAGGAAGAAGCCCTGGATGAGTTCATTTATTTAAAAATCAGAAACAGTCAAAACCAATCTGTGGTGCTAGAACTCAGGATGGGAGTGGCTGAGACTCGGAAGGGGCCCAAAGGAGTTCCTGGGAGGTTGGTCATGTTGCTTCTTAGGCCGGGTAGTGCTTGCAAGGCACGTCCACTTTGTGAAAATTCATCACGAATGTGTCTTTTCCATGTGACTGTTAAGAACAAAAGTGAACAGAAAACTTTCTTCTGAAAGCTGCCTTCTCTTGGGCATTCTATCTTCTCCAGCCCCTGGCTCAAGGGCCAGAGGATTGTGGGCGGGCCCTACCTTTTCCTTCTATTGGGTTCCCCATCCCAATACCAAGCACCACCGAGCACATCACTAGGGGTCCAGGGATGATCTGTTGCATTAAATGATCCAGATGTCTGGAGCGATGGTCAATGTGAAATGGAAAGATAACAGAGGCTGGACACTAAGATAAACTGGTCCTTTTCGCAAGCAAGCACCTCTCTCAGGTCACAGGGGTCTCCCACGTTACAATTTACAAAACAGCCTCTCTTGGTGATCCTCGGGATCACCTACAAAGTGGTCAGAACAGAGGGAGGCTCTGGGAGCCTCAGTGATTTGCTCAAGGTCGCCGGCTGGTGAGTCTAATGCTGCTCTTTCTTCCCTAGCTGCTTCCAGGGGACCATCTACAGGCCAGTTGAGTGACAGGCTCCAGGCTCCAACCTGGTTAACCACAGCTGGACACAGTATGCAAACCTGGAAAGCAGACAATTCACCTAAGGATCTGACATGATTTTCCTCTATCCCTGACGGCACTGTCATGCTTAGACTCTCAAAGCAAAGGAGCACATACCCGTGGTCATTCCTTAGTTGAGAGGCAGAGAACCTAGCAAATGAGCCTCGGGTCATGTAGCTGTGCTGATCGAAGGAGGTAGACTCTCAGGTAAGAGCTTGACACCTGGCCTGGCCAGGCCGCCTAATCTCATCATTCGTGGTCACTAGGGCCCTTCCAATCCTGGCAGCCCATGGATCTATGAGCTGGCAGCCAGTATTCAGCAGCTGTCCACAAGCCACACCTCAAGGCCAAGGATTGCAGGGCCTCAGAGTCATGGCCAAGGTGGCTGCAGCCCAGGTGTGGGAAGCCCTGCCTTGGTACCCAAGACCACTTCTGGCTGGGAAAAATGCAGGTCAATATCCCACCCTGATTACTTCTGCAGAGGTGTGAGGATTAAGTGTTCTTGACAAAGAACCCTACAGACAAAATGTTTGCAGGTTGTCAATATTTGTTTCATCCTAAATGTGTTGAGGGCAGTCACAAAAGACATTGTTGCTTGAGAATGATAGAATGAATTGGGTTACATGAAGTACATTCTCCTTCAACTTTGCTTAAGTGTGTCACCTCATTGGGGAGAAATTCTCAGATTTAAAATGACTTTCTTTTTGTAGGTTCCTTATTTATCTTTTTTTTTAAGATTTTTTATTTATTTATTCATGACAGAGAGAGAGAGAGAGAGATTGGCAGAGACACAGGCAGAGAGAGAAGCAGGCTCCACGGAGGGAACCCGATGTGGGACTCGATCCTGGGTGTCCAGGATCACACCCTAGGCCGAAGGCGGTGCTCAACCACTGGGCCACCGGGGCTGCCCCCCCCCCCTTTTTTTAAAAGAATTTGTTTATTTGACATAGAGAGAGGGAGCACAAGCAGGCACTGCTGCAGAGGGAGAGGGAGAAGCAGACTCCCCACTGAGCAGGGAGCCTGGGATTATGACCTGAGCTGAAGGCAGATGCTTAACCGAAGGCAGATGCTTAACTGACTGAGCCACCCAGGCGCCCCCTTATTTATCTTTGAAATATCTTTCTTCTTCTACCAGAATGTCAACATTAGGGGCAGATAGAGTTATTTTGTACCCTATCTGTTTTGTACATTTTGTACTAAAGTGAACATGCTTATTAGATCTACTGATGTTCTGTGCATCTTCATAGGTTACAACACATGTCTAGAACGATGTGTGGCAACTACACATTCAATAAATGTTAACTATTTAAAACACGGATGGCAAAGTTAAGAGCAACAGTAGAAGTGAGCAGTGGGACAAAGTGAACAAGGCAAAGATGAGTGTAGTCCATGCTGCTCTAGGTGTGAACCCTGGGGTGTCCAGTGTGGGCTCAGGATGAATACACAAGGAGTCCAGTGAAGCAGACGCTCACCAATGCTTGCAAGCTCTGCTCTGGGCTGGTGCCCAGGTTTCTGGGTGAAGGAGGGGAGTGAAATAGTATTGCTGATACTAAAGAATCAATGTAAGGGCCAGGAGTGGGGGGAGCTGGTGAGCTCTATCCTAGATGCACTGAGTTTAAAGAACCTGCTAGAGCCAGCTCAGCAGCAGCATCCTAGAGAGTGAGGCCGGGAGGAGTCCCATTTAGGAGTTGCCAGCATGCAGGCAAGAGCAGGCAGGTCTGCTGGGTGCTGAAGCAGAGGAAGCATATAAGTCAAAGCAGGGCATCCCTAACAGGCACCGCCCTGAAACCAGTGGGGCACCTCTAAGAGGCAGCAGGGAGCCAGGAACAAAAGGAATAGTGAAAGCCGGAAAAGATCCAGTGCCAATACAGCAATGTGAGGGCTGCTTGCTGAATCCAGTGAGGCCATTTGGAGTCCCAGTTGGGGGCCATGCTCTCCTCTGACCACCTCTGTGCCCTCTGGCCTCTGGAAGAGAAGAGAAGGCTACAAACATGTTTCTGGGCAAGGTTGCTGGTATCTTGAGAATCCCAAGGAGTGCCAGGCATGGAGGTGTGGCAGCAGAGGTTCTGTTCCTGGCTCTGCATCTGACTTCAGGCAAATCCCTGCATGTGTGGGGTTGTTTTCCACACTACCCACCTTGTCCCTCCAACCCCCCACCTCCTGGCAGATGAAAAGCTTGATCTAGCATCTCCTACTCTGCACTGCATCCCAGCTTGAGGGGTCAACGGTACCCCTGAAGCCCAGCCACAGACTCTGACTGCAGACCCCTGTAGAAGAGCAGCTGGTGCTTTCAGACCCTAGGCCACAATGGGGGTCCCAAGACCAGAGACAGAAGGGGAGGTCCCAGCCTTTGGATGGAGGAAGAGCATGCTGGGGAGGGGGTCAGAGCCAACAGGTATGCCTCACCCAAGGCTTTATCTGGCTGAGATCAGAACCACTGAGAGGCAAGTTCTATGCAGTCACAGTGGGAAGCCCTGGAACCAGTAAGAGAACATTACATGTGGAGAGAAAGGAAGGTTTCCAGGCTGTTCTTCCTCTCAGAGGCAGAGCCTGTCTCTCGCAGGGCCCACTGCCAGGCCCAGTCTTGTCACCCTTGTGTGTTCCCTTGGCTGGCCAACGTCTGCCAGATGACACGAGAGCAGTAAACAAGTCACTCTCATTCGCAGAAGTTCAAGTCCCTTGGCTTTCATGCCACTGGCAACCTGTCAACTCTCCCAGCATCTCGATAGCCAGCCTCCCTTCCAAAGGTGTTCCCCATTTACAGCATCCATGCCAGACAGCCTCTGCTTGAAGGGTTCTAGAGATGGAGAACTGTTTCATCTCTAGAACTTTCTCCTTTTTTTAAAGATTTTACTTATTTGAGAGAGAGCATGAGCAGGGGAAAGGGCAGGGGGAGAGGGAGAAGTGGGATCCCTGCTGAGCAGGGAGCCAGATGCAGGGCTCGATCCCAGGACCCTGGGTTCGTGATCTAGCCAAAGGCAGATGCTTAACCAACTGAGCCACCCAGGAGCCCCACCTCTAGACTTTCCTGATTGTTTAAGGCACATCTTTTCAGTATAGAACTGACTTCTGCTTCCTAGAACGTCATTAATAACAATAAAGGCTATCATTCATTTACATACACAATTTAATTGGAACCTTACTACAAATCAATGACAATACTCTTCATTTCCCAGACAGGGAACCGATGCTCAGAGAGTCCGTAACACAGACAAGATCACACAGCCGATAAGCTCTACCTGTCCATGTAGACATGCCTTCCCCACCCAACCTGACAGTTCCTCAGAGACAAGGCCCCCTACTCCTTCCCCTTAAAGCAAAACCCCATCTTCCCTGCCACACTTCAGGAAGGCTGTGCCCACCAGGATTTATTCCAGCAATACATATTTGGAGGGCATTTCCTCAGGACCTGGGACTGCATCAGGATGGGGTGGGGACAGAGGGAATGCAAAGAATCAGACCCACAGCCTGTACTTTTCAAGTCCAAGTCCGGTGAGAGGGACACGTGCCCCTCGAAACACCAAATGCTGTTTAGAGGTCAGCTATAGCTATCAGGCTACCCAGGCTGGCCTGAGCAAGGGTCCCTTGGCAGAAGTCAGCACTTCTCTCTAACTACAGGGTCAGTCTCCTGTTTCTTTGTTTCTTTCATACCATCCTCCTATTATTGTTACTTGGGCTTTGCCTTTCTACAAGCCTTTGCCTGGTGTTGGTTGAGAAAGGTCTGTAAACTCAGGTGGACATAACTGACTGCTTGACCTAGGGCAGTTCTGGTTTACATCTGTTGTGAGGCAGTTAACAGGTTAATGTTCCTGTGCCCCCTTTCACTTTCAAAGGTGTGCCAGTCTGGAGGATAAATCCTAGGGTCACTCTATGTAAAAATGGTTCAACAAAATAGAGTTCAGTGAAGTCCTCTTCAAGATCCCTTCCAGCTAGAATCCAAAGCTTGTGTCACCACCTGCTGGTCCCTTAGGATCCCCCTCTCCAGGGTACAGAGTCTTGCCTAGAGCTGCTCAGAGGTGGTACAAGCCCAACTCCTCCAGATGGGTATCTGCTCCACCCCTGCCCTCCACCTGTCCTGCTTGGTGCCTCGGCTGCTTCCTCTTTGCAGGCTAGGAGGTATTCAAAAACTAAGAATTTACTGAAAAATCCTGAAGAAACAAATCTTGTTTCTCTCCCCACTCCACCTCCACCCCAACTAGGTTTTCCTAGGTCTCCTGTAATAAATTGAGACTTTCAAAAACTAATCTCTACAGACGAGGTTCTAGGAATCCTAGCCATAAGCTAAAAAAGCAAAACAACTCTTAATTGAGATAGCAATGGAGATGGCTTTTTCTTCTCCTGTTCTTGGAATGAGGCAGGCCTGGATTCATATCCCAGTCCCATCCACTTACTTGCTGTTTTGACCCTAGAGAAGGCACTCCACACTCTATGAGCCTCAGTTTACCTATCTGTAAAGATAATAATTCCTTACTCCTTGAGCTATTAAAAGGATGAACAATAGTATCTGTAATGCTTCCAGTCCCTTGCAAGTACTTAGGAAAAAGGAACTGGCATTATCTTCACTGATGTCTAAGAGACAAGTACAGTTTCCACCTCATCATAGTGGCAGGAGGCAGCATGGCACAGAGGTTAAAGCAAGCATTGGAGTGAGACAGGCATTGACTAAATGTGTGACCTTGAGCAAATCACATGAGCTTTCTGAGACTTGGTTTTTCTACTCTGTAAATGAGAGTAACAATGCCTTTCTTTTCAACCATGGTGGAGGAGATGCTTGGCACAGGGCCTGATGTTGGAAAAAGTACCCAATGTCAGCTACATAATTCCTAATCATGATTATCCTAGAACTCTCCATATCACAGGCTCTAGGATCACCCGTTCTGTGTTCTCCATGAGTCCACCATGTTCCAGGGTCCTAAAAACAACCAGTCCTTCCTTTGGATGAGGTATTTTCATATCTTCCATCTGCTGGAGCCTCCTTAGCCTGTGAGGCAGGGTGAGTGCTACTCTGTCCACCAGCAGAGGAATCTGGTGACTTGCACAGGGTGACTCAATTTGGATGAGAAGCTGTGTTTGGATTGAGCCAAGAATTTCTCCTGCCTGTTTCTGCTCCAAAAGTTCCGGAGCCAGAACTTTTCAGAAGTCTGAAAGTCACTGATTCACTCAATGTTAAAGAGAATTATGTATTCACTTGCTTATTCATTCATTAAATATGTACTGACTTAGTGTCAATATTGGCACCAATATTGGTGCCAGGCACTGCTCAGCCCACTAGATCTACAAGGATTAGCCAAGATGGCCAGCCTCTCTCTCTCATGTAACTCTGATGAGAAGCTGAGTCCAGAATCCCAACTATCATGTCACCAAATGCATCCTGTGATTGACGTGAATGTCATGAGACAGAAAAAACAAAGGAGCCCCCCAACATTCAGTCACTCCCTTACTCTGAGCTCCCCGGATTTCTGGAGGAATCAGACAGCAATCTCACATGCCACTTGCCCATGTGGCTGTAGGAATATCCTTACTACCCAAATTCACTCTACTCTCAAGCATGCCCCCCATCTTCTGAGCTACTTCATTTTGTACATGAGAACACTAAGGCCCTAAGGAATGAAAACGACTGATCCAGGGCCTCCTGACAATAATATGAGGAGACCACGGCTGCTGCCCAGATGTCTGGCAACTCTCCAAGACAGGAAGCCTCTTAACCACAGCACAAGGAAGTCAAAGAGCTCAGGGAGGGGCTGGAGGCTGCAGCCAACGGTCCTCTTCCCAAATTTCCTTATTTATGGCCAAGAAAATTCCAGAAGCCTCTGTCAGGGATGGCCACATCACTGTCTTTTCCTTCCCCTGACACTGTTCTTGAATGATTTGGGGATGCCATGGCAAGCTTTCTGACGTGGGCACAGAAGTGTCACTGGGAAAAGGTGAGCATGGATGGGCTGAAGCTAAGAGAGGTATCCAACTCAGAAAAAACATCCTCACTCAAGCATAAACATAAAACAGCTCGGAAATGAGCTGGGATGCCTGGGTGGCTCAGTGGTTGAGTGTCTGCCTTTGGCTCAGGACGTGATCCGGGGTCCCAGGATTGAGTCCTGCATGGGCTTCCTATAGGGAGCCTGCATCTCCCTCTCCCATGTCTCTGCCTCTCTCTCTGTCTCTCTCTGTGTCTCTGTCTTTCATGAATAAATAGAATATTAAAAAAAAAATCAGAAATGGAGCAAAAACACTTAACACAAGCTCCACTAAGGACACATCACATGAGTCTGTTAAGAAAAACCTAACATGAAAGCCCCAATTCAACCCTGTTGTCTTTGCCTTGGCCACGAGCTTAGGGCCTCTAGCTCTTGGGAGGTTTCACCTGCCCTCTTCATAGCCACGTTCTTCACCAAGCTTCTGCTTCTGTTCACCCCCGAGATGCCAAGGTATGTGTTTCTCTGTTCTGCTTAGCGCCTGGGACTGAGAAGGGACTTTGGGGTTTTTTCTCTGGGTGTGGCTTCCTAGCATTCACAAAGGAAAGTCCACAGGCTGCTCTATCTGCATGACCCAGGCTGCTCACCTTAGCTAGCACAGCAGAAAATATATCCCATGGAGATATATTCCATCAACTAGTTCTAGCTCTCCCCATTCTCACTGTAGGATTTCATCTCCTGGTCCCCTTGGTGGTGGAGGACTAGTGACTAGACTAGTCTGTCCAAAACAAAAGTGAGCTACTCAACTGCTAGGGGAAGACCCCCCTGGGACTCTCTTTTCTCAGTGCCCTGGAGTACATTCCAGAAGGTAAGTTCTAGCAGCCTGGCTCCTTGAGTGAGGGGCACAGCCAGCAGTTGAACCAGGATGTGCATATTAATTAGAACAGAAAATAAATCTTTATGAGTTTGGACCCTAGCATCTAGGGGGTGTTTGTTGCTGCAAGGTAACCTACTGCATCTTGATACACTGCCCACCTCACACAGAGTAGGAGATTCTCTAGGGATTCGTCTACCCTCTTCCCCGTCCTCCATCACCCTTCTCATCACCAAGAGTCTTGCATGAACAGAGGTAAGTAGAATGGAGGCAAGAACACATCTCTGATGTCCTGGAGAAATTTTCTCCTTAAGTCCCAAAGACGGGTGAACGTTCAGCTACATCTCAAAAGAACGAGAAGGAAGTTGAGTGTGTGGTTGTCTACAGACGTTATTTCCTATGAAGTAAGAAGCGAGATCACCTGATAAGAGCAAGTGGGAGTGCAGTCTGAGAGCCCCCCGGTTAGCAGGAGATGCCAGGGACAAGGGGTGGAGAAACACTGACCAGGATAAAAACGCAGGGTGGCCGAACAACACCGGAGGCTTCCTGGGGTTAAACTGAGCCAGCCACACAGTCCCATTCATCAGCCCAGAGACAGTGACAGAGATGGAAATGGGTCAGATTCACTGAACCTCGGGACTGACGGGCCAGACGGTGGGCCAGAAAGATGAGAAGGGGGTTTTGCTTCAAGCCATAAAGGTCATGTGATTTAACCAATTGGCCAGATGAAGCGAGGAGGTAGGTGGAGCTCACAGCACCCAGAACAGGAGATTCTGCTGTTACCCCACTTTACAGAGAAGGAAATCGGGACTCAGAGACAGGATATCGCTTGCCCAGCTCCGACAGTTAAGGGTCAGAGCCAGAACTATCAGAGCCTGGCCAGCCCAAAAGCTTAGCCGCTACCTGGTACTCTTTCAGCCAGAAGCCATGTCACTCCCTCTGAGCAACCCTTGGCCCTTTATCAGACTTTTCTTCTACACCTTAACTTCTCCTTTTAAGTATTATCTCGTATGTACATAGTCTCCCAATGCAGATAGTGAATTCCTGAAGAGCAGGCATCAGTATTTTATATAAAAATTAATAATAGGAGTAGCAGCAGCAAATGTTACTTTCTATGAATGCACAGCATGCCAGGCTGTGTTCTAAGCACTTTACACTCATTAATCAATTCTCACTAAACTCTGTGAAACTCGTTCTGTAATCATCCCCATTTTGCAGATGCGGAAACATTTCCATTTGGGTGAGCTGAAATTCAACCCCTGATATTACTATTTTAATAACTATAGTTCAATTTGAGTCATTTTTTCTATAATCTCATTTATTTCGTATTTTATGTATTTTTGTAATATTTTACTTATTCATAAAAAAGACAGAGAGACGCAGAGACATAGGCAGAGAGAGAAGCAGGCTCCCTGCAGGGAGTCCAATGTGGGACTAGATCCCAGGACCCCAGGTTCATAACCTGAGTCGAAGGCAGATGCTCAACCACTGAACCATCCAGGTGCCCCTATTTTTTATATTTTAAAACACTCTCAGAAGGATCTATGGGCCTTTCCGGGTGCCAAAGGAGTTCACAGTGGAGGCAAGTGCCAAGATTCCAGAGGTCTGATTCTGTCCCCCTTCAATCCCACAGAACCCAGAGCTTCTGGCTGGCAGAGGGTAAGCAGGGTAAGGGACGCTATACCATCTTCATGCGAGGGCTGGGAATGAATACTAGCTACTTTAACCCATCCGTACATCATAAATACATAAGTGTCATAAATACTTTGATTTCAGCAGTATGAGCCCACATATAACATTCCTCATAAAAAACAAGTCACTTGTTTCCCCAATTAAATAATTTTTAAAGTCCAGTGTGTCCAGTGTGCTCATTAGGAAAGCATCTGAGTTGTGGATCACAAATTGAAATAACAGGAGGGTTTGTAGCAGCTGCCTCTGGGTATAACGTGGGCTGATCCCCAGCCTCAGCTAAGGATCCCTGAGGGCAGACTAACTGGCCATCCCCCACTAGGCTTGCTTTCTTAGCATCTGTGCACTGGCTCAGTCTAAATAAGTAGCACTAACACGACAGCCTATCCTATATATGCTGAACTTTTAAAAAGTAAATTTCAGGCATCTAAACAGACACACTGAATCACCAACCAGGTAGAGCTCTCCAGGTTTCAGAAAATTTTAGAAAATTACAAGACTTAGGGTTAAGGCAGCTGGGGCCAGTGCTCCCTGCCCAGACCAGATAGCTGTCCTCCTTGGCAGCTGGCCAGTGCTGAGGGCTGAACCTCAGGATACCCAGTGCCACTCTTGGCACCACTCCCGTGGGCTATATGACCTTCCATAAGTTGCTGGCTACCTAATTTTTTATCTTCCAAATATGGGGTGTGTACCAGATTCAATGGGTCAATCAAGAATCACCTCCCCCCCCACACACACACACACCTAGAGCTATAGGGAATGGAGAAATTATACAGGCTCCCTAAGGAGCTTATATTCTAGTAGAGGAGCCAAGCCTTTCCTCTGTAGGCCTTCCCTACAGAAGAAAGCAGTCAGTGCAAGTGGAGATGGAAGCACTGTGTTCTGTTCTGGGGCCACAGAGGAAGGAGGACGCCATCCTGCAGAGGGCTGTGTGGCCAGGTTTCAAACAGGAAGGGGCTACATTTGAACCTGGCTTCAAACGGTGAGAGGGTGGGGAAGAGTGCTCTCGAGTTGAAGGACAAGCATTTGCAAATGCAGAGGGATAGAATAGGGGCACCCCACTGAACCCAGTGTGGACTGTGGAGTAGATGTGGTCTCTCCCCACATCTACTGCTTTGGAGTCCAAAAGAGTCCCTGGAACCTGTATTTTTAACAAGCTCCCTAAGTGATTCCAACATGCAGGCAGTAAGTGCTATGTGTTGGGGAAAAAAAGTTAATGAGTACAAAACGAACTTAACCTCAGACAAGTCCCTTCCTCTCTCAAAATGTCTTCTCTTCTTTAAAATAAACACACTGGTGGATGCCCAGGTGGCTCAGATAGTTAAGCATCTGCCTTCGGCTCAGGCCATGATCCCCGGGTCCTGAGATCGAGTCCCATATCCAGCTCAGCAAGGAGTCTGCTTCTCCCTCTACCTGCTGCTGCTCTCTCTTTCTGACAAATAAGTAAAATCTTAAAAAAAAAAAAAAAAAAAAAAGGCACTGGGTCACCTTGGTGATTTCCAAACTGTGTTCTAGAAAACCTTAGAATCTCCCGAAGTCCCTCAGGAACCACAGAGCAGAGATGAGGAGACCTTGAGAGCAGGACTCTAAGCCCCCATCCACACTCTCTTTGATCATCTTCTCTTTTTATCTATCTGCTATCATATACTAGGCTTCCATGTGCTATTTTGTTTGTAGTAAAGGTTTCTTGGCTATACGTACTTTCAAAACCACTGAATTGGGCAGCCCCGGTGGCGCAGCGGTTTGGTGCCGCCTGCAGCCCAGGGCGTGATCCTGGAGACCCGGGATCGAGTCCCACGTCGGGTTCCCTGCATGGAGCCTGCTTCTCTCTCTGCCTATCTCTCTCTCTCCGAATGAATAAATAAATAAATCTTTAAAAAACAAAAAACACTGAATTGCATGATCATCCAAGAATCCCCAAATAGAAATTTTTAAATTCCTTAAAGGCAACAACCTACTTTTGTTAAGTATTCCTCAAACAAGTATGGACACAGCATAAGCCTGCTCACCAGACTTATTTATTTTACCATCATAATTTAAAATATTTTGCTGCAGAGCAGTAATCAATGAGTGGAAGGGGAAAATGTGGACAGTAATTAAATGGAATAATACACGACCTTAAAAAAAAACTATATTTTTGAAGAATAGTTAATAAACTAGGAAATTAAATGAGAAAGCCAGATACCACACTGCGCATAGACTACAATCTCAACTCTGGATCTAATACATCAAAATTACTGGACAAGTATGGCAGGTCCTCAAAAACTCAAACATCAAATTGTCGTATGATCCAGCAATCCCACTTCTGGGTGTATATCCAAAATAAATGTAAACAGGGACTTGAAGAGGTATTTGTGCACCAATGTCTAAGCAGCATTATTTACAATAGCCAGCAAAGTGGGAACAGCTCAAGTGTCCACTGATGAACGAACGGATAGACATTAAGTGTGGTATATACACACAATGATATATTATTCAACCTTGAAAATGAAGGGGGTTGTGACACCTGCTTCAACAGAGATAAATCTTTAAAACATTTGGGATGCCTGGGTGGCTCAACGGTTGAGTGTCTGCCTTTGGGTCAGGCCGTGATCCTGGAGTCCCGGGATCGAGTCCCACATTGGGCTCCCTGCATGGAGCCTGCTTCTCTCTCTGCCTATGTCTCTGCCTCTCTTTCTGTGAGTCTCTCATGAATAAATAAATAAAATCTTTTTTAAAAATCTTAAAAACATTATGCCCAGTGAGATAAGCCAGACACTGAAGGACAAAGACTGGACAATGCTACTTAGATGAGGGGCCTACGAAGGGGGCACTTGACGAGATGAGCACTGGGTGTTATACTATATGTTGGCAAATCAAACTCCAATAAAAAAAATATACAAAAAAAAAGAAAAAGAAAAAGAAGAGGTGCCTAGGGTAGCTGAATTCTTGGAGACAGAAAGTAGAGTGGTGGTTGCCAGGAACTGGGGCACAGAGGGAACGGGCAGTTACTGCCTGACAGGTATTGAGTTTCCATTTGGGAGGATGGAAATGCTCCAGAGATGGGTGGAAGTGATGGTTGCACAATGATGTAAATGTATTTAATGCTACTGAATGGTACACCCAAAAAGTGTTATAATGGTAAATTTTGTTATGTATATTTCACAACAATAAAAAAAAAAAAAATACTGGCCAGAACTAGATTCATGTGGTAGTGGGTGAATCATGTGATACGATTGTGGCAGAGCCATCACTTTATTCTTTCCACTTCTCCACATTTGAAATATCCTACAATGAGAATAAATTACTTTCAAAAATGGACAAAAAGCTATTTAATTAAATAAATCTGGCAGTTCTCTGATACTTCCCAAAAATGCATTGTTGCCTTTTATGTAAATGGAAGCAATACTTTATGTATTTAATTAATGAAAGGAGCCAAGTCCAAGGATGCCAACTCTAGTATACAGCAAGCCACTGAGTCAAAATAAAGGACAGGCAGAGTGCTTCCCTTCTTTAAGACTAGTTGTTCTCACCTATATTTAAATAAATTTCAAATAAAAACAGGGCCAAAATAGAATCCCCTAAAGAGCTTCCCAAGAAGCTGGCTGGCTTGGGAAAGTTCAAATGCAAACTGAAGACAAAAGAACACTACAGAAAAGTGGGGGACAGCCCGTGTTTTCTTCAGGACATTAACACACAGACAGCTGGGAAAGTGACTTTGCCTGTAAATTTCTTTCCCTCCTGCTTCTGGAAATACTTTCTCAGGCAGAAAGAATTACGAATCCAGAAAAGGCCTGCCATTTGTGTTCAGTGCAAATCCATTTCCTCCAACACCCCTCACACCAAATAACTGTTGATATTTAAAGGATATTGGTTGGAAGGGCAGCTGATGTGTCTACCTGCCAGATGCCCTCTATCCTAAGCCAACTGTGTCTACCTTTCCTGGTTCCTGGGCCCTCTGCGTTACTGTGGGGGCTAAATGTAAAGTGTACAGTGTCACTGAGATGTTGGGCGCATAGTAAGTACTCACAAGCTTCTTCCTTTTTATCTCAGAAGTTCCCTGTTCAAGATTCATGTGTGTCCTGGTGGTGGCTTGGAGAGTGGTGGTACCAAAGGTAGTTAATGTAGTTAATACTAAGTGGTAGGTTTCCAGATTACATACAACAGTGGGGTGGAAAGAGGATCCTTCAGATGTGCAGCTCAGGGGCGGCCTTGAAAGGCAGGGGAAAGGAGCCCAGTAGCCCCATGGACCCCAGATCTAAGTCCTACATTGGCAGGCACAAAGCTCTTTCACAGGGATCCGTGTGAAATCCTCAGAGCAAGAAGGTGGGCTCCATTTCACAGATGAAGAAACAGAGCCTTAAAGAGGTTCTGTCTTATTTAAGGTCACACAGTTAGGGAATAGCCAGATACATGGTTTTCTAAAATTCCCAGATACATGGGAATTCTAAAATTCTAAAAGAGGTGAGGGACAAAGGATCCTGATAATTCCAGCTCTGCCACTAACTCCTTTGTTCAATTAGTTGTTTCCCTCTTGCATCTTTCCTTAAAAAAAGTTTTGTGGGTTTTTTTTTTAAGATTTTTATTTATTTATTCATGAGACACACACACACACACACACACACACACACACAGAGGCAGAGACACACAGGCAGAGGGAGAAGCAGGCTCCATGCAGGGAGCCTGACATGGGACTCGATTCCAGGTCTCCAGGATCACGCCCTGGGCCAAAGGCAGACGCTGAACGCTGAGCCACCCAGGGATCCCAAAAAAGTTTTAAAGAAAAGGCAGGGAGGGGACAGGAAATTCTTTGAGGCACTAAATTAGGTAAGTTTCCATCTCTGGGCTTTGGCATCCTCATCTGTAAAATGAGCCACTTCCTGCCTCGAGCCCTTTGCACATGCTCTTGCCTCTGCCTGAGAAGCCTTTCCCCCACCCCCTCACACCCATATGCCCTCCTCCTTGTCCTGTAGGCTCTGATGATGATGTCACTCCCCAGGGGAAGTCTTCTGTGTTATATTCTTACCCTCCCTTGTAAGCACCCTATGCCTCTCCTTTGGGGTACTAACCACTATTTGGACATGTGGGCATACACACCTCACCACAAGATGGAAGACTCCTCGTTTGCCAGCTGGCAGACAGCATGTTGATTCAAAAACTGAGTTCTGGGATCCCTGGGTGGCGCAGCAGTTTGGCGCCTGCCTTTGGCCCAGGGCGCAATCCCGGAGACCCGGGATCGAGTCCCACTTCGGGCTCCCGGTGCATGGAGCCTGCTTCTCCCTCTGCCTGTGTCTCTACCTCTCTCTCTCTCTCTCTCTGTGACTATCATAAATAAATAAAAATTTAAAAAAACAAAAAACAAAAACTGAGTTCTTCGGGACACCTGGGTGGCTCAGCAGCTGAGTGTCTGCCTTTGGCTCAGGGTGTGATCCCGGAGTCCCGGGATTGAGTCCCACATCAGGCTCTTTGCATGGAGCCTGCTTCTCCTGTCTGTCTCCTGTCTCTGTCTCTGTCTCTCTCTCTGTGTCTCTCTCCTGAATAAATAACTAAAATCTTAAAAAAAAAAAAAAAAAAAAACTTGAGTTCTTCTCAGGGCTCTGATCTTCAGAAAGTATCCTCCCATCCCCACCCACAACCACCCCATCCTCAGGTTCTCATCCAGACAACATGGGGAGGTAGATAGGGCATCTATTAGATTTCCACCAGCTCACAACTTCTGTATCTGGTTCCCAGATCTCTCCTAATGTGGCCCCCGGGAAATTTCTAAACCTTTCTAAACCTTTTACCACTCTCAGTCAGGCATCAGAGGTACAGTCACAAGAGCACCTCAACACCGTTAATCTGTTCATTCTGGGTGGTGACTCAGTTTCCTCAATTGCAAAACTGGGGTTTCTAGATGGCGAAAAGCCAGGGCTCCCGCAGAGCTGAAGTGGGTAGCCAGCATCTGAAGTGGGTAAACGCCCAGTGAGTGTGAGCTGTTCTTTTATTATCACTCTGGTTTCTGGATCACTTCCCTGTCTCACCAGACAGCCCTACTGGCCCTGCCAGCCACATCCAGCCCCATCCCTCAGAGAAAGGAAATCGGAAGCTCAGGTGCAGCCAAGCACAGCAGGAAAAGAAAACTGTAGCACAGACGGCGGAAAATCCTAGGATACTTCCCCAAAGCAGATGGATGCGGGGTCTGGCTACTGCCCCAGGCTGCCGAGCACCAGATTCAGTAGCCGGGGCCCTCGTTGGCTGGCCCTGGAGAGGATGACCTCCTGGAAAGCAGATCAATGAGATGCAGCACAAGATGCCAGGTGTGGGGTCAGCCCTGTTCCTATCACTGCTCTGAACACCACAGGAAAAGAGGAGGGTCTTTCAATTATTGAGTTGCTAGTCATGAAACATTTACCAGCGTGCTTCCGAGTCAAGGTCTAACCTGGGCGTTCTGTGTCTGAGGGAGTCTGTGTTCTTCCGGCCAGAGGGTGTGGTGGTGTGGCCCCAACTCTCCTGGGGATGGGGGGGGGGGGGGCGCCTCCAGTCACATGGCCCGAACTTTCTCTTCCTTTTTTAGGGCTTCCACAGTGAGGAAGCCAGACTGGGATCTCTAAAAGGATCTGTTTGTCCCTGCAATACAACTGCTCTCCTTAATAGCATTTATTATCAAGGATCTGTGAGATGGTGACTCGCTCATTAATTTGTTTATTTAATTTTGGTCAATGAAGTCCTATGGTAAGTATCCTGGGGACGTAAAAGTTTAAAGGAGCCCCTGCAGGGAATCTGTAGAAATGTGTGTGGTCACCTCTAACTTTTAGATTTTCACATGGGTTTCATTCCTTTGCAGACAAAACTGTTCTGGTAACAGCTGAGTGAAATTACTGTTACTTCTACTGATAATAATGACGAGGGGCGCTCCCATGTAATAACACCATGCCACTGGGCACGTCTGTTTCTGAACTGTGCACCTGAGAATCTTGAGGCCCAGAGGTTCAAAAGTTGCCCAAGGCCAGGCTGCCCCTTTGAGAGCTAGCTCTCCAGGATCCTTCTCTGTCCCGCACCTACAGCCCTGGGACTCTCCTTAGGGTGGCAGGATCTTGTGGCACTAAGGGTGCCCCAACACTGGTGGACTCTGGCTTCTCGGTTTTGTGTCAGGAATCCCCTCTGGCCACCAGAACAGATGGGCCAAACACTCTCCTGTCTGCCCACGTGCACCCAGAATGCAGCAGAGTCATCTAGGCCTGGCCTATTAGTGGGTTTACATCCTAGAGAAGTGGCACAAGAGTTCAGATGCCCATGACAGGTTCCAGCAGTTCTAGAAGCAGCAGAGGCTAGAGCCAGCTCCGGGGCAAGACCCTACTGCTTCTGGCCAGCTTGGTTTCCCAGCCACCCCAGGCATACTGTGAAGCAACAAAAGAAATCCTTCCAATGCACGCCTTTTCTGCCTCTGTGAGCTAGAACCTCCATCTGTGGCTTACACCGACGATCTCTGACAGGGACACATTCTCAGGTGCCACTCAAGAGTTATCAGCCCCAAACATTTACTGAGCACTTGCATGCTCAGGAATCGATTCCTGAGCACTCAATTAAATTTGCACATAGGAATTTTAATTTTCCCTTCCTTTGCACAGCTCTGGTTAACATCTGAAAACCAAATTTGTTATACGAAAGACCACTGTAGACATATCCACAGATTTAGCCAACTGAACCAAGCAAGACCCCTGCCCCTGATTTTGGGAAGTGTCTCTGCCTTCCCCATAGATGCTGAGCAAGTTCCTCTTGGGGACAGCTGGAGGGCCACTTGCGGACTCATGGTTCCCTGAGGGAGGAGATAGGAGGGCAGCTGCTGTTCTGCACACAGATGCTACCAACCCCAACCATACACCATCCTTCTGGGCAGCTGGCCCACTGTCCCAGGCTTGCTCCCTCCTCTGCTCTCCTAGCCATTAAGGCTGTCTAGGTTCTGAACAGCCAACGGGATAGCAGGATGTTTGGTTCTTACAACCTCTTCCCTCACCAGAAACACTCTTCCCTCTTCACCCTCTAACTCTTGTGGGGCTCAGCTTACAGATCACTTCCTCAAGGAAGCCCTCCCTGACCACCTCCCCTGACAGATTCAGGCCCCTGTGACACCCACCCTGCTCTTCTCCATCATGGCTCTTGCTATGCAGTCAGTTTTTTTAACGACTGTCTCCTAAGCCAAACCCCAGCCTCTGGGTGGGCAGGGATTGTGTCTCCCTTCTCTGCTACCTTCCAGGTATCTAGAAGAGCACATAGGAGCTGCCCAACGGATTCTGGATGTGTTGATAAATGAGTGCATGAATTCATGGTGGCTCAGTGAATGTTGAATGACCAGCTAATTTCAAAGCTCTGGGATCCCTGTAACAGGTGTATCTCCTAGAACCACAGTCCCTGGTGTCCAATCTGGCAAGTAGGAGCCAAAAACACTGGGCTCCCTCTGGCCACGATAGCTGCTTCTCCCTTTCGGTTTTTAGTCTGAATGTTTATTTCCTGGGGGTTTGGACTTACTGTTTAACAGCAAGAGTTGAAAAAAAAAAAAAAAAAAAAAAACAGCAAGAGTTGCTCAGAGAGAAGTTTGCTAGATCACGGCTTCAGGCTATTTTGCTGACAGGGAAACTGAGGCGCTGGCAGCCCCAGTACATGGAGTGGCCAGATCAGCTCACTTTCAGCCCAGACACTTTCCAGTGTCCTGTTCTAAGTGAGCATTTAAAGCAAGGTTCCTAAAGACAAGAGCACACAGCCTGGGATAGAATTAAAAACTTTCATTAAGGGGATCCCTGGGTGGCGCAGCGGTGTGGCGCTTGCCTTTGGCCCAGGGTGCGATCCTGGAGACCCGGGATCGAATCCCACGTCGGGCTCCCGGTGCATGGAGCCTGCTTCTCCCTCTGCCTGTGTCTCTGCCCCTCTCTCTCTCTCTCACTGTGTGCCTATCATAAATAAAAATAAAAATTTAAAAAAAAACTTTCATTAAGAACTAATCACAAGATCTGGCCTCTCTTTCCTGGCTTCTTCCAGAGGTTATCTTGCACTCCATCTGGTTGATTTCTGTCTGAGCAGCACCACGTAGCAGCCCTGCCCCGGCCTGGATGTGCATCTATACCAAGCACCCCTGAAACCTAGAGCCACCTTTGCTTCCCCTGCCTGCGCACCACCAGGGTCTCTAAGCCACACTGTTGGGAGTCAGGACTGGCCTTTCATGCCTCTATTCTGCTATTTGTTCTTGAAAGGCTTTAGCCAAAACATTAAAACCCCATCCCTCAGTTTCTCCCTATATAAAATGGGGGCAGAATTCCTAACTTGCTAACCTCACAGGGCATTTGTGTTGCTCAAGCAAGATGGAAATATGACCTCACTCTTCCAACTGTCAACTACTGTAGAGAACTCTAATAATAATAATTCTGTAATTATTTTTCTGTTTTCCCTGGGGTTTTGCTGTCAACCCATAGCCAACTGATCGCTTCCAGGGCTCATTCCACCCAACCTCTCAGCACCATTCAGCCCTCCTGACAACATCCTCCCGGAAACCTCGCTCTGCCCCTCACTTCCCTGATACGCTCTCCCTGGACTCTCCTCCTCCCCCTAAGATCACTCACTCTCCGAGTTGGAACCTGGTGCAAGCAGCAGCACCATGCCTTCTCCTACCATTGACACCTGCCAAGCACATGTGGCTTGAGAGAGAAGCCACAGGAAGCACAGGAGACCACCCAGCCCACTTGTGAACGCTGGTCCAGTCTTTCCCCTGGTGCATAAAAACAGGAGCACACAGTGCTGGATCTCCACCCTGCCATCCCTTATGAAACTCTATTTGGCAATAAAAATTAGCAGAGTGGCTGCCAGAGCCCATATCCTGGCATCTCCCTCAGCTGGGTCTGACTGCATGCAGCTGAGGTCTGTGGCCTCCACACTGGGTTTGGACAAGTTGAGCAGAACAGCTCTCTGGCTGGAGTTTTAAATGGCATATTTTTACTTCCTCTTTTTCAAAAGAGAAGACTTTTAAAAGTAATTCTGGGTTAAGTATACTAAATGATGACCTCTTTGCCTTCAGTACACATACCAAATCTACATTGCTTTGGCTTTCCAAACTAAGTAAGCTACCTGCCCACCCTGTCTGAGGAGTGAAGGTAAAAGCTCCTGGGAGCAGACCTCTCAGCCCAGACCAAGAGGTGAGGTGCCTTGCTCCAGGACTGACAGTCATTAGGGATGCAAACTAATGCAGTCGGCCTCTACCTAACTACCGGCGTGAATCAGCAAAGAGAGCCATTGGGGTGTGCAGCGTGCCCTCCGGCTTCTGCAGTGCACCGTCGAGGTTCCCTGGGGTTGCTGGGGGTAGCACCTAACTCCTGGGATGCAGGGGGCGACTGGTTTCACAGAGAGGATGATGATTAAGCTGGGTCATGAAGGAGGAGTCTGCAGGTGGATTTGGGGAGGAAGTAAAAAGGGTGTTCCAAGCAGAGCGGGCACCATGGGGAAAAGCCCAGAGCCATAAAACCAGAGGAGGGTTTCAGGAATTAGCAGTAGTTCCCAGAGGCTGCAAAAAATCCTAAGGGATAGAGTGACGAGAATAAAGAATTGTTCAGAGAGCAGCTCGTGCAGGAACTTGGATGTCATGTAAAGAAACACATGCCTTACCCTGAGCCAGAGGGGAGCCTGGGAAAGATCAAATCCCCAATCGGTGGCTGGTGAGGCGTAGGTTACAGAACAAGATGTCCTGGAGGACAGGAGCCTGGAGCAGAGAACAGAGAGGTCATAGCAGCAGGGGTCTGGGTGGAGAGGGCTGCACCTCAACTAAGCAAGAACCATGGCACCAAAGTACAAGGATAACAAAGAGGCAGGGTTGCCTGCACTGGGCCATAGATCTGGTTCAGGGGGAGGCTCTCAGATAGAAGGACCATGTGTACAAAGACACAGCAACTTGAAAGTGCATCACCATGCCTGAAAAGAGGGCAACTGTACCAGAGCAGCCTGTGCAATGGGGATTAGTTTGGAGAGAGAAAAATCAATGCAGACTTGTATCAGGGAGTTATTAACAAATACATGTGATCAATTGGATTATTGTTCTTAACTATCACTCCCTGCTAAAAAGCAGCTACAGACATACTCTCGAGGTAGTGCAGGTTCAGTTCCCGACTACTGCAATAAAGCAAATATTGCAACCAAGCAAGTCAAATGAATTTTTTGTTTTTTTTTCATGCATATAAAAGTTATGTTTATGCCATGCTGTAGTCTATTAAGTGCATTATGTCTAAGAAAACAATGCATATGCCATAATTTAAAAATTCTTTATTGCTAAAAAAAATCTTTATTGCTAAAAAAAAAAAAAAATGCTACCCAGTATCTGAGCTTTCAGCAAGCTGGAATTTTTTTGCTGGTGGAGGAGAGTCTTGCCTTGATCTTGATGGCTAGTGATCAGGGTAACTGGTTGCTGCAGGTTGGGGTGGCTCTGGCAATTTCTTAAAATGAGACAACAGTAAACTTTGCTGCATCAACTGAATCTTCCTTTCATGAATGACTTCTCTACAGCATGAGATGCTATTTGATAGCATGTTACCCACATTAGAACACCTGGGTGGCTCAGTGGTTGAGCATCTGCCTTTGGCTCAGGCCATGTTCCCAGGGTCCTGGGATCAAGTCCTGCATCAGGCTCCCCATGGGGAGCCTGCTTCTCCCTCTGCCTATATCTTTACCTCTCTTTGTATGTCTCTCATGTATAAATAAATAAATAATCTTCAAAAATAAAATAAAATAAAAAAATAAAATAAAATAAAATAAAATAGTGGTTTTTTTATTTCTCTCTCAAACCGTGCCACTGGCTTTATCAGCAGAGTTAATGTGATTATTCTAAATCCTTTGTCATTTCAACAATCTTCACAGCCTCTTCATCAGGACTAGACTCCATCTCAAGAAACCACTTTCTTTGCTCGCCCATAAGAAGTACCTCCTCACCCGTTAAAAGTTCTATCATGAGATTGCAGCAATTCTAATAAAGTAATGACAGAAGAGTTCGTTGAAATAATGAAAATGTTGCAAGAATTACCAAAATGTGCTACAGAGACACAAACTGAGCAAATGCTGTTGCAAAAATGGTGCCAGTTGGGGCACCTGGGTGGCTCAGTTGGTTAGACGTACAGCCCTTGAGACTGGCACAGGTCATGATCTCAGGGTCATGATACTGAGCCCAGCCTTGGGCTCTCAGCTGGGCATGGAGACTGCTTGGGATTCTCTTTCCTACTGTCCCTCCCACCCCTGTGCTACTACTTTCTGTGCCCCTCTCTTAAAAAAAAAAAAAAAAAAAAAAAAAAGCACAGATAGACTTTTTGGATCTAGGTTTGCCACAAACCTTAAATTTGTAAAAAACACAATTCATCTGCAAAGCACAATAAAATGAAATGTGCCTGTTGGGGCGCTTGGGTGGCTCAATCCATTAAGCATCCGACTCTTAATTTCAGTTCAGGTTATGATGGTGGGATTAAGCCCTGCATCAGGCTCCATGCTCAGTAGGGAGTCTGCTTAGATTCTCTATCTCCCTCTCCTTCTGTCCCCCCACCTTCGATCACATGCTTTCTCTCACTCTCTTTCTCTAAAATAAATAAATAGGGGATCCCTGGGTGGCTCAGCGGTTTAGCGCCTGCCTTTGGCCCAGGACCCGATCCTGGAGTCCCGGGATCGAGTCCCGTGTCAGGCTCCCAGCATGGAGCCTGCTTCTCCCTCCTCCTGTGTCTCTGCCTCTCTCTCTCTCTATGTCTATCATAAATAAATAAATAAATCTTTAAAAAATAAAATAAAATAAAATAAATAAATTTTAAAAAGTGGGGGGAGGCCTGGGTGGCTCAGTTGGTTAAATGTCTGACTTCATGGGATCCCTGGGTCTCAGCGGTTTAGCGCTTGCCTTGTGCCCAGGGCATGATCCTGGAGTCCCGGGATCAGGTCCTGAGTGGGGCTCCTTGCATGGAGCCTGCATCTCCCTCTGCCTGTGTCTCTCTGCTTCTTTCTCTCTGTGTCTCTCAATAAAGTTTAAAAAGTATAAATAAAAAATAAATAAATAAAAAATGTCTGACTTCAGTTCAGGGCACAATCTCAGTCTGGGGACAGAGCCCCAAGTCAGGGTCTTGGGATAGAGCCCCACATTGGGCTCCTTGCTCAGCAGGGAGTCTGCTTGTCCCTCTTCCCCTCCTCCAACTTATGCGCTCTCTCTCTCTTTCTCTCAAGTGAATAAAAATCTTTAAAAAACAAACAAACAGGGATCCCTGGGTGGCACAGCGGTTTGGCGCCTGCCTTTGGCCCAGGGCGCGATCCTGGAGATCCGGGATCGAATCCCACATCGGGCTCCCGGTGCATGGAGCCTGCTTCTCCCTCTGCCTGTGTCTCTGCGCCTCTCTCTCTCTCTGTGACTATCATAAATAAATAAAAATAAAAACTAAAAAACAAACAAACCAATAAAACAAAATGTGCTTATATATCCATTCATCTGTCCCACTGACTTTGGGCTTGGTCACATCACTGACTTTGACCAACAGAATGTAGGTAGAAGTGATAGCATGCCAGTTCAGAGTGGAGGCTTTACAAGGTATCACATCATTCCTTTCTTCCTCCAGCTCCAACCATGAAAATAATATATATCAGCTAGATGGAGCTCCTTCAGTCTTCATCCTGCAGTGAGAAGACACATGGAGCAGATCTGGCTGGCTGGCACCTGGAGCTCAACCACAAAACCACATAACCAAATGCTCTACAGTCATCATTTTAGATGAACAATACACTTTTGTGATCATAAATTGAGATTTGGGGGTGGTTTATTATGCAGCAGAGCTGCAGAAAAAGCTAACTGATACACACTACACAAGATGAGCAGGGAGCAGACGGTGATGATCATGAAGGTTGTACACATTTAGGGTCAACAGAGAATTCTGTTGTTGACAAGCTTTCTCACTTTCATCCACTCACATCCAGTCTCAGGAATGGAGGCATCCATCCTCCTTTCAAAGCCAACCTCCCAATTTCTTCCTGTTCCTCTAGCACCTTGCTCTATCACCCATCCTTCCCTCCTTCTCTTGGACTGAGTCCTTCCCCTGAGCCTCCATCTCTCTTGTCTTTTCCATCCTAAAATCCTTCCCTTCACCATCTTTCTACCACAGTAGTGCAATCTCCCTCTGGTCTTTTCAAACATAATTCTTGAAAAAGCTGCCTCTGTACTCGCCACCTCCACTTCCTTCTCTCTCATGTCTCAGCAATCTAGCTTGCCTGCCCTCCATTCTGCCAAAACTACTCCCAACAGAGGTCAATTATCTCCTAACGGTTCAGTGCAACTTCCTCTCCTTATCTTCCCAGACCACTCCACACCATTTAGCATGGAACCAAATACATTATCCCTACCCTTGACCTAAATGTCCTTCTTTATATATTCTTAGTTAGTGGTGCCATCATTCATCCAGTGACCCATGACAGAAAGCCAATATGAGATTATAAGTTGTGTTCCAGCCTTGTCAAGTCTGTAGTGTCATTGAGACGTCCAAGAAGACATGCCCGGTGGGCAGTTAAATATGTGAATCGAAGACCCCAAATGGAGATGTGAACTGGAGATAAAGACAACAGTCCTGGAGGTAGCGTTTAAACCCATAAGCTTGGGGTTGCCTGGGTGGCTCAGCGGTTGACTGTCTGCCTTCGGCTCAGGGAGTGATCCTGGATCGAGTCCTGCATCAGGCTCCCTGCATGGAGCCTGCTTCTCCCTCTGCCTGTGTCTCTGCCTCTCTTTCTCTCTCTGTCTCTTATGAATAAATAAATAAAATCTTTTGAAAAAATAAATAAAGCCCTAAGCAGAAACGAACTCGCCTAATTTGTAGAGTCTAAGTACTAGCTCTTAAATCTCAGGTGATATGCAGAAAGCTCTCTGGAGCCCAGAAACTCCTATTCCTAAGGTCATAATTCCAACTATTGGCCTCCAAACTACCATCTTGTTTCATATTCTGCCTCCTGTTTATGCTCTCTTCTCCAAGAATCCTTAAAATTCCATTATAAAGTAGAAGGTATGAGATGCCATCACCCAGCCACTAAAAGTTAAATTCAAAACGACTGACAACATCAAATATCGTGTAGGGTGCAGAATAATCACACGCCTCACACATTACTATGGGAAGGTAAAATGGTATATATCCTGTGACCCAAGGGTTTCACTTCTACTTGAAAACAAGCAAACTTGATGAGATGAGCACTGGGTGTTGCACTATATGTTGGCAGATTGAATTTAAAATGAAAAGAAAACAAATGTCCCCAAAAGAATTCTATAAGAATTAAGAGCTCAAATTAGAAATAACCCAAAACGTTCATCAACGAAAGAATGAATAAGCAAACCGTGGTATACCCATACAATAGAATGAATACTACTCAGCGTAAAAAGGAACATATACTCATATGCAGCAACACAGGTGAACTTGAAAACTGCTTTGTCAAGTGAAATAAACCAGAGATATATGGTACGGTTCCATTTATGTGAAGCCCAAGAGCAGGCAAAATTAATCAACGGTAATAAAATCAGAAAAATGGCTGCCTAGAGGGACAGAAGGAAAATTAGTTGGACACAGGAACTTTCTAGGTTGATGCAAATATTTACATCTCGTTTTGGGTAGTGGTTACATAACCATAAACAACTGTCAAGACGTGTTTGAACCGAACATTTAAGATCTATGGATGCTATTGTATGTAGATTAAACTTTAAGAATTAGAAAAATAAAACTTTCAAGTATCTACAAAAAAAACAAAAACAAACCCAAAAACAATGAAATAGAAAAAAATACAAGGCAGAAAACACACTCATTTCAAATACAATTACATTTATGGTATGAACATCCACACACGCCCATGAATGCCCAGTCTCCCACTTAATGCTGCCCCGCTGTCAGCCATTCTCTTCTCACTCTAGCTCCCATCTGAATGACATCTGTCCATCAGCCATTTTTCCCTCATCATGAGGGATAACATAATGTAAAGAGCACAAGCCTTAGAGTCAGGCAGAGCTGCATTCCAATCCCAGCTGCAAATTAAATGCTGAGTGCCCAGGAGCAAGTTGCTTGGCCTCTCTGACCTGCACACCCTGCCAGGCTGAGCTGATAGGGGCTGACTAGCTCCTGGGGAACGTAATTCTTTTTTATCTCAGCCTGTAAAACCAATTCCCATGTGAAGATCCCACAAAAGTCCTTTAAAAATATCTACAAGGATGTAATTCTTGGCTTCTTCTCCCAGAAGGGTAATAAGGTAGACCTGAGGCCTTGGAGGTAGGGTCCTCGTGAGCTGGTGCTAACAGCTGGAGAAATAGATGCTCAGAGCCACCATGGGCAGGTAAAGGGCTCCTGGCCTATTATTCAAGACACAGGTTTCCTGCCAAGGTTTGGCCACCAGATCTTACACAAATCACTTTGCGTACATCTTGACTCAGTTTCTCCACTGAAGATGACCAAAGGAGACTGGATCTGAGGAATCTGTTACTAAAAACAGCTCATGGGGTTTCCCAACAAAGAGATAAAAACTTCTAGGAGGAAACTCCAGTCTGAAAGAAGGAAGGGAGGGGTCAGAGCCCTGCCCTGGAGGCTCTCCTCCTCCACTATGGTGGCTCCTGAGCCAGGATCGCAAGACTCCCAGGGGGAGTTTGAAATCTCTTGGATAAGAGATAAGCCCTAGGGATTTTTTTCAGCACTGCCTTATTGCCATAGTTGTCGAGTACATGCCACTTGTAACAATAACAGATTTTCACCTGCCCCTCATCTGCTAGAGCAGGTAAGGTACACCCAGCAATGACTTGGAACAAGATAGAGTGCTTGCTTCGCTAGCCAAAGAGGCACAGGAGTACAACAGAATAACGATGTCCCCACCCCGCAACACACACTGGCCCCTCCTCACTAGCGTTTTCTTACCCAGAGCAGCATCCACATTTCATAGTTGTAGAAACTAAGGCTTCCCCCTAAGCAAGTGTCTCCCAGCTAAGAAGCAGGAGGCCGGAGCTCTCCCTGGGGGCATATCCTGACTCCTGAGACATACCTATTTTCAGGTAAATCAAGGAGACAACGAGGCCTTCGCAGGAGCCAGCAGGAGCCAGAAGGCGTGCAAACGACAAAACAAGGCCACAAGAGCAGCAGCCCGGGTCTCCGTTCCTGGGGGGGCGGGGGGGGGGGAGGAGGAAGGAGCGCTTACACCCTCCTCGCCTTCCTCCTCCTCCTCCTTCCCTCCCGCCAGCGAGAAGATTGGGAAATCTCCATTTGCCCTGCTTTCCACCCGTGAACGCTGACCATTTTTTCCACTTTACTGTTTTTGGATGCCTTTCAAGAGTTTGTGCAATCCTACTGCTTAGCTCTTTTTCTGCCATTTCCAAGGAGGGATGGTGGTTTGTAAAGCTGAAGGGACCCTGCCTCTTTCCCTCTTCACCTAGTGCAGCGGGCAGACCCTCTTGCTGCCAAAGTTAGAAGCGTCTGAACTTTCCCCAAGCCGATGTTTGGTTGGGTCCCCGCAATCCGACCACTCCCCTCTGGGCGGCTACTTCCAGGGGCTCGCGAGCCCCTCTCTCCGCCTTGCCGGGCGCCCGGTTCCCAGGGGCATCCTCTTACCGTCTGGTCCCGGGCGAGAGCCATCCTCTGTCCTGCCCCACCGGAGGCAACGGCCCCCTCACTCCTTTCGGGATTCCCTGGGGCGGGGGGGTCCCTCCGAGCCGACCCGCGGACCCCGGGCCCCCGGTCTTCCGCCCTCGCAGCCGCGGACCGCGTGGGACCCGCCCGCGAGTGCAGGGGCAGCGCCGCGTCAGGGTGGGGCAGGCACAGGATGCGGGCAGGGGCTGGGGCAGGCGCGCCGCGACAAGGACAAAGCCGCTGCTCGTCCCCCGCCCCCTCCGCCTTCCGGGGTCGGGCGGCGCCCGCGGGACCCACCTGATCCGCAGAGCCCGGGCGCACTCGGGGCTGGCCCGCGCCCCGGCCCCCGCGCCCCGGCCCCCGCGCTCCGGCCCCCGCGCCCCGGCCCCCGCGCTCCGGCCCCCGCGCGGCCGCGCCCTGGGCCGCCTGCAGTCGCCGCGCCCTGGGCCGCCTCCGGCCGAGCGAGCCCCGCGGGGCGTGCCGGGCGGGGTGTGGGGCCGCGGGGCGGCGCTCGGGGCGGGGGGCGGGCGGGCCGCGTGGGAGCGGGAGCGGGAGCGGGAGCGGGAGCGGGAGCGGGGAGCGTGCCGCCGGGGAGCGGCGGGGGTGTCTGCTTCATTTCCACTCAGGCAGAAAAAAGCCTGCAACCAGCAAAAAAAGGAACCCCCCCGGCGAGAGCGGCCGGGCCTCTGCCGACTCGGCGGCGCGCGGGGGGCGGGGGCCGGGGGCCGGGGGCCGCGGAGAGCGCGGTGGGGGCCGCCCCGCGGGGAGGGGCGCCGTGGCCCTGGCGCGCTGCCGGGGCTGGGAGGCTTAGAGCCCGGGAGGTCCCGTCCCACCGTTTGTTTCCTGGGGAAGGAAGGGCGCAGACGGAGACAGCGACGGGGCGGGCTGGAGCCCGCGAGCCCCCGAGGTCCCGAGCTCCGGACGCGGCTGGCCCCGGGGCAGCTGGGGCGCCCAGCGCCTGTCCCGCCCCCGCACATTCACGGGAGGAGCCCGGGCTTCTCCAACGCCCCCCACACTCCCTGGGCTTCTCCACTGGAATTGTCTAATAAAAAGTACCTGCCCCCCGCCCCCCATCTGTTTGAGACTTTGTGCTTTCTGCGCCGGGTGGGACAACTCACTTCTGGGAAGTCGGTACAGGCACATCCGGCTGCCCCTGCTGGGTTGCCCTGCACTGATCAGGACAGGAAACCTCCTACTCCCACTCTGGGGCTCCCCGCCAGGCATTTTGCCCCTGGAAATTCAAGACTTTTGCCAGAGTCACCTGCTGCCGAACCTCAGTTGGAGAGACAGAAATCAACTGAAGTATTGTAATGCATTGAAACGACACTTTGGGCAAAAACCATGAGTGGAACGTAGAACTTTAATAGAGACCTCACTGAATACTTGAAGGATGCGCAAAAGCTGCCAGTGGGCCAGGTGCCCTCTTGGGAGCCTGGGAGAGTAGTTTCCTGACGGGTCTGATGTGGGAAGCAAATGAAGGAAAATGTAGATAAACTCTAATGTCCTTATAACCTGCAGCCCACTTGGAAGCAGGCTGAGTATGCCCCTTCCTTCAGGAAGCTCCCACCTGTCTTAATGACTTACTTACTAGGGGAATAAACAACTTTAGCTTGATGATAGGTAATACAGAAGAGCTTCCTTCTCTCCTCAGAGTCAAAGATTCACCTCAGGAACAACAGACAGTAAGTGAAATGATAGATTGTTAAGAAGAGATACAGAGAAAGCTATCAGAAGTGAGAGAGGTCCCCGGAGAAGGTGGTCACTGAGGGCTTTTACCCTCTGTCTTTTATAGGAAACTGACCAGGGAACTTGGTAAATTTCTTGGCAAGGTCAGGGTGTGTTAGTAAATATCATGTCTATATTTAGAACAAACGTGGTGGACTCCTAACTATCATAATAACAAGCAAGATGTTCTTATAAATATCCTGAGCCCAAACAAGGTATTACCTTCTCTGCGGTTAATATCTCTTCCATAACATTTCTCTACATCTGTGATTTCTGCAAACCTAGTCAGGTAGCCCATGGCCTTGAGATTCATGTGCCCTCTTGGTTTGAGCAGACTATTTAGTGACATATTTCTTTGTAGTCTGGTGAGTTTCTGGGATTACTTAGTAGCCATTAAAGGGAGATGATCCCTAACATTTTAGAGCTAGGGAGCCAGGTTTATTTGTTGTTGTTGTTGTTGTTGTTTTTACTCTTATCTTTGTTTTCTTGGGATGGGTAGGAGCCTGACTTTGGAGACTTTTCCTTATCTTTCCTTGCCTAGCCCTATCTGCCCTTGACTCTTCCTACATCAATAGCAAGGCCTCCCGCATCCTGTGAGTCTTCTTTGGCATATGAAAATCCTTGTGGAACTTCCTTTATCTCTACTGCTCCCAACCCCAAAGTACGTAACTGGTTGCTCCTCACAAATCCTAGGTCAGCAGCTCTTTCTGTCCATGGGTCCTGTCCCCCTTGCTTTAATAAAACCACCTTTTTGCACCAAAGATGCAAAAAGATTTCTTTTTTGGCCATCAGCTCTGGACCTCACGAACACAAACATTCCAAAAACTACAACAGGTCCAATGGAGTAAAATGGTGGGAGAATTGAATCCTTGACCCCACGCAGCAGCTCAGGATGAGGAGCTCCATGGCAGCAGCACAATGGGTCTTTTACTAGGTCATAAATTGGGCCATTATTGTCTTTGGTGAGCACATCTGTAGCCCCTCATCAGTAGTGAGTACCATTGTAAATATACAATGAGCGATGTACTAAGTGCATTATTTCCTATTTTTCGTGTTGCATTTGAGAATGCGTTGTTTAAGTTGCTCGGCCCATAAAACTGGATTATATACGAGTTCTGTTGTGTTGTTATTATTGTTTTAAGAAAACAATGACAGTAACTCTGACAGAGACACCGGAAACTGTCAGTAATGTAAAAACATTACTGCTATTGTTAAACCCAATGTCAGATGTCTGATGTCAGCAACACATCACCAGTCCCGTTCATTAACTGTTGTTAATTTGGATTTTCCTGATTCATGGTTGTTTTTGTTTCCTTAGAAGATTCGTGTGGGCTTTACGGTTTTATAGACCTGGGAACTTGAGTTCATGCTTAATTTAGGTTTATCCCTATGTCAGTAATGATAAGATAAATATATAACTTAAGCCAACTCTGCGGGTCTGGAAGTTTTCTTGATCTGCTTTGAGTGGATCCATGTAGTTCTCACAACCTAAGTTCTAACAATATCTGAGCTGGAAAACACCTTGAAGATTCTTCTCACTGGGCTTCGGGTCAGGGGTTCTAGGTTTAAGTCCTCAGATTAGTCATTCTTCCTTTCTGAGATTCATTTGCCTTATATGCAAAATGGGATAAGATGACTAGTTCAAGGGGGAGGCAGAACCAAAATGAGTAATGGTTGGCGACAAGGCTTTGGAACCAGGCGTCACATCACAGAGGAGTGTGAGACTGAATTCGTGGACAGGAAGGAGAATGTCAGGTAGGCACTTAGCTAGCTCTGACCATTTCCCAAACTTTGCGCCAAACACTCCACCCATACCTGAGCCCACTTAATCAGCATGCCCTAATCACATCTCCGTTTTCCTGAGAAGAAAGCCAAGGCATAGACAAGTGAAGTAACTTTGTTCACCGTCTCCCTAGGTATTGATGTGAGGAACAAAGGCAGGAGAAATTTTATGAAATTTCTTTACTACTTAGAGCCCCTTGACAAGTATTTAAAAACAGGCAGAGTGACATTCCTCTAGGAACCCAGCTGCCTCAATGTCACTACTTTGCTAAGGGCAAAAGGCAATCTTAGCCTGATTCCCAGCATCCTATAAATCTACTTTAACATATAAAAATTCCTTTGGAAACTTCCTTTATCTTACTTACTTACTTACTTACTTAAGATATGTGTTGACAATCATCCCCCAAGCGTATGACCCACCGATATACATCTGAAAGGTCTCATGACTAAGGTTTTATTAGACATTCATAAATGACCTTTGCCCAATAATAGCTAGCCCTCTCAAGGTCCTGGAAACCTTGCTTTCAAAATTCCTTAGAAAATTACACTGTCCCTGACCCCTTCCCAACCTGAAAGTATATACTGGGCCACTCCTAATGACCCCAGTGCAGCTCTTTCTGCCCCACTGGTCCTGTCTCCCTGCTTTAATAAAACCTTTTTTTTTTTTTTTTCTTTTCACCAAAGACATCTCAAGAATTCTTTCTTGGCCATCAGCTTCGAACTCTTACTTCTTTCCTGCATCAGTATGGCCAAGGTACTCCAGGACCCAAAGACCTTCTTCTCTTTACCTCCTCCATTCTTGTAATGAATATTTACTGGAACCCTACTATGTGTCAGCCCCTCTTCTTCAAGCGAGGCAAACAAGCAAGTCAGCTTCATAGCCCTAGAGGAGTTTGCAGCCCCGACATTAAACTGAGACCCACCTATTTAATGATTTCAGGACAAATGACCAGGGCTCTGAGGGAGAAAGACAGAGCAGACCCTGAGACTGGAAGAAGGAGGACTTTGCTGGGTGAAAGGCTTGGGAGAGGGCCCCACGCAAGTCCTGAAGTGGGAAGATAAGGACTCAAATGTATGCTGGGAAGCTTCACCTCTGTAAAGGTAGCAACTTATGCTCTTCAAACCAACCTCTCCATCCAAAACAAAGCTCGACAGAGTTTTTTGTGGAACTTGACAAGCTACTCCCAAAGTTCATGTGGGAGAGCCAAGGGCCAGATTTAACCAAGACAGTTCTGGCAAAACAGTGGGGGGAAGGAGGTGTCAAGCACTTGCTCAACCAGATATCGAGAGATACCATGAAACTCTGACAATGAGCACTGGTATAGGGATGGATTATTAGGCCAATGGAACAAAATAAGTAGCCTAGAGAGAGACCCAAATGTGTGGGAAATCAGTTGTCTGACAGAGATGATACTGCAAATCCATGGAGAAAGAAAAGAAGGTGTTCCTGGACCCAAAAGAATTGAAAACAAGCGCAGACAAAAATCGGTACAGGAATGTTCACAGCATCACTATTTGTAATAACAAAGAAGTGAAAACAACCCACATATGCAACAATTGGATAGACAAAATGTGGCACATCCACACAATGGAGTATTATCTGTCATAAAAAGGAGTGAAATACTGATTCATGTTGTAAAATGGATGAACTTTGTGAAATGCTAAGTGAAAGAAGCAGGATGCAAAAGGCCACATAGTGGATGATGCAATTTATATGAAATTTACATGCAATTTATATGAAATACCCAAAATAGGCTCCTGGAGCCAGAAAGTAGGTAAATGGTTGCCATGGGCGGGTATGGGGGCAAAGTGGGAGTGACTGCTCAATGGGTATATGGTTTCCTTTAGGGCTGATCAATACACTCCGGAACTAGACAGGATGGTGGCATAACTCTGTAAATGCACTAAATGGCACTAAGCTGTGCACTTAAACATAACCATTTTATTTTTTTTAAGGTTTTATTTATTTACTCATGAGAGACACAGAAGGAGAGAGGCAGAGACAAGCAGAGGGAGAAGCAGGCTCCATGCAGGGAGCTCAGTGTGGGACTCGATCCTGGAACTCCAAGATCACGTCCTGAGCCAAAGGCAGATGCTTAACCGCTGAGCCACCCAGGCGTCCCTATTTATCTATTTTTAAAGATTTTATCTATTGATTGATGAGAGACACAGAGAGAGGCAGAGACATAGGCAGAGGGAGAAACAGGCTCCCCGATATAGTACTTGATCCCAGGACCACTTCACAACCACTGAGCCAGGTGTCCCATAACTTAACTTTTTTTTAAAAGATTTTATTTATTTATTCATGAGAGACACAGAGAGAGAGAGAGAGAGAGAGAGAGGCAGAGACACAGGCAGAGGGAGAAGCAGGCTCCATGCAGGGAACCCGACGTGGGACTCGATCCCGGAACTCCAGGATCATGTCCTGGGCAGAAAGCAGGCGCTAAACCGCTGAGCCACCCTGGGATCCCCAACTTAACTATTTTAAATGTGAATTTTATGTTATATGAATTTTACCACAATTAAAAGAAGTGTTCCTGGACAATCGGCCAAACATAAAAAAAAAAAAGAAAATTAGATTCCTAACACACACACACATGCACACACACACTACATAACAGATGGGTAAACCTTAAGAGAAACTTTAAAACTTTCTCCGGAGGGATGCCTGGATAGCTTAGCGGTTGAGCGCCTGCCTTTGGCTCAGGGCGTAATCCCGGAGCTCTGGGATCACGCCCCAGGATTGAGTCCCACATTGGGCTCCCTGCATGGAGCTTGCTTCTCCCTCTGCCTGCGTCTCTGCCTCTCTCTCTGTCTCTCATGAATAAATAAATAAAATCTTAAAAAAAAAAAAAAAAAACTTTCACAGGAAAATATCATTATTTTACTTCAATCATTATTACCTCAAAAAAGGCAAGAATTTTTTAAACACGCAGGCACAGCACTGATCATCAAGAAAAATATGGATAATTGGGCAGCCCCGGTGGGGCTTCAACCCAGGGCATGATCCTGGAGACCCGGGATTGAGTCCCGCGTCAGGCTCCCTGCATGAAGCCTGCTTCTCCCTCTGCCTGTGTCTCTGCCTCTGTGTGTGTGTGTGTGTGTGTGTGTGTGTGTGTCACGAATAAATAAATAAAATCTTTAAAAAAAAAAAAGAAAAATATGGGTAAATTTGACCACATTAAAATGGAAATCACATGGGAAAGATGCCACAGCAGATGAATAGACAAACCAGTTTGGGAGATGTTTATAATCTAGATAACTAAGAGACAACTGGTATGCAGAAAGTACAAGGAGCTCCCGCAATTAAACAGGAAAAGACAAATATTCTTCCATCTTCACACCCAACTCGAGTCCTGCAGGAAATGTCACTGGGTCAGAGTCCCTGTGTGTCCCCTTCACAGCACTCCTCACAAGTGTGTGGAATAACCAACCTGTTGTGAGTAGCATGCCCCATAAGTCAACAGCCACGTGCATCCTTCCACATGGGGTCCCCAGCACCTACCTGGCACACGAGACACTTGGCAGGAAATCTGTTGACTGAATGGAACACGGTGTGCATATATGGAAGAAGAAGATGTAATGAGATTCTAGATGCTGAGCTAGGCTTCACCCTTTCATTCTCCTCCTCTCTTGACAAGGTGCCTCCTTCCTCAGATTCTCTCCGTCAGAAACATGGAAGGGGGTGACCCCTGGCAGGCAGAGTTTAGAATGTAAATCCAGAAGGTTCTTGGCAAGGGCACCTGCATGGCTCAGTAGGTTAAGCATCTGTCTTTGGCTCATGCCATGATCTCAGGGTCTTGGGATCGACTCCCGCATTGGGCTTGATCAGTGGGGAGCCTGCTTCTCCCTCTCCCTCTCCCTCTGCCCCCCGCCCACGCCTGTACTCGCTTGCTCTCTCACTCTCTCTCTCAAATAAATAAAATCTTAAAAAAAAAAAAAAGGAAGGTACTTGGCTGGGAAAATTGCCTTGAGGCCTCGGTGGGGATGAGGGAGATGAAAGCAAAATGTCAGTAAGGGTAGGTTTGGGGGGTCAAGACCAAAGTCCCCAAAGTTTGAGGAGACCTTCCCATAGAAATACTAGACCCAGGAAATGGGAAACTTTCACAGAACCAAAACACAAGGGCCCCAGAGCCCCTGGAGATAGTCAGTGCAGCTGTTCAATTTATAGATGAGGAAATGAGATGCAGGTGGGGGAGCGATTGCTTCAAAATCACAAACTGGGAATTTTCAGAGCTGCGTTTTATCGTCAATTCGCTCCTGTGCCCTAGACGAGTAGAGAAAGTCCCAGGTCCAGAAGGAAAGGTGATTAACAGCAGCTCCTGGAAGTGATCATGTGAGTCCAGAGAAGCAGAAGGCAAATATAATTGCTAAATCTTGGAGTAAGTAGAGTGGAGCAGGGAGCATCCAGGAGGAGGTGGCAGGGAGAGTGGCATGTGCACAGGCTCAGAAGACAGGACCAGCAGGTCCCCAAGCAGGATGGCACTTACTGGGGGAACAGCACCTGGGGCTCGGAGGTCAAACTGGAGTCCTAGCAGAGAAGCTTTGGAGGGGATGCCCGGGGAGTCACTTTGTCCTTTCCATAGAAGGAGGCCTTTGGAGGATCCCCAGGAAGGGAGGGTGGCATGATGGAGCTTGTGTTTAAAGGATTACTCCCACCTTCCTTATCACCTCTGAAAAATGAAGGCACAAGGGAAGAAAATAGGGGCACCTGGGTGGCTCAGAGGTTGAGCATCTGCCTTCAACTCAGGCTGTGATCTCGGGTTGTCTCTCCCTTTCTCTCTGTATCTCTCATGAATAAATAAATAAAATCTCTAAAAAAGAGAGAAAAAACAAGGGAAGGAAATAGAGAAAGAAGTAAGGAAGGAGAAAGTGAGAGCCAGGAAGGAAAGAGGGAAAGAAGGAAGAAAGAGAGGAAGGCAGGCAAGAAGGCAGGCAGGAAGGAAGAAAGGGCAGGCTTTCTGACTTGGAACTAGCATTAGATAATTGCTTTCTTCCAGGTTGACGATAAATAAGATGGAAGTGATGAGGGAGCAGAAGGCTGGCTGAGGACAAAGCACAAGCTAACCCCCCACCCACCTGACCCCTGTGTGGGATCTGTGTGACATTTCCCAGGCACCCATGGCTACCTTAAAACTAAGGGGAGGGAAACACAGTGGTTAATGGATAAAGATCCCAGAAAAAAAATAAAAATAAAAAGATCCCAACCCTGCAAGCAGAAGTCTCCCCCAGTTTACCAATTCTTAGTGATAAACAAGGAAAAAGCATTCTTATCAATAGCCTTTCAGAGACCCATAACTCCATCTCCTGGACCTCTAACTCACCTTCCCTCCTACAGGTGATGTAGAAAACAGAGGCAAAGGAAATGTAAACAAAGTTAAGTTTCTTCCTGAGCTTCAGCCTATGGACAAGGGCTTGTAATAGAAAGAGGAAGCTCCCAACTGTCTTAACGTCAATGCCTTACTAGAAAGAAAAACAACCTTTACCTGACAATAGCCAGGCCTCCCAGGTCCTGAGGCTCTTCTTACAAAGACCTTTAGGACACTTCCCTTTTTCTTTACATCCCCCAACTCCCAAGGATATATAATCAGCCATCCTTACAAGCCCCCGGGGCAGCAGATCTTCCTGCCCACGGATCCTGCCCCCTTGCTTTAATAAAATCACCTTTTTGCACCAAAGACCTCTCAGGAATTCTCTCCTGGCCGCGGGCTCTGGACCTCACCAGCATTCCAAAAACAACACCAGGAGGAATTGAAGACTCCAGGAGACAGAAGGCTCACTTGGCTCCTTAGAGGCCCATCAACCTCTCTGTCCTTTATTGCACCAAGGAGATGCTGCTAAAAAATCACCATTTCCATAGAGGGATATATCCTCTTTTTACCTGGTTCTGTATTTGGAAGTCATTTGTTTTTTGTTTTTTTGTTTTTTTGTTTTTTTAATTTATTTATGATAGTCACAGAGAGAGAGAGAGAGAGGCAGAGACACAGGCAGAGGGAGAAGCAGGCTCCATGCACCGGGAGCTGGACGTGGGATTCGATCCCGGGTCTCCAGAATCGTGCCCTGGGCCAAAGGCAAGCACTAAACCGCTGTGCCACCCAGGGATCCCTCATTTGTTTTCTTATGATATTAAATCCTGCCTCTGATACATATATCTAATTTTAAAAGGCAGAAACAGAGAGAAAGCCAAGTATTTCAATGCTCTTGGGTTCACTTAAAAAAAAAAATGGGGCTCTCAGGATCCAACAATTCTACCAGGTGAAATAGAACTTTACTTAGGGACCCAAAACTTCCAAAGCTGCCTGCCATTAGTTTTAAAAGCGTATTTTGCAATCCCTATCAAAATACCATGGACTTTCTTCAGAGTTGGAACAAATAATCTTAAGATTTGTGTGGAATCGGAAAAGACCCCGAATAGCCAGGGGAATATTGAAAAAGAAAACCAGAGCCAGGGGGCATCACAATGCCAGATTTCAAGTTGTACTACAAAGCTGTGGTCATCAAGACAGTGTGGTACTGGCACAAAACAGACACATAGATCAATGGAACAGAATAGAGAATCCAGAAGTGGACCCTCAGCTCCATGGTCAACTGATATTCGACAAAGCAGGAAAGACTATCCACTGGAAAAAAGACAGTCTCTTCAATAAATGGTGCTGGGAAAATTGGACAGCCACATGCAGAAGAATGAAACTAGACCATTCTCTTTCACCATACACAAAGATAAACTCAAAATGGATGAAAGATCTAAATGTGAGACAAGATTCCATCAAAATCCTAGAGGAGAACACAGGCAACAGCCTTTTTGAACTTGGCCACAGCAACTTCTTGCAAGATACATCTATGAAGGCAAGAGAAACAAAAGCAAAAATGAAGTATTGGGACTTACTCAAGATAAAAATCTTCTGCACAGCAAAAGAAACAGTCAGCACAACTAAAAGATAACCTACAGAATGGGAGAAGATAGAAGATAGCCCTATCAGATAAAGGGCTAGTATCCAACATCTATAAAGAACTTATGAAACTCAACAGCAAAGAGACAAACAATCCAATCATGAAATGGGCAAAACACATGAACAGAAATTTCACCAAAGAAGACATAGACATGGCCAACATGCACATGAGAAAATGCTCTGCATCACTTGTCATCAGGGAAATACAAATCAAAACCACAATGAGATCCCACCTCACACCACTGAGAATGGGGAAAATTAACAAGAGGAAACAACAACTATTGGAGAGGATGTAGAGAAAAGGGAAGCCTCTGGCACTGTTGGTGGGAATGTGAACTGGTGCAGCCACTCTGGAAAACTGTGTGGAGGTTCCTCAAAGAGTTAAAAGTAGAGCTACCATATGACCCAGCAATTGCACTGCTGCAGATTTACCCCAAAGATACAGATGCATTGAAACGGCAGGACACCTGCACCCCAATGTTTATAGCAGCAATGACCACAGTAGCCAAACTGTGGAAGGAGCCTCGGTGTCCATCGAATGATGAATGGATAAAGAAGATGTGGTTTATGTATACAATGGAATATTCCTCAGCCATTAGAAATGACAAATACCCACCATTTGCTTCAACGTGGATGGAACTGGAGGGTATTATGCTGAGTGAAGTAAGTCAATCGGAGAAGGACAAACATTATATGGTCTCATTCATTCAGGGAATATAAAATATAGTTAAAAGGATTAAAGGGGAAAAGAGAGAAAATGAGTGGGAAATACCAGAGACGGTGACAGAACATGAGAGACTCCTAACTCTGGGAAACGAACAGGGGGTAGTGGAAGGGGAGGTGGGTGGGAGGAGTGGGGGGAGGTACGTGGGAGGGTGACTGGGTAAAGGGCACTGAGGGGGGCACTTGATGGGATGAGCACTGTATGTTGGGATATCAAACTCCAATAAGAAAAATATACAACCCCCCGCACTGAATTAGGGGATTGATAAATAAATAAATAAATAAATAAATAAATAAATAAATAAATAAATAAATAAAAGCGTGTCTTGCTGAACCTTCAAAACAGGTCCTAGAGATGATCCATTTGAGTGGAGGAGAGGTGTGGGTGGGAAGCTTTCACTGTAAACTCATACTTTTGGGTGTTGTTCCTTGAGACGATATTATCTATGCTTTAATCTAAGTAAATAAATTTTTAAAAACCACAACTAAAAAAAAAGGATAATATACTGGATCTTCTCAAGAGTTCGAATGCCGGATGCCTGGGTTGCTCAGAGGTTGAGTGTCTGCCTTAGGCTCAGGTCCTAATCCTAGCGTCCTGGGTTGAATTCCACATCAGGCTCCCCACAGGAAGCCTACATCTCCCTCTGCTTGTGTCTCTGCCTCTCTCTCTGTGTCTCTCATGAATAAATAAAATCTTAAAAAAAAAAAGTTCAAACACTATCTTTGGGTGTTTAAAAATTAAATTGTAGTTGAACAAGCCTGGGAGGAGTCTGGGCTCAAGTTCATTTCCTACATTCTACAAGCTGTGTAACCTTGAGGGAAGAAAAAAAAAATTTATCAGCCTTTCTGAGTCTCAGTTATCTAAAATGGGATACTTATCTCTATCTTCCAGGGATCTGTAAAGGTAAAAAATGAGATAACGTGTTCTTGCAAAAGGACTCTGAAGACAATAAGGCACTAAATAAATGGGTGCTTTTATCAACAATTATATGAAGAGATTTCTTTAATTCTCAGTCACTAAACCTGGCAGGAATGGAGTCTTTCTGCCCAACCTGCTGTTCCCTCTGCCCCTAGCTACCCTGTCCTCACCCAGCAGATCTCAACCCGGGCACAACCAGCTTCGGGGGCCCATACCTCCTGCCACCCTCCTCTACCTCCTGGGCTCCAGGCACACTCTCTGTGCTGTCCCTCAGGTCAAGCAAACTGCAAACCTGGGCGTTTGTACCTCCTGTTCCAGAAAACTGGGAGGCTCCTGGAATGCTCCCCCACCCCGCCCACCACCCCTTCCAAAGTGACTTCTCTACTTATTGTCAGCATGAACTTCTTTTTTTTTTTTTTATTAAAAACAAGCAAAAAACCTTCTTAAAATAAGGAAGTCTATTAAAATCTTCCTCTGCAGGTGCTGGTTTTAAGATCTATGGAGCTGTCAAGAAAACATGTGTTGAGAGCCTGTTTTATGTTTCTGCTTTGTAACCCTGTCAGGAGGTCCCTGCTAAGAAGCTCTGTGCCTGGGTCTGTATGTCCCCCATTAGGCAGTGTCACTTCTCTGCCTTCTGTCTTACATCTGTGATGCCCAAGGCTCCCATACCTGGTTTGCTGGAGATCCCACAGGAGAGCTCTGAGCCACCCCATTCCTTGAAGTGGAAGTCACAGCCAGGAGGAAGCCAGAGTAACCAACGGCCGTCCCAGTAAAAACAGAAAGTCCCAAATTCTTTTTATTTTTTTTTAAGATTTTATTTATTTATTCATGAGAGACACAGAAAGAAAGAAAGAGGCACAGACACAGGCAGAAGGAGAAGCAGGCTCCATGCAGAGACCCCAATGGGGGACTCGATCTGAGGACCACGGGATCATGCTCTGAGTCAAAGGCGGATGCGCCCAAATGCCAAGCCACCCACGCATCCCAGAAAGTCCCAAATTGTAACAAACCTGGTCCTCCTTCTTGGTTTGATTATTACTAACTGGGGTTTCGGGCAAGATGCTGCCCTTTTCAGAAAATCAGTCTCTTTTTTTGTGTAACAAGGAATCCTACCCCTGCAGGATCCAATGAGAGGGGGTGTGTGAGCCACTTGGTAATATGTGGGAGCTTTGATTATCAGGACACCGAGGAATGAGCCTCAAGGGGTAGAATGTCAGGAACTGAAAGAGGAACTTGGGGAGATATGAGGTGGGGGGATAGGCATTCTTGGGCTATCTCCATTGTCACTGTAGGCAACAACCAACTGGTGGTAGCCAGGGATCTGGTCCGGCATGTCTCTTTTACAGAAGGTGGAGGGACACAACTTCTGGTTTTTTTTTTTCACTTTTTTTTATTTTTATTTATTTATTCATAAATAATAATAATAATAAATAACCGCTGCACCACCAGGGCTGCCCACAACTCTGTTCTTAATGATGACTGTGGGACCTGCTCTCTCCCCATGCTGTTTAATGCATGTGCTGGGGTCCTGGACAAAACTGATCAACTGCCGTGACCACAGATCATTTCTAAAGGATGTTGATGTTTTTGCCCATCATAGAGTCAACTATGACTTTCTTCTCTCTGTGGGCACAGAGTGGGCACAATTCATTTAAGATACTGTATGTTTACTCTATGCCAGACTCTATTCCTAGGATATAGGTTCACACACCTGTGTGCAGTGGGAGGGCAATCTGCATGTTGGCAGCATGTTGACCTTTCTTTTTTTTTTTAAGTTTTATTTTATTTATTTATTTATTCGAAACGGGGGTGCAGAGATACAGGCAGAGGGAGAAGCATGCAGGGAGCCTGACATGGGACTCAATCCCGGGTCTCTGGGATCACACCCTGGGCCGAAGGCAGGCTCTAAACTGCTGAGCCACCCAGGAATCCCTAGTTGTGGGATCTTAAGCTAGTGACACATTACCTCTGCAGGCCTTAGGTGCCTCATCTGAGAAAATCATAATTTACTGGAGTTTAGAACAGAGCCTGGCACAATATGTGAACTGATAGCCTCTTCATTACCCTCACAACCATCATCATCACCATTATCATTACCATCATCATCATCATCATCACCATCATTACCATCATCACCATCACCATCATCATCACCATTATCATCACCGTCATCATCATCACCAACCCACCACCACTGCCACCATCATCTTCATCATCCGGCCCCATTAGACTATTGGTCAGTGTGCCTGGCATGGGTACAACTGCCTAGAAAGTATGGACAGAAACGCAGATACAAGCCCTTGCTCAAGCAAGTTTCTGCCTCTTTCCTAGCCTCTATCTTTTCTTCTTAAAGTAAGGGGATTGGGTCTGACAGTTGGAGTGAGGGATGCATCCTGTGGCCACAGACTCGATCCTTTTCTTGTCCCTTGAGCTTTCCAACCAAATTCTCCCAACTTTGAGTTCCAGGACAGATTTTATCAGGTCATCAGGTCTGGGACTCCCCTCAGCTAAAATTAGTTGGGTTGATATGAACAAAAGAAAAAGGGTTGGAACAATGCAAGGGAAGACAGAAACCCAGGCCCACAAGATTTTCAGGTTTGATTTCTTACAAATGTTAACAGCATTGTGGCCCCCTCCCCTGATAGGAGACCAACCAGAGAAACAGGGTTTGCGGGGGCAGGGAGGAGAGGAGACAGTAGGAAAAAGAGAAAGGATGTGGGAGGGGTCGCAGGGAGAGGTAGCCAAGAGGTAGAAACAACACCCCTCTGTCGTATTCAATTACATGAGGAATCAGATTGGGTGTATGGACAATTCTATATCAATAAAGCCAGAAAGAAAACCCAGGTGTGATTCTGGAGAGCAGTCATATTGGTTTTTGATGCTTGTGATTGTGTATGTGTCTGTGTCTCTGGGACTCTGTGTATGCTTGAGTGTGCATCGATGTGCATACAGATACAATTGAGTATGTCTGTGTCCATGTATCTGCATGCCTAGAGAATGCCTGGCACATATTAGGGCTTGATCAATATTTGATAATTGAATGAATATATATGAGAGAGTATGTGTGTGCCTGAGTGAGTCTGTAGAGTTATGCATGTGTGTGGCTACTTGTATAGTCCTGTATATTCATCTAAATATGTCTGTTTGTGCCTTGTGGTAGGACTGAGGCATGGATGCATGTTGGTGTCTGAACATGTGCTGTCTTCATACAGGTGTGTAAATACATTTGAAGGGTGAGTGCTCGTTCAGTGTGTGTGGCTACATGGCTGAGTATGAGGGAGTGGGGGCTTGTGTGCATTTGTGAGCTTGTCTGCAAGGGTGGTTCATGAGCACACCTCTTTGGTGTGTGCTGTGTGTGCGTGTGTGCATATGTGTGAGCCTGGACACCTGCAGGTGAGCCTGGCAGTTCTGGGCTTCTTGTGCATTCCCCAAGTCAGGAAAGACTGGTGGTTGATACAACTGGTTAGTTTCCCTTTCACATCTATGGGGGCCCAAAGGGTCCCTGACAGCCTCTCTCCCCACTCAGTTATTTTTGCTTCCTTTGTGGGAACCAGAAAGGACTAATTTGCAAGAACTCAGCTAAAGCTGGTTTCCACACCTCAACACTGAGAATCTGGAAGAATACCAAAGCTCTAGCCCCAAGGAGGGAGCTCCTCCCACTCCACTGGTCCCTCTCCCATGATGCTCTCACCTCCTCTGCTGGGTGGCAGGGCTAGGACCTTTCCCAGGCAGGTAAGCCTCGGTACCGGCAGCAGGAATGAACAGGGCAAGAGATCTGGAGGCGACAAGCGGGGTTCAAGTCCTGGTCCCACCCTTGAGTGAAGTGGGAAGCTTCAGACAAGTAGCTGAAGCTCTCTGAGCCTCCACATCCTCACTGGCAAAATGGGGTGCCTAATACCAAGAGTGACTTCGCTGATTCCAGTTAGGTCTGCACTGAGATGCTGAACATGGAGTAGTCGATGCTCCCAGTGCTGCCCACATCTCCTTGTCTCCCCCCCAGCCCCGCTCCACCACTGGTGCACCCATCTCTAGCTTCTGTGAACATTGACTCTTCAGGTCACAGCTGCCCCCTTCTTGACTTCAGCCAGATGGATACCGTTTGTCTGGGAGGTCCTGTCGCTCCTCTAGGGTGCCCAGCACCCAAGGACTACGGCCTCCAATGGGCTACAGAAAGTTCTCCCTCTTGTCTCAAGAAGGAACTGACTCTACGATATGATTTGCACTCTAAAGCTCCCGTGGGATCAGATTAAGGTGATCACCAGCCAAGACCAGCAAATTGGTTTCACAAGAAGCCCCTCCAAGGCCCTACTTCTAAGAAACCTTGTAGGAAGACTCATCTTACTTTGTACACATGATGACTCCAGGAGCTGGGGTATGAGTTAGCTATTATCATCCCATTTTAAGATGAAAAGATGGAAGTTAGTGGAGGAAAAGAATGAAATAATAAAGAGCAAAATTTTTATAATTGAGTTGACAACTTGGGCTGTTTCATCCCATTTTTCCCATTCCTCTAGCTTCTTGGGATCAAAGGGATCATGAAAGCTCATCTGAAGCACTCATCCTATGGTTAATTTCCGCCCCCCTCCCCACACAGATATTCTTTCCAGGCAAATATCAAGTTGCATTTGAATGCTCCTCTCTGATGGAGGACTCACTCCCTCCAAAGAAACATCTTCTACTTTTGGACAGTGCAATTGTCCATCTTCTCTTGTTCACTGGGCAAATATTGTTAAGAATCTACCAGGCATGAAGCTAAAAACTGAAGATGCAGCAGTGAGCGAAAGCTGGCACAGCAGCCCTTGCCCTTGGGGAGCTTACAGACTGTTAGGAGATATAACCAAGGACAAACAACCACAGAAATAGGAATTGCAACCATGAAAAGTGGTGTGAGAGACAGCACAGGAGGCCCTTGAGGGCCTTGCGTGGGGGACATCTTGGCTCCTGTAGGAACGGGAAGACTTTCCTGAGGACATGATCATGAAGCTGGCCTCTAAAGGATGAGTCAAGTCGAAGGTAACAAGGGGCTGAGAGAGGGAAAGGCGTTCAAGAAGGAGGGAACAGCAGGTGCAAAGGCCCGAGGTGGGTAGGAGAGAAGGGCACGCATGTGGTGTCAAGTGCAAGCTGATGAGGCAGAAACAGGCAAGGGGAGACCTGGTCGGACACGGCCGGGGGGGCGGTGCGGCATGGGGCTCACACTCATTGTTCTCCTGAGAGCAGTGGAGGCTGAGGGTTTCAGGCACCTTCCCATCCGATCTTCAGAGTCTCACTTTCTAACTCTTCTAATGAAATGACTCCTCTCCAAATGATTGCAACATCGCTCTCCTACTGGGATTCCTCTGCATGCTCCAGCAGAGCCCCCTGCATGCTCTCCATGACTCAGGATGAAGGCATTTAAGGATCTCAGAGAGACACACCTAGAAATATCTGTTGTCACCACAAGCTCCATCAATGACCAGGGGCTCATCCACAGCCTGCAGGTGACCAGGGTGGACAGGGCTCTGGGAAAAGAAAGTTTCCAGGAGTCAGGAGAACCCACCTGAGAAGCCCGGGGGTCTCTTCCGGGGTGCCTTGTCTACCTCCCCACCTTCCTGATACAAACACACACTTATACTTCAGACCTGGGTTTTAATTCACCGGCCATGAATGAGGCTGCCCACCCTGACCCTTCTCTGAGGTTTCTGGTTTCTCTGAGCAGGAGGAAGGGGACAGGTCTGCTGAGGCCATGGGTGAACAAGGCCCTTTGGAAGGCTCCATGAAGCGCCGACCAGAGATTCCCCCAACCTCAGCTCCACCTGCCATGAGTTTCTCATACTCCCCACTTCCTGCCTCCCCTCTGCCCAGGTGTAAAATGCAGATGCTTGAACCACAGAAAGTGATTCCACCCACATCTGCAAGGGGGCCTGTTGCAACAAGGCAGCAGAATACTGGCCACCTAACACATCCACAAATGAACCCCCCAAACCTGAGTATGTCATGTTAAATGGCAAAGGGAGCTGAGGCCATGGGAGGAATTAAGGTCGTTGGTCAGCTGACCTGAAAAATAAAATGCGAAATTCTGGATTATCTGGGTGAGCCCAAGACAAGAGTCTTTAACAGTAAAAGTAGGAGGCAGAAGAATCCAGGAAGGAGCAGAGGTTGGAATGGTGTGATGCCAGGACTGTCACTCCCCAGTGGCTTTGAGGACGAGGGCAATTCAAGCAGCCTCTGGAACCAGAAAAAGCCAGGAAACAGATGCTCCCCTAGAGCCTCCAGAAAGGAACACAGCCCTGGTGACACCTTGATTTTAGGCCAAGGAGACTGTATCAGACCTCTGAGCTCAGAACGAGGAGATAATTAACACACTTGTTTTTATAAACCACCAAGTGTTTGGTGATTGTCACAGTCTCAGTAGGAAATAAACACATCCCGGGGGGCCTGGCAATGGTGGCACACATAGTAGGACGTGCCAGCCTCCCCAGTCCAACCCAGCCTCGGCTGTAGGAATGTGACTCTCCAGCTCTGGCAGAGGCAGGCTGGGGAAAGACGCCTCTGGTTTGGGGGAGGTGCCGCTCTAGGGGCCCTGATGGACACAGGCACTTCCCACGAACACTCACTTTTTATTATGGCACCGTGTACACCAGTTAATGCCGGGAGGTATGGATCACAGCATTGCCCTGAAAGTTCAAGAGACATAGTGATGAAGAAGTGATGGGCCCAGGTTTTGAGGAGCTGATGGGCAGGAGGAGAGACAGATGTGTGAACAAGCTGAGAATCAAAAACCATTAAGACCCAGAATAATGAAGTCCCAATGGCAGAACATCTGGCAGTAGCGCTGAAGGCACAAGGGAACCTTCCTGGTTCCGTCATAAACCACACGGCCTGCCTTGAAACAGGACAATCTAGAATCCTGGCCTTACATGACCTGGGCAAGCTGCTTCCCTTCCCGGGGCTTAGATTCCCCACATGGAAGGTGGACTCCTCCCCTTCTGTCCTATTCCTTCTGCCTTGAAACGCGGGAGACAAATGGTGCTGTCCTGATAGTTGCTCATCCATGAACATGTCTAGGCACCCAGTACATGCTCACCTCCAGCTGGAGCTGTCACACGCATATTTCCAATTATTCTTCAAACACCCTGAAGCAGTTTCATGAGCTAAGCTAGACATATTGCACAAATACCGTCTGATTCCACTTGCATAAGGAACTCTGAGTAGTCACATTCAAAGAGACGGGAAGGAGCAGAGTGGTAATCAGGGATGATGGAAGGGGGAAATATATATAATTTTCTAACCACAGTAAACATTTTTAAAAAATATTCTAAAGTGTAGATGCTTTGACCCATTTTACAGATGAGAAAAGGAGGCTCAGACAGATTAATTGGCTTGCCCCACATAGCGGTGGCTAGAGAAAAGCAGACTTGGGATCTGAACCCAGGTCTGACTCTCCAGTGAGGGTCATGTTCTCCCAATAGCTTCATTCCATTCTTTCCAAGTGTCCTTTGGGAAAATCTGCTCTGGGGGAGACCCCACAATTTCTGCACAGGAAAGACAGAAAAATAAGGCTGAGGCAGCCTCAGAGGAGCATTTACAAGGAAATGAGGAACATGAGCTTGTGTGCCAGCCAAAAGCGGAGCCTGGGGCCTGGCCACCGTCTCACTCCCTCTCCCACGATTTGACTGCTTCTCTGAGCTTCCCTTGACAATCCTTTCTTTCCATGGCAACGGTGAAAGCAGCTGGCCCAGGAGACCAGGGAACCAGAGGCGCCTTTCTAGGGAGGAGAAGCTGTAGACACTCTTCTGTGGTTTGCAGAGAGTGCGCAGCGCCTCCTGGCAATCCTGCCACCCAGAGGGAAGGAACAGGAGGGGACTCAAAAGGCCCCCAGAGTTAAAGGGCAAACCTGCGGAAGTTTGAGAACTGGCATCCTCCAGGACCCAGCTCTGGGCTGGGCTGTTCCCCTCCGTCCAAGGGAGAAGCCCCAGAGTCAGAGGGTGGCACAAAGAGAAGCCCTGAGAGTCCCCATGGGATGGACACATGCTGCCCCCGCCCCAGAAGAGCCTAGAAAATTGAGGGAGAGATGGTTGGAGAGCAAGCAAAGCAGAAGACAGAGGAACCATGGACTGCCAGGGCTGGTGAGGTGAGAGAGAAAGCCACTTGAGTCCTTATCTATTGTCGCTTAACGAATTATACCAATGCTTAGTGGCTTGAAACAACAAACACTAATTATCTCATAGTTTCTGGGGTCAGAAAGCTGGGTGTGGGTTAGGTGGAGTGCCTCTGGCTCTGGTGTCTCCTAATGTTGGCAGCAACCGGTGCTTTCCACCGAAGCCTCCCCTGGGGGAGGACCCATCTCCCAGGTCACTTAGGCAGGGGTTGGCAGGACTCCATTTCTCAGGAGCTGTGGACTAAGGGTCTTAGCGTCCCCCGCCCTTGTTCCTTGAGGCCTTCCTGAGTCCCTCTGCCTCATGGGCCTCTCCACAGAGCAGGCCATACAAGGCAATTGGTTTCCTGCAGAGTCAGAAGCAAGGGAGTGAGAGATAGCCCCTCACATGGAGGGCACACTTGCTCTGAAACTGAATGCTCCACCATCCCCGGGGCCCCACAGGACAGTGTGGCTCCCTTGTCATGGGGCAGGCCCAGGACCACCAGGCAGGGAACTCCCGGGTTCCAGGGTGTGGTCCAAGAACAGAACAAGGCAATCTCCAGACCCAGGACTCCTCACTATGCAGAAAGGGCACGGCTGGAGGAGGACCAAAGTGTAACTCTGGTCTGATAGGTGCACCACAGGGGCCTCCCATCTTCCAGAAGGCCTCTTACAGCGGCCCTCCCCTGGCCGCGGGCCTCACTGCCTGCTTCCCTCCTACCACTGCCAGGGTTTCCAAATTCCAGATTGCCTCCACATTTTTCCACATTTTCCACAGCTTTTCCAGCCAGCCCGGATGGCCCCTCCCCCAAGCCTGCCCCCACCCCCCAGCTACTGGTCCTCAACTTCCTGTGTTTGCGTAAATGACAGAATGGCATTCAAACACCCATGTGACACGGGAATGGTGCAAAGGACAGACAAAAGTGGAAGTTCTGGAACACATTGGCCATATGAGCTTCATTTCTGTGTTTATCGTCAATGGAGGTCCCCAAAAAGAAAGGATTCTGGATAGAAAACAATGATATAACCGTGAAATCCGCCCAACTTTTTTTAAATAGATGCATTTTTTGGTATAATTCTGTATATGTCCTTTGGTGGTTTTTAAATTTGTATTGCATATTTTATACAGACAAAAATATACGTCATGTTATGAAGTCATAAGGCAAACACCTGCACTTCAGCCACCTGCACCAGACCCCAGAAGTGTCTGATGCTATCAGAGGCACCTGGGTGCTCCCACAGCCTGCCCCTGGCCTCCCCGCAGCTGTAACCACCACCTAAAGCTGTATTTCCAATCCCCTCATTTTTCAAAAATAGTTTTGCCACAGTTTTGTTTGTCCCTAAGCAATATATTTTTGGTTGTGCTTGATTTTGAACCTTTAATACACACAGTGTGGTGGTATAGCCCTCTGTGATTTATTTCTTTCCCTTGATATTTTGTCCCTAAGGTTCATCCACAGTGTTGCTTCCAGATGTGATTCTTCCTACTCACTGCTTCATCATAGCCTGTTGTGGGAACAGAAATTGGAGATGTACATTGTGGTCTAATTCTTCTGGGTTTTTTATTTCTTGTTCTTGGAATGTGATTGATAAATTCTCTCTTGGGAAGGCTGTAAGTATGTTCTCCCTTGTTTGGTGTGAAACTTATGTTGGTACCCAGAATTTTTTTTAAAGTGTAATTTTATTGGTTCATGAGACTGAGAGCCTGGAGTCCAATGGTCCTCAGCATCCTGATCCTTCAGCCATCCCACCTCTGCTAGAATCCTGTGAAGCTAGGTGCTCACTCTCTCCTGAAGGCCGCTGGCTCTAGAAAATTCTTTCTCGGGTTGAAGGAGAACATGCCTCCCTATGGCTTTCTCCCATTGGTCCTGCTTCTTTCCTGCCGCCCTGACGCTGTAGATTGTCTGCACTTTCTGCACCAGGACAACCATGCAGAAGACAGCACTAGTTTTCTCTTACCTCCAGCACTGCCCACCACCCACACCCCCGCTCTCTCCCCAGGCTCTACCAAATCCCATGCTCTTCCCTCACACAAGGCCGGATTCCCAGTTCCCCATGCATCCAGTTGCTGCCTGGCACCAGCTCCAATCTTATTTTAGTGTAATCCAGTGTTCTCAGGCCTTGCCAACTCTGGAAATGGATCACGTCCTGCTAAACAGTTAATCTTCAATGCTGTTGAGTTGGAGACCTGCTTATGCAGCAGTCCCAATCCCAAGGAGTGTGATACAATTACTCATGAGTTAGTCCTGGCTGCCACTTCCTGTCACAGCCATCCATGGTCAGTGCTTTCACAGTTAGAAAGTGAGAGATACTGATGGCATCATTGCTGCTGACTGAGCAGAAGTCATCGTCTGGCACAGTCATCTCTCTGCCTCTCTGAGGCTCCACTGCCATCAAGGTTCAGCCTGTAGCATGACCACTCACACTCGCTTGGAGCACTGCCACTGCTTGTCATGTGACTGCAGAAGAGAAGGCTCGCTCCTCTCTGGGCTGCACACAGTCTAGAGACCCCACAGCAAGGCTGTATTAGCATTCGGGGTGGGGGGGCAGCTCCTGTGGTTCCCATGAGGACTACCAGGGTGAGGGCAGGTTCCAACCACAGCCACTAATCCCTGTATCCCCCTTTCTGACCCTGTGGCTGAGTCAGCTATGCCGCACTAAATCCCCTGCCTTCTGGAAGAAAGGCTTGAGTGCCTTGCCTGCTGCCCCCTGCTCTTCCACACACACGTGTTTACATCTGAGCCTTGATTGTGGCCACTGGTCTCTTCCCAGGGAGGCTCCCTCGCCCTCTTGTAAATCAGTAGGTACAAAGAGCCCAAGGCAGGATGGAGAGTGTCACCTAACAGAGCACATGTACAAAGGTGTCAGAATCTCAGCTCTGACCAGCTGGGACTCCTGGGACACAGAGACGGTGGTCCCCCTGTCCTAGCTCCTGCTAATCACCAGATGCGCCCACACTTTTGAGCATGTGAAGACAGGAGGAGAAAAGACAGTGCTTGAAACTTCTGCTTGTTTAGTATAAGCCCCTAAGAGTTTTCCATCTCCTCCTGATAAAGAGAGATTGAAAAGTAGTCAATTCGAGAAGTCAGGGCTATATACTTACTCAGCCCTGGGTAGGGGAAGTACAGAAGAAATGTTTTAGAAAGTCATATTCCAGCTGAGGAAATGCAGTGTTTTGCCAGCTCTCTTTTTGTGGTTCTAACCATTGTCTGCCTCAGAGTCCTTCCTTGATGTGAGACACTTCACTCATATGTGCCTATGAGCCCCTGGAGGGTGGGATCCATGTTTGACCCTCTGCTATCTCTCCCAGAACCCAGGCAGGGGCTTGGCTCATAATAAATACACAACCATAGGAACCAAGAATGTTGGAGAGGGAAAAAACATCTGGGGTCTGACCATGTCACTTCCCTGCTCAAAACTCTTCAATGGCTCCTCATTAATAGCAGGATAAATTGTAAACCCTTGGCCAGACATTCATGGCTTTAAGGTCTGGGCAGAGGGGGGCCAGCCCACCTCTCTATCTTCATTTCCCATCACACACCCCCACTCACACAGGACTCAGGGCATCAGCTGGAGTTCATTTGGAGAAGCAAGACCACTAGGAGTGATAGAGAATGGGAATGTATTATAAGGAGTGGACTTCATGCAATCATAGGAGCATAAGAGCCACATGAGCAGTTCATACACAGCTGTGGCCTCTGCATCCAGTGCCAGGTCTGAGGCCAGCAGGACAGGTTATAGAGTTGGGGAGAGTAAGGACAAGCTGGAGCCCAGGACAACAAACTAGAGCCCTTACTGGTCTCTCATTGTATCCAAGGCTCTAGTTTCCAACATGGAATTGACCTGCAGGAGAAGCTGGAGACTTTGTTGACAAAATTAGCCCAAAAGATGAAGAGACCAGAAGATCCAGCAGGAGCTGGAGCAGGTAAAAGCTGCTGCCACATCCTTCCCTCTCTCCCTCCCCCTTCACCACACACACACACACACACACACACACACACACCTATACACGAAGAGTCAGTCCATCTACGCCAATATGGATGAGCTGCAAGTGCCTCTGCTAATGGCCTGAGCATAAACACTGTGTTCACTTCCACTTTCCAAACCTCATGCACATTTTCTCTTGTGGCCAACTCTAACCCAGAGGAAATTCCAAAAGACGTTCAGCTGGAACAGCTGAGTTCCAGCTCAGCTAAATTTGACCAGACACATACTTCCCCAGTCTGTTTCCTTTACGTAGAATATTCTTCCCCACTCTCCTCCTGAATAACTCCTACTCACCTATCAAGGCTCCAAACAAATGGCTCTTCATCCCACAGGTGTCTCTCAACAACCCTGGGCAGCCTCAATCAGCCCTCCCTATGCCCCCTGGCCTGTCAGTACCAACCTCCTTTAGAACCTTAACACAACCCTTTCAGAGAGCTGCCCTCACCCATGAGGCTGGATCTAGGTCATCTCTGTGACCCAAGGGACTAGATAATATTAAGCATATCTCAGTCACAGCAGAGACCAGGAGGAGAGATCACCTGCTCGGTGTCACACAGACATTTAAGGTGCAGAGGCAGGATTCAACTGACTCCAGAGGCAAAATTCTTTTTTTTTTTTTAATTTTATTTATTTATGAGAGACACAGAGAAAGAGACAGAGAGGCAGAGACACAGGCAGAGGGAGAAGCAGGCTCCATGCAGGGAACCTGACTTGGGACTCGATCCTGGGCCTCCAGGATCACACCCTGGGCTAAAGACAGCGGTAAATTGCTAAGCCACCGGGGCTGACCTAGAGGCAAAATTCTTAATCACCAAACAACTATTAAGGTAGAAAATATTAAAAGTGCAGTGAGTGCAGGGTTACCAATGGTCTCAGTTTGCCTGGAACCAAGGCAGGTTCCTGCAATCCTCGGTTTTCCATTGAAAAGTGGGCAAACAAGGATGAGCTGGTCACCCTATGAGAGACTACTCTGGCTGTTCAAAGGTGGGAGAGGCACTGGGAGCCCAGGGATGGGCCATTCTGAAGCCTTGTATTTGAGCCACCCCCCAAAACCAGAATAAGGAGGGAGCTTTTGAATTAGCTTTGTTATCCAATTCCTCCTCTTTCAGAAACTCAGCCCTCCAGGTTGTTTGGAAAGCAATTTTGAATTGCTTTGCAGTTCCATTGTAGCTCCACTGGTTGCTGTCTGCACAGGGACTTTGGTTGGGGGAGATGTGGGTAAGGGGGAGCAGGAACTACAACTCCTTTCCTGCAAAAGGGGGAGTCTGTGGACAGGGAGTCAAAACAGATTCATGGAGCTGGGCAGGGGTTGGAGGTGCTTCCCAGCCTCCTGCCCTTCCAGATAGGGCTAAAGAAGCATCAGCAGGCTCAATGAAGATGGAATTTCAGCCTCCTAGTCATCAGCGTGGAAGGAACTGCTCAATCCAACTCTGTTAGTTCAGTCCCAGGAAGGGATTTATCTCAGGTCAGAGAGTTATCAGGAGCAGAGCTGGAGCTAAGACTCAGACTTCCAGGCTTCTGCCCCCAAAGTGTGGACACTACCCGGGCAGGGGACAGTGGCCTGGCACACTGCTAACTTCAGGCAAGTTGCTTCTCCATCTCTGATGCTCATTTTCTTTATCTGCACCACGGGAAGAGCTTCTAGGTCAAATAAGAAATGCACAGCCTAGAACTATGCAGACCACCTGAGAAACAGCAGTGCCCTTCTCCAGCCACACCCAGGCCACAGCTTAGTGTTCTAGAGCCAAGACTCTATGAATTACCAGCTGTTCAATTAAGCAGGTTTTTCCTTCTCTTAAGTATTTTTTCCTGTGTAAAGTGAAGTAGCAATGCCTACCCCTGGAGTTATTAAGGACATGAACAAAGAAAGTTGTCCCAACAGCTGGCACCTTATAACAGCTGGGAACTATCTTTGTTCAGGGAAAACAACTTGATTAGCTTCTTGGCGAGACTTGCCAGGCTGGGTGTGGTAAGGTGGGCACCTCTTCAGCATGACACATGGGAAGGCTCTATTTGGGGCAGGGAAGCCTTGAAAGGGAGAAGAAGAAATGGAGTGGGAGCTGGAGAAAACACTATGGAGGTTCTTCAAAAATTAAAAACAGAAGTACCATAGGATCCAGTCATTCTACTACTGGGTATTTACCCAAAGAAAACAAAAACACTGATTCGAAAAGACACATATGCCCCTATGTTTATTGTAGCACTATTTACAGTAAGTAGCCAAGATATGGAAGCAGCCCAAGTGTCCATCAACTGACAAATGGATGAAGAAGATGAGGGAGATATAGATATATAATGGCATACTACTCAGCCATAAAAAATAATGAAATCTTGCCATTTGCAACAGCATGGGTGGATTTAAAGAGTATGATGCTGAGTGAAATAAGTCAGGGAAAGACAAAGACCGTATGATGTCACTCAGATGTGGAATTTAAGAAACAAAACAAGCGACACAAAGGGAAAAGGAGACAAACCAAAAAACAATTAACTATAGATACCAAACTGGTGATTGACAAAGGGGAGGCGGTGGGGTGTGTGTGTGGATGGGTGACATCGGTGACGGGGATTAAAGAGGGTACTTACTGTGATCAGCATGGCATGATGTATGAAAGTGTTAAAGCTCTGTATTGTACGCCTGAATCTAATATAACCTAATATAACATGTAAATTATACTAGACTTAAAAATAAATTTAAAAAAATATTTTGTTTATTCACGAGAGACACAGAGAGAGAGAGGCAGAGACAGAGGCAGTGGGAGAAGCAGGCTCCATGCAGGAAACCTGATGTGGGACTCGATCGAGGGACTCCAGGATCACGCCCTGAGCCAAAGGCAGACGCTCAACCACTGAACCACCCAGACGTCCCTAAAATTTTTTAAAAAGAAGGGGAAAGGAAAGGGTAGGTGGAAGAGCCCACAAGGCTGGGGGACTGAAGGAGAGCCATGCTCCCCTTCCCCAGATATTCTACCACCACCCCATCCCTTCTGCATCCCCAATCATCAGGAACATCTGCCAGTCCCACAAGTGCCTATACAAACAGTGTGTGTGTGTGTGTGTGTGTGTGTGTGTGTAAATCAAAGAGTGCTAAGTTTCCTGAGTGAAGGCAATGAGAAACAGAGACCACACATAAGGAAGACAGAGCTAAGAATTTGAGAAAGCTGGGTTTGTCAGAGACCACTGGCTCTACATGGGGATCCATCTGCCACTTCTTGGGCTGACAGCTCCCTGTGTTCCCCTAGCCTCCCCCAAAGTTGGGAGTGGCCAAACTATGGAGCTGGAGCCAGTGGAATGTGTGTGCAAGTGATGAGTGCCACTTGTAGGCCTGGCCCAGAAAACCTCCCACACCAGTCCCTCCCTGCCTCTCCTTCCTGCCTGTGGGAGGGCCTTGGGAGTCCTGTGTTGACAATGGCAGATCTACCACCAGCACGGAACCTCCTAGATCTTATCAGCAAAGAAAAAATAAACTTCTATTGTGTTAGGTCATTACATTCTGGGTCTAATTGTTAAAGACATTTAACCTACACAAAACAAGAAACTTGCAGAAGGCTTTAGATTTTCCAGGACTCTGAAATAGGTATGGAGAGTCAGGGTGGATGGTGTTGGACATATTCCAACTATGGATCTCCAGGATGGGTAATGCCAACTGATAGGTAGATTACCTAAGTTAATCTTAGGTTTTGTATGCATCCCACAAGTGAGAGCAATTCTGATTATGATAATGTTCATTAAACGAGTGTGTCTATACCTAAAATGGATCCATAATTCTTGGGGTTCACTTCTTGGGATTGTTTTGGGGGTTTGGGCTATGGGCTATGGATAGTATCATTAGCATGAGGAGTCAGTACAGAGAGAACTTATTAACCTGAGTTTTGTTTTCTCGATGCTAGGGGGAAAGTCTCCTTCACTGAGCAGATATGAGCCGATGCCTGATGCAGGGAGCACAGATTGTTTGGCTCAGGAAGGAATGAAAGATGTTCTTACCCCTGGGAGGTCTGATCACCCTCCCACTAAGGAGAGTAGACAGGTTTGGAGCATTTCTAAGATCCTGGCGTCCCTGAAAAGTCCCTTGGCCCCACAAAAGAGAAAGGGACAGAACATGCCCTTCATGTGTCTAGAGGGTGACATGGCTAGCACCCTGCCTCTAGGAAGGCTCCTGAGGGTCCTTTCACTGTCGCTCAGGCCTTGTGTGGTGTGGATACCAAGGCTTAGAGGCGCACTGGTGGCTGAGCTTGGCACGGGGGGATGAAGCTGCACCCTCTCTTTGGAAGGGTCATGGTGGCCTGCTGTGAGTCAGCCACAGCCTACAGATGCGGAGGACCATCACCCAAGCAGCACCACGTAGCAGTGACCTCCACCACACACTGGCAGCACAGGCAAGACTCCTGGCTGCATATCCAAGAGGGTGATCAGACTTCCTGTCAGTTTGGGGTAAGAGGGGGTGCAGCTAGTTTTAACTGAACTTGAAGAACAGAGATGGAATCGGATTTGCTGCTGGAAGTGGCAGAGTCCCTATTTCTTAGCAAAACTTAGCAGAAGAGGGGGCCACTGGTCCCTGGTGACTTCTGGGGGATCAAGGGCAAGTTGGGTCCACTGGCTCAAGCCAAGCCCACTTTCCCTGGCCCAGTCCTGCCGCACGCTGAATCTCTCAGCATCTCCTGGCATCTCAGGAACCTTAGAGACCTGACTGTCCCTGAGCAAGCAGGAGCTCAGGGCAGCCCAAACAAGTGTTCTGGGCTCCGGAGCAAGACCACAGAGCCGGCAGCAGAGCCACAGGGGAAGGAAATGAACCCAGTTCCATGAAGGCTCAAATGACTTTTTAAGCAAATGTCTCGAGTTGGGAGGGAGGGGTGTGTGTGAATAGCCATCACCAAGATGACCAAGGCTCAAATGTCCACCAAGCCCACTCTGCTTTTGGATAAGCCCATTTCTCTCCACGATAGAGATGAGGAGCAGCATGAAAGATGTTGAGGGAGACAACTCGAGTTCTGTACACAGAAGCTGGGGATGGAAAATCGGCACCTCTTGGAGTTCATGGTTCCTGGCCTTCCAGAAGGCACAGCCAGCATTCCCAGGGCACTTGGCTCCCATGCCCCATAAGGTTTTCTGTCTTTGGAAGAACACAGGTTCTGGAGTCAGGCCAGCCAGGGCTGGAGGCCCAGCTTTTTTGCATACCAGCAGGGCTTGGCCAAATCACTTCGCATCTCTGAGTCTCAGTTCCTTATCTGTAAATTGGGGATTATGATACTTGCCCAGTAGGGCCATTGTGGGGAATCAGCAGAAAGAGAATATGAAAGGGATCTGTCATAATCATTCTCACTGTAACTTAAAGAATGAGCATTTGCTCTGTGCCAGGCCCTTCCCCTGAATTATCTTATTGAATCTTCTCTAAGACCCTGCTTGACAGATGAGACAGCCAGAGCCCAGAGAGTCAGAGTAATTTTCCTAGATTGCTCAGCTTCATTTTATTATTTATTTATTTATTTATTTATTTATTTATTTATTTATTTATTCATTCATGATAGACATAGAGAGAGAGAGGCAGAGACACAGGAGGAGGGAGAAGCAGGCTCCATGCCAGGAGCCTGACGTGGGACTCGATCCCGGGACTCCAGGATCGCATCCTGGGCCAAAGGCAGGCGCCAAACCGCTGAGCCACCCAGGGATCCCCGATTGCTCAGCTTTAAAGTGTCCACGCCTGACCTGATGCACAGAAAGCCTGACCCCGGTGTGCAGGCTCCGACGGGTCTAGTCCCAGACTTGGGATATAAAGCCAGTGGGTGTTGGTGCTCAGAGTGAGGCTGAAATCTACAGTGGGAGCAGGAAGAAAGGAAGCACTGTCCCGGGAAAAGTCTTTGGAGGGGGCAGGGTTTGAGCTGAAATTTTCCAAGGACAAGTGGAATCTGAGCAGGAGGAAAGAGGTGGAGGGGAGGCACTGCCAAGCTGCTACAGTTGGAGAGAAGGCAGGGGTGTAGAGACATGGAGCAGATAGGGGAGTAACAGGTAGATCTGGTGGCGACGTCACAACTGGAGCCTTCTCCTTAGAGAAAGGAGCAGCCATTTTTCTCAGGGACCCCTCTACAAAACCATTGGACTGCAAGCTTCATGAGGGCAAGGACTAGATCAGTAGCCTCCCCTCTGGGTGTCTGGACCCACCATGGCAGGCACCAGACGAACACCTCCTGAATGAACTGGAAGAGAGAGGGCATGTATCCTCATCCAACTTATTTGGCAGAACTGCACCTACGTGGTCATACAATCCCCTCTCCCCCCACCAGGCAGGTGCGCTGTCATGGCTGGGTGGCGAGAGGGAGGTTAGGGGAGGGACATGGATAGAACTCAGCTCCACTGATCAGCAGTGACGTCTAGATTCTAACTCCAGGGGACAGAGATCATAGCCATCTCCTCTTCCCCACACCTGTTTACCAGGATATTACTGGTAATATCCTGGTAAACAGGATTGTTCTCCATGGGGCTTTCAAGCCTTGTAAGCAGAGCCCCTGACTGCCCCTTGTTCTAAACTATTTTTCCAAGGATGTTTGTATAATGGATGGCCTTGGAATAAGGACCTTTCTCTGGATCAAAAGGAAGGCATGCTTCCTGCCCATTATAAAAGTTTTGGTTTCTCTCAGCTCAGGGTTCATCTCTTGTACTACAACCAGATGGACATTTTGATGCCATTCTTGAGTAGAGTCCCCTATTCAAATATAGAACATTGGGGCAGGGCAGCTTGGGTGGCGCAGCAGTTTAGAGCCGCCTTCAGCCCAAGACATGATCCTGGAGACCCGGGATCGAGTCCCCCACATCAGGCTCCCTGCATGGAGCCTGCTTCTCCCTCTGCCTGTGTCTCTGCCTCTCTCTCTATCTCTCTCTGTCTCTCATGAGTAAATAAATAAAATCTTTAAAAAAAAAAAGAACATTGGGGCAGCCCGGGTGGCTCAGCGGTTTAGCGCCGCCTTCAGCCCAGGGCCTGATCCTGGAGACCTGGGATCAAGTCTTGCGTCAGGCTCCCTGCATGGAGCTTGCTTCTCCCTCTGCCTGTGTCTCTGCCTCTCTCCCTCTCTGTGTCTCATGAATAAATAAATAAAATCTTAAAAAAAACAAAAAACAAATATAGAACATCTAGGGATGCCTGTGTGGCTCAGTTGGGTGAGTGTCTGCCTTCGGCTCAGGTCATGATCTCGGGGTCCTGGGATCAAGTCTTGCATTGGGATCCCTGGGGGGAGCCTGTCTCTCTCTCTCTGCCTGTGTCTCTGCCTCTCTCTCTGTGTCTCTCATGAATAAATAAATAAATAGTCTTTAAAAAATTAAAATATAGGACATCAAGTTAAGTTTGGATTTCAAATGAACAATGAATACTTTTTAAAATAAAAGTATGTCCCATGTAATATTTGAGACTTACACACAAAAAGTATTCATTGTCTGAAATTCAACTTTAAATGGGTGCCCTATGTGTTTATTTTGAAGCTAGGCGACTCTACCCCCATGGGACTTGCGGGAAAGAGGAACTGGTCCAAATATGCAGATGATTGTGCCGTGAGTAATAAAGCCCTTTGTCTCTGACTCAGGAGTCCGATGATTTCTGCCAGCATCCAGATTAGTTAGGAAATAGGGCAAAATGTCATACCCCTTCCCAGTTTGTGATAGGTCTCTCCAGCCTCAGCTTGGAACGTGGCATAGAGTTAGCAGCCCCAAATATCTGTGAAATGAATGGTTGTCAATCCAGGAGGAACTGCTGCCAAGTACACAGAATTCCTCTGGGATTTAGAATGGGCTCCCTGTGGTTGGTACATCAGCTTTACATTTCACTAATGCATTGTTGTTACCATGGTTACTGTAACTACATAGGGCTCTGCAGCTTCCAAAGAGCATTTTCATGCATTATCTTTTCAATTTCCCAATGACTCGCTGAAACATGCACGATTATTCTTCCTTTAGGAACTAGAAAACTGAAGTTAGGGGTCAAGAGGTATATTGCACAAGTTCACAAGTCTAGGAAGTAGCATAGCTGGGATTACTCAGCCAGAGAGCTTGAAGACCTACTATGTGCCTGGCACTAGGTTAACCTCATTACATACTTTATCTAGGCTAGGTCTTGTAGCTTCCTTAGGATGTAGGCACAGTGAACCCCAAAAGGCGTCTTATCACTCACCCAGATTCACATGGTGGGGGAGTAGCAGATTCAGAAGGAGAACCCACTTCTGTTTAGTGCTAAAGCCTGAGCAAAAGTGGTGGGGGTTGCAGGGGATGGTGAGGGGGCGAGGGGTGGCAGAGAACATCGCACCAGGGCTCAGCAACCACACATCCTGAGACTTCAGCAAATCCTCAGTTCATTCCAGCCCCCACAGGCTGGTGGGCTGGGCCATGCTAGGGTCCCAACAGTCTCTGGGATGGAACGTGATTTAAGCTGAGAGGGACAGGACAGGGACAAAGATGTTTTCTACACGTGGTTGGGGAAAGCTGGCTTTTTGGAGGGGAAACACACTCTTTCGTGACAGGGTTTCTCAAAGTGTGTTTTCTGAATTATTTAGTTTCCAAAAAAGGGGAAAAGGAAATTCTATAATGAAAGTAAGTTTGAGAAACAGTCATAGCTCATTTTTGCCCCTTTGGTCTACAGGATCTTCAGTGTATTAAAGGCTCTGACTGGGCAGCCCGGTGGCTCAGTGGTTTAGCGCCGCCTTCAGCCCAGGGAGTGATCCTGGGGACCCGGGATGGAGTCCCACGTCGGGCTCCCTGCGTGGAGCCTGTTTCTCCCTCTGCCTGTGTCTCTGCCTCTCTCTCTCCTCTCTGTGTTTCAAATAAATAAATAAATAAATAAATAAATAAATAAATAAATAAATGTTAAAAAAAAAGTTTATAAAGGCTCTGACAAGTCCTATAGCAGAGGAAGTTCCTACAGTTTACTTAACCTGGAATTTCCTGAAAATATCTGATTGGGACATTTCTTTTGCATTTTTAAAAATAATTTTTTGGGGGTAATAGCTCTTATTAAGACATTTCAGGAAATGGTGGAATTTCAAGAATTTGGAGGCAGAATGTTGCTTGAAATTCGCCCTCTGCCTTATTTTCAGCAGAACAAAGTCTTAATTTTTGGCTCAGGAATGGACACAATTTCAGGAGACTGGGCTAGTGAGGGCTCCAGGGAAGCAGCATTTTTAGTATTTCACGTATTCTATGAACAGTGCCTCTTGGAATTGTGGGAGGTAGCAGCCCTGGGCAGCATTTCTCATCAAAAAGAGGTGTTCTTATAGAACTTCCTTATATCTGGGGCTTTTGGTATGGTTCTCATAATGCCAAGTGGGGGACATTTTCTGATTGCCTGCAAACCAGAGCAAATTCCCCCACGCCACATAAAAGGGGGAAGAGTATAATCTTGCCTCTCGAACCAGAATCAGCCACAGGAAGCAAAAGAAGCAGCATTGCCTGCCTTTTGCATTCAGGGGGCCAGGAAGGTCCTGATGCCTTTATCTGCTCTGCAGGGCCTGACATCCCCACTGCCAGAGTCACCGTTTTGGCCCATGGATGGTTTCCAGGCTGCAAACCTCCTAGGAACATGTAATTAACCCCACAAAGACAGACCATCTGGGTCACATTGTCCCTGAAAATTCAAGGGCAATATTAAGATATGGCCCAAAGAACTAATACATGGGACGTTAGCAGATGATGAAAGGAAAAACAGTTTTGTGCTTGCATAAATTTGAGCAACTTGGCATCCTGCAGATGCTCTGTGGAAAGTCACAGAGTACACAGCAGTGCTGAAGTCCTCAGGGAGAGAAGCTTTGACTAATTTGAGCATAAAACAGCTATTTATATTCAGCAGAGATGGGAAATGCTGGACATAGGAGAGGTGGTCAACAATCTATTAATGGCCAGGTTCACGGAAACGAGCCAGGGGAGCAGGAGAAAGTTCTGCTCAGTGCATAACCATGTGGACTCAGATGTCAGACACATCTGAGTTTTCATCTTGCTCCACAATTAAGAACCACACAGCCTTGGGCAAGCAACTGAACTTCCCAAACTCAGTTCTTCATCCACAAAGTAAGAATGATAAAAGACTGCAGGGCAGGTGGTTTTTGTGAGGATGAAATGAAGTAATGCACACAGCAAGCAATTTGTAAATAGTCTTGGTCATTACTCTCTTTGCTGTTGGTTTACTATTGTTTGTGGAGAGGGAATGGAGTGGTAGACAGCAAGAGGTGGGATGAATCCTGAGAGGTACGCTGCCTTGGCTGTGTGTCCTCCAACATCGGAGCTGGAAGAGCCATACCTTGCTCATAAAGTTAAGACAGCTGAAGTTCAGAGAGATGAAGAGATTTTCCCCAGATCACCTCTTGAATGAGTCTTAAGCCAATAATTCATTCATTCCTCAGCTATTTATTGAGCACCTACTCTGCTAGGTGGAAGCAATTTGCATGATCTAAGAAATGAATGCAGTGCACACCAGAAATCTCATGCTTGGAATTTCCCTAAAAGAAATGTTTGCTGGGACCCCTGGGTGGCTCAGTGGTTGAGTGTCTGCCTTTGGCTCAGGGCGGGATCCCAGAATCCAGGATTGAGTCCCACATCAGGCTCCCTGCGAGAAGCCTGCTTCTCCCTCTGCCTCTGTCTCTGCCTCTGTGTGTGTGTGTCTCTCATGAATAAATAAATAAAATCTTAAAAAAAGAAAGAAAATACACATGCATCTACTCATTTGAGCAGCAAAAGAAACACAGTAAGGATAAACCAGCGCTAATGGGATTGGTTATCTGCAGGGTGTAGATGAGGGCAAGGTGGAAAGAAGGGGGGATAGAAACAAGATGGGAGCAAAAGGACGAGTGGCATTTCTCTGTATCTACTTTTCTGTAGCTCTGCCTCTGAGAGCCATGGTAACATTTCACAAACCCCCAAATTAACTGACTAGATAGAAGCAACCAGGATGTAGGGGGAGCCCCAGATGTACAGACAGTAACAGATGAACATGACAGTAGGACAAATGAATAACATCACCAGACTGAAAGCCACGGGGAGAAAAAAAAAAATCAACTTCAGCAACTTTGGAAAAAAGTTATTTTGACTGGATAAAGACAAAACATTTGGGAGGTGAAAGACAACTGTACGCCAGGATTGTATTCCAGTTAGTAAATCTATTCCTCACAGCAGTATGGGTTGGCCATTCTGAAACTGCTTTACGCTCAGACTAGAATTGAGCACATAAGGCCATCCACTGCAGGGCCGGGCTTCACGATGTTGGAGAGAAAGGTCAGAAAACAGATGAGGAGGAAGGTTGGTGTGATGTTGGATTGAAACGGAGGCAGCGGTGTGTGTGTGTGTGTGTGTGTGTATAAATATATATATTTGTGTCGTATTAAAGTATCTCCCCACAAGACACTTATTGATCACAATTGATAAGTAGTCATTTTATGGAGGAGAAGCATGGCAGATCCCTCCTGAGCCAAGTAAACAAAGTTAATATCACCAGGAATACAGATCATGGACCTTCTTTTTTTTTTTTTTAAGATTTTATTTATTTATTCATGAGAGATACAGAGAGAGGGGCAGAGACACAGGCAGAGGGAGAAGCAGGCTCCATGCAGGGAGCCCCACGTGGGACTCGATCTTGGGTCTCCAGGATCAGGCCCTGGGCTGAAGGCGGCGCTAAACCGCTGGGCCCCGGGGCTGCCCAGATCATGAACCTTCTGTTATGAGTCACCAAGAAAGGACACAATATCACTCCCGTGGTATTCTTGCCCAAAACACACAATTTGATCATGACAAAACAGCCATAAACACACATGGAGATATATTCTACTAAATCATTGGCTAAAACTCTGCCAAGGTGTTGAGGTCAAGAAAAAGACTGAGGCATTGCCAGGGAGTGGAGGGGGCTGAGGAGGCATGCCTAAATGTCACGTGGAATCCAGGGTTGGATCCCACCACAGAGAGAACATTGATGGGGAAACCGTGGGCGGCTAGCATGTGTGTGAGGTTAATTTCCTAATTTTGGTAACTGGGCTGCGATCGTGCACTGCGATCGTGCAAGATGTCAACATTAGGGGAAGCTCCAAAGGGAGTGGACTATTTTTTTGGCAACTTCTCTGTAAGTTTACACTTATTTCGAAAGAATGAGTTTTTTTTTTTTTTTAAGAATGAGTTTTTAAAAAGATAAAGAAGAAAACAAAAACAAAAACAAAGATAAAGAAGAATTTTTTTTTTAAGATTTTATTTATTCACTCATGAGAGACACAGAGAGAGAGAGAGAGAGGCAGAGACACAGGCAGAGGGAGAAGCAGGCTCCATGCAGGGAGCCCGACATGGGACTCCATCCCGGGTCTCCAGGATCACGCCCTGGACCGAAGGCAGCGCTAAACCCCTGAGCCACTCCACCCGGGCTGCCCAAAGAATGTTCTTTGCAGCCCTGAGAAACCATAAACAAGAAGAGAACTCACCGGTAAGAGATAGTTACTTATGTGCATCAAGTTCTCCACACCTCAAGAAAGGATCACAAGAAACTAAGAGTGGAAGAAATATTGTTGGGGAGAGAGCCTTGGCTTTCATTCTACTGCTTTCTGTACAGTTTGCATTTTCTAATCTGATTTTTTAAATATAATTTCAACATCTATTGGAGATAGGATGATGGGCAATTTTAAGTTTTTTCTTTATATTTCTTTGTATGTAATACACACATACACACAAATATATAACTTAAAATCTCCTTTTTAGGGGCACCTGGGTGGCTCGGTTAGTTAAGTGTCTGCCTTCTGCTGAGGTCATGATCTCAGGGTCCTGGGATCAAATCCTGCATTGGGCTCTCCATTCAGCGGCAAGTCTGCTTCTCCCTCTCCCTCTTTGATCTCTCTGGCTCTCACTCCTCTCAAATAAATAAAGTACTATTTGGGGAAGATTTTACTTATTTATTCATGAGAGACAGAGAGAGATAGAAATAGAGATAGAGAGAGAGAGAGAGAGAGAGAGAGAGAGAGAGAGAAAGCAGAGACACAAGAAAAGGGAGAATCAGGCTCTCCATAAGGAGCTCGATGTGGTACTTGATCCCGGATCCTGGGATCTCGCCTTGAGCCGAAGGCAGATGCTGAGCTACCCAGATGTCCCTATATAAAGTCTTAAAACAAACAAACAAACAAACAAACAAACAAACAAACCCTTCCCTTCTTTATCTGACTTCTCTGGTTTTTTTTTTTTTAATATTTTTTTTTTTTTTTTTTTTTAATTTTTATTTATTTGTGATAGTCACAGAGAGAGAGAGAGAGAATGAGGCAGAGACACAGGCAGAGGGAGAAGCAGGCTCCATGCACCGGGAGCCCGACGTGGGATTCGATCCCGGGTCTCCAGGATCACGCCCTGGGCCAAAGGCAGGCGCCAAACCGCTGCGCCACCCAGGGATCCCTGTCTGACTTCTCTGGTTTTAATTGAGCATTTAATATGCTTCCATTATCAATCTTTTCTTAGCATATCGATTATGCTTAAAAAACTGCTTTGGTGGTTACCCTAGAGTTTGCAATATACAATCACAACGAATCTAAATCAAATTTCAAATAACACAGAGTGGTGAAGTCACCCTACAACACTATAATTCAGAGTCCCGGCTCCTCCTCATCCATAAGCCCCAGGAGACAATATCCCTCTGCTTTAATCATCCCTGGGCCAGGTGGCCGGCAGCTAGAGGTCACCCCTGCGGCCCGAAGCCTCCCTCCTCCCAAATTATTCAAACTAGGCAATCATAAGCTGTTCATTCTGCACCATGGAACCCCCCGAATGAAGGCCATAGGCTAAGCACTGCCCTCCTGACCACCCTGGTGCCCTTCCCAAGGGGCACTGCATGCATATGCTCTGTGCCTCCCACCTCTAGGGCCTGGGAGTGACCTCTCCTGTGTCTCCTCTTGTAGTCACACCTGACTGATTCCATAAAAGATGACAAAACACCTTCTCTGATGTTCTTTCTTCATGCAGATTTGAGTTTCCCACTTGTATCATTTCCCTTCTTTCTGAAGAACTTCTGTTACCATTTTTTTTTTTTTAAAGATCTTATTTATTTATTTGAGAGAGAGAAACTGAACAAGGGAGGAGGGAGAGGGAGAAGCAGACTTCCTGCTGAGCCAGGAGCCTGAGGCAGACCGGATCCCAGGACCCAGGGATAATGACCTGAGCCAAAGACAGACACTTAACTGACTGAGCCACCCAGGTACCCCATTGTCTTTTTAAGATTTTTTTCAAAATTTTATTTATTTGAGAGACAGAGAGAGAGAGAGTGAGAGTACACGAGCAGGGAGAAGGGCAGAGGGAGAAGTAGAATCCCCTCTGAGCAGGGAGCCTGATGCAGGGCTCTATCCCAGGATGCCAGGATCATGATCAGAGCTGAAGGCAGACGCTCAATGGGCTGAGCCACCCAGGTGCCCAATCAGGCTTTTAGTGCGAGCTCTGTGTTAACCCAGCTCCGGAGTAGGACTGTTGTTCGTGTTTGTTGTAGCTGTAGGTGCCAGAGGCTCTGGTTTTTTTCTAGTTCCTTGCTATTTTCTCTCTAGTTGTCTTTGGTATTTCCTAAGAAGTTTAAAGATCTTATTTTTAAGTAATCTCTATGCCCAATGGGGGTCTCGAAGCCACAACCCCAAGATCAAGCGTGAGCCAGCCAGGTGCCCTCCCTAATCTTAATCTTTCTTCATTTTTTTTTTAAAGATTTTATGTATTTATTCATGAGAGACACACAGAGAGGCAGAGACAGGCAGAGGGAGAAGCAGGCTCTTTGCAGGCTTCCTACATTGTCATCTACTGTTATTATACCTGTTGATATGTTGGTAAGATTTCTGGGAGGGGAAGCCTTCTATAATCTTATGATTAAATCTCAATTGTTTCTTTGTTTTGCCTTGTTTTGTTTTAGCAGGCCTGAGACCCCACAGAGTGACTGGAGTGACTGCGACTTTCAGAGGCATTTCTTGCCACACCCCCTACCCTTGTGAGACCGGAAGGCTGGAAGAGGCTGGAGCTGTCTAATGCCCTTTGCCCAGATCAGATAAGATGCTGCTAAAGCAGTTTTCCTCGGGGGCAAGCCTTTGTTACCGAAACCATCTGGGTGGATTTCTCAAAATGGTTTTTCTTTTGCTGCCCCTGAAAGCAGGAGGGGATTTCTCCGCAGTCTTCGCAGTCTTCTATGTGAGCCCCTGTGGGGTCCTGGAGATAAAACCCACAAACACATGGAGGCCTGAAGACTGGGCCCCTTGGAGTTTTTAACTCTACTTAGTCTACATGGAGCATCCAGCCACCTACCTGTTACTATCCCAAGTGCTCCTGCCAGTTACGGCTCCGGCTTCTCCAGCGGTTTCTGTCCCCAAGGAGGCGAATCTGCGGGTGATTCTCTGCCCGCAGAACTGTCTCTCCAGTTTTCAGGGTTTCCCCTGTGACCCCAAATCTCTGATGGATCTGCGATTTGCAGTTTGTTTTTGCTTTTTCTTATTGTGAGGATGGAAGGGATGACTTCTGAGCTCTTTATGTGTTGGAATTGAAACTGGAAGTCTGTGTAGGTGTGTGCATATAATGTTTTTAAACATTTAGTCAGTGTCATCCTAAACATTTTTGGCTATTGTTATGTACAAGCTGACAGACTCCTGCCCTTTGCATTTGGAGGGGCAGGCAGCGAGAGATTGTCATGAATTTTGGAAAATTCTCAGCCATTATTACCTCTACAATTTCTTTTTTATTTTATCTATTTATTTATTTTTTATTTTTTGTTTAAAATTTTTTTTAATTTTTAATTTTTTTTTTTTTATGATAGTCACACAGAGAGAGAGAGAGAGGCAGAGACACAGGCAGAGGGAGAAGCAGGCTCCATGCACCGGGAGCCCGATGTGGGATTCGATCCCGGGTCTCCAGGATCGCGCCCTGGGCCAAAGGCGGGCGCCAAACTGCTGCGCCATCCAGGGATCCCACCTCTACAATTTCTTCTGCTCCTTTCTCTCTTTCTCCTCCTTCTTGTGTTCCCATGACACATATGTTGCACCTTTAAATTGTCCCTCTGTTTTTGATATGTTGTTCCTTTCTTTACTTTTTTCTTTTTGAATTCATGAGAGACACAGAGAGAAAGGCAGAGACACAGGCAGAGGGAGAAGCAGGCTCCCCTCAGGGATCTGGAGGAGGGACCCTGGGATCACGACCCAAGCTGAAGGCAGATGCTCAACCACTGAGCCACTCAGGTGCCCCTGTTCCTTTCTTTCATTCTTGATCTCTCCGCCTTGCAGTCTGGAACATATATCATGGTGTCAGTAAGTAAAGGATCTAAATGGTGAGGATGTCTGGGAAGTGCCCCCTGCCCCCCCGCCCTGGGAATGTCTATGAGGGACCCTGACCACTCCGGTTGAGGCTGGGCCACAAACGGGTCCTGCAGCTGTGCAGGGGGGTTCAGCTGGGGTCTGAAGGGTGGCTGGGGCAGAAAGAGGCAGGAGGCGACTGTCTGGAGGAGGCAGCAGGCCCAGTGTTTCCAACTCCACGCCCAGGGCTCAGTCCCCTGTCTAGCTGCCCCTACTCACACATCTTGCCTTCAGCTGGCTCCATCAGGCCTTTTGCATTCACCTGGGCTGTTGATTTGGGGACGGTTTTGCCAGTGGAGCTGCTTTCTAGAACCTGTGCGGGGGTCTGATGATGCTCCTCCCTTCTTCTCTGAATAAAGCTGTGTGGGGTGGATGGGTTAGTGATTCTGGGAGAAGAACCCTACCAGGAGAGCTCCGGTCTTGGGCCCTGTTACCAGCAGCTTCGAGAAAGGCAAGTGAAGGTCGGAGCTAGCATACTCTTTGTTGTTATATGTCCTGGTATGTGTTAGGTACTCTTCTTTGACAGCGTATCCTGTGAGGTAAGCATTATTGTATCCATTTTACAGACAAGAAAACTAAGGCTCGTTTGCCCCATCTCCAGGCAGCTAGAAAGACGCTAGACCTGGGATTCACACCCAAGTGTCCTGATTTCAGGCCTAAGCTCCTTCCTGTCCACCCTTGCAAAGGGCCCAGGCATACCCAGTGTGAGAGAGCCACGGCCTCGGCTGCAAGCATCCATCCCTAGATCTACATAGGCAGATGATGTGGGGGATTTAACGCAGGCCCATTGGAAGTTTGGCTTGGAGCCTCCATTGTCTCAGCATGTTGTAATCTGGCCCCGGGCAGGGAGCTAGGGGTGGAGGCCACTTTTCATGGGAACTCAGGCAAGCAGGGAGTGTGAACCATCAGGCTGGGATCTAGGCCAAGAGAGCGAGAAGAGAGCTGAGGCTTGGCCAAGGTTCTGGGCCCCCGGGGAGCATCCAGCTGGATGAGGGGGGCCACGCCAGCCAGGCCAGATGCGGGCCGGGAAAGGTTCCTGGCGACTCCTTGTCTGCCACGGAGGGAGCCAAAGAGCAAACTGAATGATAATCCAGGGTACCAGTAAAGTGCTGCTAACGAGGGAAGCACGGGGGCCTCTGGTCACCCAGGAAAGGAGTCCAATCCATTATCAAGGAGCTCAGAGGCTCCCTGGAGGAGGGGGCCCCAGTGTGCCGAGACCCAAGAGATGAGCACAGGTTGGCCAGGACAAGAAGGGGACGTGGCCCTTCCGGTGGAGGGAACAGCAGGTAAGAGGAGCCTATTGTTCATTTTTAAGCAGTTCACCCTCTCCTCAGAGTCAGATGCGAGATAAAGTGTAGCAAGAAGCGAAGTCCTTAGGTGTATGGCAACGGTCCAGATGGGAACATTGCTCAGTACACACACACACACACACAAACACACACACACACACACACACACACACACACACACCGAGTCATTGTTTATTTGAAATTCAAATTTAACTAGACATCCTGCATTTTTATTTGCTAAATCTGGCAACTCCAGCCTTGGAGCAATTTGGATTTAATCCTAGATAGTGGAGAGCCATCAGAGACTTTTCAGGAAAGGAGGACATGATACAATTTGCATTTTAACAGGAGATGGGCAGCATGGGGACTGACCAGGGCTAGACTGAAGGCAGGGAGGCCAGCCAAAAGAGAGGCAGGCAGGATGAAGAGGGGGTAGGCAGGCAGGATGAAGAGGGGGTAGGCAGACAGGGATTTATCACAGAGGTCAAGGCAATGGGCCTTGGTGACCAACTGAGTGTGGAAATTGAGAAAATGGGGTGGTCCAGGTTGGCATCCACATTTCAGGGCAACTAGACAGATGGTGGTGACCTTTTCCTGAGCAAGGAGCGAAGGAGGAGGGGCAGGATTGGGAGGAGCCAGAGGCCAAGTCCAGCTTTGGACATGAAGAGCCTTCTAGAAGAGTTGTCCAGGAGACCATTGGAGTTGGAGGTCTGGAATTCAGGTGAGGGGCCAGCGCAGGAGGTTAGCATAGAGCATCTTTTGGAGTGAAACCACTGAGACCATAGCAAGGGAGGAGCATGCTCAGGGAAACCCTACAAGGTGAGAAGAGAGGGAAACTGAGGCTGGAACCCTGGGAAACATAACTGTTCAGAGGACATGGAAGGAAAGGAAGCTGGCAGATTAGACCCAGAGGCCAATGCCAGGGGTTGGAGAAACAGGATGGGGGCTTCAGGACACTGTGTGGCCCTTGATGCTAAAGCAGGAGAGAGTCAGAAGGAGAGCCTAGTTGAGAAGTGTGAGATGCTACCCACACATCCAGTCAAGAGAGAGCAAAAGTAGTTGGGGGATTTGGCTACCAGTGACCTGATGAGGAATGTTTCAGTGGAGTAGCGGGGGCAGAAGCCAGGTGGGGGTGTTCAGGAGACACAGGGAGGCAGAGGCAACTCTTTTCTGGACTTTGGCTGCGAGCCACTTGGATGTGGTGGATTGGCTACCACCATGGATGCCTGGTCCCACTCAGACCCAATTAAACCGCAAGTGAAGGAACAAAGCAGGTATAACTCACTCATAATGGCAAAGAATTTGGATGGAAAGCAGCAGCAGAAACAAGATTTCAACAAACTTTCAACGTTGGAAGAGGGGAGGCTAATGGAGAAGTGGTGAGTACATTTGTGACTACAGCCTAAAGACCCTGCAAAGGAGATGCTGAAAGTGACCGAGCCAGTTTGTCCAGAAGAATCTGAGAGGCTAGGGTCATGGAGGGACCAGGTGTGGTTGGAAGTCTGGACTCAGAGCTGTTGTTCCCAGGGTTCATAGATGGCTATACACACAGGCATTAGGGCATCTATGTCTCCTTGGAAGAGTTGAGCCACAAAGACTTGCAAATATCAGGCATGGCAGAGAGTAATCCTGCATCCTGAGTGATAGGACTTCTGGGCTTCTTTCCCCTTCCCAGCTCCCAGAATGCCAACAACCAGAAGTATGCCCACTATGCTCTACCCCAGCCAAGAGGTTGAAAGAATTGTCTTTTAAGGAATTAGGTCCGAAGGATGGACCTCTACTGGTGCCAATGACTAGAGGCCAGGAGGCCAGTGGGAAGAGGCTGATATGAGGTCCAGGCCCCAGGGCATGGGGTCCGCAGGGGAGCCTGGAGATATTGGAGATATTTAGGAGGCAAACTGTGTGAGGATGTGGTGGCAGGATGACTGAGAGAGAGAGAGAGAGAGAGAGAGAGGGATTTGTGAGGACTGAGGGGCCATTTCCCAGCACAGAAAACATCTTCAGGGGCAGAATCCTTGGGGAATAGCCTGAGAAAGAATTCTCAGCGACAAGGGGTTTGGTTCCAAGTTTGGGGGCAGAGGTGAGAGCAGAGGGTGGAGCTAAGCTGCCCAGAGGGACCCCAAGGAGAACTGAACTTGGTTGAGAAGCCCTACTCCCGGAGACTGGCTGAAGAGGGTGCCCCTCATCCTGGGGAGCAGGAGGTCAGAGCCAGGAGCGGCAAGAGGTGGTGACATGGCAACAGAAACGGAAGACCATGATGCCCTCCCAGGGTCAGCACAGAGGAGGACTGTGCCTCAATCAGGCAGCCTCTCCTGTTGTAAATGACACAAAACCCAGACTGGCTTACACAAAAAATGGCTCACATCTTGTACATGTCCGGCCGCAGCATAAGTGGATTAAGGACAATATCCCCAACGTGGCTGACCCCTAACTCCTTTACCGAAGTTGGGTCCATTTTCCAGCTCTGTGAGGTGACCCCCAGCAGCTCCCGTGACAGCAGCATACAGTCTGGTGGAAGGGACAGCGCTCTTCCTCCTTATCTCAAACCAGAGTCCTGGGAAAGAGCCCTGTTGGTCCTGATCGGCCTGCCTCTAGGTCATGGGTCCATCCCTGAACTGATCATCATGGCCAGAATCATGGACAGCGCTGATGGGTTTAGCTTACACCATGTATTCTACCCCCAGGATGGGAAATGGAGTTTTCTGCTATGAAGCACATGGGCTGGGGCACCAGGTCCCCCAAAGGCAAATCAAGGAGCCAGAAGAAAGAAGATGCTGAGCAGCAAACGTAACTGATGACTCTACCCATCACTGGGTCCTAATTCTGGGAACCCCTGAAGTCTGGGTAACCCCTAGTTCTAGGCACTCAGTACATATGTGTGGGATGAGTGAATGGATGAATAGACAGACAGACAGATGGGTGGGTGAAGGCATCTTTCCAGCTCCCAGGGAGGATAAATTATTTCCCTCTCTGTCTCTCTGTATTTACTTACATTAGCTGAGCACAAAATCATCTTTGTCTTGTGCTCTGTAGGATCCCTAGCACCCAGCTCAGGGCCTGGCATCGAGTCAGGGCTCAGAAAACATTTGACTTAAATAAACTCATCTACAGACAGAGCCTCCAGTTTGACCACTTGCCCTGAGTACGTTTCCCCATCTGCAGTGGGTGCTACCCTGGGCATCCAACAGCCATGGCAACATGTACAATGGCTCCGTGAACATGATGTGTATTGTGGATGTCCCCAGTCCCAGCAGAATCAGCCTCTCACACTGGCCACCAGCTCTGCAGGACAACCCCGGGCCTGGCATGGAAGCAGTTAACTGCCCTCCAAGCCACAGGAATGCTTCAGCTGTATCTTACCCATTCTCTTGCTTGCCAGATCCAGAATCTAATTTTGCAAAGGCTGGAGGACTAATCCATTTAGCAGAAGTCATGGGGAAGGGAAGTGAGGGGTTAGTGATGGCCCCCAGAGATCAAGGTTTGGAATACATTCAACTCTTGGCTAGAAGACGACTGGGTGATAAATCCCAGCCCTACCAAAAGAAGGGCATTGTCATGGCCAGAGCTTAACAGAGATCAAAGAGGCAGAGCTTCCTCAGAAGTGGTGAGCCTTCCATCACTGGAAGCATTCAAGCATAGGGCACACACTTAGAGGGGACATTTACTAAGAGTTAGAAAGAGTACTTTCTTCAATGCCCAATCCATTCTTAGGTTCCCAATCCAGCCACAGTGACAGGGTATCTTCTGGGTCCTGGTCTCTGTCCAGAGGGCAGACACATTTTGGCTCCCTTCATTCTCCCAACAAGCCAGGGAAGGAGTTACCTGTAGCCCCATTTTTCAAATAGGGAAACCGGGGCTCCCCTGGACCAAAGGGCTTGTCCCAGGTCACTCCTAGAAAGGTAGCCACAGTGTTAGGCAGCATTGATTGGGACAGGAGCTCAGGTGCCAGGCTGAGCACCCTACTCACATTCATTCATGGAATCAATACAATGATTCTTCTCTCTGTTTTACAGATGAGGAAACTGAGGCTGGCGGTGGAGGGTGGGTAGGTAATTTGCCCCAGGTCAGAAAGTCCCCAAGCAGCAACATCCAGAAGCCAGCTCCTCTTTGAGCTCTGATGGACCCCGAAGTCCAGGCTTTTAACCGGAGCAGTGGTTGTAAACTTAAGTTTTCAAATTCTATCAGTTCTTTCCCTTGAGGCTCATTGCTGGGGATGCCCGGCTGCTGACAAAGCGCCCCTCCCGCTGGTTTCCTCTTCTGGGAGAAGAAGCAGGAGGACAAGGGGAAGTGGGGCAAGCTGCTGCTGTTCTTACCACCTCTCTCCATTCCCTGAATTTCACCGTGGAAGGGAGGGTCTGTCTCAGGGAGAGAGGGCCTCCCATCACCAGGGGACAAATACGGGGTGGCGGCATGGTCCCGGGTTGGGCCCCAGACACTGGTCCTCTAAGGAGCAAAGCTACCCATTCCTCCAGGACCTCATGAACACTTCCTGAGGATCTACTGTGTGCCAGACACGGAGCACATCCCATCTATTCCTTCTTTCCATCACTCCTGACATTGACCTGGAAGAGCATCCCAGCCTGCAGGATGCCAATTGATGCTGCTGTTTCTCAGCTGTCTTCTGGCCCAGCCTCTTCCCTCTAACAGCCCCTTTCCAAGGCCACCAGGGTCTACTCAATACCTGGGGTCACTGGGCCCTGGCACTGGTATGACGTTTCGGAGCATCCTAGTGCCACCTTCTGGCTAGTGCCAGAAGAGCAAGGAGCCCGGCCCAGGAGCAGCCCCTTAGGAGGAAGGCCGGCTTGCTGGATTTGCTTTCTGCCTTGGGGCAGAAAAGATCTCAGGCAATTTCCAAGGATGCATTAATGCACTACCAGAGCAGAAAATCAGGGTGTGGGAAAGAAGAATGAAACACAAGAATGGGAACACGGAGGAGGCAGGGATGAAGTTAAAATACAGACCATAAGGATCTACTGTTCTGGAAATAAGATCACAGGTTCAGAAAGTTGGAAGGTGGCTTTCGTCATCTGTTGGAGACAGAGAAATGCAGGAAGCATCCACCAGCCATGGCCAGGTGATAACTCTTCTTTGTTCTTATCCCATCCGTTTATAGGTTCTTTACACCAGGGTACAGTACACAATTTCATGCACAGAATAAACACACATACACACTCACCACCTCTTTCCAGAAATCCTATTGGGATGCAGAAGGGAGAGAGGCCCTTATAATGTCGATTTGAAAAGTGATACATTTTGAAAACAAGGAGAGTTACGGTAAACCAAATAAGATATTCATGTGAAAAAGATCCAGATATATATTTGAAAAGGCAGTGTTCTTAAAAAAATTAACAAGGGGAGTATTGTTTTGAGAGAATAAGTGTTAAAGAGATTTCTGTTAGTTGAGTTTTTCACTTTCAAGCTACATGGCGTGAAGTCTTTTGCTGTGAGGGATCTGGGCTCCCCACCACTATACTCTTGCTGTGGAGGACCACCCCTTGGTTCTGAGCTTCTAGCACGTGGCACAAAGGGAGTCTGTCATAGCCACTCACTCAATCTCAAAGTCCATGCATGGAGACAAACCAATTGCTCAGGAAAAACACAACTTTGGTGCTAAATGGAAATGAGTTTCTCTTGGGCTGGGGTGGGGGGTTCCAGGGTGGGCGGGGGGTGGGGGTCCTAGGGGAAGAAGACAGAGTGAAGATGACTGATGTTCTCTGGGACAGCCTCCCTGTGAGCCACTTCACGGAGCATCATGCCCAATCCAATCTGGGTTTTCATCACAGCTCACTTATTAGCTGAGGGACATGGGAGCCTCTACTTCACGTGTCTGAATCTCAGTGTCCTCCCTTGTGAACCAGGGCTGGTGGCAGGGCCAGGCCCCGGGGTGGTGTGCCAGAGCTCCACGAAATGAGGTGTGAAGAATACTTAGCCCAGGCTGCTGTGGAAACCAGTCTGGTGGTTCCTCACAAAGGTAAAGAGGGTCACCATATGACCCAGAAATTCCACTCAGAGGGATATATCCCAAAGAATTGCAAACAGGGACAGATATCTGGACACCAATGTTCATAGTAGCATTATTCATAATAGCCAGAAGTTGGAAATAACCCAAGTGTCCCCCAGTGAATGAATGCATAGTCCAAATGCAGCGTGTCTGTGCAAAGGGATATTATTTGGCCTTAATTAAAATGAAATAAAATTTGGATACATGACCACACGAGTGAACCTTAGAACCCTGCTGCTAACCTGACACAAAAGGACAGCATTGCATCCTTAGAATAAGCAAGCTTGTTGAGACTGAATGTAGAGCAGATTCCTGGGGGCAGAGGGGAGAGAGCCATGGGGAGTTACCATGGAAGGAATACAGAGTTGTTTTTTTTTTAAAGATTTTATTTACTTAAACACTTTTTTAAAAAAGATTTTATTTATTAATTCACAACACACACACACACACACACACAAACACACACACAGAGGCAGAGACACAGGCAGAGGGAGAAGCAGGCCCCACGCAGGGAGCCTGATGTGGGACTCGATCCCAGGACTCCAGGATCATGCCCTGAGCCGAAGGCAGGCGCCCAACCGCTGAGCCCCCCGGGCGCCCCAGTACAGAGTCTTTGTTTGAGATGGTGAGAAGTTCTGGAGATGAGCAGTGGTGACGGTTGTGCAACATTGTGAATGTACTCAATGCCTCTGTGTTGTACATTTTTAAATGGTTAAAATGGTAAATTAAAAAACAATTTTTAAGTAAAAAAAATCTGGGCTAAAAAAAAAAAAGAATACTTAGCACAGGGTCCAGCACCGAATTCACTGTCCACCTGTGTCCTCCGCTTCAAGCCTCCTGGGCCGCGTTGGCGGCTCCCACTAGGGACACACGCGCTCCTCGCAAAGACCTCAAGGGGCCAGAGGGAAGGGCCGGGGCTGCAGCCACCCACCAGCCGGCCGGGGTGATCGCAAGGTGGGTGGGCTGAAGCAGAGTCGGTGGGGGCCGCAGCCTGAGTCCTGGGACGGGGCCCCCTGGCCCAAAGTCCCAGCGCTGCCACCGCCTTGCAAAGCCCCGTCCCGTCTGCAGGCCACGGCCGCCTGCCTTCCTGGTCTGTGACAGGCCGCGGGGGCTCCCAACTGTGCTTCTGGCTTCTCGACTTAACGTGCGTGTGAATCACCTGGGAATCTTTTTAAGAGGCAGATTCTCCATCCAAGTGTCTGGGGTGGGGCCTGGGAAGCTGCATTTCTAGCAAGCTCGTGGCTGGTGTCCATACTGCTGGCTCTTGATTTGTCTCCAAGAGACTGGTCAGCTCTGATGACAGGTTTTGTTTGTTTGTCGTAATTCTAAGTGGGCTTCCCGCCCAACGTGGGCCTCAAACTCATGACCCCGAGATTGAGTCACTTGCTCTGCTGATTTGAGCCAGTCAGGTGCCCTGACAATTTTTTTTTTGATTTTATATTTAAATAATCTCTACACCCAATGTAGAGATTGTTAAACTCGGGACCCCAAGCTCAAGGGTTGCATGCTGTACCCACTGAGCCAGCCAGGCGCCTGGCCATTTGCTTTTTTGAGTTGAGCAGGGAAGACGCACCAGTGTTCCAGACCCTTCTGCAGAAGTGACTGTTTATGCGTTCATTCACTCCTTCCTTCACTCATCCAGCAAGTGCTTTCTGGGTCCAGCCCTACAGTTGAGGAACTCATGGACACCAGAACCAGAATGTGACCAGGGCCAGGGGAGAAGGAAACCCAGGGTGGGGGTTGTGGGAGCACCAGAAGGGAGAGGGGATCAGTGAAGGCCTCCCAAAGGAGAAGATCCCTTCACCTATTCTTTTTTTTATTATTTTATTTTATTTTATTTTATTTTATTTTATTTTATTTTATTTTTTTATTTTATTATTTTATTTTATTTTATTTTATTAAAAAAAGATTTTTATTTATTTATGAGGGACAGAGAGAGAGAGAGAGAGAGAGAGGCAGAGACACAGAGAGAGGGAGAAGCAGGCTCCATGCAGGGAGCCAGACGTGGGGCTTGATCCCCGGTCTCCAGGATCAGGCCCTGGGCTGAAGGTGGCGCTAAACTGCTGAGCCACCCGGGCTGCCCTTATATTTTATTTTTTATTTTTTATTATTTTTATTGGAGTTCAATTTGCCAACATACAGCATAACACCCAGTGCTCATCTCGCCAAGCACCCCCCTCAGTGCCCATCACCCAGTCATCCCAACCCCCCACCCACCTCCCTTCCACTACCCCTTGTTTGTTTCCCAGAGTTCATGTCTCTCATGTTTTGTCACCCTCACTGATATTTTCACTCATTGTCTCTCCTTTCCCCTTTATTCCCCCTCACCTATTCTTAATGAGCAAGCAAGAGAGCACCAGTTAAAGATGAGGCTGGGGGAGGGAAAGCGTCTTCCAGGCAGAGGAATGGCATTGTGCAAAGGCCCAGAGAAGAAAGCGCCCTGCTTACTGAAGTAATGTGTGTAGTGAGGAGCCACACAGATGGACAGAGCAAACATGCAAACACAACAGCCGGCACACACACTGTTGAGGTACAGATGTGTGTAAGAAGCAGCATCCTAAAAAAAATGAGAAGTCTCTTCTTTTTTTCTTTTCTTTTTCTTTCTCTTAAGTATGCTGTACACTCAACATGCGGCTTGGACTTAAGACCCCGGGATCAAGAGTTGCATGCTCTACTGTCTGAGCCAGCCAGGCGCCCCAAGATGACAATTCTTATTCAGGGAAACTCCTTGAGCTCCAAGTGGAGTGGGTTGTTGTGGGATGGTTTCCATAGCAACCCTCTACTTTCCTCCCCCAAAGATTCTGCAAGGTTGCTTCCAAGGGTTTCTTTGGCTCCATGGCCAAGGCTCCCTCAGCTGGAGAGGGAGTCTACTTCCATCCCTCCCCACCCCCTCTCCACCCTTCTCTGGGTCCTTAGACCCCCACCTCCAGAACCTGACCCCAGGGAGTATGCTGTTCCACACAGGGCCCATACTCACCCCACCCTTTTCTGCTCCAGCAGAACTGCCTGCTACCCCTCACAACTTTGAGAGGCAGTTCTGGCTACCCCCTTAAAAGGTGATCAAAGCTGAGAGAGAGACAGACATTTACTGAGGTTTGAATTCTTTCCACCTGGGGTGTGGGGTGTGGGGTGTGGGGTGTGGGTGCAGTCTACCAAAGATCAAGGTCTCGGAACACCCCTCTCCTGACTTCCACCCCAAGGCCGGAGCATTCAGTCATCCTTCCCATCCACTCATACCTACTGATTATCTACTATGTGCCTGACCCCTGCCAGGCCCTCCAGATGCAGACCCAGACCCATGAGCTCATCATCTAGTGGGAAGAATGACTTGGAACAAAAAAGTAAATGAGCATCAGCAACCTTTGGGTATCATGAGCATGTGGGCTCTCCCCACTTTTGGCTCCATTGAGGAAGATAGAGAAGGATGAGAGACCTGGGGGAGGAGGTCTGAGAACCCAGGCCTGGGAGGGGCCTAAAACCCCATTGCTGTGGAAAAAAATGCTTGTGTCTCCCTTGCTCAGCCTTGGATCACTCGTTCTGGAAGAGCCAGCTGCCGTGCCCAAGCAGCCCTATGGAGAAGTGTGAGTGATACTAAACCTGAGCCCTCCTGCCAACAGCCTAAACCAACTTGAAGTTTTTACTAACTTTTTATCGGCTTCTTCTATCAATTACTGAAAGAAGGATTGTGGGGTGAGTAAGCCATCTCAGAAACAAATCCTCCAGCCCCAGACTTCAGCCTGGCTCACACTTGATTACAAGTCATGCGAGACCCCAGCTAAGCTGCTCCCAAATTCCTGACCCACAGGAGCAGTGCAATAAGAAGTGGTTTTTGTTGTTTTAAGTCACAAATTTTTTGGAGATTTTGTTATACAACAACAGATAGTTAATATCCGGGTATTGATCAAATACATAAGGGGAAGCAAAGGTATTACAAAATAATGGAAGCCAGATTTCTCACCATTGGAGAAAGGAATTTTGAATTGGGAAAGGGAGAAAATTCAAATGACCTTGTGGTGCTGGATAGAAATTAGAGCTCTTGGCTGTCCATAACTATACAAAGATATTGAACAGATATAGCTGTGAATGAGCAGGGAGCCTGCTTCTCTCTCTCCCTCTGCCCCCCCCATGCTCTCTCTCTCTCTCTCTCAAGTAAATAAATAAAATCTAACAAATAAATAAGATAAATTAATTTAAAATATCATTCTCCATTAAAAAGAATCAAAGTTCTTGGGGAAATGACTGATTTCAGGGCAGATAAAATGAGCCTGAAATGTCATATTACACCCAAAAGTAAGCAAGCATACAAAGAATGGGGGGACAAATCAAAAGGAGTGCCCCCTGGCCACATCTGAAAATATCTGAGCATCAAAAAACTGGGCGATGGACATTAAGGAGGGATGTGATATAACAAGCACTGGGTATTATATAAAACTGATGAATCACTGAACTCTACCTCTGAAACCAATAATACATTATATGTTAATTAATTGAATTTATATAAAATAGAAAAATATTGACAGTAATAAACCAGAATTGGTCATATTGATACAACCTACTGAATAAAACCGGAGTCCATGAGTCTACACTGAGTCAATAAATAAATGAGCAAATTAAGTTTGAAGAAAAGCTGGATATTTATATATTTCAAAGTACCTCCCCACAAAATGCTCATGAATAACAGGTGGGAAAAGAGTAACTTTACAGTGGGGAAGCCTAGTATCAGAAATGAGACCAGTGAAAATCCCGAACCACCTGATAGAATGCAATAGAAAGAATGCAGTATCATTTCTGTAATATTCCTGGAGATATCTAAAGTTTTCCCTCATTTTTTATTTGCTTGGGCTATTGATTACTGAAAGAGGGATTGTGGATTTGTCTATTTCTCCTTTGAGTTCTCTTGAATTCTGATATATATATATATATATATATATATATATATATATATATAATTTTAAAAAGATTTTATTTATTTATTCATGAAAGACAGAGAGAGAGAGAGGCAAAGACACAGCCCGATGTGGGATTCGATCCCAGGACTCCAGGATCACGCCCTAAGCCAAAGGGGGACACTCAGCCACTGAGCCACCCAGGCATCCCTGCTTTATATATTTTGAGGCTACCTTATTAGTTGCATGCAAGTGTAGAATTTTTCTATCTGCCTGATAAATTGGACATATTTTTTTCTCACTGTGAATAGCTCTTTATCTTCAGCATTGCTTTTTTTTTTTTTTTTTTTTTTTTTACCTTAAACTCTACTTTTGCTGATCTTAATGTAACTATACCAGTTTACTTTGGGTTAAAATTTTATGATTTAACTTTTTCCAACCTTTTCCTCCTTATTTTCGTATCCTTATATAGGGACATGTCTATCTTTTAAGCAGCATATAATTGGTTTTTATTCATTTTTTTTACCCAAAGTGTTCATGCTTATCTTTCAAATGATGTATTTAATCTGCTTACATTTAATATAATGCTGGCATATTTGGCTTTATGTCTCCCATCTTCTGTTTGTTTTCTGTTTGTCTCATTTCTTCTCTGTTACTTTTCTCTCCTTCCTTGCTCTCTCTTGCCAACCCGAAAGTACATACCCAGCTAAAAATACCCTTTTAAAATGGAAATGAAGCAGAGGTATTCCAGGCAAATAAAAACTGTAATAATTTGCCACCAGCTCACCCTTATCAAAGGAATTAGGAAAAGATGGTTTTCAGACAGGAGAAAATGGATCCCAGACAGAAACTTGAAGATGCAGGAAGAAATGAAGGCCAATGGAGAGAGAGAAAATATGTGGTTAATCTAAACCAATATTGTCTGCATAACCAATAATAATATCCTCTTGTGGAGTTTGAAATATATAAAGAATTAAAATACTTGATGGCACCAGATGACAATAGCATAGAAGTCAGAAGGGGGCAAATGGAGTTTTAAGTAGCCTAAGATTCCTGTATTTCCCTGCAAGTGGTAAGAGTACTAACGTATACTAGACTTTTTTAAAAAAATTTATTTATGATAGTCACACACAGAGAGAGAGAGAGAAGCAGAGATATAGGCAGAGGGAGAAGCAGGCTCCATGCACCGGGAGCCCGATGTGGGATTCGATCCCGGGTCTCCAGGATCGCGCCCTGGGCCAAAGGCAGGCGCCAAACCGCTGCGCCACCCAGGGATCCCCTGTATACTAGACTTTAATTGTCATCTCCAGGAGAAGCACTACAAGAATGGGAAACTGGTAAGGTAATAAAAAAATAACATGAATTAGTAAAATAAATATCAAATCAGTCCAGAGGTGAGAAGGGAGAGAAAATAACTGCATATATTTAATCTTTTATTTATGTGTTTGAGAGAGAGAGAGAGCATGCACAAGTTGGGGGCGGGGAGAGGGGTGGAGGGAGAGGGAGAAGCAGGCTCCCTTGCAAGCAGAGAGCCCAATGCAGGGCTTGATCCCAGGACCCTGAGATCGTGCCTGAGCTGAAGGCAGAGGCTTAACCAGCTGAGCCACCCACGTGTCCCATAAATGTATTTTTTAACTGAAAAATAAAGTAACACATAGAAGAAACTTCAAAAATAATAAAAATCTTCTTAAATTGGGTAGGGGGCATATAGTGTTTGACCTGATCCACGTACTTTACATATTTTAGATAAATATGGGGCAGCCCGGGTGGCTCAGCAGTTTAGCACCACCTTCAGCCCGGGGCGCGATCCTGGAGTCCTGGGATCGAGTCCCACGTGGGGCTCCCTGCACGGAGCCTGCTTCTCCCTCTGCCTGTGTCTCTGCCTCTCTGTCTGTCACGAATAAATAAATAAAAACCTTTAAAAGAAAAGATAAATATCGTTTTTGTCTCTGTGCTATAGTCAATAAAAAAAAAAATTTAAAAACAAAGCAACTGGCGGGACACTAGGCGCAGATCGTAGGATCTCATTTGTGTATGTACACATGGGGACAAAATAAAGACAAGGAAACAGAAAACAGGTGGGACACACAGAAATCTCTTCATGCATTTCTTTCTGTAGAGGAAAATCTCGAAGCCCGTTTGGCAAAATGCAATCCTTTGGTGTCCGGGGATGCGGCCCCGAGTGCTGGGGGGAACCTGCCAATTGCTGCCTCGTACGGTCCATGGCGTTGGCATATCTTTTTCAGTAAGCATATGCTGCTCGAAAAATTATAAACAGTCTGCAAACATGCTTCCACTTAGAAGAAGACATTTCGAAAGTGTGATGAGACCAGGACCCGCGGTGCCTGGCGCTGGGGGAGCGGGGTACGGGCCGCTCCACCCCGGGCCGGCCGACCTCCTGTCGTGAGCCACGCCGGCCACACGGTGGCGCTGCGGGGCAGGCTCAGCGGCTCCCGGCCCGCGTGGGGGCGGCGGGGGCGGGGACACGTTGCTGGCGCTGAGCGGGCGGCGCATCCTCCAGGGCACACCTGTTTCTTTTTTTATTTTTATTTTTATTTTTATTTTTATTTTTATTTTATTTTATTTTTATTTTTATTTTTATTTTTATTTTTATTTTTATATTTATTTATTTATGTGCAGGCCATACGGACCCTCCTCACCGTCCAGGGAGCTACAAGAGGGTGGAGGGGTCTTGCCTCCCATGAGATGACCCTGGGTCTCTCTGGGCTAAGGTTGGGTGTTTCTGATCTCTGCTTCTGAATTCTCCCACACGAAAATCTGACCATGTCATTGCCTGCTTAGGACACTGCATACCTCCCCGCTGCCCTCAGGAGAAAGTCTGCACTCCTAAGCCTGACTGCCGAGGTTCTGCACCACCACCATACCCCCAAACCGCTGCCTCCTGGAGGCACCCCATGCTCCACTACACCGAATCCTTTCATTCCCTCCCCCCTGGCGTGCTCTCTCATCTCGGAGCCTCCAGCGTGCTGTTCCCACTCACTCAAATACTTTTGCACCCTCCAGTTTTTCCTTGTCGAACTCTGACTCAACATCCTTCAGATCGATAGTTTAAGCGTTGCTTCCTCCTAGAAGCACCTCTGATCCCTGCTGGCCCCCAAGCTTATCTCTCTGAATACCACACTGGACTTTAATTATACATTTATTGTCCCCCCCCCCCCCAGTGGAGGATGGGCCTCTTGAGGACAGAAGCCTGTCCACCAGTGTCATCCCTGCTCTTCCGCAGCCAGAATGGCATCTCCTGGGTGGTCCATAAATCAGCGTCCCTTGGATGTTGAAAAGCGTACATGGAATGGTGGGGCCCCCTTCTTTTTGTGGTGCCTGAGGGATTTGGCAAAGGCACTCTGGGCTGCCGACAGGAGGAGGACGGAGACAGGAGGGAAAAGGCACGGTTACAACAGTTCATTCGGAGGAACCGCTGGCCCCCCCTTGGGCTCCTGCTACCTGGCCAGCCGGATAAGCCACAATGTCTAGAAGCTGCGGGGACCCTGCCCCAGCACAGCATGCAGCAGGTGGCTGGACGCAGGCTGGCCTCACGCTGCGCCAAAGAAAGAGGCGGGCAAGTGGCTCAGCTCCACGCAGCTCTGCCCGGCGTCCTCCCAGTACATATGGTCCCTCCAAGACTCAGAGGTCCAGTCCATGTGTCACATTGACATTGGACATCTCCCCCTGAGCACCCCCAACACCCTAAACTCTTCAAATTTATCACCTTTCTCCAAATTGCTTCTCCTCCTGACTCCCCACTCCCAACACTGCACCCCTAACACTCACCTATCCCCCAAACTTGGTCTCTGGTTAAGGACCCCACCATCTATTTTGCCAAGCTCTCCAGGGTCCTGTGAGGACAGTACTCCCTCTCCATCGGCCCCTCACCCCTCCTGCATTCCGCAGTACAGCCAGACTTTCTGATTTTCAGGTCCCCAAACGAGCTGGCTGCTCTCTCCTCTTGACGCTGTGCTGACCCCTCAGCCTGGACACCCCTTTTCTGCATGGCAAAAGTGTCTGCATCCCTCAGGTTCTGATTAGACACCCCCTCCTCCAGGAAGCCCTCCCAGGTCAAGTACTCTTCCTTAGGGCTCCCATGGTTACCTGGGCTTTCTCATGTCTGCCTGGATCCCACTGTGTTGCCAAAGCCAGTAGTTAGTGTTGTGTCCCCAGCTCACTTGGCTGCTCAGCACCCCCGACCCAGTTTGCAGAAATCCCTTCTCCCCTTGGCTTCCAGGTCCCTGCTGTCTGGGCCTTCCTCCTCGTAGAGGCTGTTCCTTCTTTCAAGCTCTTCCTCATCTCCCTGCGCCCTGATGCAGGCACATCCCAGGACGGGCTCCCAGCCCTCCTCTGTCCTCTCCCGCCTCTCCTTTGGTGCTGGCATCCAGGCACAGGACTTGAAATTCCACCTGCACCTGGCGGTCCCCAGGTCTGTCTCCACTCTCTGCCCTGGATGACTAGGGCCCACCTCTAGCTGGGCAAGTACAATCAGGGCCTCAGCTCAAACTCCCTTCCTCTGACCTCCTCTGCTTCTAGCTTCATTCTCCTGGCTCATGAAGCCCTAAACCTTGCTGTCATCCTTTCCTCTCTTTATCACCCCATGTCAGTCCATCAGGAAGGCTCGTGGCTACCTTCCAAGCACAGTCAAGTCCCACCCTCTCACCACCTTCACCCAACCACCTAGTCCAGTCTGTCTTGTTGGGTCAAGTTCAGTGGCCTCCTGACCCATCTCCCCATGTCAGTCCTGGCCCCCTTTGGTCTATTTCCAACCCAGCAGCTAGCTGTGAGTCAGGTCACTCCCTACTGCCGAGAGCTTCCACAGATCCCCTCCTCACTCGGAGTAACAGCCAAGCCCTTCCTTTCCAAGGGGACCCGCGGGAGATGACCTGCTCTTCCTCCACCTCAGTGTCATTCCCTGAACATCCCCACCTTTTGGCCTTTGCACTGACTGTTCCCTCTGCCCATCATATCTGCACAGCTCCCCTCTCATTGCTGTCAGATTTCTGCTCAGAGAGCAGGACCTGACTCCCAGCGCTTCCTGGGCCCTTCATTCCGCCTTACCACCACCCAACATATCATGTGTGTTTACTATGTCTCCACTGGAATGTAAATCTAGGAAGGCGGGGATTTTTTGTCTTGTGTTCCTGGCTATATTCTCAGTATCTGGCATGTGGATACTCTCCTTCACTAGATGGTGAATACTGAGTGGGTGGGTAGGGAGGGATGGATGGATGGATGGATGAGTAGGTGAATGGGTAGGTGAAAGGGAATGTGGGTAACTGGGTGGAGGGAGGGATAGAAGGATGGGTAGGTGGATGGGTGGGTGGATAAATGGGTGGCTGAGGGCATGAGGGGATGGAGGGATAGATGGATGGGTAGGTGGATGGACAGGTGGATGGGTAGATATGTAGAAAGGTATGTGGGCAGGTGGAAGGATGGATGGATAAGTAGGTGGATGGGTATGTGGGTGGATGGGGGGGATGGATGGATGTGTGGACAGGTAGGTAGAGGGATAGATCAGGGTATTGACAGGCAATTGTTGTCTCTGGCAAGAGGCAAGAGGAGGCAACCCTGTTCATCCAGAACCCAGAGTCATTTAAGAGTCCTTGAGATGCTGAGGTCCCAGATCCTGACTGGCCTTCCAGGACTCCCCAGATCCCAGAGGATTCGCAATGCTTATTCCCAGCAGCAAGGAGAAAGTGCTCCAGAATGCCACACTGATCCAAATTTTAAGTGCTGGTGCCTTTTGACACAGCATATCTGCTCCTGAGAATCTGTCCAACAGAAATGCTAGCACTGGTACATAGAAATAGGTACGTGTGCCGAGAGGGTCGGCAGCACTGCTTGGAATCAATCATATGAGACAGGGACCAGCCTTGTTGTCCCTCAGTGGAAAGCTGCTGGTGAAGGGTAGCTCAGCCCACCGCACTGTGCTCAGTGGCCAGTATAAGGGTCAAAGGGGATGCATCCATGTGCTTCGGAGGCAAGATTCAGGGTTGAGTTGCTAAGTGACAAAAGAACAATTATATAGAATGTGCTATGTGTGGTGTGAGTAAACACATACTCGTGTGTGTGCGTGTGTGTGTGTGTCTGTGTGTGTGTCTGTGTCTGTGTACGTGCCCACGCATCCAGGAAAGAGGTTGGGCTCACATTCACCCACCTCCTAACCATGGTCACCCCTGGACACACACTGTGATTGGAAGGGAAATTTACTTATTAGTCTCTATTCTTAACCAACTTTTCTTTTTTTTTAAAGATTTTACTTACTTATTCATGACAGACAGAGAGAGAGAGGCAGAGACACAGGCAGAGAGAGAAGCAGGCTCCATGCAGGGAGCCCGATGTGGGACTCGATCCCGGGTCTCCAGGATCACACCCCATGCCGAAGGCGGTGCTAAACTGCTGAGCCACCGGGGCTGCCCCCAACTTTTCTTTTTAACAACAAGCTTGTATTCCTATGTCACTGGACACACATTTTTAAAGAAATTATCCCACTGTACATTTCAGGACTTGATTTGATGGCAGTTGGGTTGGGTGGGAAGGTGGATAGTTGGGTGGCGAGTTCACCCAGAGCAGGATCCGTAACCAAGCACTGACCAAACCAACCTCGAAATCCTTACTCTGGCATTCAAGGCTCACTTCTACCCAACTTTTGAGCACAATCTCCCAGTACTCCCAAACATATAGAGCAGGGGTGTGTGGGGGCCCAGCAAACTATGGCCTGAAGGTCAGATCCAGCCCATCACCTGTTTTTGTGTAGCCTGTGGGCTGAGAATGTTTTTCAGATTTTTAAATGGCTGGGAAGTAATCCCAAGAATGCCATTTCATGACACAGGAAAATTATGTGACACTCAAATTTCAGTGTCGACAAATAAAATTCTGTTGCAATACAGTCACACCCCCTTCGTTAAGTGTCCTCTGTGTTTCTGAGCTCCAACAGTAGAGCTGAGAAAATAGAGTGGAGGCTGAATTGCCTGCAGTACCCCAAGTATTTACTGTCTGGCCCTTTACAGGTAAGGTGTGCTGATTCCTGATCTCTTCTGTCCCAAGCAAATCAGTTGGCTAGGTGGCCCCACTACTTGGCCTCTGCTCTCAGGTCCTTGCACCCTGTGTGCTCTCTCTCTCTGCCACCTCCCCTTGTCTATGTGCTGGAAAACTAGCTATCCTGAAAGCCGGCTGTTATAAACCCCACTGTGACCAGCGGGGAGAGCTCCCTCTGCTGGCCCCCACTTCTGGCTGAAGTCTGGGTCCGCCTGCCACTCCAACCCCCCACCCCTATCCTAGTGGGGATCCTCATGGGCAGGGACTCATTCAATTCTGGGTCTTATGCTCCTGACATGCTCTTTGGCTAACGTCAGCTGAATTGCATGGATAGCTATCATTGCTTTTGTCGGTAAAGTGCTTCTAGCTTCTTGATTTTTTCCCCTTGACTCACCATAAAACCTGAAAACTAGCCAGGAAGCATGGGGTGGGAGTGGGGGATGAGGTTCAGGTGGAGCCTCAGGCTCTCTGCAGAGAGCTGAGCTCATGTGTGTGTATGTGTGTGTGGGGGGGTGGTTCTGATGATCACAGGGGCTTCTCCCAGGGCAGAATCGCTCTGCATGACCATGGTGAGCAAAGCTGGGCTAATGTGGAGCGGCAGCAGGAGGACACAGCATGACTCCATTGAGAGTCCTTACTTTGGAGTCAGAGGAATTGACCGCCTGACAGGAAGTGAGTTCCCCATCCTGGGTGGTAATCAAACAGAAGTTGGATCAAGAACGTAAGGGAGAGATTTCTGCCCTCTCAGGGGGCTGCACTGAATGAGCCTCCAGCCTGGGACTCTTGGAAGCTAGGGGTTCTCTCAGGGCAATGGCCAGGCACTTTGGTGCCAGCACAGGGCCGAGATCTTGGGGTTTGGGGATAGGACAAAGAGCACTATCCTTGCCGGTTGCTGAAGATCCCCCTCACTTCATGCCAGCCTGTCTCAAGCCTGCTGCCCACACTCAGAACATGCCAACATCCCCAGGGCTCCCCAGATGGAACACGAGGCAAGGCCTTGGGATGCAGCAGCCAGGATTGCTCCATGGAGCCCCATTGCTCATGAAGAAATCAATGATTTCACCGAACCATGGGGACCATGACCACCGTCCCTGTCCTCTCAACCCTGGCGATCCATGAACACCCACCATCTGCTAAGCGCTTGCTTCCTTCCGAGAAAGTTCTGAGGTTCTCTCTCTCTCTTTTTTTTTTTTTTAAGATTTTATTTATTTATAAGAGAGAGAGAGAGAGAGAGAGGCAGAGGGAGAAGCAGGCTCCATGCAGAGATCCCGACGTGGGACTTGATCTCAGGACTCCAAGATCACTCCCTGGGCCAAAGGCAGGCGCTAAACCACTGAACCACCCAGAGATCCCCGTTCTGAGGTTCTCTAATAGAATTGGGCCACACATTTGTGCAGCATGAAGAAGCTACAGCACATTTTAGTTGAGAGTCCAGGTCCTGGAGCCTGCTGTGGTCATGGAGGCAAGTTACCAACGTTCCCAACGGGGCCATGGAGGACTCGGATTTCTCACCTGGCCCCAGATCTGGGGCCCTGCTCCTGCCACTTCTTGACCAGGAGGTTGATGAGTATTTCTGGCCCCTGAGTCCTGCTTTTTTTGGGACTGGTCAGGGTTCTCAGAGGGCACATGGGATCTCTTACAAGGGCCCATGCACACACGGAGCTGCTGTCATTAGAAGGAGCCTGGCCCCAACTCGCCCTGTGGCGCCGATGACAGGGCTAGCCCATGATGTGCCTCATCCCCCACTGGCTGGCTCACAACTTGTGAAGAGTTGCCAACCCTCAGTTTTGAGGCATTTAAATGAGCCACAAAAGCAGAGCCACCCCTCTCCTTAAACACAGGAGATGGTGAAGGATGGTTGCTCAGAGGGGCCCAGGATGTCAAGTAGAGCCACCAAAGGCTGGTCCTGTCCCATCTCCAAGCCTCCCTGCCATCCACACCAAGACACACCCTAGGAGGCACCACTGGGTACTACTGTGGGGCCAGTGAGGCCTTCCAATCAGGTCGACATGGGCCTCAAGCCCCACGGCTGCCACTGCTCTGAGACTTGCTGTAGCCTCTCAGTGTTCCCATCTGTGAAGTGGGACTCAGAAAACCTTTGTTGGAAAGTTGGTAAGTGAAATGCATAGAGAATGCCAGGTTCACGGTACCCACACCGCCCCCAGTAGAAGAGCCTCTGGTCTCCCGGCTGGGACCCAGCTTTTTAATGGGAAGAGAGGATCAGTTCAACCAGATGTGCACTAGACACAGGGAGACACACAGGGGAATCTGGAAGTGAGATGCCCGGGTGCTCAGTGCGAGCTCCCAGATTGTGTGCTTGTAGATCAAGGCAGGAAGCAGTGGGGAAACACAACCATTATAACTGATGCTCAGTTCTTCCACAAATATTCAGTTCCACACTTACTTACTGAGGGTCCGCTGTCCCGGGCGCTGCTCTAGGTGCTGGGGGCACAGCATGGAGCTTGCAGGAAGCCAGGGCTAGCAGACACTACACAAATATATAATATAATGTCACATGGTGTGCTGAGTGCCAGAAAGAAAACTCCAATGTCGGGGGGCAGCGGTGGCTAGAGAGTGATGAGAGGGACAGAGCAGGGGGGATGATATCTTAGAGAGGGTGTCAGAGAAGTGGCATTTGACCAGAGACCTTACTGTAGAGAGAGTGAGGCTCTTGGGGATCTGGGTCCAAGCCTCCGGAGGAAATGATCAAGGCTCAGGAGGACAGTGGAAGAGACAGCAAGAAAAGCCAGACAGGTGCAAGCTGTACTAGGGGAAGGAGAAAGGGAGGGAGGGAGAGGGAGAGGAGGAGGAGGGAAGAAAGGGGAAGGAGAGAGGAGAGGAGGAGGTTGGACTGCTCCCCCTGTCCCTGTTCTAAGTCCTACCTCAAGTAACTCATTCATTCTCCTGCCAGCCCTCCGGGAACTGTCCTTACCCTACAATGACACACAAGGAAACTGAAGCTCTGAGAAGTGGAATTACTTGCCCATGGTTGTCCAGCTGGTAAACTGAGAGCTGGGATTTGGACCAGGCCGGCTTACCTGTCCTTGCCGGAGAAACCCAGCCAGGAAGCTCTGGATTGGCCTCTAGTCCACTTGGGTTTGTGTTCTGGAGAGGGGCTATGAGGATCAGCTCTGAGACCAGGGAGGAGCCAGAGCCTGTGGGCTCCCCCATGGGCCCCATCTGGGCCTGAACAGCAGGATTTAGCTAGAAAACCAGAATTTAGGGCCGAAAAGGACTTGAAAACTCTCATGGCCCAGAATATTGGCTGTTCTACGTGATAGCATTGCCCGCCCTTGCTCCTTGCATCTGCCTGGCGAACTCTTCTTCATCCCTCCCCTTCCAGTTGGGCTGGCCTCTCTTCTGCAAAGGCTTTCCTGATTCTGCTGACCAGAGGGCTCCTGGGACGTACACTCTTCCAGCCTTCTCATCCCTGGGTTTCGATTCTTCCTTTAAGTCTCTGGCTCCTCGGCTCAATCCAGCCCAGGGTGTGGCAGGGAGGGAGAGAGTGAGGGGTACAGAGAGAGCAGCATCCCCATGCCAGCCTCACCATCCCAGCAGGAAGGCAATGAGCTAGCTGACCAAGTGGAGTCCACTGTCGGGCTCCCCTTCCTGCTCCTTGCTGCTGACTTCTCTCCATGGAGAGACCTTGGGGCCAGCTGCCATCAGTGACTCCTTAGTTCCTTTCTTTACAAAGAGTGACCAATTTCATCTGGAACCAGAGGACTCCCCTGCCGCTGGAGCAAAGCTGGGCAGTGGGCTGCTGCCCTGGGCTGTGTCTGGACCTGTAGCTCCCAGATCTAGACGCACCACTCCATCCAGCCGCACCCAACTCCACCCCGCAGTCAGGGTCTCCTAGACATCTCCACGTGTCTGTGTGGATTTCCCACAACATAGCTTGGGATCCCCATCCTCAAACCCTCTCCTCCCGAGTCTCCCCCAGCACATAAACCAAATCTGAAAGCCTTGGGGTCCTCCTGGACCGGTGTCTTGTCCCTCTCTCCACGTCTGATTGTCCAGCAGCACCCAGGGCCCTACAGGCATGTGAATGCTCTGCCTTTGTTCCTGCCACTCCCCGCATCCACTCTGCAGCAGCTTTCATGTCACTCTCCTGCTTCAGCCTGCAGTGGCTCCCACACTCCCCTGGCCCTCCACGAAGTGGCCTCTGTGCCCTTTCTCTTCTCTCAGACTGTTCCCTGCCTGTCTACCACACCTCAGCCACACTGATTATTGTTTTGTCCTTCCTGCTCACTGAGCTCACTCCCATCTCAGGGCCTTTTCGCCCACTGCTGGTTGCTTTACCCAAACCTGCTGGTCAGGTCACTGTGTCTTCCCTGACCACTGGGCTGCAAGAAGTTCCCTGCCGTGCTCTGTCATCTGGCCCTGTCTGACTCTCTGTTGAGCCCTCCTCTCTGATATTGTATGTGTCTCCCCCGAGCTAGAACGTAATTGCCACAAGAGCAGGGACAGGGCCATCCCAGTCCCTAACACAGAGCCAGGCACCAAATCAGCACTTCATAACCTGAGAGGACATAACCTGCTGAGACTCTCAAATCAGCACTTCATAACCATTGGTAGAAGGGGCCAAAGAACCAGATGATGCTAGAATGCCCTTGGTTGCCACTCCAGGAATGAACAAATGCTGCCGCTTTTCGACCTAGAAGGTTCCTGCCTAGGGCTTTACCCTAGGGAGGTCATAAGACAGATGTGCACAGAGTATGTTCAAGATACTCATCACAGCGTTGTTTCTCATCCTGAATGACTGGCAATAACCTAGGTGTCCATCAATGGGGCAACGGCTCAAAGCAGGTGTGGCACAGCTCCTTGCAGCTCCTAAATAGGAGGAGATAGATCTGTTTTGCATTGTTGTGTCACCAAGGGAAGCTATGGAGACCAGTGCTCAGACACATCTATTGTAAACGAACCCCTCAGCTCAGGGCTCTGGTTGCACAGAAACATACCTAATTCATAAAAACAGAAGAAATGAATTGGGAAGGGGTGGGAGCCACCAGGCTTATCCAGCTCTGACCTTGACCTGAGAAAGCACTGGCAAGGGAAGTAAATGCCTGGCTCTGGCCCACAGCAGTGCTTGGGGGCACAGCCAGACCTGGAACCCAGGTTCCCCTCCCACTGAGCCCCACCTCCCGCCTCATCGGTCCTGGGGCATAGCCTAGGGAGGGGTGTGTCTTGAGCCCATCTGAGACTCTCAAGGAAAGTCCCTTCTTTCAAAGCTTCAGCTTTCCGGACTGTACAATGGGCTCATATTCTCCCCCACTGCCTTACCCCTCCCCTAGGCTGGCAGGATGCTAAAAGTTTGGTTAAGAATGAGCATCACCCTTTACTGAGTACCTCAGACATGCCTGGCCTGGCCCTACCCTACAGCTCAGACCACTGCGTGAGGAAGCGCTATGAGGAGCCCCATTCTACCAATGAGACTCCCAAGGGTGCTAGTTCATGTCCCCCCCCCCCCCCCTTTAGTAAGTGACAGAGTCTGGATATAAACCTAGAGGGTCTATTTCAGCAACTCCCCAACTCTATCTAGAAAGTGTCCCTGGAAGCCCCAGAAGCACAAGGGCCCCGGAGAGCTGACAGGACAGCTGTACCTGAGCTCACTGCTTGGCTGGTGGTCCCAGGGCCTGACCCTCACTCCTAGATCCCTCCCCACGTGGCAGCCTAGCCCCCACACCCACTAAGTGGGAGAGCCAGCAAGCCTGGTGCCTGTAGCTGCCTGGGTAGGGCCCAGCCTCCCTGTAATTAAGGCAGGGGGAGGGTGGAGGCTGGGATCTCTGGCAGCCAAGGGTGGAGGGAGGGGTGGAGGGTGACCTGAGGCTGGGCTGACCATGTCAGCAGCCATGCACAAGGTGGCTGGGAGGGGCTCAGGTGGGTGTTTATCCCCTGCCACCCCTGGCCGGGGTCTTCCTGCCAGCCGCCCAGCCTGTCCTCCTGTCCCCCCGGCTCCCTTCTCTGCATTTCCCTTTGCCTGGGCACCAGAACCAGAGTTGGTCACATTAGAAGGTGCAGCTTCTAAAGTCCTCACAGTGGGCTGTGGGGCAGGAAGCTTTCTCCTGCTTTGTTTCTTTCGTTGTTTAATGTATGGGAGCTTTCTCCTGCTTTAAGTGCAGAGCACCACAGAGACTGGGAAGGGGCTGCTGGTGGGAACACAGGCATTCTCAGAAAGGCCATTCTCTGGGATGCCTTCTGAGGCTGCCTGAAGCCAGCTCCAAGACCATACTGCCAGGTCCTCCTCACTGAAGCCCCAGCCAGCCCATCTCCCTGCCCTTCTCCCAGTGACTTGTCACTCCCACCGCACGCTACCTTCCTGCTTCCCAGCCTCTGCTAGTGCCTTTCCCTCTGTCTAGGATGCCCTCATCTTCCCCTGCTCCGCCCATCCAAATCCTGCTCTTCTGCTATCCCGTTCACATGCCTCCCCCAGGTAGCCTTCCCTGATCGGGCCAAAATGATGCACTTCTCCCACAAGCCTATGGCCTTGGTCTGTACTCTGGGTTAAACACAGATTGGAGGAATCACTGCATCTTTGCCCTCCCCTCTGCCCCACCCCGCCATTCCTGCCCCAACACCAAGGCTGTAACTTCTCTGGGGCCCAGGCCTGCCCTGGAGGCCACCCGCAGCCTTGGACAAGTCATTTGCCCTGTACAAGCTGCACTGTCCTCATTCTGTAAAGCAGGATTGCCAGCCTTTTCTGCCTGGGAATCCCTGAGCGGTGCATGAGCCCACGCAGATGAATGCTCAGAGCAGGACCCTGAGCGGTGGCGGCCGCTCTCTGAGTGGCGCCTGGGTTGTGGCGGGTCCCGTTGTTACAGGGGCCAGGGAGGCCTTACTAAAGACAGCATCGGACGGGTCACTCCCACAGACCATCCCCAGGGTCAAGCCTGAGAAGCTCCCCATGAGACTTGCCCAGTCTTCTCTTATTTCCCTCCCTGGTCTGTCTCTGCATTACTTCCCCCTTCAGCCACTATTTCAACCACGTGGGGCTTATCTGGGGGCACTGGACGCCCCATGTACCCTGTCAGCTCAAGGCTCTTCGATCTGGCATACCTCTCCCCCTTGCTCCCTCCTTCACCTGATGCACCCCTACTCATCCTTAGGTGCTCCTGTCTCCAGGAAGCCTTCCCTGACCACCTCCCACAGCCGGGGGGACATCCCTGCTCTCTGTTGCTGCGGTGTTTACCCCACACCCTGCACGGCAATGACTTGCTTACCTGTGAGCTCCAGGAGGCGAGACGCCGCACCTTGCTCCCCGCTGTAAACCCGGCACCTGGCACGTTGTCTGGCGTGGAGTAGATGCTCAGAAAAAAGTTAATGACTAACTGAATGGATGGATGAGTCAGTTCTGCATCCCCCACACTGCAGGAAATGTCTGTAGAACAGATCTGAGTGGGAGGTTCCAGCAGGGCCCGGGAGAAGCCCTTGGGGTTTGGGTGTTGGGTTGTGAACAGAGCTGACCCCCTGCCCCTCCCACGGGTGGATCAGCCTGCCCCCCTCCCCACAGACCGGGGTCCCCAGAGCGAGCTTCCAGAGGCTAAGCCCCAGCTCAGCCTTACCTCTTAGCTGTTCCATCTGCACAGCCCAGCCAGATCCCCGCAGCCAGCATTGCCGGCAGCCAGGCCAATTGTCCCGGCGTCTTCCTATTTTAGACATCTCTCTGCCTCGGTCCCTTCTAATGTTTCCAGCCCGGCTGCGGGGGGAGGAAAAAGAGGTTACTGCTACTTTAAATGTACTGTATGAAGGCGAGGGCTGGAGAGGGGCCTGCTTGCAGGAATACCCAGTCATCTAGTTGGAAAAGCCGCCAGATGGAATACAAAAGGAGAAACCCAGACGCTCATGGAGACAGCCTTGGTTCATAAATCAGGTGGGGCCAGGGGCTGGGGGCCCGTTCGCCATGGAGCCGGACTCCCTCCTGGACCAGGACGACTCCTACGACTCCTACGGTAAGAGGGCCCTGGCCTCTGCCAAGTGGCAGAGTTGGGGCTTCAGCCGCTGGTTGCTCAGCAGACTTTTCTCTGCTTGCTGCAGGAAACTGAGTTGATGGGGGAGGCCGTCAGGCGGCTGGGCACTGTCTGATCTTGGGGCCTATGTGTCGTCACGGGTGCCTAGGCTTAGGGAGCACAGGGGAAGGGTGCCCCTCCACCCCGGTGCAGAGCTGGGGGCAGCCCCTTGGAATCTGGACTTGAGTAGGGTCAGGGGAGGGAGAGGGAGTTTAGGCTGCCTCTGTTTTGCTCTTGGCCAAGAAGGAAAGGAAGGAAGTTCTCAGCCTCCTGCCTGTCTGCCTCCCTCCTGTCCCCAAGCCTGCTGGGTGCTGTGGAGAATTTAATTAGTGAGATCCTGCAGATAAATATAGATGGACCAGGCATCAAGAATGTACCCTGTAATTAAAGCCAGGCTGAAAACACACCCCGTTTTGCAGGGCCCTGGGGGCTACCACCAGGGAGCTGCCCCCACCGCCCCTGCCGCAGCCCCCAGGGTAGCTGGAAACCATGGAGATTTTGGGGGGCAGTTGCCAGGGATAGGAGCTCTCACTGAGAGCCTGGGACAGGACTTGGAGGACTAAGGATGGCCTGGAAGGGGCAGGTTCTGTGGGCTTGGAGCTCCAGGGGCACAGGTAAATGAAGCCCCTACTGCTCAGCCTGGCCAGGGAGCTTCATCTTGGCTGGCATGCCAGTGCATTCTGGCTGTCTCTGGGCAACGTGCACGAGAGAAAAGCAGGAGGCGAGGGTGCCTGAGGGACTGAGGCATGGTGTGAGGGGTAACAGATTTTAGGGTGCAGCAGGGAGAAGGCCAAAAAGGGGGTAATTGAGCCAAAAAGGGGGTAGTTGAGTGACAGCCTCACTCCAGCTTAGAGCAGACTTTTGGGGGCTCAGGTCCTCCCGGGACCATAGTTTCTGCAAAGAAGGTTGAATTCTCCCTCTGATCCCCACTCCCACCCCCGGAGCCTCCAGCCAGGCCTGGCCTCTGAGACAGGTTCTAGGCCAAATTTCCTTCCTCCTGCAGCAGCTTGGCTCTTTCCAGGGAGAGGGGACCTTTGTCACGTTGGGAGCTGCAATCCTGCAGGGAGTTTGGCAAGGCCCAACCCACAAGCCTGGCACCTTTGGGCAGTTGGGTGGCCAGTGGATGCATGCCATGTGACCCCTACGTGCCCAGCTGTGTGCCAGGGTCAGAGGTTCAGAAACAAACAGCTCAAGCTTAAGAAGTAGTTTATGCTTGTTGAATGGAGGGAGGAAAAAGAGAAAGAGGGAGGAAGGCAGGGAGGGAGAGGCCGGGATGATGAGAGGCCTCTGCCCTGGAAGAGCTCCCAGCCTCAGATGGGAGACAGACAAATGATATGAGGCTGGGGTGAGTGACGAGTTCTCCAGGGAAGGGGCGGCAGACAATCTGAGATGTGGGACAGGCCCGCTTACCCCCTAGAAGCACTCACCTGAAACTTGGCACGGCAATGCCTGGGTGATACTCCGCAGAGGGCACGGACCCTTCTCGGGGAGACCAGCCCATGGCCAGGTGAGCCTCCAGATCCCCCAGGACGGCATCTCCCCGTCTGGAACCCAGGGCCCTGACTTGCTATTTCCTGCTTTGCTAGCAGCCACCCCAGGGCAGGGCAAGGCTTGTACCCAGGGAACTGAGGCCATTCACTGTGGAGTCAGCACCTTGTCTTTGCCTGTGGCTGGTCTTCTGGAAGCTTGTCAGGCAGTATTGTGCCTAGGAGCCAAGAGGAAGAGGCAAAGGGATGGAGGGAGCCTTAGGAAGGGGTCAGGCAGGAATGGAGGCTAGCCCAGGCTCTCCATGTGAATCCCAGCTGCAGCCCAGAGGGGTCTGGCTCCAGCATGCCTGGGAAGTCCAGAGCTGAAGGGGCTCTGGAACCAGGCCAGTGAGGAAAACTATGGACACAGAGTCACTTCCTTTCTGTGTTCATTCATTTCACCAAAGCTACTTTCAGGTCCTGTACTAAGTTTTGGGATTGGGAAGATAAGTGCAATCTTGTCTCTACCTTCGTGACATTTCCAGGCTAGGCTGGGAGAGAGCAAAGCACTCCGATGGGGGAGGCCAAGGTACCACGGAACCTCTAACCCCACACATGAAGTCCAGGAAGGCTTCCTGGGGGAGATGACTCCCCCACTAAAGAAGTTGATGACTTCATGAAACCCTTTCTTCATCTGTCTTCTGGGATAGGCGACTTTCCTGGTTTTTTCCTGCCTATTTCTTAGTCTTTACTTCGGTTCCTTCTCTTAGATACTTTCTTTTTCCTGCTATCCACATGGTCCCTTGACAAGGTCTGCTGCTTCTGCCTCCCTGCATGACCTGACTCTTTCTCCCTCCCTCCCTCACCCTGTAGGCTCCAGTCCTACAGATCTGAACTTCCTCACACTCACCAAACTAGTTATCAGCCCAGGGCCTTTTCACATGCTGTTTCCTTTGCTTGGAACACTCTTTCTTCCTTTTATTCATCACTAAGCTAACTCATCCTCCTCTTCCTCCAGTTCCCAAACTCAACTGAAAAGTCACCTCCTCAGAGGAGCCTTCCCTGGACCATGATCCTTCGATCCATCAAATGAGATCTCATTCTTAATTTCTCTTTTCCTTTATGGAGCCTGTTCCTATAGCACTGGACATTATTATGTGAGTGTGTGTGTGTGTGTGTGTGTGTGCTTAAACTCTACATGTCCCCCGGTTTCTGAGCTCTCAGACAGCTGTTATCCCCAGAGCATAGCTCTCTGCCTAGCGCAGAGTAAGCATCCAGTACATACTTGTTGAATGAGTGAGTGAACAAATACCGTTGGCCCAGGCAAAGAGGTGAGGAAAGGCATTCCAGGCAGATAGGAGAGCAGGTGCAAAGGCTGGAGAAACTTCTGATGGTTCTCCAACACTTCCAAGGAGAGTGGTGCTTTAGGTCGGGGTTGACAAGCTGAGCTCCTTGAGGGACTTGGGAAGTTCAGTGGGTACAGGGTTGGGAGAGACACAGCTGGGAGTGGGGCTCTGGGCCCCAAGGGCCTCAAGGCAAGCAAGATTCTCTTCTTCCATCTGAGCTTTGAGTCCATTCACCTGGTGCTTAGGGGCGGAAAGGAGTTTGACCACATCCCAACCACTGACACGAATGTTCTGGAAGCCTGAGCCATATTGAGGGTGTCTTTGCAGACAGGGCTGAGCAGTGCCCTATCGGGTGGTCCTGAAGTGAGAGACCCTTCTAGTAAGGCCAGGGAGGGCTGACACAACTGGGGGAGTGGCAAACACAGGAGCAGGGGTTTCTTTACTCAACAATCAGAAGCAGGAAGGCAAAGAGAAGCAGGCCCTTCATGGATGGGCCTCAGTTTCCCCGTGTATAAATTGGGGCAAGGGTCAGACAAGATCTGACTGACCCCCTCTGGAGAGGGCCCCTCAGCTGCATGAAAAGTCCAGCTCAGAGAAGCACTTCCTTCCCAATTGCCATCAACTGAGGAAGAAAACAGAAGGGAGAGCTGACTGTGGGCTGACCAGGAAGCAAATACCCAGTAGAACATTCTCTCTTCAGATTATCTCATCGTCTTGCCACGCCCCCACTTTGCAGATGCGGCCTCCCACCCATCATGGCAGTACGTCTTGGTGCTCCTCGACAGGGACATGTTTTTATTGCCTGGTCACTAATCTGACTCCCATTTAAAACCAAGAAATCCTTGAGAGCAAGGGCTGTGTCTAGTGTCCTGTATTCACTGTATGAATGAATGAATGAATGAATGAATGAACGAACAAGTGAATGGCACCGGTTGGATCCTGCCCTTGCCTTGCTCCGTGCCCTCAGGCATCGTCCTCCCCGTCTCTGGGCTTACTTATTTCCCTAGCCACTATTTATACTCCGCACCCCTGGATGTTCCAGCTCTGACCTTCTAAGGTTCTAAATCAGACTCAGCACTTGGCACCCACTGCCCGCCCTGTGGCCTGAGCCTCATTCTGACTCCCTTTGCCATCAGATGCCGGGACCAGGCCTCTGCTCTTTGCTCAGGCTCCATTTCTTTGTCTGACAAATGGGCAGACTCAGCTGTGCCCTGGTCACCTCCCTGGCTATCTTGGGGCTCAGAGGGGTGACAAGGCAGAGTGTCATGAGACCAGACACCTGTTGGGGGGCCGGTGATTCACAGAGGGAGCTGGGCCTGGGCACACAACCGGGGGTGCTCCGGAAGGGGCTGGTTGCTCTGGAGATCCTGGGGGCAGAACGGGCAGCTCAGAAGCTTCAGTTTCTTCCTGATGACAACCCGCAAGGACATCTGCCCCTGTTGGGGGGCCCCAGTAGGCAGGCAGATGGGGGCAACTTTAAAAAAATTTTTATTTATTCATGAGATACACAGAGAGAGAGAGAGAGAGGCAGAGACACAGGCAGAGGGAGAAGCAGGCTCCTTTCAGGGGGCCTGACGCTGGACTCGATCCCGAGTCTCCAGGATCATGCCCTGGGCTGAAGGCAGGCGCCAAACCGCTGCGCCACCCAGGCGTCCCAGATAGGGGGTGATTTTATAAATCTCCCAGTGCTGCAGGCACAACGACCAGCCTTTTTCATTGAGTCCTTTCCCAAGGGAGATTCCATTCAAGGTCCTGTATGGACTTTGTCTTCAAATCCTCATGACAGATATGGTAGGTTGCTGTTAGCACCATTTTCCAGATGAGGAAACTAAGGCTGAGTTAAGTGATGGCCAAGGTCACACAGGGAGGTGGGTGACTTGAACTCAGCTTGCTCCAGAGCCCAGGACTTTGATTTTGTGGCACAGTCTGAGAGCCGAGTCACTATGCCAGAGCTGCCACCTGGAGGCCCCTTCACTTGCCCAGGGAAAATCCTGCCTCCTCCTGGGAGGGTCTGTTGGCACCGCCCTAGGGACGAGCCCAATGCAGCAGGAGCCACAACCCAGGGTGATAGTAGCTCACTGGGAATGGCAAGCAGAAACAGCTGCAGTGGGACAGGGTCAATGTAAAGAGAAAGCTATTTTGGGCTAGAAGCTGTCAGGGGTCTGATATTACCACTCCCTGGCCCTTCCCATGAGAGGAGGAACTGAAGATGTTTGCCTCAGCTGGTGACAGATAGACAAGAACCATAAAAGAACAGCTGTATGCCTGGCCATGCACCTCACTTTCATCCTCTGGCTTCCCCTTCCCAGCACCCTGTGGGGTTGATGTTAGCATTCTCATGTTAGAGATGGGGAAATAAGTTCAGAAAGGCTGAGTGACTCACCCAAAGTCACACAGCCAGTGAATGGCAGAGCCAAGAGTCATGTAGGTTTGTCCCACCCTAGGGCACATGCTTTTAACCAATGCCCACTAGGGCCTCCTCTGAGGCCGTGTCTGTGTGGGTGGATCATTGGGGAGGGTGCTCAGGCCTGGCCTACCTTTCAGGGACAAGAACCTGGGCTTCTTCCTGGCTCTGCCACTCAAGTAACTCAACAGGAGCTGGGCATAGACCTGGGCCCTCAGCAAGCTGTAGTTTCCCTGTCTGTGGAATGGAGCTCATGATGCCAGCCTGGCCTACGTGGGCTGGGGAAAGAATGCTGAACCCAGATTCCTTCCATCTAGTTCTGGGGCTCTGCCCTGGGCCTGCTGGCCACCCAAGGTACAGGAGAAGCCACACTCCTACCTATGGCCCTTTCACAGGTGAGCCAATGAGACCAGAGAGGCGGAGGAGGGGGACCCCGTTCACTTTGTATGTACCAGCTCTGTGCTGTTTCCACATGGAGGCATTGGCTCCTCACAGAGGGAGGAGCAATCCCACTGCTTGCAAGAGAAATCGAGGCTTAGAGGGGTTCCAAGCCACAAGCTCTGGTGCGGGGGGGTGGGGCACTCAAAATTCAAACCCTGGACTCCAAGACTCCTGTGCTTTTGTACACCACTCTGGGCTGTTCCTTGGGGACTCTGGCCTCAAATGCAAAGCCCTTCCCGTGCCCTGGAATGCTTCCGTTCTGCTGGCCAGCCATGCCTGGGCCTCTGACCTTGCCCAGCTGGGCGGGTACATGAGGGATGGAGCCCTCCCCTTCTTGCCCCGTTGCCCCACGGGACTCTGGGAAGAGGCTAAATCAGGAGGAATAGTCAATAAAGAAGAACAATGAGGATGGACAGGAGGGGCTTAAATCATTTATGCGCCCAAGCCTGACCAGGTAGCCACACAAGTAAGCTAGGATGTGGGGCCTGGGGAGGGGGCCACGGAGGACAGCCTCGTGTCTGGAGTGGGCCAGGCAGAGCCAGGAGAAAGCTCAGGAGAGAGGAGCTGGTGTCCCCCAGGGAGAGGCTCCTGGTGGGAGGAGGGAGGAGCTCCTTCAGGAGTTCCTATTGTTTAGAAAGCAAAGACATGATTCTCTGCCCTCTCCCTCCTGAATTGCACTAGGCATGCATGGACCAGGCCTTGGCTTCTGTTCTGGACTACTTGGCTCTCTGGGTCTTTATCTCCTCATCAGAGGGGTAGCGACAGTAGTAGCCACCTCCCACAGTTCCCACTCTTGAGAGGACCACACCAGTGGTCATTCCTTGTTAGGTTGCCCTGGATGACTACTGCCTCCCGCTGGCCCTCCTGCTGGGAGCTGCTGTGGAGTCTCCTTCTGCTGGATGGAAATGTCCAGCTGACATCATCCCGGCTTTCTGAAGCCATGCCTTCCACACCCCAGCTAGGGCTCCTCCCAGAAGGTCACTTCCAGAAGCCCCAGGAGGCTGAAGCAGGCAGGAGATGGCCCCAAGGGAGAGGGTCTTTGTGGGGGCCTCCTGTTCATCCCCCATTACATGATGGTAAGATGAGGGCCCTGAGAGAGAACGAACTGGGAACAACTCAAGGTCCATTCCACCTCCTAAGTAGGTCCTGAGATCTGCCCTAGCTCCGGCCCAGAGCCCCACCTCAGGCCAGGCCCACCTTGGACTCCTAGAGGGCTGTCCACCCCCTCCTGGGTCTCCCCATCTCAGTCCGTGCCCCAAACTCATCCTCTGTGGAAAGCCAACGGGACCCCCTCAGTGCAGCTGGATAAAGTGCAAACTCACTTACACAGCTTCTAGGAAGTCCCCCATCTGACCCCAGGATGGGGCCTCTGCCCTTGTCTCCAGCCACACCCCTTTCTTTCTCCCCACCCCACCTCCATGAATTCATCTCTGCCCTTACCTTTGCCCCCTGCCTGGATCACTCTTGTAACATAGCTCTCCCTACTACTTCTCCCCCAAACTGGTCACTCCTGCTCATCCTGAGATCTCAGCTCAGGTGTCACTTCCTCCAGGAAGCCTTCCCTGACTACCTTGTTGGAGCTCACAGACACCCTGAGCTTCCCGCTATCCTGCTACACGGTGATGGGTACAGTTCATTTGCTTTCCTGCTTGTCTTCACCTCTGGGCCATGAGCTGTTTCATGAGCCAGACTGAAAACTTGGAGGCTGAGAGGGGAAGGGTGAAGAAAGAAGTCAGGATGACTTTGCCTTTGGCCTGTGTGGCAGGAGCGTTGGTGTCCACACTGAGTGGGGGACATGAGTGGAAGAGTAGATTCCGAGTGGGAGTGATGTCCTGGGCTTGCTGTGTCTGAAAATCCTGTGGAACCGCCTGGGAGTTTTCTGTAGAAGAGTCTATGGTGGTCCTTCCAGATGTAGCCTCTGGAGAGGCCCCAGCTCTAGAATGGAGGACAGGAGTGTCTGGGGTCTTCCCTGCTGTGTAAGTGCCACTCCCTGTCTAGGCTCTTTGCAACCTTACTCACTGGCCAGCCGAGGTCCTGCCACCTCCCCCAGGACGCCAGCCCAGGTCAGCCTAGCTGAAGCTGCTGTTTTCTCCTTGATTGTACCTTCTCCGCCATTACCTCATCTAGTCCTAAGGCATTCCACGAGCTATGCCTTCGAAGTCCTCAAGGTAGGGGTCTCATCCCTCTGTCTCTTGTAGCCTCTACAATGTCCTGCACAGGGACCCCCACACACACAGAAAAAAAGCCACACGGCCCAAGAACGCTGCCCCTCCCTGGACAGGGTTGGTTCCCAGCAGCCTCTGCCAGTGGGATTCTAAGGAAAACCAAACAGAAGCCAGGGAGGCTTTGGGTCAGACTGACGCAGGGGAGCTGAGGGGAGAGGCAGGAAGAGGGAGGGGTGCATTTCTGTCCAATCTGGAAGCGTGGGCGGATGGCTGGATCCTTATAACCCCCGGCTGGAGGCACACCAGCCAGTGACCTACATCCCAGTGTGCCTGAGTGTGTGCACACACACATGAATGCATGCAGAGGCATGAGCACGTGTGAGTAGGAGAGTGCCCTCGAGGGGGGTCTCTGTCTTCGCTGGCTATGGGGGTCTCACCTGCCTACCCTGAGGTTGCACCGACTCTGCATCAGAACAAGTGGGTCTGTGCTCCAGAAAAGCCAGCTCAGGGTCACACAGTTCCTGAAATGGCAGCTGGGGGTGCCTGTCCCTGGGGCCCCACCCCACTTCTGCCCTAGACTCTCTCTCCCTTGACCCAGATATCCACTAAAGGGCCTCACTTGCCTTTGCTAGTGATGGAGTGGGGGGCGGCTGCTAGTATCAGTGCAGTGGAGGGAGGGAACCCCTGCATGAGGCTGAACCAGAAGGTGGCCAGAGAGGTCGGGAGGGTGGGTAGGTGGGTTCTGGCTTCCGGAGCTGATGCTGAAGCAGGGGTGGGGGGGTGGTTTGCATTCAGGGTCCTACTCAGGAGCCGTCTGGGGCCTGGCCCAGGTCTGTCCTTGCTTTCCCTCCAGGTAGCCTCCCAGAGATAGGGGGCAGAGGATAGAGAGGTGAGGCCCCTCTTTGACCCAATCAATGGCTGTGCCGCGCCGGCTCCATGGCCCAGAAGTTGGGGTGCCTGAGAAAGTGTCTGCTTGGAGAGCCTTTAGTCTTTTCTCTGGCCAGCTCTGTGGTGGGCAAGGAGGGGTGGTTGTGCTCTCTCTTCTGGGGCTCTTCCCCCAGCCTGGGCCTCAGGTAGCTTGGAGGGGATGGACAGGGCCCCCCTCAGTCTCTCTCTCTCTTTCTCCATCTCTCTCTCTAGCTGAAGTTGACGTACAATGTTATATTGGTTTCAGGTGTATAACATAGCAATTCAACAATTACATACATTACAAAATGCTCACCATGAGAAGTGTACTACCATCTGTCACGGAGCAAAACAATCACGACATTTTTTTTTTTTTTAACTAAAACAGTTGACAATTTTATTTTCACATTTCACAATACAAATGAAAATTGCCTTTTTTTTTTTTTTTTTTGTCTCACTACTCCCCTGCAAAAACTATTCTCGATAGGAAGGGGAAGCAAGTCTTCCTTGTCATGCTGTTAGAAAACACCCAGAGTCACAGCACCATGATCTCCTGGTGAAGTAGAACAAGTAATATAAAATGAATATAAAGAGGTTCCTGTCTCTCCTTATCTGTCTGGTCGAGTCATTCCTGGCCGAGTGGGCACCATCATGGGACGAGCAGGAGGTCTCATCATTGGGGGCCCAGGCATCATTGGCATATGGCCTCCCATAGGTGGCCTCATTCCAGGAGCAGGTCCCACTGGCATCATCCCAGGAGGAGGAGGGCCCATCATTGGCATCATGGGAGGGCCCCCATATGGGGGGCTGGCATCATACCAGGGCGAGGAGGACCCAGGAGACTGGGGGAGGTGGGATCATTGCCCCTGCAGGAGGAGGAGCAGAGAATGGAGTAGGAGGTATCTTTCCTTGTTGAAATGCAGCGGTTGTTTTGTCGATCAGGCTCTGAGCCTGCTCTTCCATCCATTTCTGATAGTAGTCTTTCACATTCTCTTTGTGTTTCCTACCACTGCAGTGTGTCTTTCTCACAGATGGAGAGTCATGGGTGACGTATGTCTCGCAGTAGTCACAATAAAACTTAGGCATGTTGCTCTGCAGGCCGTTGGCCACTCCGTCCCCCAATCACGACATTCTTGACTATATTCTCCACACTACACTTTTCGTCCCTGTGACTTGTGTATTTGATAACTGGGAGTCTGCACCTCTGAGGATCCCTCACCTCTTTCACTTCTCCCCCCAGACTCCCTAAAACCACCAGTTTGTTCTCTGTGCTTATGAGTCTGCTTCTGTGCTGTCTCCCCAGAATTCCCAAGACCCCCAAAACACACCTCTGCTCAGCACAGTGCCCCCTTTCCTGTGCCACTTCACCCAAGTCCGGGTGGCTGCCCACCTGTGGGAGGTCAGAGTCTCCACTGCCAGAGAAGCTGAGCCTAGACAGGGACTGGGAAGCTGAGAGGGGAGGCCAACAAGGCCAGGAGCCAAGAGGGCGGTCACACTCCTGGGCTGGCCCTTCAGTCAGGCCCGCTCAGCCTCTGGTTCCCAGTGCTATGGCTTCAGAGGGCTCCATTCCCTAAAGTCCTTGGCAGCCCAATCAAGCTCAGCTTCTAGGGGGAAGCAGGAGGGCAACTCGTTCTCCTCCTCTTGGCTACAAGGGTACATGGCTTTGCAGGCGCACCTTGATGGGATAAACCAGGCAGACAGGGAGCAGGGAGAGGGACGGACACTGCACAGCACGTGGAACTCTAGGGAGAATTCATTTTACAATGGAGGAAACTGAGGCACAGACATGTTTGGTGATTTAAATATATATATATATATATAAAATATTAATATATATATTTATTTATTGGGGTTCGATTTGCCAATATATAGTATAACACCCAGTGGTCATCCTGTCAAGTGCCCCCCTTAGTGCCCGTCACCCAGTCATCCCATCCCTCCGCCCACCTCCCCTTCCACTACCCACCTCGTCCCAATGCAATGTCCCCAAACTGGACTAACTCCTACACATGCATTGGTGGCCTGTGCTGACCACAGCCTCCAGGAGTCAGTGCCTGGTGACTGCGAGCAGATTGCTCCAGGACACATCTGTGGAGTCTGTGTCCTGGGGTGGCACCCCTGCAGCCTATAACAGGAAGCCAAGCATTTTAGAAAGAAGGAGAAAGAGGGAAGGATTAACAAAACTATGTTTTTAAAGAAAGGAGAAGACGAGAGAGAAAACAAGTTGGCAGCAGTGGGAAGGGGGTAGCCTCTCCTCACGGTGCCCAGTGAGTGTGCTTGGATGGGCTAGACCCGTAGGCCTGTGCAGAGAGGCAGATATCGTTTCTCCGTGGGCACGCTCCTGGGCAGCTCATCCCTTCCCAAGGCAGGGCCTTGGGCATAACCTGGCCTTGCTGACATGCCCCTCCTGGATTTGGCTCTTGATTCCCCTAACCAGGCAGGGCAGGTATTCTGGAGAAGGGGAGACCCAGGCAGGCATTTAGCGGCGTACCCTGCACCTCAGGTATCACCAGCTATCAGTGGAGCTCAGATTCCTTGGCCCTACGAACTCTAAGAGTCAGCAGACTCTGTCCAGGCCAGTGGTTTCCCATCTGTTGGAAGAGTCCTGGGGTCCCACGGAGATGCCAAAAGGTTGCCAAATAAGAAAGACTCCCTGCCCTTGGCCTAACCTAGCTCTGCCCAGAGCAGCTTGCTTGCATCTAAATATTTTTCATTTGAAACAAGGGTTCTGTAGCTCCATTCACTTAAAAAGAACCCACCTCCTAGAATAGACAGGAAGGCCAAGGCCTAGAGAGGAGTGGGATGGTGGAGCCACATCCCGCCCTTCCTGTAGGAACACACGGGCCCCCTGCTGAAAGCTGAAATGTGAGCGTATGACTAGGAATCTGAAAGTAGGTTTTATTTGGTAATGCTGAGTGACAGCAAAGGACCCTTGGTTTCTGGGGTGCCGGGTGGGGATGTGAAAGAGGAAGAGCTCCAGAGTGGAAATGGAAGAGCAGAGCTGAGTGGCCTATCACTGTGCACTTAGTTTAATTGCATTTGACCCAGCCCGTTTCCAAAGCTGTTCAGAGACACTGCGTGGACTTCCTGGCTTCAGCCAAAGCAGCGGTAGGTATAGAATCAGAGTCTCAGGGGTGAGGCCTCAGCTTCTCTACTGACTCACTTGACCTTGACCAAATTAACCACCTCTTGAGACTCAGTGTCTTCCTCAATAAAATGGCACCAGAGTTGTGAGGGGTGCACGAGAACCCAGAATGGAGTTAACAATTCCTGGTGGGCTCAGAATTTTTCCTTATTGTATATGAACTTGAGGAAGTTCACAGTCTAAGGTTCAAAACCCAGCGATGCCCCTTACTCACTGTGTGACTTCAGGCAGGTTTCTTAACCTTTCTGCCTCGGCTTTCCCATCTGTAAAATGGGGATAGTAGTTGTACCCCCTCCCTCTCCATCTCACAGGAAGTAATGTTAATAGCATGAAGCACCCAGAACAGGGCTGTGTAGTGTTTGCTATCAATATTTGTATTCAAATAACAGCAAAGACCAGGTCTTGCAGGGGAGAGAGACCAGAAATGGAATAAAATAATGAATGCAAGAAAAATTAGGGTTCTCCCAGGGAATGCCTTGCGGTCCTCACCCATTAGTGGTAGCCTCCAACTGTTGCTCTTGGCTGGGACCTCCCTGCCACCCGCTCCCTGTGGCTTGACTCTCCCTGCATTTTTCTGCGAACATGTAGAGGTAGGATTCCATTTTGCCCCTAATGACTTTGGGTGATAAAGAAGTAACTTCAGCCTCTTTGAATTGAATCTTCTCTCCAGAACATGTAACAAAGCTGGAAATTGGAATTTCCTTGGAGCTGATTATTCTGGGAGGGCACCTCCTGGCATTAAAACTAAATTAGATCAAGGTACCTCTGTTATTAGCAAAATAATTCCCTACGATTACAGAACGCAGCCATGAATCCTGACGGCAGATGAACTTCAGGTGACTTACTTGAGACAAATAACTGTGCAGAAATCACAGGCTCATCTAATCACTTCTCTATAGCATTGCAGCCAGGTAATTATGCTAATGGTTATAAGAAATCACCTTTTGTGGTCTGGGGTTTGGAGGGCTTGAGACAGAAGTGTGTGTGGCGGATATTTTACCAGGTTTGAGCCAGAGAGGCCCCATGCCATGTTTGGTGCTGAAATGGGCCATTTCTGGGGAGCTGGTTTGGTCTGTTGTCAACTGTTGGAAAATCCTGTTATGCAATCGGAATTGCAATGGCTTCATTATTTATCTCTTTTCAGATCATCTTAATATAGGAAATTAAATTTGTTTAAGTTCCACTGTTGGGGATGGCAATTCCAAGAAGCAAATTAAACTATAAAAGCTCAGGACTTTGAGTCAGTTCCATTCAGCTAATGTGTATTTGTGCTTGTTGGATGTCAGGCACCGATCTAGGCACGAGCCCGGGTGGATGTGCCAAAGTTTGAGAGTGTGTCTGGTCCTTTCTGAACGTGGTCTGTCATACTCTCGGCAGCCTGGCAGAGATGATATCATCCCCATTTCAGAGACAAGGAAACGGAGGCTCAGAAATGTGAAATAACTTGCCCAAGGTGCTGCTGCTTCTAGTCAGTGGAGATGATTACTTCTGTCCTCCCAGGGAAATCTGGGAGGCCTCCTAGAGGAGTGGACATGGGGAGGGTAGAGTAGGGAGGCAGAGGAAATAGCAGGGAAAACACTCAGAGGCAGAGATTAAAGGGGGTTTTTAAGGATGAGGAGATGGGGTTGGAAGAGTGGCTGAGGATTGGACAGTATAGGGCCTCCGATGACAGCTGAAGGTTTGGATAATGGGAGGGATAACATGGAATCTGAGCAACACCTGGGCTGCAGTTTGGGGGACCCACTAGTGGGCTTCTGGCAGGAACAGGGTCAGAAGGTGACCAAGTAAGTAACAGATGATTGTTTGGGATAAGTGTGTGCCAAATATTGCGTAAAATAGACTTATACTAAAAAATTATTCATCATTTATATGAAATTCACATTTCATTGGACATCTTGGATTTCATCTGGCGATCCTAGCCCAGCTGGGTTCTGGGCACCAGCTGTTTCCTCTGCCTGGTATGACTTTCTCTTATGGGCACGCCTCCTGGCAAACTCCTCTCTACCCTTTGAAGTCCTGTACTTCTTACTGCTGCTGTGGCAACATTTGTCACGCAGTCTGGTCATTAATGTCCTGTGTAATTCTAGTATCTATCTAACATCTAATATCGATCCCTCCTCTGAGCAGCCAACCTCACTTCTAGCTGCATGAGAAAAAGAAAAGTGAGGGTCATGACTCACTCTATTTCCTGACCCCATCCCCGCCCCCAATCGCCTCCAATTGCTGCTCTGTCTCGGGGTGAGCCAGCCTTTCTGCCCCTCCTGAGAGCCTGCCTGCTTCCTTCACCTCTTTCACTAGCTCCTGCAAAGTCTTACCCTCTCCTGGGGCTCCGCCTTCCCACCACAGGGACACAGAGCAAGTGCTTCCTGAGCTCCTGTCACAGGTTGGCTTTCCCAGGCAGCTGGCTCAGAGATATGCTAGGCCCCAGGAGGTCGTCAGGGCCTGCTCTGGGGCTCATCTGTGGACAGGAGGGGCGGGAAGCCAGACGGGGCAGAAGGAGAAGCTGAACTGCCATGCAGTCACAGTGCTGGCGTCCGCCCATCCTGCGTGGGGTCTGGGGAGGGCTTGGCCCTTCAGACTTGTCCTGAGTTGTGTCAAGGGGCTCAGCCCTGGGGTGATCCATCACTGATGTGGGACACCCTGGGGAAGGGGTATCACCTCGGATGCAGTGGTTTACTCCAGCAGAGGCCATCCCCAGAGAGCGCTGACAGCCGAGGGCCATTTTGCCGCAGCCTCTGACACCAGGGGGAGTGAGTCCTTCATTCTGGAAGCGGGGATCTGGGCTGCGTGTCCCAGCATCCACCCCCCCCAAACATTACAAACTCCTGGGCGTGGCACTCAGGGACCCCCAGTCCCTAGCCCAGACTCCTTTTCCTACTGCCTCTCTCACAGCTGCTTGTTTGGAATTCCCGGAGCAGGCTGGGCAGGCGCCTTAACACAGCCATGCTTTTGCCTGGGTCATCCCCTCTTCACCTGGCTAACGTCTCTCTCTGCTCCTTTGAGACATGCTTGGAGGTCATCTCCTTAAACCATTTCCTAGAGCCACCCCTGCAGCCCACCAACCCAGGTGAGTCAGGCCCCCCAAAACCATCCAACTCCCCTCATTGTGAGCACTCTGGAAGCTCCTCACCTGTGGGCCCTGGGGTCCATGAACAGGGGGGCACCCTGGGCCCTAGTGGTGGTGTTGACTTCTCTTCCCCTGCATCTGGGAGCCGCTGGATGCTCTGTTTATCTGTGTTCCTGGCTCCAAGCACAGAGCCTGGCCCAGCCCCCGTGCCTGGACACACCGGAGAATTCACAGATGGCAGAGGGGGTGTGAGAGAAACCACAGAGCTGGAACCACAGCGTCCAGGCTGACGACATCGGGCAGGGCTGTGCCCCTTGGAACGGGGCTGCCCTGGGAATCAGAGCCAGTGTCCCCTTCAGCATCACTGACTTTCCCCCATTCACAGAGGCCGACTCCAGCTGCATCCTCAGGCAGTATTTACTTCACAAATGCCCCAGAGCTGGGGTGAGGTTTGCACATCTCTGCAGTTTATCCTCTGTGACCCTCACTGCCCCCCACACACTGCAGCAGAGCACCTCCTTGTGCTGTCCTCTTTTTCCATTCATGGCACCCCTGCCCTAGGTGTCTGTGGGCCTGGGTCTTCATCACATGACGCATCTGTTGATGTGGTTTTGAGTCTCGCTGCCATCATCAGGTGCGATGAAGTCAGAGAACTGTCCTTCTGTGTTAGCAACAAGGAGGCCATGGATGATCTCCCTGAGAAGCGTCAAGATGGCAGGCCTTAAGCCAGGCAGGGTTCCCACCTTAAGTGGCCATTTGCATGGGACAAAGTGCCAACAGCAGCTAATGTCCGTGTCACCGGGATAATGTGACATTGTCCAGTGTGATCTGGATCAGCACATTAGTTCAAACAATCTCATCTGAGCCCATGAAGCACACAGCACTGTTCTTTTCCAGTGACCAGAGAGCCTGGCCGACTTTACGTGTTTGCTCCTACCACATGTGACACTGGTCAATTCATCTTCCAGAGTATGGACCATAAGCAATTTGCCATCCTGTATGTCACCTTGATGGAAGCTCCTGGCAAGTGGACATATGTGGATTTTGCATATACAGTGCAGATGATGCATTTGGTAAAGCACCTCAGATGTGTCCCTGGGGAGGGTGCCGCAGGCTCCGTTGCCCCTACAGATGGAAGCTGGCAAGGAAAAGACAAGTCCAGATTGAGATCCCTGGGCTGTGTACGAGAACAGATTGGAGGGGGCCAGAGCAGCCGTGGAGAGACAGGGAGGAGGGCCTCTGGTTCTGAGATGCCAGGCAGCCCCTCACCCAGGACTAGCACAAAGGACAGGAGGAGGGAGTCTGAGAAGCGCTGACATGGAGTACACTTCTGCCCCTCCCACCTCCTGGGCCAACTTGCAGTCGCTTGCTGTTGTGCAGAGTTGGAGAACACTCCCTGGCATTTTTTTTCCCAGCTTCCTTCTAACATGGTAACCCAACTGGGTCTCTTCCACCTTCCCCCGCAAATATCTTCCTCTTGGCCAATATTCACATAATTGCTACCCTTTCCCAAAAATGGGGGCATGCATTTTGCCTCTATTACTTCACTGTATCTTCATACAAGGGTATCTTCATACCCTCGCAATAAGCCCTAGTCACATCCTGGCTGTGCAGACAGAGAAACTAGGGCTCAGAGGGATGTAGCAGAATGCCCTATGCCGCACAGCTGGCAAATGGCTCAGCCTAGATGTGAACCCAGGTCTGTCTGACCCCAAAGGTCATATTACCTCCCATGAACATCTGATGAGTCCAGGCAATCTGTATAATGGGATTGGTTTCCTTTTGAGAGTTTGGCATGACCCTTTCTTGTCTCGGAGTATTTGGGTCCTCTCACTCCTTTATTCATTCATCTGACCTTCCTGAGGCCCAGCATTACGTGGGTAGTAAGGCTACAACGGTGGCTCAGACAAGGTTCGTGGGCTGGAGGAGCTCCCGGCCTGCTCAGGGAGGAGACAGATCCATAACCAGGTGCAACAATCCACAAGGTGAGAGACCCAGAGAGTGGGATGGGAGGATGCTGTGAGAGCTCTCTGCCTGGGAGAGTGGCTGAGGACCTGCCAGGGGCTTTCCATGGGCTGAAATGCCAGTGTTGGATAACAGAAGGGGGGAGAATGAATACTCTAGGGAGACTAAACAGTTTGTGCAAAGGCATGAAGACGTGACGGAGGTTGGGGGGCTGGGGAGATTCAGTTGCACAGAGTTGGGGAATCTCAGCTGGCTGGGACCAGGGTATGAAGGATCCCAGGGGAGACTGAGGAGCAGGCTATTCATGTTCTCAAGTTTTACTGAGCACTTCACCATGAGTCACACTTTGTGCTGAGCACTTCGTAGACATGATGGTCATATTATTTAAATAAGGACACTGAAGTTCAGAGCAGGACTGCATTTTATGGGGATTTTATATTTTGTACTACCCTGCTTGCTCTGTATCTTTAAAAAAGGTTCTGAAATGTTAAACAAACACCTGGGACCTTGATCCAGGGCAAGAAATAAAACCTTACCAGTATCGATGAAGCCCCTTCTTGGCATCCTTCACCTGTCCCCACCAGAGGCAAACACTTCATTAAATGGTATTATTTATCATTCTTCTGAATTTCTTCAGACTTTTACCAAACATGTGCATTCCTTTATGCCTTCTGCTGATGGACGTGGAAGCTGCTTCAGATTTTTTTTTAAAGATTTTATTTATTTATTCATGAGAGAGGCAGAGACATTGGCAGAGGGAGAGGCAGGCTCCTCATGGGGAGCCCAATGTGGGACTTGATCTGGGGACTCCAAGATCATGCCCTGAGCCAAAGGCACACGCTCAACCGCTGAGCCATCCAGGCATCCCTGCTTCAGATTCTTTACAAGGATAAATGCTGTGGCAATGAGTGAGCCCCAGGTTTATCCCAGAAGCCGAGTTCTCTGGGTCCCTGGAGTGTGTAATGCATTCTCAACATTTCTAGATACTGTCAGATTCTTCTCCGGAGTGGTGGCACCCATTTTGCCTTCCCCCAGCAGTGTATGAGAGCTCCTCATGTGCTACATCTTCATCAACACCCTGCCCTCCTCTTTGCTTTTTGCTAATCTCACAGGTGTGCGATAGCACCTCACTGGGGTTTTATTTCGTGTTTCCCTGACTAAGAGCGTGGCTGAATGTTTTTTCATGATTTCCCTTCCTCAAATTGCCTGTTCCTAACCAATTTTCTCTTGAAAATGGATTAGTAGGAGATCTTTGTATGTTTTGGATATTGGGTTCCAAGTATCTTCTTTTGATAGAACTTTTATTTTTTAAATTTAAAAAATTTTAAAAGTTTTTTAAAAACTTTCTTCATTTGAGAGAGAGAGAGAGAGCACGAGCAAGAGCACAAGCAAGGGAGAGTGGCAGGCAGAGGGAGAGGGAGAGACAGGCTCCCAGCTGAGCAGGGAGAGTGATTTGGGACTTGATCCTAGGACTCTGGGATCATGACCTGAGCTGAAGGCAGATGCTTAACTGACTGAGCCACCCAAGCATCTGACAGACAGGAATTTTATACTTTTTAAAAAAGATTATATTTATTCATGAGAGAGACAGAGAGAGAGAGACACAGGCAGAGAGAGAAGCAGGCTCCCTGCAGTGTTGAGGAAGGCCCCCAATTAGGGACTCTATCCCAGGACCCTGGGATCATGATCAGAGCCAAAGGCAGATGTTCAACCACTGAGCCACCCAGGTGTCCCAATCTTATACTTTTTAAAAGAAGATTTTATTTATTCATTTACTTAGAGTGCATAAGTAGGGGGGAAGAGCAAAGGGAGAAGGAGAGAATTCCAAGCAGACTCAGCGCTGAGTGTGAGCCCATTATGGGGCTTGATCTCAGGACTCTGAGATCAAACCCAAGTGCCCTGAGTTTTATACGTTAATTAAGTGTATCAATCTTTTCCTTAATGGTTTGTGCTTTGGGGGTGTTTAAGAAATCTTTCCCTATTACACAAGTTCTTTGTGTTTTAATCTTTAACCCTACTAGAAGCAAATTTTTTTTAATTTAAATATTTATTTATTTATTTATTTATTTATTTATTTATTTATGATAGACATAGACATAGAGAGAGAGAGAGAGAGGCAGAGACACAGGAGGAGGGAGAAGCAGGCTCCATGCCAGGAGCCCGACGTTGGACTTGATCCCAGGACTTCAGGATCGCTAAACCGCTGAGCCACCCAGGGATCCCCTAGAATCCATTTTTTAAATGCAAGGTGTGAGGTAGGGATTCCATCTCATTTTTCCCCCAACGTGGACATCCAATAACTCTTAAAAAAAGCACTGTTTATAGAAAAGTCCACCCTTTTGGGGAGACAGAACATGGAAGACTCCTAACTCTGGGAAACGAACTAGGGGTGGTGGAAGGGAAGGTGGGTGGGGGGTGGGGGTGACTGGGTGGTGCGCACTGAGGTGGGCACTTGACGAGATGAGCACTGGGTATTATATTGTATGTTGGCAAATTGAACACCAATAAGAAATAAATTTATTATTAAAATAAAAGAAAAAAAAAGAAAGAAAAGTCCACCCTTGGGACGCCTGAGTGGCTCAGTGGTTGAGCATCTGCCTTCGGCTCAGGGCATGATCCAGGACCATGGGATCAAGTCCCACATTGGGCTTTCTGCATGGAGCCTGCTTCTCCTCCATCTGCCTAGGACTCTGCCTCTCTCTGTCTTATGAATAAATAAATAAAATCTTAAAAAAAAAATAAAGAAAAGAAAAGTCCACCCTTTTCCCAGTGACTTGCAGCACCACTTTTGCCACTTATCAAGTTTCCAGACATGTGTGGTCTATTTTTGCAGCCTCTGTTCTAGTCTACTGACCTATTCGTCTATCCTTGGGCTAGTATCATACAGTGTAGCTGGATCTCTTTAGGCCCTTAGCACCTCTTTCCTTGAATTAGAGGAGCTAGTGGTTTCCTGAGCATCTTCTTCATCTTTGCATTCCTTCATCACTCATGACACGAACATGCCCATCAGGCTTTTTTTTTTGTGAAGGCTTTCTCACATGCTATCTCTTGGGCTTCTCAGATTCCCTTCTGCAGAAAGGAAACTGAGGCAAGGGGTGAGAAGGCTTGCCAAGGTCACAGAGTCAGAAGGTGCTGGGTTAGGGGTTCTGCAAGATTTTGAAGCCACCCTGTCCATCCGTCCCACATTACCCAGGCTCCGAAGACCTCTACTTGACCCTCTGGCTCATCCGATACAGGATTCTCACTCTTCTTTCTTTCAACGAGTAGCTTCTGAATCATGGGAGGGTGCCAGCTTCTGTCGGTGCTGGGCCCAGATCCCATTTCTGGAGGCCTCTTCTCAGGGCTGGAGACCAGTAGGAAGGGTGGGCATTTTCTGGGAAGCTGGCTGAAGCCTCGGGTCAGCCAGAGGGGAGCAGGTGGAGTTTCAGCGGCAGTTTAAAGAGCCCCATGCTGGGCGTGCACTTGGGGCCCAGGGCTGCCTTCAGAAAGGACGCGGCTTCCCAGGGATTGGAGGCGTCCTCCCGCCCTCCCGCCTTGAAAGGCAGGAATGCAAAGGATCGGCTTTCAGCAGAGCTGTGGCTGCCTTTCCGGGGAGCTCCGGGTGCAGGCCCTTCCCGAGAGGCCAAATTAACTGGTTCTGTCTGTCCAACTGGGAGAACCGCTCTAGCTAAAAATAGCGCCCTGCCCGGCGTTGGGCGCCCGGAGCCCGGGCCGCGGCGGTCCCAGGAGCTCGGGGAGCCCGGACACCCCACCCCGGGGCCTGGCCGAGTCCCGGAGGCCGCCGGCGCCGCGCTGTCCCCACAGGTGGCGCGGAGGCTGGAAGGCCGGGGGGCCGGGGCGCGGGCGAGGCCGTCGGGGATGGGAGCCGGAGGGGCGGCCTCCCGCGCGCTCGCCTGGGTCTCGCTGCCCCTGCTGGGGCCTCCGGCCCGCGCGCTCTGCAAGGACACGCTTTGCTGCCGAGGTAAGGCAGGGCGGGCGGCACTGACCCAGGCCTCGTCCTCGTTCCCCACCCCAGGGCCGCCGCAGGGCTGGGGCGGGGGGGGGGGTGCGGGTGAGGAGCGAGGGGGAACCCGGGCGTCGGGCTCAGGGAGTGGAGCCAGGCACGCTCCGCAGTCACCTTTAGTTTGGAAAAGTCGCAGTCTCCCCATCACGACTGAGAAGCGTTCGCCTCCCTTTGGCCTCTCAGTCTTCCTTTCTGGGAAATGGGACAATAAAACCGTCAAGCCTTAATATCTGTGGTGACCTCAGCAGACGGCCTGCAAGCGTTCTGGCGCAGTTTGCCCCAAACCGGACGGGGCTCTGGAGGGTTTACGTTGGTGGGAGGCTGGAGGTGCCTTCCCTGTGACCCGCCCTCACCCTGCCGGCCTGTCGCAGAGCTCTGCCCCTAGCATCCGCCCGCGTCCCGTCCAGGGATCAGAGGTCCAGGCAAGCTCACCGCCAAGTTGAAGGGGCCGGAGGACGCCCGAAAATGCTTGTCCGAGAGGAAGGTGTAGAGGAGGAGAGGCCGTGCCAAGCAGAGGGGCAGTCGCCTCCTCCCGCTCATACCCCATGGCCTCCAGGGTAAAGTCGGGCTCTGGTCTTTGACACCCCAGGGGCTGGGGCAGGAGCTCAGAGGCCCCGCGCAGCCTGGCGGAGTCAGCGGAGTCAGCGGAGACCGCGGAGACCGCGGCGCGCTCGCCCCGGCTGGGCCCGGGAAGGGGAAGGAGGCATGTGGCGGGGCCTAGACCCCGGGCCCCACCTGGGACCCGGGGCATGTGCCGAGAGCAGAGGGCGTCGCCCCACGCAGTCCTGCAGTCCGCTGGGCCGATTGGCCAAACAGGTGCGCCCCTGCCCCGCCCCGCCCCGCCCCTCCCCGCCCCTCCCCGCCTCCGCTCAGTCCCGGGCCGCGGGCGGAGCTGCGCGTGGCGGGGCCTGCGATTGGCCGGGCTGGGCCGGCGGTGGTCAGAGGAGCCCCGCAGCCTGGGCACCGCCGCCCCGGGGAGGCCCGCTCCGCCTGGCTGGCGCTGCGGAAACTTTGCTGCGGCCCCGGCACCTCGTGACCCTGGGTCGGTGCAGCTCGGGCCCCCCTGCCCTTGCGATGGCAGTGCCCGGTGGCCCGGCTGGCGCTTAGAGGTAAGAGCCTGGGCCCCCGCGCCGGTAGGAGGGGGTCCCCGGGCTTGCGGGGCTCCCAGAGGGACCTAGGTTGGAAGCAGTCCGAGGGCCTGCTCAGAGGTGTCAGGGTACCGGTCGGAGGAGTTTGCTTTACTTACCTCTTCTACCCCACAGCCCCCCTGCGCTTCAAAAAGATCTTTACGAGGTGCATTCGTTTAAACCGCCCACCGCGCCCTGCCTAGATCGGTGGGTCCTTGGGAGGAAGGCACCCTAGCTGGGGCTTGCAGCCCACAGGGATTAGGGTGCGGGTGGTCTCCAGCTTCCCAACCCCACGCTTCCAGGGGTCTTCCCAGCGTTAGGGCCCTCTTCCACTCACCCTGGGGTCGATAGTTGAACAGCCACTCCTCTCAATCCAGAGCCAGGCACCCTGGGGCACCCAAGTTTGAAATGTTGTTTTGTTCAACTGGTAACCACTCCTCAGTGTTGAGGGGGCGGGGTCACCGAAGAGAGGTCTGGTTTTGGTTTTCTGGGCTGCCCTCACCGGTCAGCTAAGCAGGGTAGGAGTAGAGACGGAAGCCATCTAGGTTCCAGTTCCCAGCCTGGTGGGAATGATTGCGTTTTCTGGTTTCCAAATGCTGCGTTCTTTTAAGCGGTCTGACTTGAGTCATAGGGAAACTGAGCCCCCATTCTATTCTGCTATTTAGGGGAGAAATTAATTTTAATTTTAATTTAATTTTAATTGAGAGTAGATGAGTGGGTAGCTTGTCACCTATGAGGATCATCATCTTTAACATTTTTTTCCCCAGTGTCAAAGCCAAACATCTTTCTGTGTTTTCTTGACCTAAGACAGTACAGCCAAGAATGAAAACCAAAGCAAACACCAGCTCTGAGGCCCAGAGAACTTGGGTGTAAACCCCAGCTCTGCCACTCACTAGCTTTGGGTTCTTGGGAAGTGTGTTTAACCTCTCTGAGCTCAAAGTCTTACCCCAGGAGGATGTAGTGAGGCTTTTGAAGGTAATGCGCCCAAAGCACCTGGCTCATAGGACAACAGTCTTGGGCTCCAGGCTGTATCCTAGAGCTTGGGCCCTCTTGCAGCCTGAGTGACCCAGCCCCACCTCGTGCCTCAGTTTCCCCTTCACTCAAAGGTTGATACGAACCAGCCCCTCTTAACTAGCCCTTTCGAGGAAAGTGCACAGATGCACATATCCTTCAAGGCATACAATTTCAGTGTGTTTGTAGGCCTCAGATTTAAGACAGCCCCATCCATTCCCTTCCTTACCATGAAATGCTCAGAAGACACAAGCCTTTCTGTCTACCACTGGCCTCCCCCCATCCCTTTTGGATTTGTGGAGGTGAAGGTTGTACATATCAGGACAGTACAAATGACAAATTAACCAGCATTATAACCAGGGAGAGACACTGACCTGGATAACCTAACTCAATATCACCTTCAAAAGTGCTATGCCACCCCTTCTCTTCTTCCTTCCCTGATGTGGCATCTCCAACATCAAATCTTTTTAGCTGGGATCCTCTAGCAACAGCTAACTGGGCACCTGGCTTCATGATTGGGCAACTCCGGTCTGATACGAAAACTCTTTCTGTTTGGGGTGGAAATCTGAGTTCCTGTTACTTCTACCCACTGGTTCTGGTACAACCCTTCAGGCAGGCATCTCTTACTGGCTCAGTTATGCACTGTGGTCCCCTGGTACCTGGTGTTCTGTTCCTCCCCTTAGGCATTCAACATACTGAACTGAGTTTGGCAACGGTGGTAGCACCATTTTTTTGAGTGTTTATGAAGTGCTAGGTCCTGTGCTGAGAGCTTTATACATAGTAGTTCCTTGCATCCTTGAGACATTAGGACCTCAAGGCTGATTCTTTTTTGACCCTCATTTAGGGTTAGAGAGGTCGCGAGATTTACCCAAGGTCGTACAGCCCATAAGGACCTGAGCTGCATCTCAAACCTGGCATCTGCCTTTAAAGCCTGTGCTTCTAATTGTCATTTTTGTCCTGTGCTGTCATTTTGTCCTGTCCTGTCGTGTGTGCCCATGAGCATGTGCACATGTGTGTTCACCTGGGCTTGTGGTGTGTGGGCTGGCAGTGCCTTCTCACAGCCACCTGGGGCACCTATTAAAATGCAGATTTTTCACCTCCACTCCAGACCTAGGAATCTGCACTTTTAAGAACTCCCCAGGCCATCCTCACACACATCACAGCCTGGGGACTGTGCCTTCAGAAGAGAGTGTGGCATATGGATTCCAAGTGATCTAGGTTTAAGCCTTGGCTCCACTCTCTGCAGGTGGTCAGTTTTCCTTTCTGGTGCTTTCTCCCAGATGTAAAGTGGACAGGATGCTATACCCACTGGTGGGGTCCATGGAAGTCTCCTGGGTGGATGTTAGGCAGGATAGGGAGGCCCTTGGCAGACTAAGGCCTCTCTTGCCACAAGTGGATGAGCATGGCAGCCGGCCTATGGCTCCCAGGAGGCCCTGCTCCCCCTCATCTCCCTCCCCTAAAGGCCTGTGACCTCTGCTTTCTAGAAGGATTAGTGCATCTTGGATGAGTATGTTGTGCTCAGATTTCTCAGCTGGGGTGGAATGGGCAGGACCACACTCCCCGACCCCTTCCTCCTGCATGGCCCCATGATGACCTCTGTCAGGAGGTGCTGGGGAACCTCTGGCAGGGGGAGAGGGGCGGGTCTGCCACATGTGTAAATGTTGTAAATCCAGCAGCAATCCACCCCTTCCCCTGGAGGGCTGCTCCACTGGCCCCTGGGCAGCTCTGGGGGAGCTGTCTGATTTAGGGCTGGCTGGGCTGCACTGGCTTCTGGGAAGGGTGAAGGTGAAGCAGTCATCTGCACAGACCTCAGCAGTATCCTGGTCCTGACCCCCTACTCTGCTGCACACACCCTTGATTCTGTTTGATCCTGCTGCACGCACAGAATTATTAAACACCCATTTTATGGAAAAGGTCGCTGGAGTCTGGGAAGCTGCAACAACATGTCCAAAGCTCTAATGTCTGTGTGCGTGGGGAACGTGGTAGAGTCAGAACTTGAACTCAGACCCCTTGACAACGAGCACAGGCCTCTTTTGCACTGTATCCCACCTGGTCCCGGCTTCAGTGCCGGAGCCCTCCTGGCAGCTTGAAGATCTGGGTTCCGGCTGGGCTGCCAGTGGTCTGTGTGATCCTGGGCAGGGCTAGTCATCTCTCAAAATTTTAGTTTCCTCATCTGTAAATGTGGGAGCTGTTCAATTAGCTTGCTGAGGTTCCTTCCAAAGTTAACATTCACAAGTTAAGCTTCTTTTTCTGCCGTTCTGGGGAGGAGGGTTCCCTGATGGGCTTAGGGCACAGGTGAGTTGTTGGGTTGGGTTGGAGGGCAACACTGGCTTGTTGTGAGACCACTCAGCAAGGGTTTGTGGGCTCAGTGTCCAGGGGGCTCAGGGAGCTGAGGGCAGAAGGTGCAGGCAGCAGGAAGGAGCCACAGGCAGGGTCAGGGTGCTCATCTCTGGAATTAAAAGGTAATCTGCACTCTGAATACTGCAGGAGGGTGATGATGGCTGGGCTTCTGAGAGGGAGACGAGGGGACAGTGGGGCTCTGAGACCAGCCCAGCTCCATCCTCGCTAAGCCCTTCACAGCCTTGGCCCAGAGGCCAGGAGGGTGTGTGGCAGTCTTTTGCCTCCCTTGAGTCACCACATGTCTCTCCCCTGGGCAACCCCAGCATTCCTTGAGGCCGGCCTTTCCCTGCTGGGGTCTGTGCCAGCGTGGCGATAGGCTCTCCCTGGACCAGAGCAGCCGGGTCAGTTGCCGGTTCTCCACGCCCAGGATGAGCCCCTGGCAGCCCGGCTTCCTAAAGTGGAGTCTCCTTAGCCAGAGCCTCCACCAGCATCCTGTGCTCAATGTACCTGCCTCCCTCCCTTCCCTTACCCACCTGCAGGATCAAACCCACGCTGCATGCCTGCGACAGCTCTCCTCCCTGCCTGCTCTCCCTTTGCTCTTCAGGCCACCCATTTCCTGGTCTCTCCTGTGACTCCTAAATATCCATCTCGTGCAGCCACTGCTTCATTGCACACATTCTTCTACCCCTCTGGGTCTTGCACAAATGTCACCTCCAATCGGTCTCATCACTCCACTGAGGGTAAGCTGTGCCCCCATGCACTCCTGGCTTGTAGCTCCTATCAACCGCCTCAGTTTTGTACTTTGTCATCCGCTTGCCTGTCTTCCAAGACCGACTCTGAGCGTCTTGGGCCTTACTCATCCAGTGCCCACAGAACAACTGGGGTCCCGCAAGGGCCTTCCTGGGTCTAGTGAATGCTCATGGACTGGCTTGTCACCAAACTTGGTTTCTCTGTCCCTGTCCCTGTCCAGAGCATTTTGCCGGCCCCCTGCTTGCCAGCTCAGAGAGTCTGGGTCCTCTCAGTGAGCTGCACCTGGCTGCCTGCAGCTGAGGGACAGACAGAGAGAGGGCATTTGGTTTGTAGAGAGACTTCCCTGCCTCCTCTGGATTGTTCTTGATCTGCTTTTTTAACAAGTCTCTACTGCATTGTGGCATCAAAGAGAGAAGCCTGGAGGAAGGTCTGGAAAGGGCACATTATTCCCACCCCACCACCCCCAGCCTGCAGGTCTTGAAGGAGCATTGTCAAGATTTCCCTGATTGCTTAGAATTCTCCAGAGAGTGTGTAAAATACTTACCGAGGATCTGTAGGGTCACTGGTACGGTACTGGGGGCTCACAGACGTGGCCCCAGAGGCACCAAGGGGTCACATGACTTTTCTAGGGTTGTATGGTTATTTGCGGTTAGAACTTTCAGGGAAACTGTCCCTGAGGTCACCAAGGGTTGCCCAGCCAGGAGAAAGTAAAGGCTCCCCATTGGGAATGAGGCTTTTTTTCTTTGAAACTTGTGTGTTGGGGTCATTTTCTCTCTCTGCTGGTATCATTTGATGATGGCGAGCTTAGGCAGCGGCAAGTGGTCGAGGTGGGACCGGGGAGAATGAGCAACGTCCTCATGAACATGATCAATACCCACACAGACGGACCAGTGATTGGATAGGAGTTCTCTGTCCCAAAATAGGAAGCTTCCATCCTCCTGTAAGTCGCAGTGGCAGATAAGCTTTTAAAGACCCGTCTTGGAGGGAGGTCCGAGGGATGCCAGGGGTGCCTCTGGGAGGGGAGAGGAGCTAGATTGGTGATGGTCTGGTTTTAGGTTTGGAGGCTGCCAAGCCCCTTGCTCGTTGGATGCTGGCAGGGGCTTTGAAGTCCTGTGGCCTCCCACAGTGCCTTTCTTACCAAGCAGCCTACTCGTGTCTACTTTATTGGTTTCCCAGCCTCCAGCCCTGCTTCTGCCCCTAGACTGAGCCTCCCAGCACAGGTGCCTCAAGGCTGACCTTCTGGGTGATGCTAGCGCCAGTTCCAGCCCCTCAGAGGCACAGGAGGGAATGGGTGTGTGTGTGGATAAGTAAATGAATGAATAACCCCCCTCCGCATTGTTGGTGACCCTGTCAGTGGCTGGAGAATATGTGACAAGCGCGTCCACCAGGAAATGGCTGTGTGACACGGGCAGTGAGGATCCTGCCAGACAGAATGGAAGCCGGCCCCAGCTGGAGCAGGGCGCTGCCGGCCTTTCCCAGCAGAGGGAAAGCCATCAGGACTGGCTTTGCTTCCTGGAGGAGGCGATTCCCCGAAGACTCTGCCTGCCCCCCTGATAGGGATCTGCAGGGTGTGTGAGGGATTTGTTTTTCAGCCAGGATATGGGGAGTTAAAAATAGACATCCTAATCCCTGGAGTTCGTGTCACACTTAAGGCTGTACGGAGCCCTTTGCCTCCACGATCTTCCTGGCAGGGCCCAGCAGCCATGGACACGGGCAGAGGTCACACCGTGACCTTGTCAGTGGGCACGTGGTGGCAGGGTCCCAGTTCTGTGCTTGAGCCTGTACCCGAAATTTGGTGTTGGAACTTTGGACTGTTCTATGTTCTTTAGTCTCCTGAGGAGCCTGATTAAAGTCTAAGAGTCAACAGACCACAAGAGGTGTGGTCCTACCTGGTCAAAGCAACAGGGACAAATGATGATGATGATTTAATTTAAATGCAATTAATTGGGGCACCTGGGCAGTCAGCCGTTGAGCGTCTGTCTTTTGCTCAGGGCATGATCCCAGATTCCCAGAATCGAGTCCCACGTCGGGCTTCCTACATAGAGCCTGCCTCTCCCTCTGCCTGTGTCTCTGCCTCTCTCTCTGTGTCTCTCATGAATAAATAAATAAAATCTTAAAAAAAAATAAATTCAATTAATTAACCTATACTGTATTATTAGTTTCAGGGGTAGAGTTTAGGGATTCATCAGTTGCATAGACCACACAGGGCTCACTCCATCCCTTGCCTTCCCTAGTGCCCATCACCCAGTAATCCTTTCCTCCCACCCCCCTGCCCTCCAGCGACCCTTAGTTTGTTTCCCAGAGTTAAGAGTCTCTTATGGTTTACTGAGGGGCAGATTATTAGGCGAAACAGCAAGGGCAGCAGGAAGACTGAGGGCAGATCAAGACCCCACAGGGCAAAGGCTCATGATGGAGATATGGAACTGGAGGGTAGATGAGGCTGGAGCAGGGGTGTAGGGGAAAGAGACACAGTGATAGGAGTGAAAAAGTCTCCTTGGGATACCAAATAGAACGCCTTGAATGCCGTAATGAGTCTGGACAGGCAGCCGCAGGCAAAGTGGAGCCTTTGAGGCTTCCAGAACTCAGCAGTCACCTGCTTCATCAACAGCACAGTGCAATGCCGTGCCCTCCTGGCTTTGCTGCGGGTGGCACATTATGGTGTGTGGCAGAGCGGATTTCATAGAAGCCCTGGGAAGGCACCGTGTCCATCCCCACCTCTCCTGGAACCTTGCGCCCTGGAAGAGGGAGGATCTCATTTCTTGCTGCCTCTGGGTTCTGGGAGGGGCCAGCTCCAGAGCAAAGTCTGTATCTGGGTTTTTTGGCTTTTTTCCTAGTTTTAATCTAGGTTCTCCTGATCGTCTTCACCATGGTGGTAGGAATTAAGTGAGAAGGAGGAGGCAGTGGCTGACGTTCTGGGGGAAAGCTCTCCTCCTCTCCTGGCCTCCTCTCCTGGCCTCCTCTCACTGGGATCTTTTACAGGTTGCTCTGGTGCTCCTGGCACTGTGCTTCTCGGCCCGGACAAACCTGCAGACCACAAGTATTGGTTTTCTCTTCCTCCCCACCCCAACCCTCCGTTAGGATTCCCCCTTGCCGTACTCCACCACCCTCTCCCCCAATCAGGCCCTGTTTCTCCTGGTGGCCTGTACCATCCACTCCAGCAGCACTGGCTTCTCCTTTCACATATTGTCCTGCCCACTGTCCTCTAACCTGTCCCTTTATTGGCTCTTTACTCCTTCCCCAGCTAGGCCGGCAGCCCTTGGTGGGCAAGAAAGGAGTGAAACCAGAGCTGAGCTGGACAGACCACTGGAAACCTATAATCCACTCATTTTAGGGTTGGGCAGACAGAGGCCTGGGTTTACTTATTAAAACCTCATGGGCGGGGATCCCTGGGTGGCTCAGCGGTTTAGCACCTGCCTTTGGTCCAGGGCGCGATCCTGGAGTCCCGGGATCGAGTCCCACGTCGGGCTCCCGGCATGGAGCCTGCTTCTCCCTCCTCCTGTGTCTCTGCCAATCTCTCTCTCTCTATGTCTATCAAAAATAAAGAAATCTTAAAAAAAAAAAAAAAAACCTCATGGGCAGGGACGCCTGGGTGGCTCAGTGATGGAGCATCTGCCTTTGGCTCAGTGTGTGATCCTGGGGTCCTGGGATTGAGTCCCACATCAGGCTCCACAGGGAGCCCGCTTCTCCCTCTGCCTGTGTCTCTACCTCTCTTTCTGTGTCTCTCATGAATAAATAAATAAAATCTTAAAAATAAAACAAAACCCCATGGGCAGTTCATGGTAAAGCTGTGAGTGCAACCCAGACCTCCTGCCTGTCCCATCCTGGTCTTTGGCTGTAATACCACCCAACTTTTCAAAGCCACTCTGGTTCTCAGCTCCAGGAGCAGGGATTCCCAGCTCTGTGCAAATCCCAGTTTCGCAGCCTTGGCTCCTTCTGGGGTTGGAGCCAGCAGTGCCAAGCCCAAGGGTTCCCAGAGAGGGCTCTTGGCGTCGGTGTTGGCTTAGTCACAAGGATGAGATCACTGCTCACCTCTGGATGGAGGATGATGCTAAGGTTTGGGAACTTTTACTCTGAGCTACTTGTCGATTTTGTATGAGTGTGTGTGTGTGTGTGTGTGTGTGTGGAGAAAAACAAACCTGTTGGTTGGGACTCTGTGCTGAGCCCATGAATTGCAGACATGGAGAGGCCACTGGGCCATGGGAAACCCTGGGCTGGGCCATCTCACATTCCTGTGTGGCTCTGTGTCGGGAAAGAGCTTGAACCAGGAGCGAGAACCTGGTGTTAGTGTTTGCTCTGCCTCACACTGGCCCTGTGCAAGGTGCAGGACCTGTTTGAGGTGTAATAATAATTCCTGGCAGCCCACACTTTCTGAGTACTACTCTGGGCCAGGCACTGCGCTCAGGACTTTCCAGTATTAGTGAATCTGGTTCTCACAGCAGTCCCATGAGGTCCTGCTATCATTTCTGTTTTGCAGATGAGGAAACTGAGGCCCAGAGTGGGGGAAGTGACTTGCTTAAGGTCACCTAGCAGGGAAGGGTCAGACCTAGAGTTTGAATGAAAGTCTTCTCCACCCGCAGCTTGAGGCGTCAGGCGCCTTGCCTCTCTGCCCTCTAGCTCCAGTGAAATAAATTAGATGTGATTAAGATGGTGAGGAGCAAAAAAGGGGTGAATGAGGAGGACTCTTTTAGTTTGGCGTCATCCCCCATGTTCTCCCTCTAACACTGGCCTTGAGCAACCAGAGAGAGCAGAGGTGAGCAGGTACGGCTGTATCCAGGCTCTATGAAGGAAGGGTGCACGAGCCATGCTCTCATAGACAGCCTGTCCTGGGCCTGTTTCTTTCCATTCCCTATAGCTCTTGGGTTTTTTTGAGGTTGCTATTAATTCCATTCTCCTGGGATCCCTGAGTGGCCCAGCGGCTTAGTGCCTGCCTTTGGCCCAGGGCGTGATCCTGGAGTCCCGGGATCGAATCCCACATCGGACTCCTTGCATGGAGCCTGCTTCTCCCTCTGACTGTGTCTCTGCTTCTCTCCCTCTCTTTGTGTTTCTCATGAATAAATAAAATCTTAAAAAAAAAATTCCATTCTCTCTGTCCCCAGAAAGTGCCTTTAAGGCAGGGCAGTGGCTACGGCCATTTCCCTTTGAGTGGAATGAGCAACAAGGTGTTGATTGATTCAGATTTGGAACAGGGTTGTTGGCTACTGAGTCCTGGGCTTGGGATGGGAGGTGGGGGTAGAGTCAAGCAGCTTGTTCCCACCCCAGAAAGGCCTGGTCTTGCAGAGAGGCGAAGGGTGAGAAGGGAGCTGGGGCCCATGAAACTGGAGTCCTGGCTGGCTCGCCTCCCAGCTGTGTAACTACTCACTTCTCAGATCCTCAGTATTTCCATCTGTAAATTGGGAATAACAATACCTGTCTCTTAGGGTTGTCATTAGGTTAAAATTAGGCATGGAGCTGAGAGCCCAGTCCAGTGTCTGCACATTGTGAGTGAGTTATCGCTCGCCATTATTTGCGCTGCTATTACTGAGGGCCTTCTCAGTCACCTTCACATTGGTCTTGGGATACTCTGGTCAGTGTTCCTTTCCAGAACTTACTGCCTTTGGTAAAGGCAGTTCAGGGTGTGGAAGACTATATGAGGGATGCCCAGGTAGCTCAGTGGTTGAGCATCTGCCTTCAGCTCAGGTTGTGATCCCAGGGTCCTGGGATCAAGTTCCGCATCGGGTTCCCTGCAGGGAGCCTGCTTCTCCCTCTGCCTGTGTCTCTGCCTCTCTCTGTATCTCATAAATAAGTAAATGAAATCTTTTAAAAAAAGAGACTATATGAATTGCTTATTTATTTCTCTTATAAAGATACACAGCGACTTAAATTGCCCTAACAACAAGGTTTTCGAATATGGGTTTTTAAGTGAGCTGCAGTGGTAAATAGAGACGGGATAATAGAGGAAAAGATTTCTCTGAGGTGGTTGGAGTTTATCTTTTGCATGGCATTCACATTCCACCAGAGCTTGTCTCTGCCGTTGAAACCACTGGGGTAAGTGTTTGTTGGAATAGACCTGTCTGGTGAAGGTGGAGGGGACTCAAACCAGCGTGAGGTTGTGCTTCTCCTTCCCTCTCAAGAGCCTCTGGGGTCCGATCCTAGAGAGAAAGCATGCCCAGTCTTTGGAAAGCCCACAGGCTGGTATGTGGGAAGGGTGAGAAATCAAGGAGACTTCCTGGAGGAAGTGAGGCTGGAGCGGGCCCCAGGAGGGCAGCTGTCTAGGTTTCTGCAAACAGGACTACAAAATCACTTCTCCAAGCCTCCTTCTTCTCTGTGGCAGCCCTCCAGCCAGGTTAGCTGGGAGGCCCTGGGCCGGGCAGTCAAGACACTTGGGGAGGAGGGAACGGGGTGGGTGCGTGGAGTCCAATCCTGCCTCAGTTTCCTCGTTGAGACCAGATTTTGGGCCTTTGGAGAGGGAGTGGAGGGCTATGGCTAAATATGTGGGTTTGAGGGGCACTTGGGCTCAGGACATCTTGGGCACTTGGGTTGAGCGTCTGCCTTTGGCTCAGGGCGTGATCCCGTGGTCCTGGGATCGAGTCCCACATCGGGCTCCCTGCATGGAGCCTGTTTCTCCCTCTGCCTGTGTCTCTGCCTCTCTCTGTCTCTCAGAATAAATAAATAAAATCCTAAAAAAAAAAAAAAGATGCAGGTTTGAAATCAGACCTGAGTTTGTTACTTCTACTTTGCTGCCTGCACCTCAGTCTCCTCATCTGTCAAATGAAGGTAATAGTGACACCTGCGTCATTCAGTTGTTTTGAGGCCTAAGTGAGGCTTGTAAAGTGCTTATCACAGAGCTGGCCCGGGGCAAGCGCCTGTCATTATAAACTGCCCACTGTTGTTTTTAGCTCAAGACACACCTCTCCGCCCTCGCCTCTCCCCTCCTGCCATGGTTCCTGTTGTTGACATCCTCACCAACTAGTGCAGGGATTTCAAGTATTTATATCTGTGCTGGAATTTCTCTCTGCATTGTCTAGTTAATGACCTAATTGAATCAAGGCAAACAATTTCGCTTCCCGTCCCGCGCAAGGGCAGGAAGTGGCCTGGTGCCTTCTTTACTGTGATGGAGATGATTATCAAAATATTTGATGACGATGATGCCTCCCTCCGTTAAGAGGTCTGCTCCCCCTCAGGATGGCTCCACAGGCCCCCAAAATCAAGCACCAGCCACGTGTTTGGGAAACATAAATCTTGTTGAGGATGTGGATGGGTTCGGTCACGTGTATCTGTTGGTGCCGAGTGGTATTCTGGCACCTTCTTGCCCACTGCCAGAAGGATGGTTGGAAAGACTTCCTTTGAATATTTAGAACTAGTGACCTGTGTACATATTTAGGGAGCACTAGCCAATGGGATATAAGTCAGAACCCAAGGCATAGGGACAAGGCTCCCTAGGGCAAGGAGTAGTCGGCTGTTCTCCACACCTTGGTGGTGTTGCTGGCACTGGGTTCTACCCTGCCCCTTGCAGCTTTAGGCTGGGGAAACACAGTGGTAAGGCCATGGGTTCTATGAGATACTGGGGGCTTCAGATCCCTGTCCACCACCCAGTAGCTACATGAACTGGGGTAGCCACTTAACTTGTCCTTGGCTCTAAAGTAATAGATGTACCAGAACCTGCTTCATGGGAGCATAGTCCGAATTGCACCTCATACTGTGCTGCATGTGGTAGCCACTCATATGAGCAAGCCATTATTTACTGAAGGACTTTAAAAAAGAAAACCCAAGACCCTCCCCACTCCACATCTCCAAACTTTCCTCCTCCTCTCCAGATAACAGTTAGGGCAAACAGCTGGACCCAGCCTGCCCAGGGCTCTCCCACCCCCCGGCTGCTGTTTGGGCAGTCTCTTCTACAGGGCATGTCCCCTCCCTGTCTTTGCCCTGCCTTTATCCTTTAGGACATACCTCAAGCTCCACACCTTCCATGAATTTTCTTATAGCTCCCTAACCAGTGCCCTTTAAATGCCTTATTACAGCCTCGTTATGCCTTATGTCTGCAATCACTGCTGGCCCTGGTGTGTTCCATGGAACGGCCATCTGGGGACATACTTAGTAGAAAAAGAGTTTTGGAAAAGGCTGCATACTTTATACCCATTCATACAGGACCAGTCCGCATTAGCAATTTTGAAGGCTCTGTTAAGTTCTGCAGTGAAGGAAGCAATGGAACTTTGTTTACCCCTGGACTCCCCAAACCTCTAACCATAGGACACTTTTTTTCTTCTTGGAATACTTACAGACAGGGCTTTGTGATATTCTTGGGGCTGTGGCGTTGTAGACGTCTATATGAGGATTCGGTGTGCTAGTTGTCCATTTTACAATGAAGGAAACCAAGTAACTGGCCTCAGGAAAACCTGTGCACCCCTCCGTCACCTCCTGGATCAGTGGACAGGTCCTTTGTGTGGGCATCTGGGGTTGGGTGGCAAGGAGAGGCTGGTCACGTCAGCCAAGGACCTGCTGTCTAGAAGCTTCTGTCATTGTTGAGGGGATGAGCTGGAATGTGGACTAGAGAGAGATTAACTGCCACATCATGTATCCCTGGGCCTGTGTGTAATGGGAGCCCTGGCCCTGTCCACGTCCCTGCTCAAGGAAGGACACGAGAGTCAAATGTCCTCTGAGAACACAGCACTGTTCCCTGGGCCCAGGACCCTGGAACCTGCCCACTCACTTACCATCCCCACCCCGTGGGTTTCTGAGACCCGACGGTTCGGTCTTTGCAGGGGCACAGCCAAGGAAAGCGAGAGAAGGCGGAGGAAGAGAATCACCTGTTTATCCATCATAGTCTTCCTTCCTTTCTGGGGGAAAATTCTGTCTTTTCTATTCCTCTTTTATTATCTGAAATTCTCTGGGGAGAATTACCTGATGGTAGGAATTATCTGTCGTCTTTATTCTAATTCCTGTCTGCCTAAGTTTCTTCTTGGAGTAATTGATTTTCGTAATTCCAAGCCTCCATTGAAGGCTGTTTGAGGGGAGGATGCTGGTGCAGAGGCAGGAGGATGCCTGAAAAGGCGTTTGCAGAGGCACCTGTGGCCAGCGGCAACAGGTGATGCTGGGGGTGATGATGGGGGGGGGGGCAGCGCCTGCCGACCTCAACCTTGTGTGTGTTGTAGTAGTTACCTCCGAATTTGTCCCCTCTCATGTGCTGGAGATGTGTGGGTCGCATGGGGCACACCTGACTGTGGATCGAGGGCAGGCTTATTGTAGGAAAATGAGCGGCAGGAAGGCAGGTGTCAGCTCTAATGGGCCTGGTCATCCTCACCACAGGCAGTTGGGTCCCGGCCATTGGCCTTGACCCGACCCTGACCCTGGCCCTCCCCCTCTGGCCTCCTGGAGGGCAAAGGAGGCCGCTGCGACTGCCCGGAGGCCGCTGCGACTGCCCGGAGACCCCTCAGGGAGGGCAGCCACTGTGAATTGGTCTGACCTGTCCCCTGCACAGACAGTGCAGGTGCTGCCCAGGATGCCTTAGGGGAGCGGGACGTGGGGTGGGAGGGGAGGGAGGGCGCCTCAGTGTGGGGAGCCCTGATGAGCCTGGCAGATTTATCTGCTCTGTGGATGGAAGGCCGTGTGATATCCCCTGCAAATGCCCAGAAAAAGCTGGATTTCAAATGAGTGAATGCTCAGGACGTGGGAGAAAACACTGGGACTGGAAAGTTCCTCGGGTCCCTCTCCCCTGGGGCTTGCATGGAGGAGGCAGCCCAGTGCAGGGTGGTGGGTGTGGGGGCTACAGGGGAGTCTCTCTCCTCCTGCTCCACCCTCGTCTCTCCCTCTCCCAGGGAAAAGGACCTCCAGACCTAGAGTAGGCTGCGTAACTGCCACCCTCCCCTGGGAGACCAGCACGCTGTGACTCCCTTCTCTGGCCCGCAGCCCAGGCGTCCTGTGGCGTATCCACCTCCATTTTGCTGATGAGAAAACCAAGGCTCAGGGTGATCTGTCCAAGTTGCCACAGAGGGTTCACAGTGGGGCTGGGCCTCACAGCCTTCTCCTGACTCCCAGTCCAGGACCTTGGGGAGCTGTAGTGGGGGGTAGGGGTCGCTCATCCGCTCTAAAGCATCAGGTGATTCTTCTGGTTCCATCACACCTCTTAGCTGGAACTTGGGCTGGGACTGGTTACTTGGGTCTGTCCAACCACCTACTAAACTGGGAAGCTCCTGAAGGGCAGGGGCTCTTTGTGTCTTGGGATCACCCCCCAGGGCCCAGTGCCAGGCTCCCACAGGGCAGGGGAGGGACAACCGTGCTCTTTCAGTACAGGAAACAAAGCCCCCTCGCCCCCCCCACCCACTAGCCCACATTAGAGGCAATTTTATGAGCTCATGTATATAAAGAACCCAAGGAGGCCCAATGAATCCTAACTAAATGGATTAGTTTGGATGTTGTATCTGTCCCCTCCTCTCCTTCCAGCTCTAAGTTTCTCCACTGAAGTGGGAGTGGGAGGAGGGGGATTCCCAAAGAAATTGGGGTGCTGGCCCTGGCGAAGGGGGAGCAAACACAGGCAAAAACAACAAAGACCCATAAATACTATGCATGGGTCATGAGTGGTCAGCAAATTCATTGGACTTTTGTAGAAACTCTTTTTTTTTTCTTTAAAGATTCTACTTATGGGCAGCCCTGGTGGCGCAGCGCTTTAGTGCCGCCTGCAGCCAGCTGTGATCCTGGAGACCCGTGATCGAGTCCCCCATCGGGCTCCCTGTATGGAGCCTGCTTCTCCCTCTGCCTGTGTCTCTGCCCCTCTCTCCTTCTGTCTCTATGAATAAATAAAATCTTTTAAAAAAATAAAGATTCTACTTATTTATTCATGAGACACAGAGAGAGGCAGAGACACAGGCAGAGGGAGAAGCAGGCTCCCAGGGGAGAGCCCGATGCAGGACTCCATCCCAGGACCCTGGGATCACAACCTGAGCCGAAGGCAGACGCTCCACCACTGAGCCACCCAGGCGTCCTGTAAACACTTTCTTTTTCTTTTCAGAGAATGAATTTACATTGGAGACACAATATCCATGTGGTCTGCACATCGTCTCCCACAAGGGAAACAAAACAAACCTTGGGCGCTGAGAGGATCTGAAGCCAGATGCCATAGTCACTTAGCAATACGTGCCCAAGCTCTGGCAGTGCAGGTGGGGAGGCTGTGTGTGCTGTGTTGGCCAGCCCTAGTCTGGTCTGAGTTTTGGTGTTACAGAAGTGCTTTCAAGGACTGAAAACAATTGGGTTGAACCTAAAGAATTTTGAAAGATTCCTCCAAACTTTAAAATGTCAAATATGGGACGCCTGGGTGGCAGCGATGGAGCCTTTGGCTCAGGGCGTGATCCTGGAGTCCCGGGATCGAGTCCCACATCAGGCTCCCTGCATGGAGCCTGCTTCTCCCTCTGCCTGTGTCTCTGCCTCTCTCTATGTCTCATGAATAAATAAATAAAATCTTTAAAAAATAAAATTAAAGAAAATGTCAAATATATGTGCTTTCTGGCCAGATATGATACTCTCCTATATAACTGATGGATATGTTATAATGTGATGGAACCTGATTATGGGGTGATTGTTGGGGGTGTGTGGCTTCTGCACTCTGAGGCTCCAGGGAGGCCTTCTCATCCCTGGACTGTGACAACAGTGAGCTACATAGCTCTTGCCTGGAGGGGCACATATTTATTGAGGGCCTGCATGTGCCAGGCACTGTTTCAGTGCAGGTTGACAACTGGTATGATTTCAGAAACTCCCATAAACCAGCTCTGGTGCCTGAAATTCCACCATTAGTGACTGATTCCTTTGGGTGAAGCATTGTACGCTTTAGCTTAGGTGTTAAGTACTCAGGAGATACCGAATGGGGATCTCGTCCATCTCTAAAGCCTTCCTTGGGTTAGAAGTTATGATGTGGAAGTGTGGAAATAGAAGAGTTAAACAGGGGACCAGGATACAACATGGGGTTGGGGCGGAAGTCAAGGTTTGCACATTGTACGTCATTGTGTCTACCCCACCCTGAGTGCTAAACTTAGCAACAGTCAGAAATTTTAGTCATCACATCACTTTTAGTGGTCATTGTTTTCCAAGTTTGGATCCTAAAGGCAGAACGAGAACTAAAGGTCCTTCCCGGCTCTGGCCCCCTGCTGCAGCCTTCCAGATCCTTCCGTTCTGAGGGGCAGCTCCTACTCCAGCCATCTGGGGCCAGCTGCTGGAGGAAGTTGCTAGAGCTACTGTCCCACTCTGCCCAGCTGGAAGGACAGTTGTCTGCTTCTAGCTGGTCCCCTTCTGGCCCTCTGAGAACCCCTTCCCCCAGAAACTATCCGACGCTGACTAGTCAGCAAACGCTGCCCCCCTCCCCCCTCACAGTGGTTAAAATGGTTAAAAGGATGTGCAGGCAGGCTTTGGAGTCCAACTGGGATCAGGCTGGGGGACTGAGCCACTCTGCCAACTTTCTTCTCTTTAAAGGGGGTAACAGTACTAGCTCCAGGGGGGTTGGGAGGTGTCTGTGAGGTCAATGATGCATGTCAGGGCCCAAGTTCAAGGCCTAGCATGGAAGAGGAACTCAATATGCAGGATCTTCTGTCATTATAATATCACCACTGCTCAGGGCTTTGGCCACCCTTCCTGGGGTCGGTACGGGGTCTCCAGCTGCTTGACTCTTGCCTTCCCAGACACTGCGGCCTCCAGGATCCTCACAGATGCTCCCAGCCCCACCTGCGTGTGCTTCTCTTTCTCCCTGCCAGCTCTCACCTGGGAGCCCCATTCATCCCGGGGGTGTCGTGACTCCTGTACCTGGATTCTTCCCATTCTCGATTGTAAATCTCCTACCATGATCCTCTTTCCTGAGTTCCAGATGCAGAAGTGATTTTCACCAGATGCTCTAAGGGCACATTGATGATTGTCCAACAGGGAGGTCCTTTTCTTTCTGCTGAAACTACTTCCTCTCACCCTAATCGACCTTGCCCCTCCCCAGCTTCCTTCTTTCTCAGATGAGGTTGCACTGGCCAACTCAGGGCCAGGGACTCCCAGGCTGGTGGTTTCCCTCCCTTCCCTCCTTCCTCCTTCGTGCCAGACTCGTGGCTCCCCTTGGCCCTGGCTCCTGCCTCCGCCCCTGCCCCACTGTCCACTGGGGATAACCAGCCTGCAGGCTCCTGTCACATGGCCTGCTTCCCCATCCCTGATCCTCCTCCACTCGGCTTCCAGGGGAGCTTTCTAAACCTTGTTCAGACCACTCTCTCCTCTGCTCAGGGGTCTTGAGGGTCTCTCTATTGTCTCTGAGATCTCTCCATACTTCTGAGGTCGATTTTCAGGGACCTCCAAACTCTGGTAGGAGCCTGCGTGCCCATGGCGCCTTTCTCTGCACCCGGGAGCTTAGCCAGCTGAATACTCCATGGGCTCCTCTCTGTCCTGCTGCTATGACTTTGTTCTCAAGGTCTCCCTGCCTGGAATGCTGTCCCTCAGCCTCATGCCTACCTGTCCAGATCCTACCCTTGTCTGATCCGATTCACAAAGCCAGAATGGGGTGCAGGTCCTCCTGCCTCCAACCAGAATAGCATGGCTATTTGTACTTTTTACCTTTCCCTTGACTCCCCGGCAATGTTCCTCCTGTAGAATCTATAGCATTTGCAGCTTGACTGATTGGGGCTCAGCCTGGAAATCTCTGGTATCTATCAGAGAAAGGCCTGGCCTGGCTAGGAGGACCACCTCTCCGGAGGCAGTGGGTGCCTATGGAAGTGCAGGACTTGAAGGGGGCCAGAATGGGGACCCCCAGTACCCGATACAGACCTAGTTGTACTTCTTACGATTCAGGATCTGGAAGTTCACGTGGGTTTGTTAGATGCTGAGGGCCCAGGGACTGTGAGCCCTACCCCTGCTTGTGCAAGGGGCCTCTGCCTCCCCATCTCTCTGCTGAGAGGTGACATATCTACTTCGCAGGGCCAATGCTGCCGGTGGATTGAGCAATGGTGTCGGTGAAAGAAAAACAGAGGTGGACAAAGTAATAATTAACAGATGTCAATTGTTAATAGCTTAAAAATACCACCAGCACTCCACCCTCACCCCGGGGTGGGGGGAGGAGACCACACGGTCACTTGGCCTCTTGGAGGGGATTGATTCACATGCCTGTGCTTGGGACAGGTTTGGGAGAGAGAGAGACAGAGAGACAGAGACAGGCACTGTGGGGTGTGTGGGGCAGCAAGGCGGGAATAAGTGCCACCGGCCAGGCTGCTGAGCTCTGACTTACTTTGATTCCTGGGGGATTTCTTGAGGTGAAGACAGTGTCTGCTGAGTTAAAGGGCGAGATCAGAGGGATGCTTGGAGAGCATACAGATCTGTCCTGTCCAGGCTGGCCCGTTTCGTGGGGTCCTGGCTGCGGTCCATCCTGCTTGGCTGCGGGCTGCTGCTGCTAGGGCTCACTCCTGTTTGCTCTGCTCTGCTCTTTACTAAGTAGCCAGTAGCCAGTGCATGTGTGCTGTTCAACTTTCCTGGAGGCTGGTTCCTGTTGCTCCCGATTCCCACTGCCCCTAGAGTCACAGCTAACCTGGTCTGGGCCCCTGATCTTGATCCACCTGGCTTCCCTCACCTCCCTGTCCTCATCGCTCTTCACCCACCCAGGCTCTCCTTACTTCTTCTCTTGCCTGTGAGTCCTGTCCTCTTCTGGACCTTGCCTGGGCTGCTCCTCTGGTCTGGACCCCTCTCCTCCTTGGAATGTCCTGATTCAGTTCTCACCTTAAGTATTCCTCCTTTGGGACCATGTGTCTGATAAACGGAGACCCCTCTCCCCATCAGCCCCTGCCATGACACCTCTTTTTCCTTTTAGAGCATACATCACAGTTTTATAGATACGTGTACGTGGTTGTGTATTTATAGTTTCTTAATGCTGGTTTTCATGTCTTCCCAATGGACTGAAAGCCCTTGAGGGCTGAGAGGCTCCCTGTCTGGCTTTTTGCCATTGGTGCTTGACATGGTTTCTGGTTCCTAGTAGGACCTTAGCAAGCCTTTGTCAGATACGTGCATGAATGAGTACATGAAGGCCTCTGGAGAGGTCCATAGGAGTGACCTGCGTCTCGGTTTGCCTTGGACTAAGGGGGTCCCAGGGTATGGGTTTTAGTTTTAAAACCAGGACAGGGGATGCCTGGGTGGCTCAGTCAATTAAGCATCTGCCTTCGGCTCAGGTCATGATCTCAGGGACCTGGGATCGAGTCCCACATCAGGGTCCCTGCTTGGAGGGGAGTCTGTTTCTCCCTCTCCCTCTGCTTGTGCTGTCTCGATCTCTCTCTCTCTGTCAAAAAAATAAATAAAATCTTTAAAAAAAAAGAATAATAATAATAAACAAATAAAACCAGGACAGTGGCAGGGAAACTGGGATGAGCTGACATGCCGCCCTTGACTCAAGTGTCCATCCCTAGAGGACTGGGTTTTTTTGAGGTTCAGATACTTTTTGATGTTAGAACCTAGGCTGGTGGAGGGGTTCTTAAGGGCTAATGGGGGTGAGCCCAGGGGTGTGGGCATGGGGGTACGGGCCAGGCGGGCTGCGACTCCCCACCTGCTGCTAAGCACTGAATTCCAGCCTTGTGCCATCCCTGTTAAGTGAGTGCCCAGCTCTCCTGACCCCCAGATGGCAAGTGGGATTAGCTTGACTCGCCCAAGTTCAGCTCCAGATGGCAGAGCCAGGGTCCTTGCTCTGACAGAATGGCTAGTCCCCGCATATATTAGTCTGCGAGGGTTGCCATGAAAATTAGCACAGACTGGGTGGCTTAAACAGTAGACATTTATCTATCTATCTATCTATCTATCTATTTATTTATTATTTTTTAAAAGATTTATTTATTCATGAGAGAGAGAGAGAGAGAGAGAGGCAGAGACATAGGCAGAGGGAGAAGCAGGCTCTTCGCAGGAGCCGTACGCAGGACTCGATCCCAGATCCCGGGATCATGACCTGAACCAAAGGCAGCCGCCCAACTGCTGAGCCACCCAGGTGTCCCAACAGTAGACATTTATTTTCTCACAGTTCTGGAGTCTGGAAGCCCAAGATCATGGGGGCAGCCGGGCTGGTTCCAATGAGGACTCTGTCCTTGACTTGGAGAGGGCTACCCTCTCACGTCTTCATATGGCTGTCCTCTGGGCACCTGGGACCCTGGTGTCCTTTCAGAGTGTCCAATTTCCAAGGAAGGAAAGGATACCAGTCAGATTAGATGAAGCCCTAATGGCTTTATTTTACCTTTGTCACCTCTTTAAAGACCTTATTTCAAATGCAGTTTCATTCTGAGGTACTGGGAATTGGAATGCCAATCCAAGGTGGACTTTAAGGGAACGCATTTCACTCTAGGCCATTTCTGCCCCCAACCAGAGCCGGCACCCAAGGGGGTGACGGTGCCAGGGCAGCAGAGCTTTCCCCAAGCAAGAGGCTTCCTCTTCTCGGAGGCTGGGGCCCCCCTAAGAGTAGGTTTTATGCTTTTTAGGTTTTTTGTTTTTTTTATTTTTTTTTATTTATTTATTTATTTATTTATTTATTTATTTATTTATTTTTTTTTTGCTTTTTAGGTTTTATCAGTTTTCAAACGTTTCTCCAAAACGTTTGGCTTTTTCATTTTTCTTCCACATTTGCATATGCTTCCAAGAGCGAAGCCATCTCTCTGTCCTCTCACCTGCCTCGGGTCGAGCCCAGTCGGTTTTGTCTGGACTGCAGTTCCAGGCCTTGGGTTCGCTCCTGGTGCAACCAGACATGCTCACAGTGCACCTCTGGCCCCCTCTTCCTCACTGCGTGGCCCTGGCTCGGGGCTTGCTCCGTCATCCCTGAAGCAGCTCCTCCGGGCACAGTCCATGGTTGCCTGCCCCTGTGCCCCGGACTGCCCAGAGCAGGAGCAGGTCTTGCTCCTGGTAGTCCCCAGACCAGGTCAGCACTGGCACAGTGTGGGAATCGCAAAGATTCATGGAAAGGAGGCTGGAAGGAACCTGAGCAGCAGGTTGGGGTGCTTGCTGAGAGAGTTGGGATAGACTGTGGACAGCCAAATCCAGGCTGTGCCACTGACCAGGTGCCTTGTACAAGTCAGGCCACTTTTCTGGGTCTCAGTTTGTTCATCTGTAAAATGGGGAGGTGATAATAACTACCATCTGGGATTGTTGAGAAAACGAAATGATAGGAACTTATTGGAAGCATTTACTATGGTGCCAGGTAAGTACTAAGTGCTCCATAAGTGCTAATTTCTGTTATTTGGGGATGTAGTGGTTTTGGAGAAGAGCATGCATCTATGAAAGGCCTTCCTGGGCAACTCTGAGGCTAATCATTCCTTCCTTCATCAAGGCCACGGCCAGGGGGCCAGAGGAGAGGGGGCTCCCTTGCTGTGCCACCCAGCCCCTCTGTGAAGTGGCTGTGTCCCTTGCCTCCTCTCGGCTAGCTGTCCCTGTTTGTTATGGCGAGGAAGAAAGAATCCCTACAGACTATGGCCTAGGTCCTAGGTCCTCTCTCTCAGAACCATCGGCATTCATACAATGCCCCTGGGAGACAGGTACTATTATTATTCTCTGCCTCCATTCTGCAAGGGAGAAAACAGAGAGGTAAGGCTATTTGCCCAGATCACACAGCCTGCCTCCAGAATGGCTGGTGTCCAAGTCCCAGGTGGTGCTGAGGCTGCGTGTGGGCTCCAGGGATGTTTGGGCCAGTGGGACAGCAGGCTGAAGGAGAGTTTCTTGCCTTTTTTCTTCTTTTTAAATTATGGCTGCTCTGAATTCTGCATTGTTGCTCCCTGAGGCTACCAGAGGTAGGGTGGCTAGACAGATTCCGGATTCTGGCCTATAGCCCTATTTGTTATGAATCGTATGGTGTGTGTGTTTTTGGATGTGAATTAGTTGCCTACATTTAAGTCTGGAGGAGTTTTTTTGGTTTGTTTTTTTGTGTTTAAAGTTTTATTTATTTATGTAATCTCTACACCCAACGTGGGGCTCGAACTCAGAACCCTGAGATCCAGAACCACGTGTTCTTTTTCTGCCTGAGCCATCCAGGTGGCCCTAAGTCAGGAGTTTTACATTAAAATCCAGTAGCTGCTTTGAAACTGGATCATCTGTCCATCCTGGACCTGCCTTCCAGTAGCACCACCATGGGCTGCCGTGTGCCTGCTCCATCTAGGCTGGCCCCGCCTGCTTGGCTCCTTTGCTCCCCTTCCTGGCTCATGCTGGCATTTGCTTTCCCAATTCCTGAGCTTGGGGAGCTACAGGGCCCGGGCTCGCATTGGGGTGTGGGCCCAGGAGCCCCTCTGAGGAGCTCAGTGCTGCTAAGGGTTGGCGGAATCATAATTTAAGGCAAAATGAGTGGCCCCAGAGAGATGTGCGGACAGAGCTTTGGGGCTGTTAGAAATGTTAACGTGTTCAGTAGGGCATCCGTGGACTTGGCACATGTTGAGTGAGCTCTTGCCCTATGCCAGGCACTGGCCAATGCTGGCGGCTACAGAGAGATATTTAGGACGTAGAGTGTCCTCAGAGAGTCTGTGTTTCAGAGGGTGAGGGTACCTGGAATGTGCTGTCAGAGAGGATGGTGTCTGAACAGTGGAGGTGCGGGGACGTCCCAATCAGACGGGAGGGTGTGAGCGGAGGCCTAGGGCTGGGATATCAGAGGGCTCCCCAGTGGCATGAGCTGCAGCCCGGTGGCCCCCACTTTCTGCACCTTGCCACTGAGAGTAGGCTTGGACCTAGGACTCACCCAAAAGCGATGAAGGCACAGGGAAGTTCACCAGGAGTGGTGCGGACTTTGGGGGTGCTGCAATTTTTCATTTCCAAAGGCATTTCCTCCGTTCTCCTTTCTTTCTCCCTCTCTCTCCTTTTTAATGGATTTTATTTCTGAGAGCAGTTTTAGGTTCCCAGCAAACGTGAGTGGGAAGTACAGAGCTTTCCCATAGACTCCCCCTTCCCTGCCAAACGAAGCCTCCTCTGCCATCAACATCCGTACGCACCAGGATCTGCATTATAATACGTAAAAACAGCACACTCTGTGACTTAACACGAAAGCAGTGTGGAAAGATATAGAATGAAGACTAAGCCTCTCCCCTTTCTTGCCCCCTCCAACACACGCGTACACACACACTCCCCAGAATAACTACTGGTTTTTTTTTTTTTTTTGAAGAATATGCAAGAACCTGTTCTCTTGCATGCTTCTACCAGCCTGCCGTCCAGGGGGTGTCCCACGTACCCTCCATCCTTGTATCACAGAGCATCGGTCCACACGTGTCCACCTCCCGCTGCAGGACAGTCACGCGGGATCCCATTTTCGGAAGGGCCTGTGATTCAGCCAGGTCCTCAGCGATGGACATGGGGGCTGTTTACGGTGGTTTTTTTTCCTGCCACAAACGGGCGCAGAAACATCCCCGTACATCTGTTCTCACGTGCTTGTGAGAGTTAATCTGAGGGATGGGATGTAGAAGGAAAATATATCAATTTAAAATGGACATTTTGTGGATCTTCACTTTTGATACACTTTGCTGAATTGCCCTCCACAGAGGTGGCGGCGTCAGGAGTCCTGCCCTCCGTGTGGGTGAGAGTTGGTTTCCCCGTCATCTTCCCGGGCATCAAGCGCTGCGGTAGAGTTCGGGTGTGTTCCTTGGGTGGGACCCAGGCAGGAGCTGGGGCGGGGGTCTCTTTCATGCTCTTTCACGCTCTTTCATGCTCTTTCATGCTCTTTCACGCTCTTTCACGCTCTCACATACACACGTGTACCCGGAGCAGATATGTGAGGCCGTTGGACCGTGTTTAGACGATCGTTTGTCATTTGGCAACTTGCTTTCCTCGCCGAGGTATCTTCGGAAGGTTTCCCCAGTCGGAGCATGGACCGCCACCCCGTTTCTCTCTGCCACGGGAGATCTCTGCGGCTGTCAGGCTCCGGTGCCCTCCGTCCGGGGTGAGCACGTTTCCTAGCAGAGTGCTTGTGGCCGGGAATGGCACCGCTGTTATTCCTGCCGTGAGCCTGGAGCAGAAGTCGTGGTGCTGCCTTGGCTTTGAAAACAGGTCTGGCTCCTCAGTGGATTCTTTGAGAATGACTGTGGGTCCAGCGCATCTGCTGACTTTGTCTCTCCAGCCCAAGGCTCTCCTCTGCTCAGAGTGGCTTCAGAGTTAGCCCCTAGCCCCCCTTCACCGTCCTGGTTGGCAGTGGGCTGGGCCCCATCCCGATGGTCCTAGAGCAGCTGCCCCCTGCCTGCCTATGGACCGACCTCCCTCTGGTGGAGGGTTGGCATGAGCCATGGCTCACTCATTCATCTGCCAGCATGGTTTTCCTCATTTTTCCTCCTGGAAGAGCCCCCGTTGGGTGTCTGTGTTTGGCTGAGGGTGTGGTGATAGAGGTGACAAAGAAAAAGACTCACTTAGCCCTACCCACAGGCAGTGCTAGTGGCCATCCCTTGGCAGCTTCTGCCAAGCCCTGGGAGGCACTGGAAGACTTTCACAGAGAGTGGGTAGTCAGGGAAGCCTTCCTGGAGGAAGCGAGACCAGGACCAGTCGGATTTGGAGACAAGTCTCTGAGGGAGCCCTGAGCGGAGCCGGGAAAGGGAGGGAGGGGCCTTAAAAACCTCCTTTAGGGAGACTCTCTGGACACCTGTGGCTGCAGAGGGGACCACATGGAGGCTGAAAAGCTGCTAATGGGGAGATTTGGAGCCAGTCTGGTCTCAAACCTTGGCTCTGTGTTTCTAGCTGTGCTCCTTAGGCTAATCACTTAACCTCTCTGAGCCTGTTACCATGGCTATAAATGGGATACTGACAGGGCTGACCTCCTGCCCGGACAGTTGTTGGCACAGACTTGCACGAAGTACCTGGTAGGGGCTACCATGCAGGTGACTCAATCTCCTGGGAATGGGGTAAGGACTAGAGTTGGCAGTGGGGTCTAGGTGAGGCCAGAGACACCTCCCTAGTGGAGTCCATAGGACTTGGTGAGGGACTTCTGCTGGTGAAGGCAACAGAGGTGACAGGTTGACTTCCTTTCCCTCTTGGGTCCCACCCCCACTTGGGGAGCACTAACTGGGGGCCCTGTCTACAAAAAGCAATCTATTCATGGACAGTGGATAGGTCAGGGGTCTCTGGGGGCAAGACCCAGGGTAAAAGGTGGCCCTGGGAGTGGGGTGGTCCCAGAAGGAGGAGATCCCAGCTTGCCGGTGACAGAGGGCAGGGAGGGGTTGACAGTCGGCCCCTAGGCTTGGCGCTACACTCAGAAAATATGGCCAGAGATGATTTCTGAGCAGCCTTTGGGCGCATCCTCACGGTGCCCTTTTTTCCTGGGTAATTAATGGTGCTTTTATCCTGAGAGGGTGGTGGTGGGTAGCAGGGTGGATGGGTAGGCGCCGGGCAGACAGTGTGAGCCCACTCCAGCCTTCCTTGGAGATTTATCACCTGTCAGCCCTGGTCTTTCGAGACATTAAACACATTTCCTGGGAGGCAGCCAGGGGCCTTGAGGGCCTGAGCTGGGCTGTCTGGGGCACAGCAGCTCCAAGGGGCCTCTGTGAAGCCTAACGCCCTAAAGGGATTTGGGATAAGCCCGAACAACTAGGCCATGGGTTTGGGCCCTGGTTCCTCCATGGTCATACCGAGGTAGGTGGGTAGAGATGGGGCTCTGAGAAGGTCAGAGACATGCCAGGCAGCACACAGCCAGAATCTGGGCTCCAGGACAAACCCTATTGTTTCCCCTCTAAGCCAGGGGTTCTTAACCAGGAACTCCAGGAGTCTCTGGGTGGAATCCAAGAATGTGGACAGGAAAAAAAAAAAACCCACCGTTATTTTCTCTGACCTCTGTTTACAGTTACAAAGTATAATTCTTCCAATTGCAAATGTAGGTGATAAATTACAGGGGCATTAGCCCTTCTGTGATTTCATAGAAATCCTAGAAATCAGAGACACATCACGATCACATCATCGTATAGTTTTGTGGGTGTCTTGAGATAACACATTTGTTCATACTTCAAAATAACAGTAGTGGGCAGCCCCGGTGGCGCAGCGGTTTAGCACCGCCTGCAGCCCGGGGTGTGATCCTGGAGACCCGGGATCGAGTCCCACGTCGGGTTCCCTGCATGGAGCCTGCTTCTCCCTCTGCCTGTGTCTCTGCCTCTCTCTCGCTCTCTCTGAATGAATAAATAAATAAATAAATCTTAAAAAAAATTTGTTTAAAAAAAAACCAAAATAACAGTAGTTATTAGAACTAGATCTTGTTATTTAAAGCATTAATAAAACTCACATGTTGTTATAAATGTTTTTATAATAGTTTGATCAGTATATTACAATGTAATTGGTTTCCTTTGTAATCCTTGGTATTTTACTTTATGCATCTAAAAACATTTTTCCAAGAAGGGAGTCTTAGGCCTTTCTCCATGGGGATCCATGGCCCCCCAAAAAGGGCTCATGGACTGGGCACTCAGGGCCCTCTGGCCTCCCCTCACTCACAAGGCCAAGGTGTCATGTTGTCAAGTAGACCACATCTGCATCAAGCCAGCCGAATCCCCATGCCCAGCTGTATGCAGAGCTCCCAGGAAAGAGCTTCTAGAGGAAGGAGACCCTGCCCCCCAGGAGCTCCTGGGCTTGTTGGGGGTTGGGGCAGGGGAGGAAAGACTTCCCTGCTAGGAGGGAGCAGCCATTTCTGCTGTAGAGTCCTGATCCTGGGATGGCTTCATGCAGAAAATGGCTTTGGATTTGGGCCTTGAGAGTCTTGGAATAAGAGGTACAGGGAAAGCATGTCAGGCAAAGGGAGCAGCGTGAGCAAAGGCATGGCAATGCGGATGGGAAGGCTGGGGCAAAGGTGGTGAATATGGAGGAGGTGGTGGAAGGGAGCACCGAGGGGGAGGAGGGGAGTGGGAGCTAGGCGAAGGAGCTTGCAGGACTCCTGGGTGGCTCAGCAGTTGAGCACCTGCTTTTGGCTCAGGTTGTGATCCCGGGGTAACGGAATCGAGTCCCACATCGGGTTCCCTGCATGGAGCCTACTTCTCCCTCTGCCTGTGTCTCTGCCTCTCTCTGTGTGTCTCTTGTGAATAAATAGATAGAATCTTAAAAAAAAAAAAAAAAAAAAAAAGAAAGAAAAAGAAAAAAAGAAGCTCGCACCCTGGGCTGTTGGCCAGGAGACTGGCAAGGGTTTTAGCAGCTGAGTGAGGTGATCAGATCTGGGCTCTGGGATAGTTGCTCTGGCTGCTGGGTGGAGGAAGGGCTGGAGAGGATGGGGTGGCAGGCTGAGCCATCGATGAGACTGCGAGACAGGGCAGGCTTCTGGTAGGAGACGGGAAGGCCTAAAGTGAGCCCAAACGGAGGGGCATTGGGGAGGTAGGAGCAAGAGTTGTCCCAGCTGTGGGATTAGGTGGGGTGGGAGGGCCCTGAGACGTCAGGCACTAGAGCCTGACCACCAGCATTGAATCCTGGTCCCGTAGGTTGTTGGCTGCATGGCCTTGGTATGTGGATTACGCTCGGAAGGTTTCACTCCCTCAGCCGAGCCCTGTGATGATAACAGCCTCCCTGGCAGGGTGGCGTGGGTATGACAGAGGATGATGTGTTTAAAGCTCAGCGTGGTGCCTAGCACGGAGGAAGCGGTGGACATGCCCTAGCCATGACAGTTCTTTGTTTTTTTTTTTTTATAGTTTTATTTATTTATTCATGAGAGACACAGAGAAGGCAGAGACACAGGCAGAGGGAGAAGCAGGCTCCATGCGGGGAACCCGATGTGGGGCTCGATCTCGGGGACCTGAGCCAAAGGCAGACACTCAACCGCTGAGCCACCCAGGTGCTGCATCCTGACAGTTTTTATCACCAGTAAGAAAACAGATGGTTCTGAGGACCCATTGGATGGGAGGGCCTTCAGGGAGAGAAGCCAGTCGCCAATCTCAGACCAGCACCAGCGTCGGAGATCAGACCCTCCCTGCTTGGGCCCTGGGCACTGCTGTCTTCCCCCTGTCCCGAGGGCTGTGGCAGGGCTGTCTCCTCCCTGATGTCACCTCCCCAACCTGGCTTTCTCTCAGCAGGGCTTCCTCTGGCCCCTCAAGTATAGCTACCTCGACTCCACAGAAAGAGTCAAGCAAAACCCATGTCTCTTACCAACACCACTGGCCACATCAGACCCAGGCCTTCCCCTCCAGGAATTCCCGGTACTGGGAGGTGTGGAGAATGAGAGGGTGCCCAGAGAGATGACCTTGGGAGCTCTCTTTGATTCCAAGTCCTAAAGCAGGAAGAGGCTAGACCAGCGTCCTGCACGCAGCGTCCAGGAGCCCTCGTGGAGCCGGGGTGCCAGGGACAAGGTGGGCGAGGGGCCAGGGCAGGGTCTTCCAACATGCATGCTCCTGCATTCCCCCTGGGACCCCTGCCAGGCACTGCCACCCCCGGCAAGGAGGCTTCCCTGCCTCCCCAGGGCAAGGGCTTCCACCCTCAGCTGTGCTGAGTGATTGTCTGCTTAGGGCAGTGGGAGCCCACCGACACTGGAGAATAAATTTGTTGTGTTTTGTAGTGCATGAAGAAGCATATTTGGGGGGTTTAATCTTCTTAATAAATCGTTCTCAGATTGTACGCTATTAAACCCCTGGAAAATTCATGAGCACGCTGGGAATAGAGACCTCATTGGGAAGGTTTGACATGAACAACACAATAAACGTAGCTTCTAAATTGGGTCAGGGAAGCCTCCAAGGCCCAGAGAGGACATTCCTGCTAGCTAGCTCTGTCCTCCCCAGGCCTATAAATTAATCATACACACAAAGGGGGCCTTGTCTGCTCTTGTCAGAGCCAGGGGGTGGGGGTGGTGTCTGTGCCCACTGACCCACCCCCACTCCCACCTCAGATGCAAACAGAGCTCGGGTGAGGCCTTTTAGCTTCTGTGCTTTGTTACTTCTCTGTCTCCAGAGCAAAGTGGGTGTACATTTCAGCAAGAGAGATGTGGGTTAGATAGGGGGAAGAACTTCCTGGCTGACCATGGGGTGGTGTGAAATCCTGGAACGGGCTACTCAGGGAACTCCAGGAGACTCTTTTCTTTAAGGCTTTTAAGACCTGGCAGGCTCTGTCTCCCGTTGGCACTCTGGGGCTACTGTCCTGTGACGGCAGTGACCAGAACAGACATTGCCCCAGGCTCTGGTGTCAGGAGCCAGGCTGGCAAGTGCCTCTTGCTGGGCCATTTTGGGGCATTTATCACCCGCCTGGCCTGAGAGGCCCAACTGATTGGACACGGGGCCGATAGCCTCTAGACCTGAACCCTCACCATGGCCTAGCCACGTGGCATTTGGAAAAAGGGAAGTCGAGTTAAGTCTCTGTGTGGTTCCCGAGCTTCTGTGAAGCCTCAGGGGGTCCCCTTCCTTTCCTAATGTCCTCTACCTATTAGAATCCTACTCAGAGTCCTGGCCTAGATGCCACCTCCTCTATGAAGCCTTCCTTGATCTCTGCCTGCCCTGCCAGTCAGGATTATGCTTCCTTCCTTATGCTTCCTCTGCCTTGAGCCCTTATTGGTGGGTCCCCGTGGGAATTCGTGTTTCCTACCAGACTGTCGGCTCCCTGAGAACAGGGACTGTTTGCACCCTCTTGGGCTCAGACAGTGTCCCTCACAGGACTGTGCTGGTGTTTGCATGGGTTTTCACATGCTGACTCCTGAGAAGTGCCTCTTATTCCCAATGCCAGCTGTGGGAATCCCAGCCTCTCGACCCAGGAGCAGAGTGGGGGACAGAAGGGCAGGCCCAGGACGGAGTCCCTGGCAGGCCGTGGCTGACCCTGTCTTCAGTCACTTGGTTCCGACATTTCACAAGTCTTGATTCGTTTTTCTCTGAGCCTGTGTCAAGACTTCTGATTCCGCAGGTCTTTGGAGGGAAGCGAAATGGCCCTCAAGTGTACACAGGAGCTGCCATGGCCCCAGGCATCCCCTTGCACGTGGAAACCAGCCCTGTCCTAGCACAAGCCTGGGCAGGTGCAGCCTCTGTGAGCGTTTTGGAAGGGGTGACGTGTCGGTCTGAGGCTGGGCAGGCAGTGGGGGTGAAGTTCACTGTCAGCAGGAGAGAAAGGAGGGAGGCCCTGGTGTGGAGGAAGGAGAGACCTTTCTTCCTCTGGGAAGAGCACATTGGGGAGGTGTTCCTGGGTAGCCCACCGGACCATAAAGGGAGGGGGATGGGTCTCGGTGGAACAGGAGAAGGCAATGGACAGCCCAGTGGGTGCCTCTGGCCCCAGCCCCAGCCCCAGCCCCAGCCCCAGTCTCCATGGGCTAGGAGGAAGCTATTCCTCCCCGCTGGCCACCCCCACGTGGCCTGGGCTGCTCCCCGCTGACTCGGGCCTCACAGGTATCCTCAGCCACCTCAGCCAACATCAGGTGCTGGCTGGGCCACGGCCCCCCCCCCCATGTATCAGGAGCCGTGGGTGTGTGTGTGTGTGTGTGTGTGGGTGGGTGGGTGAGGGTGTGGGTGTCGGTGTGTATCAGGGAAGCTGGTGGCCCCAGACTCCAGGTGGAGCTGGCCTGATGCGGGCAGTCGATGCCTCAGGAGGTCAGCAGGTGGAGAAAGAGAGCCATGAGACCTATGGGGTCAAGGAGGCCTTCAGGCTATTCATTGGATGGCGCCTAAAAATAATCCTGGACTCCCCACTGCACTTCAGAATTTTCCAAGCTCTCTCAGACTTGCAAACTCATTTCAGTCTCCGACAGCCCTGGAGGAAGTGAGTGCCATTCTTACTTGACCATGGGGAAGACAGAGTCCTGGAGCAAATTTGTGGAGAGCCGGCAGCGGCAGTGGCAGCCAGCTGGTGGTAGAACCCCGGCTGGAGCCCCAGGACTCTGTGGCCTCCTATGGACCTGCTTGGACATGGAGTGAGGAGGACATTGGCTCTGCCTGTGGCAAGGAAGGTCGGGTGGCAGATGAACAAATGCAGTGGAGGAGTGGGGAGTTCGGATGGGGTGGGGGTGGCATCAGCGGGGACCTCCTGCGGGCTGCCTTGCAGCCAGGCCTTGGGAAAGGCAGGACGCCACAAAGCAGAGAGTGTGGGGCAGGGAGATCGGACGCCGTCTGAACACAGGGCACTGGTGGGTGAAGATAAGACAGAGGCGGGTACGTTTGGATCCAGCCAGCTCTCGAAGTCTTGACTCCCCAGCCTGAGCCACTCCTGCAGGACCCGGCAGGCACTCTGAGCAGGAGAATCCCATTGGGAGAAGCTGCCTTGGAGGGCCCTGGGGGCAGTCCCAGGCCCAGGGGTCTTGGGGGGATAGAACGAGGCTGCACCAGCCCCTGGCTGCACCCTAGAGGTCCCTTCTCCGTCCTCATTCTCCTGGCCAGACCTCTTGCCCTAACCGGCTTTTATGCTCCTTTTAGCATAAAGAAGAGAGAGACTTGCCTGTTAAGATGGCAAAGTTATTGAGAGGAAAACAATTGGAGGAAGAGTGGTAGTTGGCACGGAAACTATAAAGCAGGGGCAGAAACTTTCAGGTGCTGGAGCAGAGCAGCAGACCGAGTGGCGAAGGCCGCAGGTAGGGGAGAGGGGACCCAGCCCAGGCCAGCCTGGAAGGCCCTCCACTTGATGCCCCACGGGGATCTGTGCACCCAGGAGCAGGAGGGCCGCCTGGTTGCTCCCAAGCCTCGGGGTGAGGTGCCTGGTTCCGGAGTGAGCCCGGGTCTTCTGTCCAGACCCCAGCACGGTTCAGAGCTAGCCATCAAAGAGCGCAGAGCAGCACAGAGGCTCCCTGCAGGTCTTTGCATGATGTCTTATTTCACTGTTCTAACACGCAGAAATGACTCGGCCCCGGACTGGACAGTTTATAAGGCAGCTTCCAGCATGTTGCCTCATGCAAGTGCTGTGATAATCCTGGGCAGGCAGTATTCATATTCTACAGAGTGGGGAGAGGAGGCCCTAAGAGGTTAAGGGGATTTGCCCTTGGTCCCACAGCTGAGCCCTCCCCCAGGTGGTGGGATTACAACCCCTAAAGTGCTCAACTCTCCCTGCATCCCTGTCGCTTTTTTTTGTTTTTTGTTTTTTGATTTGTTTTGTTTTGAGTGAGTAGCTCTGCCTTGAGCTGTGTGCTCCCTATAGCCTTTAGACCTTTATCATCCTTCACTTTGGTAGTACTTCCTCTGGATCATTGCCATTTGCTTCCTGTGCAAACCTAGGGAAGTGGCTTCCCTCTGAGGCTTGACTTCGCTATCTGTAAAATGGGCTTATAGTGTCTTCAGCCTTTAAAGGTCGTCACGAGAGACACTCTAGCCAAGCACTTGGCACGGTGCCCGGCACAGAGGCTACCCTCAGAAATCTCTGCTGGCTGCACCTGAACCTGGCAAGTACCCAGTGGGGTGAGCAGGGTGGCGCAATCTCCTGTATTTCAGAGACGTTTCTTCCACTGTGAGAGGGTCTGATGAGTTCCTGCCTTTCTCGGGGAATTAGAGAGGTAGGTTAAGATCATGTCTGTGGAGTGTTTGGAAACCATTGAGGCTGGTTGGGGAGAGCGCTAGATTCTGCAGCCCAGCCTGAAAACTGGCCACCAGGGCCCCAGTGGGCACAGGACAACTCAGTCTACGTTGTCTCTGCCAGGAGTCCCTCCAGAGGGAGGGCGGAAGGGGATTTGGGGACCTGCTTAGTTAGTCCTGTGAGGCTCAGACCTGCTCGAGGTTTGGGTTTGCAATGAGCCCTTGGAATCCCACGTGGCCTCATGGGTCTGCTCCTGAGTTCAAGCCAGGCCTTCGATTTCTCTAGGGAGAGGTCAGTAAGCCAAATGTATTATGAACTGGCAGAAAGGCAGCATGCTGCATATGAAAGATAATGGGGGAAATTTATTGGAGGGCCTATGAATTACAGAATGAAAGCATCAAAACCTGTGTGGAAGAGAAATGAGTAAGTCCTGAGCTGTGACTTGTTTGGGCTGGGAGCAGAGGGCATTTGGCCCCATTCTGCCTCTGGTGCCGAGAGGCCCAGAGGTCTGGGGGCCCCTATGCGCTTTCATGTGTGTGGTGTTTCCCCAATTCACAACCATGACACCCTCACCCTCTTGATTGGCAGCAGCCATGTGATAGCACCGGGCCCGGCACTGGGTTTCTGATGTGAGCCAGGCAGGCAGGACCTGATCCTTGGGGAGGGCAGCATGCCAGGAGAGGCAAATGTGAGATGGATCACCACAATATAGATATCACTGCACAGCGCAGAGGGTTCCCTCGAGAAAAGGTGCAGGGCGCCAGGAGAAAACGGTGGGAGCAGGACTTTGTGGGGAAGCAGTGAGATTGGGGCGGCAAGGAAGGGTGAGCAGGAGTGGGCCAGGTGCCTCAAGGGAGTCAGGGTGGAGAAAGGAGCTGGAAAGGGTGGCCAAAGGCAAGGCCAGGGTGGCTGGGACATAGGGCTGCTTTGTGAAAAATCAGCCCGAGGAGGATTTGGGAGGATTTGTCAGTGGCCGTGGGTGTTTCCAAAGCTAGAGTCAGTGGTGACCTGGATTTGAGTAATGAGAGCAGGGAGAGGCGGACGGACTCACGTCTTTGGAGCTAGTGATAGCCTGCTTCGCAGAAAGGCTCAGAGTCTAGGAAGCCTACCTGTGTCCCCTGAGTGGCAACAGTGGGAGCAGAGACATGAAGGAGAGGAGTGGGGGGTGGGGGCTGGAGACCAGTGTAGCTGAGGAAGGGGCAGGTGTAGGCCGTGGCGAGAAGTGAGGTCAGGGGCCGGGGCGGCACCCGGTGACCACCCCTGAGGGCTGGGAGTAGAAGCCAAGCGCCGTGCCTCATTGCCACAGGACACCCTTTTATAAAATTATAAAATTACCCAATGACTGGAGAGGGAAACCGTTTGTGGCAGTAGTGGGTCACCATTAGGAGCCAGACTACGTGAGGTCGAGTCCTCTGTCTGCAACAATCACCTTTATGTGCCTGTAAAATGGGAGAATAATAGTGTCTGCCTCTTAAGGGCAGTGTACGGACTCACTGATTTAACACTGCTTGACAGAGAGTAAGCTCTGTTTTGGGGTTAGTAACTGGGTCCCATGTGAACTTGGGCACAGTCCCCTCTCTGGGCCTCGGTTTCTCCGGGCTGGTCTCTGCAAACACTTCAGGTGAAGATTTGCTCTAATCTCTGTGGTGCCGGCAAGAGTCCAGCTCCTGAGAGTGGCCAGAATACAGCGCCAAGCAGGCAGTGTCGCCTCAGAGGGGACTGTGTACCCCCCAGGCCTGTAAAGGGACACGAGGCCTACTGGAGCTGTAAGGGGATATTTTAATCAGCCCAGGACCTGATGATGTCACAGGCCGGGACAGAGAAGGCCAGTCGGGGAGCTGGGGAGGGAGGTGGAAGCCAGGGGCTTCTCTGAGACATGAGGACTGTGGGCAAACTTTGCTGTTCTCCATTCTTGAGCCTTCGTTTCTCTCATCTGTACCGTAAGACTCGGAATCCCTGCCCGCTTGCCACACACGAGGTGCCGAGAAAGGGACAGGAGACAGGCTGCAGTTTGGGAAGAGCTTGTGACATTGTTGGGGCCTGGAGTCCCAGAACCCACGTAGAGCCAGGGAGAGAGAGAGAGAGAAGATGGAGATGGGCCCAGTGTGTCCAGGGTGGACTCACTCACACCCTGGTTAAGAAGGCCGACTCCTCGGGATCCCTGGTGGCTCAGCGGTTTGGCGCCTGCCTTTGGCCCAGGGCGTGATCCTGGAGACCCGGGATCGAGTCCTGCGTCGGGCTCCCGGTGCATGGAGCCTGCTTCTCCCTCCTCCTGTGTCTCTGTGCCTCTCTCTCTCTCTCTCTCTGTCTATCATAAATAAATAAATAAATAAATAAATAAATAAATAAATAAATAAATCTATCTTAAAAAAAAAAAAAAGAAGAAGGCGGACTCCTGGGCTCTTCCCTGGCTGGCTCAAGCAGACTCATCCTGGCGGGCTTGGGCATCTGCATTTTAACTTGCTCTCCACAGGACTGAAGTGTTCTTGGTTCTGCACAATCCCCTTTGCTCCAGTGGGCACAGGGGCCCAGAGAGGGTGGGATGGCCAGTCCCAGTCACTCAGCAGACTGGCACCCTATGCCATTCAACCCTGGGGATCTAGAGAGGGATATAGCCCTCCCTATGGTGTTATTAGGGCCAAGGACTGTGTCCTATGGTTCTACAGCCCAATAGGGAGCAGCACCATGGCCCCTCCTGAGGGCTCCAGGCTGCTCTGTGGGCCCCGGGGCTGGTGAGACCTGGAAGGAACCTTCTGGGTCAGGGGAGATGTGGGCCTCAGTGGGAAGACAGGTCTGTGTGTGCATGAGAGCCCGTGTTAGGGGGCTGGCTGGGAGAGAGGGACAACAGGGGGATGTAAGAAACACAAGGGTAGAGAAAGCGGGTCTAGAAAGTTCTGAAGCCCTCTTGCAGCTTCTGAGGCAGAGGCTGCTGGGAAAAAGAGAGGGGCTGTGGGTCAGACAGGCTGCAGAGGGGCCTTTGTAACCCAGGTCCCCCTCTTCCCAGTGTCCTCTGGGCTTTCTAATAAACGTCAGCCAGAGGTCAGCCCCCACACCCTAACCTAGGCATTTTAGCCAAGAGGGATGTGGAGGTGGGGCTGGAGTTTGAGCTCTCCTACTGGCTCCTCCTGACTGTGGCTGTAATAGCTTCCTCTGCTCCTGGGAACTGAGGGAGGACCTGGGGACATCCAAGTGACCCTGGGCAAGTCCCAAGCCCTCTTAGCCCTGGGTCATGGGTGGGCTGACCACTGGAACCCTGATGGCCTTCCGCAGTTCCTAGTTGTGGGAAGGCCCTGTCACTGGTTGAGTTTCTTTTTCTTTTATTTTTTAAACATTTTATTTAAGATAGAATAAGCGAGAGAAGCAGGAACAGAGGGAGAGGAAGAAGCAGGACCCCAGGATCATGACCTGAGCCAAAGGCAGATGCTTAACCGACTGAGCCACTAGGCGTCCCACCTGTAGACTTTCTACAAGTGGAGGGGGCAGTTTGGTAGTGAGCTCCCCATCATCAAAGGTATTCCAGATGAGACTGGGTGAATTTTGCTTCCTTTTGGGCCTTTGCCTGTGGTCTTGGACCATCCCCCTTTCTCACACCATCTGTCTATGTTAATCATTAACAGGAGGAAAGCCCCACCTGTGAGAGGGGCCAGGACCAGTCAAGGGGACTGCTGATTTCTAGGACGCCCCTGAACTTGTTTTCCTTGGCCCCAAACTTTTAGCTACTTCCTGTTTGAACAGGCACAGAAATTCTAGGGCCCCAGCCCTTCCTCCTCCCTTTGGTGGAATTTCCAGACCAAATGCTGTTCCCAGGGTGGGGGCAGGGCCAGTATTGTTTTGCTCTCAAGGGTTGAGGGGTGACAGGGTACAGAAGCTGCACTTAACTCTGACCTGTGTGGCCCCGGGATACCAGCTCTGGGCTGGGTGGGGTCCCTGGGATGCCAGCTCTGGCCCAGCCTGACCCTCCTCTAACGCTGGCTGTGCTTCCCATTTAGGTTCCAGGCTGGGCTCAGAAGCTCTGAGTGCCAGTGCCCAAGGGCCCACCCGGGCCCACCTGCGTCGACTCTTTTTCAGGGAGGGGAGCTGGGGTGGCCTGGGGGCTACAAGTGGGAGGGGACTTGCTCAGAGACACACTGCAGACAAAAGGCTCGTATTCGTCCATCCATTTATTCTGTGCCAGCTCCAGGGTCGTCAGGACTTACGGCCTGGCCTCTGATGGTTCCGGGCTGCGATCTGAAAGGAGACTCTGTAGCGCGCTGTCTGCATGTCACATGGAGGAGAGCCTGGCCCAGAGAGGTGAAGTGACTTGCCTCTGATCCCATAGCTGCCCTTCTTGAGGAAAGAATAGGGGCTTTGAGCCCAGCTCCCTCTATTCACCTCATCCACCCAGCGGTAATGGGACGCCGGGCTTCTGTGCAATGGAGACTTGGCTGTAACAAGACAGGTGAGGCCCCTGCCCTTCCTACAGTTTAGGGGAAGACAACGAGTGAGCGAGTGAATACACAGATTTAGTTTTAGGAAGCAAGAGATTGAAGAAAATAAAAGAGGGGGATGGGACAAGTTGTGGGGATTGGGGCAGAGACTCTTGAGATAAGGTGGCCACCTTATCTGAGGGTGTGATACTTGAGCCAGGGCCTGAATGACAGAAGGAGCTGGCCATCTGAAGATCTGGCGTTAGTGTGTGAGCCAGCACAACACATGCAAAGGCCCTGGGGTGGGACCACACTTGGCATGCTCAAGGATTGGAAAGATATCCAAGTGAGTCTATGACTGTTTTATCCAGCGGTTTCCCAAGAAAGCTGCTAGAGAACTCCCAGATGTGTGAGGAAAGAAATAGCCCAGAGGGGCAGGTGTCGGTTTATACACAGGGGTTTCAATCCCTATGCTATTTGATCTTGTGTAACCTCACAAAGTGCAAGGACCATTAACCCACTCCAGGGTGGAGGAGCTGAACACACGGGGAGATGACAGCACTGATCTAGGGTCACAGAGCCAGGAGGTGCTGGTTCCTTACCCCAATCCTGTACTCGTTCAGCACCCCACTTACGTGGGAGCTCCCTAGGAGCTGGCTACTGAGCCTGTTCATCTGTCCTCCTCTGTGGGATCTGCAAGGATTGAGCAAGGCCCTTCCCGACCGGAACCCAGGCCAGTGCCAGCCATGAAGTGGTTCACAGATGACCAGGCAGGCCTGCTGGGAAGGGAGGGGGCTTTCTGACCTCACACTGGGACCATATGCCACCCCCTCTGGTTACCCAGTGGGTGTGGAGCTGTCTGGGCCCGTCAACTGGAAGGGGAGGAAGAAGCCCAGAGACCCGGAGCCTCAGCCCCAGGCCCGGGCCTGGAGAAGGAGGGGCAGGGGCCCACCTGGAGCTTGGCAGCATTTCTGGGTCAGGGCAGGGAGAGGAAGCACAGGGAGAGAGCTGCCTCAGGCCCGACCATCTGGGTTGGAGTGCTGGCTGCCGGGGTGGGGGTGAGGAGGGAGGGCTGGGCCTGGCCCGGGATTGGAGCCCTGAGCTTCCGGTGGCAGCCGGTCTGCAGTAAAGCCTGGGGGGACCTGTGGGCAGAAGATGGTGGGCGTTCTCGGGCGGGGGGGGGGAGCGACCCAAGGAGTCAAAGGGGAAAGGGGGTCTTGGCCGTTCTGTCCACATCCTGAGGTGGCTGTGCCCCCAGCACTCGTGTGTGACGTCGCATGAGTCATGACCTGTCTTGGCCCCTCTCTTCTGTCTACAGGGAATGACTCTGCTCTACCCTGGCCATGTGGGGCAGTCAGACCCCTGATGATTGGGGAATTGATGCCAGATCGGGGCTTGTGATGAATTAGGTTGCATCCTCGGGGCAAGTGGGCAAGTGGCTGTTCTGTCTGTGGGGTTTCGGCTTCTCCGCTTCTATCACCTCCTCTGCAGGGTCCTTCTAGCTCCGACATTCCAGGATTTCCTGACAGACTGTTGACAAGTACGAAGGAACTACATCTTCCCTGGGCTTCTGGAAGATGGGAGGGAACACCCAAGACTGGGGGAAATTTCTCCATCCTGATGGAATCCTATGGAGGTGGGCTGGTCTCATCTCTATTTAGCATGTGGGAACCTGAGGCCCAGAGACATCAAGAGGCTTCCTCTAAGTCACACAGCACCCAAAGAAGCACAGTGACCCTGCTGACTGGCCTTCTGCCCCTGTTAGGGCCCTAGTGTCTCCCAAGGCTCACTCTCAGTCCACTTCAGGTGATTTTAGTTAGAAACTACGCTCCCCAAGGATCTCTGTGTGTGTGTGTGTGTTCAAATATCCACACTTGCCCAGTCCCGCAGGTCCACCTATGTTGAGTGGGGCAGAGCCATCTAAACCTGGGATCAGTATGGCCCTGACGGAGCCACTTTCTGTGAAGGATGTCAATAAGTTTATTGATGACTTTCGGGAGGAAGACTGAGGGGGAGTGGAGGTGGCAGACACCTGGCTGGGCCTCCAGTGTGACCTGGCAGGGCTTGTTTGCACCTTCCACCATGTGGGGAGAGCCCCCACGGTAGGATGAGGTCCTGCTCCTGGTCTAACCTTGCTTCTGGACGCACACCAGATGCTGGAAGCCGTCACAGGCCACCTCTCCAGGCCAAGGCCCATGACCCTAACCACTGGCGCCCTCCATGGCACCCCCACCCACACCCCTGCCCAGGGCTTCAGCCAGTCCAAGGTTGAGGATGGCCTGGGAGGCGGATGTGTGCAGGGCTGCCTGGCTGGGGACTTCCCCTGGTCACAGCTGCCTACTCTGGTCCCGACAGGAAATCTGACAGGTCTGAGCCCTCCAGACACCCATTGTGTGGGGCTGGCATGGGTTCCAGTGTTTCCCCGGTCAGGACTCCTAACCCCCCCTCACCTTCTCCTGTTCCTTGTCAAAGCTGGCTTTTCTGGAAAGTTCCAGGCTGTTGCCCCTCCTCCATCTCTGCATTAAGTCCTGCTCAAGCTTAAGAACTTTGCTTTTTCCAGCTTGCCTGGGTTCAAATCCTGATTCCTAGTGCAAGCTGCATAACAGGGAACTCGCTTACCCTCTCTGTGCCACCACTATTTTCTATAAAATGAAGGTGATAACTATCGGCCTCTTAAGATTATTGTGAAATTTAATGGGATACTGTGCATCGCGTGCTGAAGATTGGGTCTAGCACACAGTAAATGCTGGTCACCCAGTGGGTCACCCAGCGTATCATTAATAAATCCAAACTTCATCAGACAAATCTTTCCAGGCCAATCTTAGAGCCCGCCTCTGTGGAAAGTCGTGGACTTCTGTGATCCCCTCCGGGTGTGAGCATCTATCTGTCCTTCCTGGATGGAATCTAATGCTAGATGAATGCTTCTTCTTGCTCTTGTTTTCCTCTCGCACAAAATGACCCCACAGTAAAGGCCATGCCATTCTGCCTTGTGCTCACCTCTGTCCTAACGCTGGAGGAAAAATTGTCCTTGATGGGCAATTTAAGACTTCTCAGGGGTAATTGTGACAATATGCATTTTGGTTTCTCCCTCACTGACTTTAAACCTAACACCCCAGGAGGCTGGGAGACTGTACCAGGCTGGCCCCCTAACCCTGCACTGGTGCCCCTCCTGACCTATCCCCTCCCCTGGGGCCGGGCCTGTGCTTTACCTGGATTTACGGTCCAGCTCTAAGGCCTCCCACCCTCTCTTCCCAGCAGGGCGTAATTCTTCTGACACCTACATGCAGATGGTTCTCTGCCTAGGGATAGATTCTTTGGGTCCATTTCTCCTTGGTCTTCTCCTGTGTCCTCATGATACAACTCAACTCCTGGGGTGTGATGGGGGTGGGGAGGGTCTCTCAATGGGGCTCAGATTGCTTTAATGGGGTGATGTTTGTGCTGGGTCCTGAGGGATAAGGAGGAGTTCGCCAGATGCAGAAGGAAGAGCTTCATGACAGCCACCTCACCAACAGGGCAACAAGGTGGGAATGAGCAGGGAGCCTCTGGGGAGCAGATAGATAAGGGGCTGGCCTCAGCAGGGTTGCAAGGGATGTGGCTGCTTTAAGATAGAGTCCCCCCCCCCCCAGAACTTTCTGAGTTCACTTTTGGAGGCTTTTAAGGGCAGGTGAAAGTGGTGGGGGGTCAGATGTGATTTAGCCATCCTGTCCCCTACCTGCACTTACTAACCATGCAGATTCCCAGGCCCCATCTGGAACAATGGGATCAAGCGTCTTGGGGGAACTCAGAAATATATGTGTTTAATGGCCTGGGTGATCTGGAGACTCAGGGATGTGGAAGCAGCAGCCTTGACCCCAACCCAAAGCTGCAGGTTGGGGAGGTGAGAGCTATTCAGGAGTCCCTCTGCAGTCAAGAGAGAAGTGGAAGAACAGACCACCGGACAGACTGCCAGCCATGCGGGGCCGCAGCTCACAGCTCACAGATCAGAGTAATGGCAGAGGGCTTCCCCTTGTGGGGGACATCACAGGAAATGGTGGTGGGGAGGGTGTTTTCAAGGGCCCGCCTCGCCTCTAATCTAGGTGGCCTCCAGAAAGAAGGCTGCTCCTGTTTAAAGGGAGGGAGCCGCAGGGGCAGTGAAGAGGGGGTGAGTGGCTTGCTCCACAGCGGGATTGATTCCAGATGCTCTGCCAGGGTGTGCACGGAGCAGCCTTTGTCTGCCTGCGGCCCTGGGGGTCCTGGGACAGGAGAAGGAGCAGGGAGCTCAGGCCCCCTGTCTTCTAGCTCCTGCCCTGCACCCCCGACGTGCTGTACCCCAGCTGGTTCCTCCTCCGGACCCTCCTGAGGCTTGTGGAAATGTTCAGCTTGGGTATCGGGACCGGTTGGCAATGTCCACCCCATCCCAAGGGTGGGAACGCAGATGCTTCTTCGTCTTCAATAACTGACCCTCCCTCCACAAAGTCAGTAGGTTGGGGTCCATGGCTTCTCCTTGTAGGCAGGGAAACCGAGGCACTTGAAAGAACTTGAGAAGCCCGAGCATAAACAGATAGACTATTCCAGACCTTTGGAGCCCAGCTGTATTTAGGATGAGGTTCTGAGCTCCTGGTTACTTCTCTCCTCCCTCTACATACATACAACCAAATCTGCCAGTTGGGAGTGCCAGGTCCAGACCACTTGTCTCAGCCACTGACACCTTGTTGGCAGGGAATGTCTTGTCCCCTCAAGGGAAGGCCAGAAGCTAGCTTATCCGGGCACTCCTGCTTTGGGGAGGAAACTGGGTCTGATGAACTCCAGGCTCTGGTGACAGGACTGTTGCCCCCACCCTGAGCTGGACTTCCAGGGAGCCTTCTACCCACCAGCACCGAAGGGCCAGGCAGCAGGGGCCCACCTGAGAGAGGAGGCTGGGCCAGGCAGGCTACCTGCTGAGAAGGCCCACAGCTGGCCTAGGACTGAGGGACTGGGTACTTCCCCTCCCCCCACCCCCCTCTGTACTTGCGGGGGAGGCTCCTGGGCAGTGTTTGCTTTTGGGAATGTGCTAGAGCAACAGCTTCACCCAAAGGAGGCTCACAGAGTCCTTGCAGGCCTTGTGGTTTTCCATCTGCCCCAGAGACTCACCGTGGGGAGAGGGGCCAGTGGGCTTCTTCCGACAACCCAGGTCTGGTTAGGAGGCGCAATCCTCCTCTTGCCCCTCCCCACTGGCCGGGGAAGGCGCCTGGCTTCCAGCTGGGATCCAGGCTTCCCCCAGGCCTGGGGGCCCTCCCCCGAGCCAGGGAGCCAGGGAGGGGGGCCTCTGTGAGGTGCAAAACCCGGGCTGGAGTTCTGCCGAGACTGCTCCGCCCCCACCCCCCCAGGGCCCCACCTTCCCAGCTGTTCTAGAGAACTTCCAGATCATCTTGGCACCCGCAGCGGACTCTCCCTCAAGCACACCTGTAAGGCCCCGCCTGTGTTGGGAGCTGCGGGCTGAGACCACTTGCCTCTGCCATTTCTGTGTGACTGAGGCCAATCAGCATTCCTTGTCAGGGCCTCAGTTTCCCCTTCTGTACTTGAGAGAATGAAGCTCAGTTGTTTGAATAATTTGCGAGATAAATGCTGTTCCGGATCACACAGGAGGAGGGGGAGAGAGACCACCGAGGGCCAGGATGGTCAGGGAAGGCTAGAGGATTCGGGCCCTAGAAGGATGGCCTTTGGCAGGGCAGACCCTTCTGGGAGTAGGGCAAAGAGGGGTGACAAGGAGGGGAAGCAAGTGAGGCTGGGGAAGGGTTGGGCGGAATGGTCAGAGCCTCGAGGAGCCTTGGCCAAGGCTCGTTGCCTGGACGTGGGGGGCCGTGGAAGGTTCTGACCTGGGGAGTGCGTGACTTCTGCAGCAGGAGGCAGTGGAGGGAGTCACCTGTGTGCTCTCGGCCTCTGTTCCCATCTCCTCGGGGGGCGCCCGGGATGTGCTGTGACTGCCCAGCGGGGGGAGACCCAGCGCCCCGGCCTTGTTCGTGGGGGGCCGATGTCTGGATCCGGCGGAGCCTGTGCGAGGGTGTGTTGGCTCCTCGGCCTTCCCTGCGCCAGAGCCACAGCTGGGCTTGTGACGTGCAAGTAATGCGTGCATCGAGCGGGACAATATTCCTTCATCCATTCCTTTACTTATTAAAGATTCCGTTTATTTATTCGCACACGCGCGGGGAGGCGGAGGCCCGGGCAGGCGGGCACGCAGCTCCCCGCAGGGGGCGCGACGCCGGACGCGGGGCTCGATCCGGGCTCCAGGGTCACGCCCCGGGCTGCGGGCGGCGCCAACCGCTGCGCCACCCGGCCTGGGGCGTCTCCGGGCCCGTCGGGGGCGGGGCCGCGCGGGTGTGTTCGCGGGTCCGCGGCGGGTCCGCCTGGCCCCTTCCTTGGCGGCCGCCGCGCGCCGTCCACCCCCGCGGGGCTCCCGGGCTCCCCGGGCCGCGACTCCAGGACTCCAGGCCGGGACTTGCCCGCGTCCTCGCTGGGGCCGGGGCCCGGGGCCGCGGGCGGGGGCGGAGTCCGGGCGGCTCGCGGGCGGCGGCCGAGGGGTCCCGGGGAGCCCAGGCCCGGCCGGGCCCGGCGGGCGGCAGCATGTCCGCGGGCGGCGGCGCCAGCGCCAGGAAGAGCCCCGGGAGGCCCTCGTACTACTACCGGCTGCTGCGGCGGCCCCGGCTGCAGCGACAGAGGAGCCGCTCCCGCAGCCGGACCCGGCCCGCCAGGGGTAGGCGCCGCCCGAGCCCCGACCCGCCCCGCCCGCCCCGCCGCCCGCCGCGGCCTCCTGCCCCGGGCCCGGGCCCAGCCTCGGCTCGAGCGCGCGCAGGGGAAGCGGCAGGTCGAGGCTCCCCCTCCCTCTCTCGGACGCCGCCCTCCGCCCCCTGTCCCCGGGCACCGAGCAGCCTGACCAGGGTCTGGGCCTTCGCTCGGCGGCCTTGGGGGCCTCAACCTCTCAGCTTAGGGTGTGCGGGGCGGGGGGTCCCTCCCAGAGCCCCACACCCCCCCCCCCCCCGGGGCTTCGCGCACTTCCCAGCCCCGTGGTGGAGGGACAGGCGGCTGGACTGCAGAGTGTCCGGTCCCAGGAGCCCTTGGCCCCAGAGGGGCTGCGCTCTTAGACCTGCCGGACCCCTCCAGGAGGAGAGCGGAGAGCGGAGAGCGGTGGGCCCACCTCCTTTGAAAAGTTTCTGTCTCTCAAGCCGGGAGGCGGGACAGGGAAGAGGGGAAATGGGAGTAGGGTTTTCTTTTTTCCAGCAACAGGATCCTCAGTGGGAAGCCCACGTGATCCAAGACGCTGCCCTCTGGGCCCGGTGGCCCGGTGGCCCGGTGGCCTGGTGGGCCCGGTGGGGGCCAGGACTTCCTTCCGAGGTTGGGTGGAATGGAGTTCAGGGAGGGGGCGCCCTGGGAGGAGGAGCCCAGAAGAAGGGGTCCTGGGGGCCAGCGTCCCTGTCAAAGGCTCAGGACCCCCGAAGTGCTCACGGGTGGTGGATGACTGGGACGAGGGCGGTTGGCAGGGCTCAGCGGGATCTGGGCTGAGTCGATTATTTTGGGAAAAGGGGAAGGCTGGTCCTAGTGCGGAGGTCCGTCAGGCAGGGCTTGGAGCAGATCTGGGCTTGGAATCAGGCAGACCTGGGGTCAGATCCCCACCTGCCCAGGTGCTTGCTGGTTGTGTGGTTTGGGCCTTTCGGCGATGCCCTGGAACCTTAGTTTTATTAGCAGCTTGAGGGTAAGTCAGGCAGCACGCATTCATTTGCTCCCCCCCCAGAATGGGGAAGACTTTTCCCACAATCAGAGCTGAAGAACAATGTACAAAGCTTCCTCAGGAAGTAGTGAGTTCCTGAAGTGGTAAGTTCCCCATGTGTGGATGGTTCAAGCTGAGACTGGAAAGTGCGCACAGGTGTGTGCTGAGAGCTCAGCCCTCAAGGGTCTCTTGAGGCCTGTGGCCCACCTCCCCTTGCCACCTTCCTTGAAGTGGCCTCTGGCTATTCCCCCACGCTCTGCCCCCCCCATCCAGGTTTGGCCTGAAAGGCGGGGGATCTGGGTTCAAGCACTGAGACTTTGGGCAAGCCACTTCTCTTTTCTGAGCCTCAGTTTCTTGAGCTGTCGAGGGGGCTAGCAGGACTCATAGGACTCATGAGGACCTGTGTTCATGCTGTGAGAAATGGGTGTTGTACAGATGCCCAGTAATGCTCAGGGCACCCCGAGGCTTCCACCCCTCCCCTGTCCTTGCAGTTGCCCAGCATGACCTCCTTTGCACCTTGATGCCATTCTGCAGGCGCCCCTGCTCCATGTCCTGGCCTTGAAGGAGTTCAAAGCCTGCAGGGCAGGGCAGGGCAGGGGTGGGGGGTGGGGAGCGGAGACTGAACAGAAATTACATCTGGGGAAATTAGGGACGGCTTCACAGAGGAAGTGGCATTTGGACAAGGCGTCACAAGGTGGCTACGATTTCCCTCAGCTCAGGGAGTGATTGAGTCAGATGTGTGTTAAAGCCCCAGCTCTGCACTAAACTATCCTTTGGCCAGTTACTTCTCTTTGGCCTAGTCTGGTAAGCAGGTGTAGGTGACAGCAGGGTCCTTTGAGAATGAGAGCAAGTACACAGGAAGCTAGAAGCCACTTGGGTCACAGTTGAGTGTGAGCTGTTGGTGTTCTTATTCTAGAGAGAGGAACAGCTCATGGGAAGACAGGGAGAAGGAACATGTCTTGGGTGCTGTGGACAGAGTTGATCCTGGGGTGGAGGAAGAGGAGGGTTTGGGAGGGCGATAGTGGGGAGCAGTAGTTTGGGCTGGAGAAAGGGCCTGGAGCGATGGGGAGGCATGGATGGGTGAGGGGTGGAGGCTCGGGGCTCCTTGCCCACCTGGAGCAGCCATGGACCTTCCCTTCCATGGAACCCCAGGTCCCTGCCTCTGCCCCCAGGGCCACCCCTCCTCCTGAGGCCGGCACCCCAACCCAGGTGGTAACTCATGTGGGGGGAGCTGCCCTGTGGCCCTTGAGCCAGTCCTTTCTGACCTCAGGCTGCACAGTCTCACCATCTTCAAGAGGGCTTGTCCCCACAGTGGTGACATCAGACCCCAGAAGATGGGGTGATATCCAGCACCCCAGCCCCGATCACCCATACCCATCACTCCACACCTGTTCTGGCCTCTGCCACTAGCAAGGAAGGATAGTGACTGAGAGCTCCCGGGGGGTGTGTATGTTAAGGAACAGAAAGGTGCAGGGAAGAGTTGGCTGCGGGCAGGTTCACGCCTGGCCTGGTCTTGGGAAGGATGGCGGTGGCCAGGCTGCCACCTCTGAGCAAGCCCCCTGCCCACTGTCGCCACTGCCACCTAGAGTGGTAGTGGCGAGGAGGGGGGTCTCACTCTGGACTTGAGAGCAGGACTTTGTCCTTGGTGGGCCTACAAGTGACTGACAGTGACCACAGCATGTCCCCCCACGCCCCCAGCTTTGAGCAAAGTAGGGCACTCAGTAGAGCTCTTCCTTCTCTAGGCCCTGATCTTCCAATCTGAGGAATGGGCAGAGTGAGACCTGCAGGTGATGGTGACCAGAGGCAGGGTGGAGACCGGAAACTCTAGATGGCAAGGGTCATCTGGCCATTTCACATTGGGCTTTGTGGCTCTAAGTCCATGGGATGGTTAGGTATGGCACATGGATATGAGGGGGTCCTGTTGCCAGTAGAGTGTCACCAGCCAGGGTGCCTTCCTGCCTATCCCTTCCATCCCAGGTCAAGAAAAGTTTTGTCTGTGTTTGTGACCTATTTGTCCCCCCCAGGGCTGCTGGGGGGAGATATGCAAGTTTTCCCCTCACTCCAGACAAAGTCTGGCCCATCTACCAACTAGCAAACATGTCCGGATCACCTGCTGTGTGCTGGACTCCAGCCTGGGTGCCCGGGGATGGATCGTGTGTGCTCCCAGCCCTCAGCAAGCCCCCAGATGGCTGAGGAGGCCAGTTTGTTGAGGTTCACTGGGGCACGGAGCCCTTTTGGAGATCAGAGCAGTGGTTAGTAGAAGACAGGCTCTACCCCCAGCTCAGCAACAAGCTGGTTGTGTGACTCCGGGCACCTCCCAGGGCCTCGGTCTCCCCCTTTGCCAAGCTGGGCCAATCCTGCCCTGCTGCCTGAGGTGTTGAGAGACCTGGAATGTTCACATGCATACTTTTCTTCATGTCTTCATCCGAGTTTTTCCGGGGGCTAAGCCTAGACTTGGTGGGTACTTTCTCCTGAGATGGCTAATCCCTGCTCCACATCCATGAGTAGTCTCACTGCATGGCCCTGTGTGTTGGCTGCTGTGTGTCTCCCCTCTCCCTGGGCCCCGTTCCTTTCAGGGTGTGCTGGGGTCTGTCCGAGGGGCCTCTGGAGGGGTTTCCCAGGAACACCCCAGCACACTTGGAGGAACACAGCAAGAGGGCCTCACAGAGGTGCCCAGGAATCCTGGGGCTGACCTCCTGAGGTCATGGCCCCCTTCTGTGCCTAGACCATGGCAGCTGAGTGATCTAACCCCTGGGGTCCAGATGGGGACACTGAGGCACAGAAGTACTTTCATTGAACTAGGTGTGGGACCCAGGGCTGCTGGCTTCCAGGAAGATGGTGACAGGGTTGGGGAGGGCGCTGGTTTGACACAGCTGCTTCCCAGTTGGGAGTGATGGCTGGAGAAGGGCCTGTGTGCCACCGTAGGGCGGGGCAGGGGCTGGACCATTCCATATAGATCCTGGCTTCACTGAGATGCCTCTGCGGATGACGGCTGGTTGTGTCTTTTGTCCTTTCACCCTTTATCTTCAAATGTACCCCCAAGGGCCCAAGGCCCGACTGTCTGCCCCCAACTTGGATACAAATGTAAAATTGTACATTTATCCTTTTCTGCCTCATCTCTTCCTCTGTTCCTCCTGAGTCCCAATCCCTCTTTTGGGGCTTGATCCCAGCTTCTGCCCTTACATACTCCAGGAGCTGGAGGCTCACTCCCTTACATGGCATGTAATGAAGTTAAAATGGCTTTTGTTTGTTGAGTGCTTTCTCAGTGCCCAGCAGGGAGCTTAATTTTGTACTTGCCTCATCTCATTTAATGCTCATAACAACCTTGTGAGATGGATACTGGCATTATCCTCATTTTATGGGGGAGGAACCTGCAGTCCAAAGAGTGGGAGCCTCATCCAGCTTCACACGGTTCAGAAAGGTAGAGCCCAGTTCTGCAAAACTCCAGATCCCAGGCTTATAAATGTACCATGCTGCTATTTTGTTGGCAGGCAGATCTTTCTGAGGTCAGGCCTTGGCTTCAATAAGGCCTCCTCCTTCTTTTGCATAGTCAATGACTCCACCAAATGTTCTTGGCCATCATCTCCCCAAATTCTAGCCATAACTTGGGAGGGGGGCAGAGGAATGACTCTGGCACAGTTGGCATCTATGAGGGAGGGGCTCAGTCTTCCTACTTGGCTCTTCTGCTTGCCTGGGACCACTCAGATGGTCCTTTAGGTCTGGTCTCACCCCCCAACCCCAGTCCTGTATCCTGCTCTCATTTGTGTTCTGCCAACCATGTGCTTTCCCTGGGAAGGTCACAGGGCACTGCCTCTTCACCAAGTCTCTTTGCGCTAAGGGTTCAGGGCCCTGGTATGAGGTGTCTGAAGATGGGCAGACAGCTTGAGGCCAGAAGTCCCAGGTAATCTGCTGGAATGTCAGCCTCTTAGCCTTTGTGTTCCTGGCTCATCCAGATTACCTCTCATAGCAAGGAAGATAGTGCCCGAATGTGTGCCAGGCCTGCACCAAGAGCTTTGCCTGAGCATGTCATATCTTATTTTGACCCCTCAACCCTCCTAGGAGGTAGGGGTCCTTACTGTCACTTCCCTTTGCCCAGTTAGGAAACTGAGCTTGCAGTTGTGAGGTAATGGGCCATGAGAAACGAGGTTTGAACCTGGGCCCCTTACACTAGAATGGTGCCCAGGAGCCCAGCGTCTCCTCTTTCCTGTGGCTGGTGAGATGTGGAGACACTAGAATGCCCTCTTGAGCACGGCAGGTCAGGCCCGAAGCTCTGTCTCTGCCCTGCTGCAGCCTGTGCTCACCGGAACCTGGTGGCATGGGAGGGCCGGAGCCTGTTGCTCAGCGGTGATTGCTGCCGGGCCAGGCCAGAGGGCCTCTTGTACCACCAGCACCGGGGGCTAGCTGTTTCCCTTGACAGCTGGGGAAACCGAGGCCCGCAGAGCCAAGGCCATTTGCTCAGGGTTATGTAGAGAAGTTAATGAGTGAGCCAGGTCCAGAATCCGGACTCCTGTGTTGTATTTCCAAGTGGGTCTTGTTCGTTGCTTTTCTTAAGGGTAGTGCAGATAGGGAAACTGAGGCAGCCAGGGTCTTCAAGCTGGGTCTTCTGGGGGGTGGGAACAGGGGATGGGCTCTTGTGTAACTTGACACTAATGCGCTCACATCCCATATGTGTTTTGCTTAGAGATAACATGAAGCCTTTTGACTGTTCTTTTTTTTTTTTTTTTTTTACTGTTCTTAAGAGCAATGGCTGTGTTACTTCCCTTGCACCTTCCTCTTGAGGCCACTTGTTTTAAATGTCAGGAAAGGGAGAGTATTTCCTGCTCAGGAACATTTGGAGCTTGCCTGCGGAGAGCTGAAGTTGTTTTGTTTTCTGTTGAGTGGGAATTTGGGCAGTGAGTGCCCGGCCCGCCCAGCATCCCCCAGCACCCTGTAACCCCCACCGTTCTCCTGGCAAGTTTGTGTTTGACAGTTGCTGGGAGGAGGGATTTGAGAATGAGCGGGCGAGATGCCATGCCAAGTGGCAGGGTGGTTATCGCATGGAGTGGCAGGGTTATTTTTAGCCATCCTGATCCAGCAAAGGCATTTCAGCATTTGTTCAATATTTAATTATCCATCTGAAATTGGCCCACGTGGCCTTGAGTTTGGAAGCGGCTCTCTGTGCTGTGATTTCCTCTGACTGAATAAATAAGGAAGCAAGGGGAATCTCATAGCCCTCCATATAATGATAATGAGAAAAAAAAAAAAAAAAAGCCCAGTAGCCTGTGTACTCAGAAAAGACTGACTTGGTTCTGCCATCTAGACAGACCCACCTGTACGTTAGCGGAGAAGATGAGCTGCCTGAGGATGCCCATCATGCCTTTGCAAAGGCAGCCGTTCTTGGTCTGTGAATCCCAGATTCCGCAGCTGCCTGGGTTTGATTTGGGATGGGCTTTCCCCACTTTACCCGGTTCCTATGTTGACTTTGACAGCTGCTGGGTAACTGAGAGGTGGTTTGGAGATTTTGCTTTTATTTTATTTATTTTATTTATTTTAAGAGTTTATTTATTTATTCATGAGAGACACAAAGGGGGGGGGTGGTGAGAGAGAGAGAGAGAGAGACAGAGACAGAGAGAGGCAGAGACACAGGCAGAGGGAGAAGCAGGCTCCATGCAGGGAGCCTGATGTGGGACTCGATCCCCGGTCTCCAGGATCACACCCTGGGCTGAAGGCTGCGCTAAACCGCTGAGCCCCCCGGGCTGCCCCATTTTTTAGAAGTCTTGTTAGCTTTTATTTCCCTCCTCTCTTCTCCCTGACAGACAAGAGAGCACTTTCAGCATCTGGGCCATGTTTTTTCTTTTTTCTTGGACCTCAGAGGTGATGAGTTGACATGGCTGTGAAATAAAAAAGGCAGGGAGGATGGGGAGGAAAATCTGGGGCTGTGAAGCTCTGTCCCTTCCCCTAAGCTCCTGATGGATGAGGGAGCAGAGGGGAGAAGAAAGAGACAGGCCAGAGGAGCCGGGCAGCCAGGGGCGATGCTCCTTCTTGCTGTCCCTCTTGAAGTGGAGGGGTTTGTAGAGGTTGGTTAGAGATAGTCTTAAGAGAAAAAATGGGTTCCTATCCATTTATACTTCCATTCTGGGGACTGAATCTGGCTTAGGAGTATGGCCAGGGCAGGAGTCCTGACTGCATCATATATATATATTTTTAAGTATATATTTTAAAGATTTTATTTATTTATTTATTTATTTATTTATTTATTTATTTATTTATTTATTTATTTGAGAGAGAGAGGCAGAGGGAGAAGCAGGCTTCATGCAGGGAGCCTGACATGGGTTTCTATCCCGGGTCTCCAGGATCCCGCCCTGGGCGGAAGGCGGCGCTAAACCCCTAAGCCACCGGGGCTGCCCCCTGACTGCATCATAAATGCTCTGTGATCTCAGACAAGTCAACGTCTCTGGGCTTAGAAGCACTTCTAGCAAATAGGTGTGACACAGCATAGCGTATTCTTATAGGCTGGGTGAATTGTCATTACCTGTTTATTCAAAGTCTGAGGGGTCAATTGCACCTCTCTTAGTGCTGATCTAGAAATAAAATGTGGTGCCAATGGGGATTGGAACCATCCATATGAATCTTTGGCATCCCTTCCTCCAGAGGCTGCTACAAGTGTCACTTGTACTTGTTCAGAGTAGCAGAGCTTTAGTGAGCCTCCTACTGTTTGCAAACCTTGTGCCAGGGGCTGCTGTGGAGGAAGTCCCTACTCTCAGGGAGCTGATCCTGGAGGAAGGTCTCCTGGAATCAGATTAGCAGATGATGTGACTAGAAAGTTGGTAAGGACCTTGAATGGTGAGCCAAGAGGTTGGCACTCCCACTAGCAAGCCACAGAGAATCAAAGGAAAGATTTTGTAAATGATGGTAATTCTAACAACAACTTCCACTGTGTCAGGGGCTCTACTAAGTCTTTTAAATGCATCATTTTTTAAAATCCTCATTCTCTCAGTTACTCTGATCTGCTTCATTTTGCAGATGGGAAAACTGAGTCTATAATTGGTTAAGTACTTGCTCGGCATTACCCAGCTACTGAGCGTCAGAGTGCAGGATGTTTAACCTTCACTTTGCTTACGAGAGCTGTGATTTGGGAATATGATTCTTAGCAGCCAGCAAGCTAGATTGGTATGGTATAGGGAGAGAGTGGGGGAACCTGGCACTCAGGAGAGAGAAACCCAGCAAGAAGGTGGTGGGATAAGGCCTTTGGAAAGACCTAGGCAAGTGGGAGCACTTGGAGTGGGTTGGGAACCAGCAGAGCTGTGGGCATGGCTGACAAGTCTACTCTGGCTCTTGATGCTTCAGATGGTGGTAGGCATGGGGTGGGGGGCTGGGTGGGAGTTGGGTGGAGGAGGGTTGCAGATCCACACAGTTGGAAAAGTTGGGTGGGAGCAGAGGTCCAAGAGAAGCTTGGGTTTCCCATGAACTGTCTCTGCAGTCACACATCACTAGTGTCTAGGAACCTGATCCAAGTGCCCTCCAGCAGCAACAGCAGCAGCAGCAGCAGCCTCTGAGTTGTCCTAGGATGGCACTCTAAGCTTCAGAGAACCCAGCCTGTGGCCCCCTGCCCCACCCCCACAGACAGTGCTGGGGCTGGGGGCCTGGGAAGCCCCTCCCAGAGACATTAGGGAAGAAGTTTCTGGGTTACTAGTGGTCTCCAGGGAAGACCTTTTTAAAAAAAGGTCTCCTCCTTAAAAAAAAAAAAAAAAGAATGTTTGCATCAGTGTTTCTCCTCCTCCCCCAACACCCAGGTTTACAAAAGCAATAAATAACCATATTAGAAGAGAAGAAAATAAAAAATCACCTTTAATTCCAGCACCCAGTGATAAAGTTCTGGGAACAATTGGGGGTTACTTCCAGGTTTTTTCCTGTTCTTGCATTTTTAAAAAATTTTAAAATATTTGAAAGTATATATAAAAAGCATAGGAAACAAAATTGCAGACAGCCCTGCACTCACTTCTAGGATTTAGCAAATGTTAATATTGTCCTAGTTGCTTCTCCCCTTTTCTTTTTCTCTTTCTTCCCTAGAAATGAAATGATTCAGGTACAGGATGGGCCAGCAAAGCACAGGTCATAGGCCAAACCCAGCCCACCACCTGTTTCTGCGTGACCTGTGAGCTAAGAATAGCTCTTACATTTGTCAGTGGTTTAGACAAAAATCAAAAGAAGAATGATGTTTTATAATGTAAAAATTCTATGAAATTCAAATCTCTGCATCCATAAGTAAAGTTTATTGGAACTCAGCCGTGCTTATTCATTTACATATTGTCTGTGGCTGTTTTCATGCTACTTTGGTAGAAGTTGGATAGTCCTGAGAAACCTAAAATATTTGCTTCCTAGCCCTTTATTTTTTTAAAAGATTTTATTTTATTTTATTTTTCTTAAGATTTTATTTATTTATTCATGACAGACACGGAAAGAGAGAGGCAGAGACACAGGAAGAGGGAGAAGCAGGCTCCATGCAGGGACTTGATCCCCTGTCTCCAGGATCACACTCCCGGCTGAAGGAGGCGCTAAACTGCTGGGCTGCCCTTCCCTAGCCCTTTAAAGGACAAATTTGCTGACCTGTGGGGCCTGTCCTCTCCCCGGGGATAGCCAGCACCCTGAAGGCAGGGTGTGTCCGGGCCACCTGTGCTTTTATGCTTTCGCTGCATATGCAAATGTTTCAAACGGGTAAGATGGCATTATCTGAGAAAATGGATGGGTATGGGGGAACTGCATAGAGCAGAGATGAGCAACACACGCCTGCACCTGGGGACCACCTTACTTTCCTGAACACCAGGAGCACAGAATAAATGGCAGCCCTCTGCCAGCCCTGGAATAGGCCCTGCAGCTACAGAGCAGAGGGCTGGAGGGGGAACTGCGGGAATAGAAATGGAGAAGGTGACACTGCAGACCAAGTTCCTAGGAATCCTTAGAAAGCAAAGGAGGAAAGAGACTTGGGGACAGGAGAAGCCTTTAGGCCAGTTCGTGAGTCCTTGGAGTGAGCAAGAAATCCAGAGTTTTCTGGAAGGCTGGGAATTCTTTGAAAGTGAGGTGCATGTTGGGATGAGGAATGGGAAGCATAAATTGTGCAGGCAATTGTTAAGGGGCTTGAGTAGAGGTGCCTAAGGAAGAGCTGGTGACAGTGTCTACAGATGCTGGGAAGTTTGCAGGACTTACCTTGGATGCTCACAAGGCCAGCCAGGGGCAGGGAGCGGACCCCAGCACTGTGCTTTTGGAGAGGCCCCTCCACGGGATCCCAGGATCTAAGTGAGAGGAACACCTCTCCTTGGCCCTTCCCAACACCTTCCGAGTACCCGCAGCCTGACCCCTTCATGTCCCTCTGGAGAGTTGCTGTGCCCCCCCTGAATGCTCTGGGTGGGTGGTGATGGGTGCCCTGGACGTGCCCCTCTCCCAGCAGACCCACCCCCAGCAACAGTGGGCAACTTCCTGTGACTCTGAGCCACATCCAGAACTTAAAGACAGCTTGAACTCTGATTCTGATTCCATATGAGAGACAACAGACTGTCACAGTTCCATGGTCTCACAACTCGTACCTTTCCCCCACACCAGCATCATGGGAACGAAATGTACTACCACAGGAGGTCTCCCTCAGCTCTTTCTGCCTTGTTGCCTGGGCTGCAATGGGACTTGGAAATGGAGAGCCAGGCCAAGGGCAGGAAGGAAACTCCGCTTCCTGGTAGACTTGGGACCTTTTGTCCTCTCACTGCTCTCTGCAGAGGCTCCTTTACCACCACGGGACAACCCTGAGGTTCAGAGATGCTGGGGCCCAAATGCTGCCTTCTGCATTCCTAGGCATGTAGTCAGGGTTCTGAACCTGTTTCTTCCTGTTAAAGTTGGAGTTGATGTTTCCTACTTCGGGAAGCTGTCTTAGGATAAAAATACACAGATATGGCACAGTCACCATCCCCAGATCTGTTTCTCCACATTTCCTTGTGGTCCATTTTTTAAAAAGATTTTATTTATTTATTCATGAGAGACAGAGAGAGGCAGAGACATAGGTAGAGGGAGAAGCAGGCTCCCTGTAGGGAGCCTGTTGTGGGACTCGATCCCAGGACCCCGGGATCAGGCCCTGGGCTGAAGGCACTCAACCACTGAGTGCCTTGGTCAATTTTGATTACATGCAGGTTGTTCTAGTGCTATTTGTTTAAAACGACTTTCACACCGTCAATTTACTTTTGCACTTTTTTCCCAAAGTCAATTGACCGTATATGTGTGGTACTGTTTCTGCACGCTCTTCTGTTCCATTGGTCTGTGTCCTAATGCTTATACCACGCTGTCTTGATTGCTTTAGCTATATTTTAAGACTATAAAGTATGTCTTGAAACCAAGTAATGTAAGTCTCCCAACCTGTTTCTTCTTACTCTAGATTGTTCGGCTCTTCTAGGTCTTCTGGTTTGCCATCTAAATTTAAAATTGAGGGCAGCCTGGGTGGCTCAGTGGTTTAGCACCGCCTTCAGCCCAGGGTGTGATCCTGGAGACCCGGGATCGAGTCCTGTGTCTGGCTCCCTGCATGGAGCCTGCTTCTCCCTCTGCCTCTCTCTCTCTGTGCCTCTCATGAATAAATAAATAAATCTTTTAAAAAAGTAAATAAATTTAAAAATTGAGCTGGTCAGTGTCTTCAGGAAGCCTACTAGGATTTTGATTGGGATTGCACTGAATCTATAGATGGGTTTGGGAGAAATGCCATCTTTTTTTTTTTTTTTTAAGATTTTATTTATTTATTTGAGAGTGAGGGAGAGAGAGAATGGAGAGAGTGCAAGAATAGGGAGGAAGGAGAAGCAGACTCCGCACTGAGCAGGAATTCCTCTGTGTTGGCTCCATCCCAGGACATCCTAGGAAGCTGGGACCATGACCAGGCCGAAGGCAGACACTTAACCTACTGAGCCACCCAGGTGCCCTGAGAAATACCATCTTAACAACACAGAGTCTTCCCGCTCCTCGGACATAGTATATCTTCATTTATTTAGATTTTTGAGGCACCTGGGTGGCTCAGTGGTTGAGCATCTGCTTTCAGCTCAGGGTGTGATCCTGGGGTCCTGGGATCAAGTCCCTCATCAAGCTCCCTGCAGGGAGATGCTTCTCCCTCTGCCTGTGTCTCTGCCTCTGTGTCTCTCATGAATAAATAAATAAGATCTTTTAAAAAAAAAAAAGACAATACAGAGTTTTCCCACTCCTCAGACATGGTGTACCTCTTCATTTATTTAAATTTTTAAAAAAGTTTCTCAGTGATATATTTTTAGTTATTAGTCTTGTATGTCTTTTATTAAATGTATTCCTAAGCTCTTTGTTAATTACCTTGGAAGATGGAGATGTTACCCTACTTGTGAGCTAAGAGCCTAGCCTGGTAGTTTCATGGGTGCTGGCAGGAGCTAGGAGACAAAGGACTCTGTGCACAGCAGGTAGCTAGCTTGAGTTTCATGTTTACATAGGTCCCCTTTCCCCCTGAGTTCCTAGGGTGGTCACAGATGGTCTGTTCTAGAACATAAAATGATCGCTCTGTTGTTTTTCCAAATTACAGCTTCATGTCCCTTACAAGATCTGATATACAATCTAGGGGGTCAGCTGTTCTGCAGGCTAAAAATTACACAAAGAACTGAAATTCTGTTTGCTTTAGCATCAAACCCTTAAGTTAGAAGCTTGGAGATCATTTAGAATTTGAATTCCAAGTTGCTGAGTACTGAATGGTAAGGTGAGTTTCAAAGTTATAGGTTAAAATCAATATATACATTCATAAAGATTTGTGCCCATTTCAATTTGTTGGGAAAAAAATAAAGGCTGTTATGTCATATAGCCATGTTCAAATCTAATAATGCAGTTTTTAAACAAAAGTACAGAACATTATGTCCTGAGATCGAATTTTGGGGGGGAAAAAGAAATAGCTTATATTTTCTGAATGAAATGAAAAATAGGATGAATTTAATCATACATCGGAATATTTAGGTTTGGATAATCATGGTTCCCAGTGGACTTCTATCAGTAGAACTTACATACACCAGAGAAGTATTATTGATGTAAATAGTATCTATATTGAGGATAAATACACAGAGTGCTGAGTACGGAAAGATGAGATGTTCTCCAGGCACAGATGTGAAAACCTCTCTAAGTTATATTGTGAAATAACCAGCAAATGTACCCTATACTCTTGTGATTTTCAGGTGTATGTGGTTATCACGTATGTCATTCGATAACAAGCGCATGATAACAAGTGCACTGTAGAGAAAGAAAGAGGCTTACATTATATACGGTGATGAACACCACGTTTCTAGGAAGAAGCTTGTCTCCTTTTTTAAAGCAGCTGAACATTTGGAAGGCGGAAGATGAGAGACCTTGAGCATCGCCTGTCCTGAGTCGGCCAGCAATGTGACAGTGCTATCCCTCTATCTTCACTTTATTTATTTATTAGTATTTTAAAAATTTATTTATTTATTCACGAGACACACACACACACACACACACACACACACACACACACAGAAAGAGGCAGAGACACAGGCCGAGGGAGAAGCAGGCTCCATGCAGGGAGTCCGATGTGGGACTCGATCCTGGGTCTCCAGGATCACACACAGGCTGAAGGCAGCCCTAAACCACTGAGCCACTGGGGCTGCCCCTCTATCTTCACTGTAATGTAATTAGAGTAGGTTGCGCCTTTATCAGTGGCCGTTTGGGTTTCCTGTTGCTACTGTAACAAATGACTATAAATTCAGTGTCTTAACGCAACATAGATTATCTTACGGTTCTGAGGGCAGGAGTCTGCAGTGTTTCCCTGGACTTACAATCGAGGTGTCAGCAGGACAGTATTTCTCCAGGAAGCTCTAGGGGAGATTCAGTCCCCTGGTCTTTTCCAGCTTCTAGAAGCTGCCCGGTGGGTGGGAGTCTTTGACCAATGCTCAACCCCCCGCCCTCCCCAACCTCCGCTTTCTTCACCACAGAACCAGCTCTTCCTTCTCTGACCCTCCTAGCTCCTTATTGAGATTACACTGGGCTTGCCAGGTAATCCGAGGTAAACTCCCCAACTCAGGATCCTTGACTTAATCGCATCTGCAAAATCCCTTTTATTATACAGGTGACATCTTCACAGATTCTAGGGATCAAGATGTGGGCTCTTTGGGACCCATTATTCTGCCTACCACTGTTGGGTAAGGTTTAGTCATCTCTAAGGAGCACCTGTCTTCCTCCCCCCAAAGACAGGTGACCAAAGGCTGAACTGGAAAAAGTTTGTAGTGGCAGCAGGAGACCTACCTACATATCAATGCAATATTTTGGTAAACTCACTCTTTATTTAGCTGTTATTACCAGATAATAACAGTATGGATGTGCACACAAAGAGCCATCATAGTTGGACTGCTGCCTCTGGAAAGTTCTAGCAATGTGAAGATTCCGTGGCCTGTTGCCATGGTGATTTTACTTTTGGCTCTTCCTGCTGCTTACCTGGCCACTCTCGTGGCGGGGAGAGCATGGGGGGAACCAGTCTTTTGGTACTCCAAGATGGGGAGCTATGTTCCCTCACCCACTGGTTTCTTCCTAGGTCTACTTTTTGGACTTTCCTGATCCACTTTCAGTAACTCTTTGGTCCTTTGGGCTGCTGTTTCTGATTTACTGGTTTCTTTTTCTGATTTTTTCTCTTCCTTTCCTGTGTGTTCAGGCGGCACAATTCTTACTGAGTCATCATACCACCTATTTATATTTTAATTTTACTGTTAGTTTTTGAAAGTCTGAATTATTCTTCATTCAGTAAATGGCACAGTTATCTGTTCCCACCCATACATACCTACCTCATCCCCTTCTTCAAAGAGAATCTCTGATGATAATGTTTTGAGAGCTATTTATTATTTTTTTCCATAGGAGTCTGTGCACATACACAAACAGAAGGTAAAACATCATATTGGTTTAATCACATAGACAACAAATGTTCTTTAGCCTAAAGAGTCTAGGGTAAGCCTTTGCAGTGAGGTTTCTATTTCTGTGCCTCTTACCTCTAGATCACTGGCTACTCTATTAGGTAACGCTGGATACCAATACATTTCTGCAGTTAGTTTCTTGGGATGGAAAAATCTTAGTTATTTACAGATAGATATGATTCCATGTATTTCAAATAGGCTATTTATTAAGTTTTGATTTTGAAATGATCACAGATGTATAGGCAGTTGCCAAAAGAGTACAGGGATGTTTCCATGTACCCTTCACCTGGATTCCCTGATGGTTGGTTACATCTCATGTGACTATAGTACAGCATCCTCCAGCATCAGTGCCCTCCAGCCAGAAACCCACTGGGAACACACCTCTAGTTAGACAAGTTGGATTTATTTTTTATTATGGCAGCAAGGGAGAACATACACCACCGGGAGCCACAGGACATCTCATTCCAAATATGGTATAAAAAAAAAACCTGCTACAGGATTTTTGGGATTTGATTGGGTGCTTTTGGGGAAGTCTAAGAAAGTCGGGTTCACTCTAGCTCAGCTGCTGTCAGAAAGTGGGGCAATTTTATGATGGGGGATCTCAAAATTTATCTTTAGGGAGAGGAGGCAAGCATGAAGATAAAGCTGTCATTGTAAGGAAGCAGCAATTAGCCATTTTAGCCAAGGGAGGAGTGTGTTTGGTATTTTGTGAGTGGCCCAGTGACTTGGCTTTTGTCAGTTGCTTAGACAAAATTATGAAATGGCCTTGTTTTGTCTCACTTTATCTTGGTAAACTTGTCTGAGGCTGGTGCCGTAGAAGATTGTTTATGTCCAAAAGGAGAATAACATGAAACGGCTATGAATGCCACGTTGACTTCTAGATATCAGGGGCTGCTTTCATCCACTTTTTTTCTCTCCTTTTCTGCCACCTGGTACCATGTGTATGTATAATTCTGGGTCATTTTTTAAAAAAAGACTTTATTTTATATATGAGGGGCACATGGGGGAGGAGTAAAAGGAGAAGGACCAGCAGATATGGGGCTCGATCCCACGACCCTGAGATCATGACCTGAGCTGAAACCAAGAGTCGAACACTTATCCAACTGAGCCACCCAGGCGCCCCAATTCCTTGCCATTTTATCACATGTGTACATTCATGTAACCAGAACCACAATCAAGACAGAACTATTCTGTCACCGTGAAGATCTCTCGTGGTGGCTCTTTATAGCTACGCTCACCTGCCCCCGACCATCCCTAACCCTGGCAACCACTAGTCTGTGTTTCATCTCTAGAACTTTGCCCCTTTAAGAATGCCATATAAATGGAGTCATACTCTGTGTGGCCTTTTGATATTGGCTCCCCCCACTCCCCGAGGCATAATGCCCTTGAGATCCACCCAGGTTGTGGAAATCCATCAATAGTGCTTTTTTTTTTTTTTTTTATTGTTGTGTAGCATTTCATGGTATGTATATTTGTTTCCTATTTCTGCTACCACAAATGAAAAATTAGCAGCCTAGGGCCACTCAGCTGGCTCAATCAGAAGAGCATCCGTTGTTAGTTCAAGCCCCACCATGTAGAGTGTAGAGCTTACTTAAAAAGAAAAATAAACTTAAAAAAAAATTTAGCAGCTTAAACAACACAGGTCTGATAGTTATGTAGGTTGGAAGTCCGCTGTGGGTTATGGGTCCTGCAGGGCTAAAACTGAGGTATTAGCAGGTTGATTCCTTTCGAAACACTCTAGGGAAAAATCCATTTCATTGGCTGAATTCAGTTCCATGTGGTTGTAGGACTGAGGTCCCCTTTCCTTTGTTCAGCATGATCTGATCATACTGGCTGTCAGTGGAAGGGTGTTCCCAGTTTCAAGGTAGAAGTTACCCACATTTCTTGGCTTTGTGATCGATCCCTTCTTCCGTCGTTCCTCTCATGCTTAGCATGTCTCCTGCCTCTTCCATTATTGCACCCTCCTGCTTCCTCTTCTGCATTTAAGGCTATTTCCCCCTTGATAATGCAGGATAAACTCCCATATCCTTAATCCTGATTAAAGAGATTATGTCTGCAAAGTCCCCATGTAAGGTAACATGGTCACAGATTCCGGAGATTAGGAAAAAGTGTGGACTTCTTTGGGGGGGCCATTATTCAGCTTCATAGACTGAATGGACCACACTTTTACCATTCATTTACCTGTTAAAGGACATTTTGATTGTTTCTGGTTTTTGGCTATTACAATTGTTACGAACATTGTATAAAAATGTGTGTAGGTGGATGCATTCCATTTCCTTTGGCAACATACTTTTTTCACTCAATGTCATTCTTCTGGCTGTACTTCATGTTGATTTTATAGAACTGGGTGCTTTGCGGTGCCATTATGTCCCATGTGAAGAGCCCCTGAAATTGTACCTTCTTCCTTGCTGTATCATATTCCACCAAATGACTGCCCCGGGGTGGGGTTATTCATTCCTCTACTGGTGGACATTTGGGTTGCTCCCAACATTTTGCCACCACAAACTGCTGCAGGAGACATCTTCGTGTGGATCTCCATGTGCGAGGATGAAGCATTGTTCTAGATTGGGCACATAGGGGAGAATTTCTGGTCCTAGAGCATGTGTGTGTGTCGATTTCTACTAGCTTTTGTCTAATTGTTTTTCAAAGCCTGTCTGCTCCACCAGCAGTGATGAAAAAGTCCCCCATGTCCCTGGCAACATTCAAGATCACTGTTCTTTTTTATTTTTGCCTATCTGAAAGGTATGAAATGGTATCTGATAGTTTTATTTATTTATTTATTTTTTATTTTTTTATTTTTATTTATTTATTTTTAATTTATTTTTTATTGGTGTTCAATTTACTAACATACAGAATAATTTGCATTCTCCTGGTCACTGTTGAGGTCCAACACACACATACCCCTCTGTCTCCTGTCATCTTTTCCTGTAGTCGTGCTGACTTCTCTTCTCCTGACACCAATATTAGAGGCTGCTGCCTCTACCTGTTTTTAAGCATTAAGATCTGGGCAGTGCAGCCCGACAACTGAAATTTGGTGTCTTGTCTGAAATTACAGGATGTTCCTCAGGCCTCCGTGTTTCCATGGGAACAAGTAACAGTCATCCTTCATGATTAGGTAGTATCCATGGCGACCAAGCCAGAGCATTTGAATGAAACCAATTTTATTTTATTTATTTTTTGCTAATGCATGAAGGTTAAAATGCATTTCTGTGGCTGTGGCTTCCAGGAATGGAAAGATAGGCTGGTGTTCCTGGTAAAATGGAGGTTCTTTTTGACCTTGTAGTGGAAAAGGGGTCCAGTATGCACTTGTCCTGTGCCCTAGTTTTGCGGGTTGGGAGCCCCGAGGTCATGTGGAGGTCACAGAGGGAGTCTGAGCTGAGGGGAAACTCCTGGACCAGTCCAAGGTCTAGGGATGCCTGCCACTTTTCTGCTGCACAGTGTTAGGTCACTTGCCCTGTCTGGGATTCTGCAACCAGCTGTGTTGCTTAGACCTTTGGGGGCGCAAGGCCTGAGCTTCCCAGTATCTGCTTCCCCAGATTAGAAAAAAAAAAAAGTACTGCTAAATCAAAAGGCATAGGCATCTATGTTTTTGTCAAGGACTCAGGCTAAATGCCTGCAGGCCGAATTAGGATTGGAGGGGGAGGGTGGTCAGCCTTCCATATTCTTTGCCTTGTAAAATAGAGTTTGGTTTTTTTTGTCTTTGCTATGGTTTGGTGGCAGAGAATAGAGATAGCAACTGCTCTGACCCCCCTGACTCGCTGGATTGCTGATAAATCATGAGCTCAGAGACGCAAAGGGCCTGGCCTGGAGTCACAGAGCAGAGGCCAGGTTGAATCCTGTCTCCTGGTGCAAGTCTTGCACTCCCTCCCCTTGCCCCAGGCTCCAGGCGCTCTCAGGCTTCTCTGAGGTCCTTAGTGTGAATTTGCGGGTCAGGCAATTTAAGGGGCTTCAGCAAGTACTCCTACTTCCTAGCTGGTCGAACCTCAGAGGAAGTCCTTTTTTGCCTCCGAGAACTCCGTTTACTCTCCTGGAAAACGGAGCTCACCATAGCTGTCCAAGTTGTCATGTGGGGATTCTGTTTGAATGGGTCCCAGGACTTGCCTTCTCTGTGGGGGTGATGCTGCCCCAAGTGGGTGAAAAAAAATTGGTTCTTGGAAGGGAGGGGGCAAAAAATCTCACTCTTTCTCTTATAGAGCCCCATTACATGTACAATATGTAAAGATACCTACTGGATTGCGATATTAAAGTTTTATGGAGGGGTGACTAGGAAAAAGATGTCTAGAAAGACCCCACAGGGGAAATGATAATGAATAGAAGGTAGAGAGAGATGCCGGTTCAGAATACTGTGATCCACGATGTTACTGTTAACTTTGTGTTTCGAGCCTGTGGCAGGCTTGGGAAAGCCGTTTGGGGTGTCAGATGGGGAGAGAGCCTGGCTCGGCCCTTGAGGACCATGAACATGACACAGCTTCCTTCCTGGCCTGCCTTCCCCATCCCTCTGTAAAGGAGTTATTTCCATTCTGCAAGCAGGGGCCGGGTCTTGGGCAGCTGGGATCCTACCTGGTGGGTCAGTCAGGGTCCAGGAGGAAGCAGATGGTACTTACTAGGATGATTCATGGTGTGGGTGGGTGTGGGAAACCATGAAGAGAAGTGCAGGGACCCAGAGCTAGCAACCACCGGGGGTCCTGCCTGGGATGATCTACCAAGGCTTAGGGAGGGAGGCAGCCAGCCTAGGCAACTCTCTGTCTCCTGATCTCCTGCCAGGGCTCCCCACTGGCCTAACTCCATGGAAACTGGGGGGCCCAGGAGCTTGGTTGGTGGGGGCTACACAGGTCAGCCCCCTGAGCAGAAGGCAGAGTGGAGAAGAGTGGAGATGGAACTGGGGCCAGTGGCATCTACCTGGAAAGGTACAAAGGTTCCCCTTCAGTTTCCTATGGGGGGCAAGGCCCTGCCCTGGGAAGGCTCAAGAAGTCAAGGAGAAGAATTGGCTGCTCTTGGCAGGAGGGAGAGCAGACTACTGTCATGTCCTGCCCTGCAGCCCCCTCGCTGCATTTCAACTTTCTGATGTGGATGGGGCATGGTCAGGGCTTCTGAGTTGAAGTTTAAGGCTATTTTGGGAGCACCTAAGAGACCTTGGTACAGACCTGTTGGGTTGGGGGCCAATGGACATGTTCCTTTCCTCTGCTCACAGCTTCATCATCTGTGAAATGGGTGGTTGGATCAAGCAACCCCTGAGAACCTCCTGGCTCAGCCCAGAAGGCAAGAGGCTATAGTATTCTGCACCAGTTGTGAGGAATATCAGTCTTGGTCTCAGAAGAGAGACAGTCTTGCTGGGCTCCTCATGCCCTACCAAGTGACACCACATATGTCTGTCTGGAGCCAGGATGGCCCACCTGTTCAGGAAAGGGCGGTGGAGTTGTGGTTCTGTGTGTGTGTGTGTGTGTGTGTGTGTGTATTGGGGGAGGGAGGGGAGTTCTGAGGGGCTTCTGGAGGCTGAGCATAGTGCCTCACACATGGAGGGACACAGTGGTTATGGTGGACACCGAGGTGAAGGTGATGGGGGTGGGATGCTGGGGGTGGGGGAGAGGTGAAGGCAGCTTGGGGAACACAGGAAGAGATTTCCCAGGGAAACCTCCAGAAAGAGTGGGTGTCTCCCAGAGTGTGACTAGCAGGGATGGGGAAGGAGGAGGGAGGAGGGTTCTCAGGAGGAAGTACCACAAGCAAGACACCGAGGCAGTCAGAGATCGTGGCCACTGGGCTAAGGAGCAGCTGAGTAGAGGAAGCTTTTCTGGAGGAGATGGCCCAGGGCTGGCTAGTGCACAGCAGGACCTGGTATCAGCCTCTGCCCTAGGTCTGTCTATAAGTGGTCAGCTATGCCCAAACTGGTCCCCCCGGGTGCCCCATGTCCCCAGGCCCAGCGTGGCCTTGCCTGCTTGGCCATTGGCTAGGGCTCAGCACTGGAGCCCGTCCTGGGTGGGGGTGGGAGTGGTGGTGGCAGGTTCAGCTCTGTCCTTTGACACTTCTAAAGACCACCGTCCCATTTGGCTGCAAGAGGGAATGGACCGGCGGGTGTAGACCTTGCCCCTAGTAGCCCATTCTGCCTTCTGGGAAAGCCTGTTCCTTGTCATCTAGCCTTTGTGGACATGTGGACATGTCCCTGGGGGTGCAGGTGGGAGTGTCTGCATAGAGGTGGATATGCATGTGCATTTGCTGGGCATGTGCCCGACCGCCTGTGTGTGCATGTACCAGGGAAATCTCTGCCCTACCCCTTTTCTTCCTTGAGAGCCAACAGGCCTTTCCAGAGCACTGCCCACGTGCCAGGCTCCACACAGGGCACTGGGGACGTGGAGATGCAGCCAGCTTGGGCATGGGCATGGGCATTAGGAGTTCCACAGTCAAGCCGAGAGGGACACACACACACACACACACACACACACACACACTGGGTGCAAAGTGAGAATGTTGGTAGGAGGCTTGGCCTGGCTGTTACTATAAGAGCCAGAAGGGAGCCAACAGCGTGGGTGGGGAGGAGGGGTCACCATGGGTGTCCTCTGGGGCCTACAGGATGGAATGGATGGAGTCCTCTGTCGGGGGGCCGCAGCCAGAGCACTGGAAAAGAGGCAGCCAGTGCCGAGCATAGTGAGCAAACATTCAGGAAAGCAGCCAGATTGCATTGACCTGGGAGGTTTTGAGCAGACAGGCTCACATCAGGGCCGTAAGTTTTCAATGAGCTGTCACCATTTAAGAGTCAGAATGTTACATATTTTGAAAAGCCCTCAGATTTCCAGCTTCTCTTGAACTGTGGGAAGCTGTGGCTGCACTGGGCGCATCCCCTGGCTACCCTGAATAACCAGCTGGCTGCTACCCTTTATCCTGGAAACTGCCAGGCCTTGTACTTCCATCGGGTTTAAGGCCTCTGAACAAGAAGGTCAGAATTGGGTGCGCCTTGGGGGCTCAGTCAGTTAAGTATCTGCCTTCAGCTCAGGTCATGATCTGGAGTCCTGGAATTGAGCCCCGTGTTAGGCTCCCTGCTAAGTGGGGAGTCTGCTTCTCCCTCTCTTCTGCCTGCAGCTCCCCCTGCTTGTGCTCAGTCAAATAAATTTTTTTTTAAATCTTAAAAAAAAAAAAAAAAAAAGAAGGTCCAAATTGAAAGCCAGAGATCACAGATTCCTATGTTTGAAGGGACTACTTGTTATACCTCTGGTGACAGGGGGCTCATTATGTCACAAGATACATGACTTGAAGTGCAGGTTTTGGGAGTCCTGTTTTGTTTTTTGTTTTTTTTTTTTTTGATTGGGGGTAAATATATAGATTATACAAAATTTGCTATTTTAATCATTTTTAAGTGTTTGATTTAATGGCTTTAAGTATATTTATAGTATTGTGCCACCATCACCACTGTTTTCCTACTCTTTCCCATCATTCCAAACAGAAACTCTTTATCATTAAGCCATACCTCCCCATCCTGCCCACCCTCAGCCCCTTCTTACCACCAGTCTACTTTCTATCTCGATGAATTTGCCAATTCTAGGTGTTTCCTGTGAGTGGACTCCTATAACACTTGTGTCTGGCTTTTGTTGCTCAGCGTGTTTTCAAGGCTCGTCCACATCGTATCCGAACTTTTGTTCCTTTTTCTGATGGAATAAACATTCTTTGTATAGATGTACCGCGCACTGTATGCACCCGTTCATCTGTGGATGGACACGTGGCTGCTTCCACCTTTTGGCTCTTCTGAATAATGCTGTGATGCGCATTTGGGTACAAGTCTGTGTGTGTGTCTGTGTCCCTGTTTTCAGTGCTTTGGGGGGATATACCCAGGAGTGGAATTGCTGGGTCATGCAGTAAATCTGTCTTTAACTTTTTAGGGGAACTGCCAAATCTGTTTTCCACAGTGATTACACTGTTTTAGGGGGACCAGTCGTCTATTGTCCTGGCCATGATGGGGATGATAGGAGGGCCTGACTGAGTGGCCTTGATTATCCGTCCTCACCTTCTCCCTCTTTCTCTGTTGACAGAGTCACCACAGGAAAGGCCGGGCTCCCGGCGCAGTCTGCCCGGCAGCCTGCCAGAGAAGAGCCCTAGCATGGAGCCCTCGGCCACTACGCCGTTCCGGGTCACGGTAACTATCTCTGCGTCACCATCGCCACCTGGCCTGGGGTGCTGCTCTGCGACCCCGCGGCCCCCTTCCTGGAGTCTCATGGACCGGGAGAGCATCCAGCCTCCCTTGTTCTAGGTATCCAATCGCTCAGCTGCTCCCCTCTCTGTGGCTCAGTCTGGGGGCCACATGGGGGTCCCATCCTGTGAGGGAGGGGGCAGAGAACAGACAGCCCTGCAGCCGTGGGGCCTGCAAGCTGGCCGAGAAAGAGTCTAGTGCTGGGCCAGATAAATACATCCTGACATGCTCACACACACTACGCTTCCTTGACTCTTAAGATGCACAGCTTTTATTTTTACATTTTAGGATCTCTGATGTTACAGCTTGTGGTATGTCATGATTTAATTCCTGTGTTTTTTTTTTTTTTTTTTCTTTCTTTCTTGGAGACACACCAAATAATGCTATAGCTTAAAACTGATGATGTCTTAGAATTGACAAAACACTGTCATACTTATCTATTGATTTTAGGGGTCCCACCAGCATACACATTTTTATTACAAACCTAAACAACTTTACAGAGACAGGACACGGTGGCCCTTAACAACTGGCTCTCTGTGCGAGCATGCACAGTTTTGCGTTGCTTTTCTTCCCCATTCAGCATGTTACCACATGCTCCTCTGTCCAGTGTTCTATCAGCCACTGGAGCCACAGAGAAGTAGTAGACAGGGAGAAGTAAGTCTCTTTTCCTGGGAGCTCATGGGCTATAGTGGAGATGGATGTTTGATCATTAGCTCATCCATTCATTCATTCAGCAGTTTTTATGGCATGCCAGCTGTGTGCCAGGCCCATTTTTGGAGGATCTGACCAGGAGAGCACCAGGTGGACAAAGCCCCTGAACTTATGGGGTCACATTCTGATGTTCAGGTTATGTGCTGTGAAGAAAAGCAGGCTGCTGCAATAGAGGAAACCAGGAGGGCTTCCTGGAGGTGATGCGGTTGAGAGGTGATAGTTGTGTTGAGGCCCAACAGATGAGGAGCCAGCCCTACTATGGGGAGCAGGGAAATGAGGGTTTTGGGTGAAAGGAAAGGAGTGGGCACAGGCCTGGCTGTCACCATGCAGTGTGATATCGGGGCTTCAGGTGAGCTAGGGGTGTCTAGTTGTTCCCTGTGTGTTGAGAAGGCTGTCCCCCAGAGGCTGACTTTTGCGCTGGCTCTTAAGGGGTCAGTAGAAATTGGGTAGGTGGGGACAGTGAGAGAGGGATCCCTGTCCCAGGTAAGGGAACAGCAGCTGCAACTATGCAGAGGCACACTAGAGATCGATGTGTTTGTGGGAAGTAAAACGCCTGTGGAACTGGAGTTGAGGGATATGGAGGACAAGGTAGGAGGTGAAGCTGGAAGCTGGGCTGAGTCTGCGTCAGGTGCAGCCTCATGTGCTAGGCTAAGGGGCTGTGTCTTTCCCCAGGGCACCTGATTCTCCCATCTGTCTGTATGTCATGAAGATGCTTGCAAAATAGATTCTTAGGCCCCCTCAAGATCTCAGAGCAGTGGGCCTGGGACAGAACCTGGATATCTGGATTTTAACAAGCTCCCCCACGAGATGGTTGGGAACCTCAGACTCTGAATCAGCCTTGGGCAGTGAGGAGGAAAGGGAAGCCCCAAAGTCTGTGCTGAGAGTAGATTTGGGGGTTCTTCCCCTGGGTGTGGCAGGGGGCCCCTGGGAGATGGTCTCCAGCCTGCAAGGAGGGCCAGGACACTGACACCTGGGTGACCCTGACCAGTCAGCTGGAGCTGAGGCCGAGTCTAGCCTTCCCCAGGCCTAGGGAGGGCCACAGCCACTGGGGACCAAGCTTTCAGGGGCCTGAGGGAACAATGACTAAGAATGATGTAGACACCTGCACTGTGCTTCTGGGTGTACATTCGTGATCTTTTTTATTTTTTATTATTTTATTTTTTTAAGATGTTATTTATTTATTCATGACAGAGAGAGAGAGAGAGAGAGAGAGAGAGAGAGGCAGAGACACAGGCAGAGGGAGAAGCAGGCTCCATGCAGGGAGCCCGACGTGGGACTTGATCCCGGGTCTCCGGGATCACACCCTGGGCGGAAGATGGCGCTAAACTGCTGAGCCACCCGGGCTGCCCTCGTGATCTTTTTTAACTCTCAAGATAGCCCGGAAGCTGAAACTTTGATCACCCCATATCACAGATGAGAAAGTTGAGGTTCAGAGATGGGAAGTCCCTCAGCCATGCTCTAAATGCCAACAAATGGTGGAGCCAAGATTGAGACCCAGCCTGTCTGGTACCAGAGTGTGCACTCCTGCTCATGAGCCCCCACAGCCCCCCAAAGCCTCTCCGTGTGGCTTTTTACCTGTTCCCCTTTCTTTTGCTGCTCTGATAGATGTATCATCACGCCCTGACATTGCTGTCAGTTGCAGCTCTTTAATTGCCAGGTAGGCTTGGCATCTTTCCGGCAGTGGCACCTTCCCTCTGTTTTCTGGTGCAGAAACCACACATGGGGCAGAGCCAGCCCCAGCCTCCTGAGCCCCCGACCCTCAGGACTCACAGTCCCGCCTGCACGAGTGGGCTCTGCAAACTGGAAAATGTGTTCACTTGTCGTGTTACCCATTTCTCACGGCAACCCCCCAGGGGAGGGACGGGAAGTTGTTTGCCTAATGTCACATGGCTCCAGAGTGATGGAGCCCCGCATAGTTGCCAGGACCGTTGGACACTCACTTTTTGTGTCCCTACCTGGGCACCTTGGTCCTTTTCTTTTCTTTCATTTTTTTTTAAAGATTTCATTTATTTATTAATTAATAGACTCAGAGAGAGAGGCAGAGACACAGGCAGAGGGAGAAGCAGGCTCTCCGGGAGGAGCCCAATGTGGGACTCGATCCCAGGACCCCGGGATCATGCCCTGAGCTGAAGGCAGATGCTCAACCACTGAGCCACCCAGGTGTCCCACCTTGGTCCTTTCCTGTGTGCAACAGTTAAGGAAAGGGATGTGAGGTTTTTTTCCTTTTTTCTTTTTTTTAAGATGTATCTATTTTAGAAAAAGAGAGCGCCTGTGCATGTAAGTAGATGGGAGGGGCAGAGGGAGAGGGAGAGAGAGAGAATCTTAAGCAGACTCTACATTGAACATTGGAGCCTGACATGGGGCTCAATCCCACGACCTGAGTTGAAACCAACAGTTGGACGCTGAACTGACTAAGCCACCCAGGCATCCCAAGGGGTGTGGGTTTCTCTATCCTGGGGTAGTGCTCGGAGTTTGGAGGTGCTTGCTGGAGAGCTCAGAGGTGGGGAAGTGGGTTCAAATCCTGACTCTTCTGTGACCTGTGAGACCTCGTTAGTCACTCAGCCTCTCTGAGCCTCGAGGCGGCATCAGGAAAGAGTGGAATGTTCATCCTTCTTTGAAGGGCTGTGGCGCACGTCCATGAGTCCTGGTGCATATGAGCCCAGGTCTCACCCGAGGTAGACACTTAATACAGAAAATCCACCACTGTCCTTGGGATTGTGTTTCCCTTTTTTTTGCTTCAGAACGGTGCATATCTAGGGAGGGTCATGGTGGACAGCGGAGGGCAGGTTGGTTGGGGGAAGCTGGGAGGGGCGCCTGGCTTGGGTGTTGGGGACACACTTGCACGCAGTCCCTGTGTGGGACCAGAAGCACACCCTGTTCCCCTGCCCCACCTTACATTTGCTCACATGCACTCCCATAAGCCACATCCTCATGCTCTTGGCTGACTGCTGCTCTGTGTAGCCCCCTGAGGGAACCTGGGGAACATAGTTTTGCCTGGGGGAGGTAAGGGAGACAGTACAGGGTATATTTGAATAACTGGTGTCTTTGAGGCCATTTGAAACTTGGGTGACAGGATGTCACCACCTCTCACAGAAGTGCCCTTTGCAACCATGTAGTTTAATGGAGGATCAACATGTTGTGTTCTCGAGGACTCATTCTGTCAACCTCCTCCGTGAACACTAAAGCCTGGGAGGGGCTGGGCTTGTGCCAGGTCACCATCCAGCTGGGAGCACTTTGGAGTGTGGGCTCTTTGCATCCATACACGGCCCTTACCTTTTGTGATTTGGCCTAGGACCGCAGTCACCTCACAGGGCATCAGAGGCTCGGTACTGGTCCCACCTCTGTTTTTTGGAGATCATGTGACCCTGGGAGAGCTTCTGTTTACCCTTGTCTAAAACGAGCGGAGTGGACTTTGTTGTTGTTGTTCTTTTATTTATTTTATTTTTTATTTATTTATTCATGAGAGATACACAGAGAGGCCGGGACACACAGACAGGGGGAGAAGCAGGCTCCCTGTGAGGAGCCTGAGGTGGGACTCGATCCCCAGACCCAGGATCGCACCCTGAGCTGAAGGCGGCCGCTCAACCTCTGAACCACCCAGGCGTCCCAGAGGGGAGTGAACTTTGTAAGGCAACATGTGGTTTGGGCCTGTGGTAGGCACTTAGATATTTGGATGCCATACCTAAAAGCATGAGCTGTAAAGTCAGCAGACCCAGGGCTGAGCCTCATATCAACTCGTGCCCATCTCTGGCCTTCAGCTCTCATCTAAAGAGCTGATGAGGCCAAGATTCAAACCCAGATCTGTCTTCTCTGTGTCAGTAAGGAATCTTGGAAGGGAGAGAGGAGCGGAGAGGGAAGGTAGGCCGCAAGCTGGGAATGCTGCATCTGCACAGACAGAGGCTCTTCCCAAAGTCCAAGACCCTTAGCACAGCAGCATGCTGTCCCCTGTCACCTGCCATTCCTGTTGGGGACTCATGGTTTGATTTGGGGGGAAGCAATGGTGACTGTGGGGTTGCCCCGAGGCCCCCCAGCCCATCACCTTCCCCAGGCCCAAGCTCCCCTCCTGCAGGCTGGCTCCTTCCCCTCCCCCTCCACTGTCCCCACCCCTCCCATCGACCTTGAGGAGAGCTGGCAGGGCTGGGGTGTGGGAGGTGGCAGAGGCTCTGGGAAACTTGACAGCCAATTGATTCCTCCTCGGGAAGTTGAAAGTGGAGAATCGTGTTTGAAGGTTTAGCTGAAATTAGGTCTCAGGGCTATTTTTTGCAAGATGGAGAAGGAGAAGTGTCAGGGAGGGGAAGGCCCAGGGGGTTGGTGGAAGCTGCAGATAAACTCAATACCACGTTGATTGCAGATGCTTCTAGAAGGGGGGTCTTAGTTCTTTTCAATCACCTACTTTTACTGGATGCTCATTTGTGTATACTCTAGCTGGTCCTGAAGCTGTGATGGAGGTGTGGCTGGGTGCTGTAGAAACCCAGAGCAAGGGTTGGCTAGTAGGGTAGGGAAGAGTTCCTAGAGGAGGCATCTTTGGGGCTGAGCTTTGAGGGATATGTAGGAGTTTGTCAGGAACAAAGGGAGAAGAGTATTCCAGTTGGGGGAGACCTAAGTGCATTGGAGCAAGCCAGTGGCCCTGTGGGATTAGAGTGTTGGGTGAGTCGGAGGCATGAAGTGGGAGAAGGCTGGAGAGGAAAGTGGGTGAAGGCTCTGGGCTTTCCCCTGTGGGACCAGAGAGCCACAGGAGATGCCGGGTGAGAGTAGAACCAGCAGATCTCTGTGGGTGTGGATTCAGGATTTCCCAGCTACTCGCCGTTGTCCACTCCTGCAGCTTCTCTGAACCTTCCCCACGTTTCAGCTGCCTTCCTGTCGTGCGCAGGGTCACGGGCACGTGGACATACACATGCAGGCCCCCTCAACACCACCACTGAAGGCTTTTGGAAATGTTTGCAAGGCCTCCCCTGTACAGAGGGAGGACCGCAGCTCAGAGAGGGGAGGATCCTCTCCCAAAGCCACACAGCGTATCTGGGACAGGGCCTGGAATTGTGCCCAGGTCTCTCTGTCCTCTCATTACCCCCTTGCAGGCCCCCTACACTCTGCTCCCTTGGGCCCTCTCTTCCCTGTACTTGGGAACTTCTGTCTGCCTCCATTAGGTTTCGTGGGAGGAGAGGCTGAAGGGAAGGGACATTTGTGGCTCTGAAGGTCCTCAGAGGCCTCTGATGGCTCCTAATGTGCCTGTTTGCCTCCGTTTGGGTCCCTTCTCAGTGACAGTGGCCCTGGTTAGGCACTGGAGTGGTGGACGGAAATGCTGGGCAAGGCTCACACATCAGATGAGCCAACTCTGTCACCAATCTGTGGCGGAAGTAAGGCCCAAGGAGGGGAGGCTTGCCTGGAACACTGGTCAGGGCTCGTTCTGCTTCACCAGGCTGCTCTGTGCCCACCTTGTACATGCATGTGTGGCCCCCAAGCCAGTGTGGGGATGCCAGCCGTGCAGCGGTGACCGGCTGTGACAGGGCAGTCATGCTGGAGCCTGGACGGGCCACAGGTGAGCGCCTGCTGCCTCTCCTCACAATAGCCTTCTAAGTGGAGCCTTTCAGCTGGAGTGTCCCAGCCTGGTATCTGGCAGGTCGGCGTCCCCTGGAGGAAGAGGTAGGTGGAGAGAGTCTCCCCGCCCATTGCCATTCCTGGAGCCTAATTATTATGAAACCGTTCAAACCTAAAAGGAAAATTGCTGTCAATTTTGTCTGTGTCCACATTCTGCAGAGAGAGGCTCCTTTCCTGCGGTGGGAACTCAGGAGATGGGAACAGATGACCTGGGCATGGGGCCAGGATACTCTACGGGTCAGGGGTGTGGGGGGAACAGCTGTTTGGAGCTTGTAGAACCCACGTCAGGCCTGGGAGGGTGGGCTGTGGTCTTCGGTAGGGTTGGGAGCCTCCCTGCCCTGTTGATAAGTGAGTGGTATCGTTGCCTCTCTTCCCCACTCTGTAAATGGGCACAGGAGCCCCTTGCTCGGTGAGTGGCTGTGAGGGCCCAGTACGTGGCACAAGGGGGGCATTCAGCCCATGTCCATGCCCTGTGTCCCATTCTGGTGGGGGGGCTCACTCTTCCCAGACACCTTCCTCAGAGCCCCCGGTGGTCAGGGAGACACCTCCCTTCTGTACCCATCATTTGATGCCCCCATGTGACTGCCTCTGACACAGCTTCTCGGGCTCAGCCCTGGCACCAGGAGGTGGAGGTGGGTCGAGTGATCCCTGAGGGGCCAGAGACGAAGTTCCCAGGTGGTGAGTACAGGTGGGAGGGAGCTGGAGGCAGCTGCACAGAGCCGTCCCACCAGTTGGGGGCAGCAGAGGGCAGCAAGTGGACGCCTGGACAGCGGCAGCTGCTCCCAGAGGGGAGCTGAAGTCCAAGGGCTCGGTGTGCCCTGGGTTGCAGGGACCCAGCGGAGCTTCACTCCCAGCTGCAAAGCTCACCACTGGGTAGAGGAAACCGTTCAGATTGAGGAGCACCTGCGGGCAGCGGGGCCTGGCCCCGGGCTGGCCAGAGAGCTGGCGGACTAGGAGAGAGGACCCTGATTAGGGACCCCGGAGTGGGGAGTGGGGTGAGGCCTGGGGCCAACACAGCCTTCCGGCAGGAGGGGAGGCATAGCCTGAGGGCCGCCAGGCAGCATCGCAGCACTGGGCCACCAGGCTGGCTGGTAGATACTCCAGCATGACTATTTTTTGACAGTTTGCCGAGGTCTTGTTTCATCCTCACCCGTACTTTGAGAGGGAGCAAGGCAGGTCTTCTGGGAGAGTGGGCTGGTGGTCAGAGCCTGGGCTGAAAGAACTGCTTACATGGGTTCAAATCCCAGCTCTGCCAGCCCCTGTGTGGTGGTGAAGTTTTTGCAGAACCTGGCCCACAGCACCAGCCCAGGCTCTGCCAACCGGTGTTGTCATCCTCTCCATTTTATAGATGAGAACACTGAGGCTCAGAGAGGGAAGGGGCATTGTCCCAGGCCACACAGCCAATTGAGGACAGAGCTGGCTTTGGAACCTGGGCCGTGCTATCTCCTGCCTCCTCTGGTCTCCTCTGCCTCCAGCTAGCAAGGCCCCCGAGGGTCAGAAGGTGTCTGAACAGGGCAGACACTCCTGGCATAGAAGAGAGCTGTTCCCCTCATCCCACCCCATCCTGTGGCCCCTGCCCCTGCCATTTCCGGGTGGGGGGCAGGAGACTGGCTTTGGGGGGGGGTGCAGGCCTCAGAAGCCTTCTTTTCCCGAACCCCTCATGGTACGAGAAAGAAGCAATTGCCTCTGTCACATCAAGTGACATCCATTTGGGTTGGATTATAGACATAATTATCTCTGAGTCTCTGGGTAGGAATGATTTCCAAAGCCAGGAAGCCCTCTTTGGAGGTGGCAGTGATGACATCTGTTTCCAATACAAGACCGAGCATCAGGATGAGTTACTTTTCCAGTAGAATGACTTAAGAATGCCTGAAACAAGCCCTGGTTGTTAGGGCCCTGCCCTGCTCCAGCATCTGAGATGGCTTCTAGGGGGTGGGATGCAGCTCTCCAGCTGGTGCCCGCAAGCCTGCCCAAGCCTCAGGGCCTTCCTCCCTACCGGCTCCTCCTCCCCATTTCCCTGCCTTGAGAGCTTCTTCCCTCCTCTGCCCTCCTCTCGCTCCAGCACGCATCCTCTCCTCTAGGCTTCTGAGCACAGGCTGTGACTTAACCATCTCCCAGACGGTGACTTTCTCAAGGGCAGCAACTGTTCTGATTTATCTGAACCCTGGGCACTGAGATGGGGCCTCCTTTGTGGTGGGCACCTGGATGGGCTTGTGCAGGGAAGGGGTGTGAGAGACATGGAGGCAGAGAATGAATTCAGTGAGTGAGTGCATGGTGGGGAGGGGTGGGGAGCAGAGATCTTCTGGCTGCTGAGAGCCCCACTTGGTGTCTCTGGGGCCGAGTGGCCACCATCTTGGGAAGGAAGGTCAGGACAAGTCACCCAGACCACCCCAGAGCCCTGGTAAGGAAAGACACCAGCCCTTGCTGTGGAATTGACCTTGGCCCCATCCCATGGGTTCCCATAATCCTTCAGGGGCAGGGCTCCCAGGTGAGCCAGGCCTACAGATGGTAAATCACCCAGGAGGAGAAATAGCCTATAAAATCCTTTCCCAGAATGGTGCGTTTTGTATCCTGTAGTGAAAGAGGCTTTAAAAAGCATTGCTCACTCAGGTGAATTTATAGGGCTGCCACCTGCCTTTTGCTTCTCCCTCCCACTAATGTTTGCTTGTCCCTAGGGCCGGGGCACCGTGGGGTCCTGGTGCTCCTTGGTGGCTCTTAGTATAGCACCCCTTCCCTGCCTTGATGCTCCAGGGCTACTCCTGGCCAGTTGGGTACTTGGGGAGGTAGAGGCAGATGGAAAAATCTAACTTCCCAGAAGCTCCCCGTGACCCAGCACAGAGCTGGAGTCCCCACCATTAACACCTTCCTTCCTGAAAGCTGTGGCCGCCAGAAGATCCCTCCTATTTGGTGTCACCTGAGAATGGGCCATCAGGGAGGGGAAAGACGGCATGTGCACACTAGGAAGGATTTAGACCTCAGCTAGACCAATCCCCTCATTGTCCAGATGGGGAAGGTGAGTCACAGAGAGGCTAAGATACTTGATTCAAGCCTCATGGTGTGGTAATGGGATTATGGAAGTGTTTAGGTTCTGGCACAGACTATCTGGATTGACCCCAGCTCTGCCACTTTCTAGCTGTGTGGCCCTTTGAAAGTTGCTTGACCTCTCTGAGCCTCCATTCTCTCATCTGCACGTCGGATTGTGAGAATTAAACAAGGTAAGTCCCATAAATCTCCGGTACAGCCCCTGAAGCTTAGACAGGGCTGCATAAGTACATCTGGTTTTACTCTTACTAGCGCATCGGAATAGTCCTCATTATTATTAATAACAGAGCTGGGTTTTGGACTCATATTTCTTGACTCTGAACATGGTTTTCTTGCCACTCAGCCAGGCGGCCTCTGCTGAGAGTGTTTGCTCATGTGGAGTGTGCAGAACACAGGGCCTGGGGAATAATCACCGACATCATTGAGTCACCCCAGGAAGGCTGGCCTGGTGCTGGGACCTCTGGCAGGGCTGGAAGGGTGGCAGAGGGAGAAGGTGGCGATCCTGCTGCAGGGGTGAAGCTCCCTGAGGGAGTCAGCTTCCCTGCAACCACACGGTCCTCAGTGCTGGACTCCCCACCCAGGGTCAGAGCTGGCCAAGGGCTTAAAGGGCTGATGGAGTGTTTGTGGCTGTCCAGACCTCTGGGAAGTCTGATTATGCTAAGGCAAGTGTCAGCTAGCCAGAGGATTTATGGGGCAGTGAGTCACTCCCTGGCTGCTCTGGGTTATCACATCCCTTCCTGAGACCTCAGAAATGCGTGTCTGATTTCTGTTTACTGATGCCACTCGGTCCTGGGCACTGGCACATGTCAGGAGGGTCTCTCTTGTCCTCATTTCCCCCCTCTCATCTGCACGTGCTCACCCTCTTCCTAAGCAGGTGCCCCCTTCCTCCTTCCTTTCAGACTTCCTTAGGGGGGACCCCTTGACCTGGGCGTCTTCTGCACTGTGCATATGCGAGGGGTCGTGCCCCATGTTATCAGCCTGGGCTCAAGTGGTGGTGTGTAACTGGAGGTCAGAGGGGCCTGTGATCTCTCCATGGGCCTCTGAGGCAGCCAGACTTACGGCTTTCCTATACCTCTGTACCATTGCCTCTGCTGTGATTCTGCCTGGAGTGCTGCTGTGCGGCTTCCCTACCCCTAAATAATCTCAGCAAGACCACTCACTGCCTCACTTTCAATGTTTCTATTATGCTCCCAAATGCTGCCTCCTCCAGCAAGCCCACCCAAATTGACCACAAATGGAGCCCCTTAAAAAACCTCCCAGAGCATATTCTCATCTTTTTCTTTTTTCTTTTGTATCATAAACATTTGTTAATTCCTTCAGGAAGTATTTAGGAATACCTGCCAGGTGTCCTGCCCTGGAACCCAGGCTACCATGGACCCCACAGTCCTGTGAGGGAGGAAGGCATGAAATAAACACATGTATAATTAGAACTGTGGTAAGTCTGCAGAGTGACCTGGCATCACCTGAGGGCATCTGGTAGGCCTATGAGGAGAGACTGTAGGGTGTGCAGGATCCACTTGGGCCAAGGGGGCCTCCATTCCAGGCAACGGAAACAGCCTGTGCCAAGGCCCTGTGGCAGGAGGGGATGGCAATTCTGAGAGTCGCACTGAAGACGCCAGGGTTGGAGCCCAGGGGATGGATCATGAGGGGCCTTAGGGGCCTTACCAAGGAGCTAGGCTTTTATCTCCAAACCCTGGGAGCTATGCAAGGGGGTGAAGCTGGTCAGTGCAGGATCTGATCTGCTTTTTCAGGGACCCCTCTGGATGCCCTTGGAGAATGGACAGGGTAAAGGGGGCAAGACTGGAGATAGTACAGCAGCAAAGAGGCTCCTGGGAGTGTCTAGGAAGGGTCAGGGCCGCCTCTCCAGCTAGACTTTCCTTGAGGGCAGAAAGTCCCTTCCAGGACTCAGCTCAGGGGCAGGCTCAGGGAATACACCCTGAATGAGCCTTGATCAGCAGCCTTCCCCATCAGAGGAGATTTGGGTCCTACAGTTTGCTTTGATAAACTCCTGCCCTGTTTCCTTCTGGCTAATATCTGGACTGGCCCTTGGTGATCAAAGTCCAAGCAATAAAAACCATTACAATGACCATATTGATGATAGTAGCTAATGTATAGTGAGTGCTGGGAAATGGGCTCAGTTCTCTTACATGCATGATGTCATTGACTTGTGACAACAACCTCGAGGTGGCTTCTGTTGTCCTCATTCTACAGAAATTGAAACAGACTCAGACGGTTAGGTCACTGGCCTCAGGCCCATAGCCATTAAGGGTAGAACCTTTTGCTACCATGCCTCTTGGGGGAGGGGGGGTGAAGATTATTTGCATCTCACCCGCACCTTCCTAGAGACTGAGGTAACCCTAGGACTTAGGTGGAGCTTTAGGCATGATGATGGCAGAAGGAGAAATGTTTGGGGCGGGGTTCTCTAGCTGCGGATGGGGTGGGGCCCAGAGGAATAGCATGCCACATTGCAAGACTCCAAGAAACCATGTGTTCAGGGAGCTGAGAAGGCCAGTTTTTAGGGTGTGAGAGAAGCAAATAGAATGTCCCTGAGATTCTGGGATAGAGTGAGGTGCTGGACACAGATCAGGGGAACTATATAGTAGCAGCAGCAGCAGCAGCAGCAGCATTTTCTCCCCTTGGTCCTGAGATCTGGGCTTCTAGATCTTTGAACGTGGCTCTTTGGGTAACTTTCCCTTCCTGCTGTGCTTGTGAACTTGAGTATATATGGGGTGGCATTTGCCCCATGTATCATTGTGTGTGTGCCTGGTGACAGTTGAGTATGTATTTGTGATCTTCTTTTGTTGTTTGTGTATCTTTATTTGCACAGTTCCTGAGTGCATGTGTGTATTTGTATGTGTGCTGGTCAACGTGCTTATTGGTTTCTGCGTGTGGTGGTGGTGAGACTTGTATGTTTACACCTGCATTTCTTTGTGGGCACACCCCCTCCTCATGTGTCTTTGTATGCATGCATATCCTTCAATTTGTGTGCATTTCTGGCTGTGTGTATTTCACCATGTGAATGGTTTAAATGTGGTTGTTGGGCAAGGGTGACTGATGTTTAACCAATGAGTGACCAATGAGTGTTAAATGGAAGAGTGATCCTTATGTACCAAGGCCCAGCCCCCTGCTGGCTCTCATGGCTCATGACTGGGTTCCTTTTGTGTGATCTGAGTTGTCTGGCTGCCTTTTCTGGGTAAGTTGGAGTGTGGAGGTCTTACGTTCAAAGGATCAAGCAATTGCAGAGGGTTATGTGCGCATATAGGGTGGCCTGCGAATGGGCGGCTACCGGGCAGGCACTAACCTGGCTTAAAATGCCAGTCCTCTTTCACCTGTCATGATCTCTGACCTTTCAGAGACTCATTAGTGAGTCATCCCCCAGCTGGGACCCTCTCTGATGATCCACATCTCCCAAGGAAGGAGGCCAGGGAAGCCTGGCAGCCTCCTGAGGGCAGAGCCCCAGCAACAGGGAAGGAGTACAGGAAGAACAGTGCATCGGAAGGGTTTGGGCAAAGCCAGAGGAGTCGCTGGTAGGTTGGTGGCCGGCCTGGGAGAGCCCAGATGAGGAAGGCACCTGCTCTAGCTTCAGCTTTTTAGAATCACCAGGCATCAGTGCTGGAATGGAGCTTGGTGATCACCCAGCCCAGCCCTTATAGTAAGAAGGGAAGACTGAAGCCTGGAAAGAGGAAATGTGGGGAGCCTGAGAGGTTCTTGAAGAGTGGGGTACTAGTCTTGCAAAGAGCACTGGGTGTGGAGATAGGATACCTAGGTTCTTCTGTGCTTCTTCCACTGGCTTGCTCAGTGGCTCTGGGCAAGTCCCCCTGCACTCTGGGCCTCGTGTGCCTTGTCTGTACCATGTGGGCATTGGCCTGGCTGCCTGATCTGGGCCCTCTCCGCTCTTGCTGTGACTCTGGAAGCAGGACCTCTTCCCTGGAGCCTTAGCCTGCTGAGGTGTCGGAGCTGCCTGTGGGCCAGGGAGCCCAGCAGATCTCCTCTCCTGGGGCTGAGAGAGGTGGAACTATCTAGATGGGGTCTTCCCCTCCCTTTCTTGGGTTTTTAGGTGTGATTTTGGCATTTGTGCAAAGCTGCGGATAGATACTGAGAGACACACCTGTTAAAAGAGTTTCTTTCCTTGAAGGCTTTCTGGATGCAGGCCTTAAGGATGGCTCCTGGGCCAGGGGAGAGTCCACCAGGTTCTGCCTCCATCCTGGGCACAATCTCAGAGGGAGTCAAAGGCAGGTCAGGCCCGCTCATTGGTCTGTATGTTAGGAGGGGAGAAGGTGATGAAGACAGGATGGCAGATGCAGTACCCATCAGATGATAGCATTGAGGGAGGGGACTTACCCTTCACAGAGCACCTGCTGTATGCCAGGCGCAATGCTCAGCACTTCACACTCAGGTTTGGAGATGGCTTAGAGACCAGTGGTGACATGCTGCCTCTGGGTGCCCAAGGAGTTGTGCTGGAATGCAAACCTGTGGTCCCCGAGGTAACTCATGTGTGAGGCCTGTGTGAGGCTGGGCCTGGGCGGGGCGTCCCCTCCTGGAGCTGCCAGGTCCTCACCTGTGACAGCACTCTGCTCAGGGAGAGGTTGCCTCCCTTCTTTCCTCTGGTCTGGCCTGTGGTCCTGGGAGGTTGGGGCTGAGCTGTCAGTTCCCAGTCTGGCCTTCTGTGCATATGTGTGGGCACATATGTACCGGGCCCTCACCCTGCCCGCCCCAAGGGCTCGAACCCGCAGCTTGGCCACCAATAGCCCTGCCACTCTCAGCGAGTGGCTTAACTTCTCTGAGCCTCTCTTTCCCCACCTGAAAACCTCAAACGTTCTGCATTCTGCAGCATACATTCTCCCTGCATTCCCAATAACAGGCACTGGACCCTCCTGGGCCTCCCTCTTAGGGCCTGGGAGGGGTTTGGCGGGGACCACGGGCAGTGATTCGGCAGAGCAAAAGCGCCATAACTGGTCATCTCTCCTCATTGGCATCACTTGGAATTGACTGACATGGGGGAATGAACAAATCGTGGGCTGGAATTCTTCAAGGCCCTTGAGAAAATTTCTCTGAACATCCCAAGGAAGGGGTAAGCAGGGTTAGGGCCAGATGTCAGGATGGTGGCCTCGTGGCTGGAAAGGGGGTGGGGGAGCTGCCGAGAACTGGGGTCCCTCCAGCCAGAGACCCCACGGGACTCTCTGTCTTCCACTCAGGACTGCCCTGCGCGTTAGTCAGTGACAGATGGAAGCTCAGGCGACCCTGGGGATCAGCTGGAATAGGCAGCGGGCTGTCACAGAGTGGGTGGAGGGTACGCAGCTGTCCCTACTCAGCCCCACAGGCAGTAGCCTTGGGCCCAAGCCCCTGAGACCTTAGCTGACCTAAGTGCTGAAAAGCTACCTAAAGAGCACAGGGGAACGTGGCTGTGGGCTGTGATAGTAGAGGCCGAACTCCCCATCCGAGGAGGCAGCAGGCTCCATCCTTGCAGAGGGCACTGGCTGCTCCCTGAGTTTTCCGTCCTGCTCTAGTGAATGAAAGCCGAGGCCTCCCCCTGAGCGGCCCTGGCTGCCCGTGGCTCACACACTTTGTACGTTGGGAGTCTCTGTGAGGTTGCTTTAGAAAAAAGTGCTTGTTTTAAAAGCGTTTGAAACTACCAACCTGGATGACATTCTGTAGCTCTGGGATCATTCCGCAGGCACGCTCATTCATCCACTAGGCATGACACCAGCCTGTCCTTGCTGTGAGACAACCTTCAGGCTCCTGGGAGGGCCCAGACAGACTCCCGCCCGTGGTGGTTATGTACCTTCTCAGGGCAAAAATCGGTGGCTGCACTATAGCCGACGTCAGTAATGATGATAATAAAGCTGGCAACTATTGTGTTTAGTGGCTTAATTTTACTGGTGATATCTTGCCTCATTTGATCCTTCCCACAACTTTCTGAAGTACGTATCATCCTTAGCCTATTTTACAGATAACAACACTGAGGCTTGGAGCCGGCCCGTGGCTGGCAATGCAGAGTGGGGGTGGGAGTGGGGCAGGCAAACCAGGGCTCAGATCCAGCTCCACAGCAGTCCTAGAAATTGGGCCTCCAGAACCCTGCTTTACTGAAGGAAGGGACATGATTTGCCCAATGCCTCTCACTAAGGTTGACTTAGGTTTAGAATGAGATTTTCTGACTTGAATTTGGAGCTGCAGCTGCCTCCAGAAATCATGACCCTGGACCTGCCCATGAAGCTCATCTCCCTTTAGCCAGGCCAGGGCTGGGTGGGAAGCCGCCCTTGGCCCTCTACTACATGGAGGAGGTCAGTAAGCAACCTGTGAGGCTGGGCGGAGTAGGTAACTGGATTCTGGGGTCTTCGGTTAACCTTGCTCTGTGATTTTGGGAAAGTCCCTTTCCCTCTCTGTGTCTCATTCACCCTTATATACAGTCTCCTGGATCTGAGTCTTCTTCCAGCTGTGGCTTTCTGGGATAGTGAACCTTTGCTAAGCCTGCTATATGCAGAGCCCTGAGCTGGGTCCTCTGGTGCCCTGAAGGTCCTCCAGGGTAGGCGTGTATGGTGTGATGGAGTTATGTACCCCATTCCCTGAAGAATCACTCTCCCAGCAGATCTGAGCCTCCTGTCCTCTTATTAATCTGCACACTGTTCCCCTCATAGTGTTAACAGCTGTCTTGGTCACTGTGTCTAGCACATAGTAGGCTCTCGATAAATGGGAATGAATTAATTAATGAATGTTACAGCATCTGAGACCCCAAGGTCATGGTTGCTGTGGTGGGGGATGGTAGGCTTCAAGGAGGAGGCAGCTTGTCAGAGGAGCATTAAGTCTAGCCTGAAGGGGAGGGGTGGGGAAGAGGAAGTGACACTTGTCCCACTCAACCTCCTAGAAGGAAGAATGCTTTTTTAAAGAAAACCTCAGAAATAGGATAAAGCTGTCAGGATAGCTACATAATGACTACATAAATTGTGAAAAATGCCTCGTGGTTCTTTATGCCACTAGAGTGTAAAAATGTGAAATTTTCCTTAGTGTAGAAAATAAAAACCAAGATAAAGTACAAGCCCGTCGGGGAACTTGCTTGACAACACCTGTGAGGGAAGACCCCATCCAAGTGAGCCAGGTGCATCTCCCCTCCCCGGTGTACCAGGCAAGAAGCCAAGGTTGGGACGCCCAGCGCTTTCAGAGAAGTGCAGATTCCTGCCTTGTTGCCGAGTCTCCTGAAGAGCCTACCGAAGAGCCTGCCACCATTTGTGGTTGCTTTCCACTGGGGATTTCTCTATGGATGATGGTCCCTCCTGTGGCCTCTAACACCTAAGGAATACTTGCTGAACTACAGCTGGTTAGAATAGTTTGGGTGACGCTGAGCTCCCCGATGAGAGGCATTTGGACCCCGTTGCCTGGGAAGACCTGGATGAGGTGGTGTTTTGGGTAGGCCCTGGAGGATGTGCAGAGTTCTGGCAGGTGACCGCAGGAATAGGTGTCCCACGGATGTGAGAGACCAAGGGAGAAGAAAGGGTAAGGTGGGGGTGGGGGTGGGGGGTGGGGGCGGGAAGATGGGGAAAAGGGAAAACCTGAAGAGGGTGGGCAGAGGAGGGGGGTCCTGTGCAAAAAGCTCTGGCATCAGACCGGCCCGGAAACTGTGTTCTTGGGCAAGTCACCTCACCTCTCTCAGCCAGGTTTCTTCATTTGCAGAAAGGGGTCCTGTTTTTCTGTCGTTTTCTCATTTGTGTGGGTGACATGAGATGATGTGTTCACCTCATTGTGACTCGGGTGCTGGGGCCATAGATATGGGCAGATCCATCACAGAGCATGGCCTATAGCAAATGTCCACCTCTGGGTCCTTTATTATTATTATTATTTTTATTTAAAAAATTTTTTTAAAGATTGATTTATTTATTCATGATAGACATAGGGGGAGAGAGAGAGAGAGAGAGAGAGAGGCAGAGACACAGGAGGAGGGAGAAGCAGGCTCCCCATGGGGAAACTGATGTGGGACTCCATCCCAGGACCCCGGGATCACGACCTGAGTGAAAGGCAGACACTCCAGTGCTGAGCCACCCAGGCGTCCCTCTGGGTCCTTTATTGTGTGATGCATGAAATGTGGTGATGAGATTGTGTACAACAGTCACTTCAGAGTGAGTTACTATCCCATTGGCTTCCGTCCTTATATTACCTGGAATTGAGGCTAGGGTGGCGGGGGGTGAGACCCCAGAACCCCTTGCATTCCCTCCCTCGGGGAATTCCACCTCCAGCCTTCTGTCATTGCAAATCCTGGACACCCCAGGCTGTGGCCCCCTGAGCCCCCCCATCTCCCCTCACCTATGAAGGGCGCACTGGTTCAGCCTGTCGTGTGTTGAGCGCTGTACTGTCTCTTCCGTGGGACCAGGAGCTCCTGGGGTTGGGGTGGAATTAAGCGGTGTCCTGCGAGCAGTCACAGCCTGGTCAGTGGATAAAAGAAATGGCCTGGTGGGGGCCCTGCCTCCGAGGTTTGCCACAGCCCTCCTAGGCACGCACCCCTACCCTCCAAGGGTCACGAATGGGGGGCCCCGGAGCAGCCTGTTGAGCGGAGGCCCATCTTCTCCGGGACGCGGCGGCCAGTCTCGCAGGGTGCAGAGGGCGTGCAGAGGGCGCGCTCGGCAAACCTTTCGGCCTCGGCCTCCTGCCTGAGCCAGGTGCTGGGGACCCTGCCCGTGGGGTGGTTGTCCCCGCTGGGGGACCTACCAAGGCTCCGGGCAGGGGCTCCGTTCCCCCCGAGGGTCGGTGCGGTTGGCTGGGAAGGGAGTGGCACCCGGGCCGGGGCTCCGGGGGGGCCGGGGTTCGCCGCGCGCGGGCTCTCCGGGCCTCATCCGTACGGCCCGGGGCGGGGAGCCCGCAGGTCGCGGGGGGGGGACCACGCAGGGTCAGGCCGGGCGGGGAGCGGGGCGTGGGTTCCTCCCGGCGGGGGGGGCGAGCCCGGTCGCGGGAACCCGGGAGGGGGCGCCCGGGGCCCCGCCCCCGCCCCGCCCCCCGCCCCGCCCCCGCCCGGGGGGCTCGGGCTGCCTCGGCCGCGGCCGGCGCGGCTCGGCTCGGCGTCGCCATGGCAACAGCGGCTTAGGGGCGGGGCGGGGCGCGCGCGCGGGGCCGGGCCGGGGCCGGGGCCGAGTCCGAGTCGGAGCCCGAGCCCGAGCCCGAGCCCGAGCCCGCGGCCGCCCGACCAGGGCGGGGTCCCGGGGGGGTCCCGGGGGTCCCGGGGGGCCCGGGGCGGGGGCTCAGGGCGGGTCCCGGCGGGTCCCAGGCCGCGGCGCCGCGCTAACCCCGCCTCCCTCCCCCTTGTCGCCCGCGCAGGGCTTCCTCGGCCGCCGCCTCAAGGGCTCCATCAAGCGCACCAAGAGCCAGCCCAGGCTGGACCGCAACCACAGCTTCCGCCACATCCTGCCGGGGTTCCGGGGCGCCCCCGCCCCCGCCGCCTCCGCCGCCGCCTCCGCCTCCGCCGCCGCCGCCGCCGCGGACAATGAGAGGTGAGCCCGAGGGCCGGGGACGGAGCGGCGGGAGGGGCCTGCAGCCCGGCCCGGGGCCCCGGGAAGTCCCGCCTCGCCGCGCCGACGCGCATTGTTCCCGGCGCCGCTGCGGCGTCCGAGCCGCGACCCAGGACCCGGGCCCGGAGCAGGAGGCGTTCGCGGCCCCGCGGCCCCGCAGACCCCGCGGCCCCGCAGACCCGGCGGCGGGGAGGGGCCGGGGCGCCGACGGGCACAGGTGCCCCGGGGAGGGCGCGCGCCCCCGGGGCCGGGCTGAGCGGACCGGCCCCACCTCCCCGCGTCCCGCCCCGGCGAGCAGGTGTGCAGACCCCAAGGGGAGGCGGCTTGCGGGGCGGGCGAGGAGAGGCCGGAGCGGGTCACCCGCGCGGCCACCAGCGCAGGGACCAGCCGCCCGGCCCCGCCCGCAGCCGCCCGGCACCAGCACCTTCCCACGGGGCGCAGCCACCGAGACGGGACCCGGGGCCACTCACGGTCGGGACGAGCCCCTGCGCAGCCAGTGGAGGCGAAAGGACAGGCGGGCACCAAGGAGCCTCTCCGGCGCTCGGCCCCGACGTCTCAGGCCCCTGGCACCCGCCTTGGTCGGGCTGTGCCCCCGCGCATGACTGGCAAGTCGGCACTCCCTGGAGGGCAGGCGCAGGTAGAACGAAGGTGTCTCTCCTCCCCTCGGTTCCGGCAGGCAGAGGATACAAGTTGTAGCCCGACTCCTGCCCGAGGTCGAGGGGCTGTTTCACTGACCCCCAGCATCTTCCTGGAGAGCTCCCCTCACCCCCAGCCCGGGGAGAATCACTAGACCTTTAACTTGCACCAGCCCGGAGCTGCTCTCGCCGGTGCCAGGGCATCCCCGCCGCTGCCTGCAGCTGGTTTCCTGCCCCAGCTGCCAAGCCCAGCCCGAGGCAGGACCCTCAGCCCTTCTTTGATGGGTATGGTGCCCCAGGGGACCAGGCGTGCCCTGGCAAGAGGATGCAGCCAGGCCGGAGCTCAGCGCTGGGTGCAGCCACTGCGTCTTTGAAAAATCTCGCTTCCCATCTTTGTTATTGTCTGGGCGGCAGGCCACCCGGTTTGCTGCCTTCCTCCCTCCGCCTGGCCCCTGCCTCCAGCTTTCTCCCCCAGGAACATGCCCTTCTCTGCGCTTTCCTTGGCGGGAGTCAGAACCCTCTGCACCCGTATGCGGGGTCTTGTGTATGTACCCCCGTTTTATGTGCATGTGTTGGTTGTCCGGGGAGCGGGAGAGACAGCAGGCGGTCCGACCTCTGAGTGTGTCTGCCCTCCTGGGCACAGACAGCGTGCATGCCATGTTTACCTCCTTCCAGCGGGAAGCTTGCACCAAGAAGCTGGCAAGTGCTGACTGGCTCCCCAGCCTCCTGGCTAGAGGTCTGGGCATGGCCCAGATGACCTCGAGCAGGTCCTGCCCACCCAGCTTGGTCTCAGGTCAGGTCAGCCTTGTCACATGCCTAAGGGGGCCAAGGCGTGGGGGCGGGCGGGGGTTCGGGAATGAACCGACAAGCCCATTTCTAGAAACGGTGTTAACAGTAGCAGTTGGAGCCGAATGTCACTGGCAGTGGTGTGGAATTGTCTTATTAATTTTCTATAAACAAAATCTGGCTTGGTGGCTTCTCTGGCACAGGAAGGGAGCCCAGATTTCTCGCGGACAGGCAGAGACTGAGTTTGAAATCCCCGGCCAGACCCAGCCTTGGAGCTAAAATAGGCTTTGTCAGGACTGGGATCTCCTGCTTTACTGCTCTGCTTAGAAATAATAGATTTATCAGCTGCTTCGGGCATGGATGGGCAGATAGTTCTCTTTGGTAGATACTTCTCTGGGGCAGTTCCTGGAGTCGTCCTGTGGGAGTTGACTGAGTAAAACCAACTGTGGTGGACACCCCGCTCACCTCCCCTCATCCCCCCACCCCCCCCAAAAAAAAAACTGCTCATGGTCGAGCCTGGGTGAGAGGAGAGGATCTTCCCTCTCTACTCCTATGTGGTGTAGTCACACTGTTGAAGGCTGTGGGGGGACACAATGCACAGTGGTTTGCCTATGGCTTGGCTTGGCTTGGCTTGGCATTGAGGAGGGGGTTGGATCCTGGTTGCATGGGACCCCCACTGGGCTGCTGAGCCTTCTGACTGGGGAGGGGGTAAGTGCAGCCTCAGTGAGGGGATAAGCATGGCAAGGAGGGTGGGGCTTCTAGGGTATCAGGTGTGTGAGCCCTGGTCTCCGAGGCTTCCCCCTGTCAGTAAAGAGCACAGGGCGCTCTGGGTGGCCACTTGGGTTCAGACTTTGAATAACGTGGTCTGCTTTAGGGCTGCTGAAGTGGCTTTGTTTTACATGCTATCTGCTGCGCTCTGCAAACTGCTGTGTTGTGCAGGCTATTTTTTGCTCTGGAATTCTCTCATCTGGAGGCTGGAAACCAGTTGTTTCTGTCCTGGGATCTTTTGGCTCCCTGGGAAAGGAGTCTGGCCCAGGTGTGGGGCAGCTGAGCCCAACAGGTTGGGGGAGAGGTGTTATGCCTGGTTGTGAGGCTGGCGTCAGGCTAGCCAGGGTTTGGTGGGCACAGCTGGGCCCTGGAGGGGTCTCAAGGGCCACAGGACAGGTTTGAGCCTTGTACTTATTCTCCTGAAATGGTTTAGGGGACATTTCCAGCTGGTCTCCAAAATCCCTGGCCCCCTCAGATGCTTATTTCTTCTTTGGAGTCTTTGAAAGTAAGCACCACGGACAGGTGATCGTGTCTCCTGGATAACAGAAATGGATGCTGCTCGTGAGAAGTGTGCTGGCAGAAGCATTTTTGTTTTGCAGGCTGGAAATGTTGCTGCTTCATTTATAAGGCTGTCTTAATGTTGGTAAAAGCCATCTAGGATGTGGTGGTTCTGTCTTCCCAGAAGATAATTTCCAAGTCACTTGTTTATTAATGTTCTGAGTAGCTAGGAGGGTCAGCTGGCAATATTACACTTCTCTGCCGCTGTTTCTGGGTGACTCTGGCCCCCCTTAGGTGCTGAGAGTGTGCACCCTCTGGCTCTCAAGCTGTCCCCCTACCCTGTGCTTCCTCTCAAGTGACTGTAACCCCCTTCCCATTCTTCCCAGCTGGCCTAGTGCAGAGCTGATCGCGTAAAGGTGGGCAAGCCAGGTGCAGGTGTGCAGGGCTGCTATGTGCAGAGTTAGAGATTGATGATCCCTTCTCAGGAATATGTGTGTTGCATGGAGTTCCCACACCTGAAGGTTAGCTAACGGTGGGATTCCAAGCAGAGTAAGCCTAGGGAGGGAGATACTTGGAAGTGGGGGTGGGGGCCTTCAAGAACCCTCAACTTGCCCCCGGTAGGTTAGAATCTCTTCTGCTCCTTTGGGTGAGGCAGTCCCTGGAGAGGGGAGAGGAGCTTAATGGGAAATAGGGAAAATAGAAGGTGGGATCTGTTTTCCTGCTCTAGTTGCTGACAGTAGGTGCAAGAGAAGCTGGGCTTCAGAGCTTGGCCTTTCTTGCCTCTCTCCCTCCCCTACCATAGGCAGGGAGTGTCTGGTCCCTCCCATGGGTGATGTAGAGATGATTGTGCAGGAATTAGTCTCCAGGAATAATGGGAAGTGTGTGATCTTTGGCTTTGAAGCCACGCAAGCCACAAGTCACAAACTTTCTGAGCCTCAGTTTGCACATCTGCAAAATGGGCGTCATGGTGATAATGTCACCGGAAACATTAACGTTCACATATCCAGCATGTGTTTGATAGAAAGTGTCCGGTTCAGTGCTGTTTCCTAGGCAACTAGCCCCAGGTCTTGCACATTTCTTAAATGTTTCTAAAATAGTATTAAATAAAATAACACTTGAAAGAGGCTAGACTAGCATGTTGTAGGTTTTCAGTAGCGAGAGTTACTGTCGGTGGGAGAAGTCACTTCATTTTGATATGCCTCCATTTGCTCATATACAACGTGGGAATCATACCAGGTAATCATGCTGTGTTCTTCTGAGGTTCAAAAGAGAGATGTTGCTGTCCCTGGGAAGGTGAAAAGGGTTGTACAGAGAATCATTACTAGGAAATAGCTGGGCAGAGTGACCCTTGTTCCTGTCTATGCCTGGGAGAAGTAAACTTCTCCTGTGTGTATTTTAAAAGTCCATCATTCCGTCTATGTTTGGACCATACGTGTTTTTAATCATTTAAATGTTTAGGTTATGTCTAGTATTTTTGTAATTACTATTTATTATTAAAAATTATGCTGGTATTTAAATCCTTGAATATTTGTCTCTGTTAATGCCTCTGATTGTTTCCATAGAATAAAGTCTTAGAAAAGGAATTACTAGGTCAAAGGATTTTTGATAAAAATGCCCCCCACTGCAAAGCCTCTAGTAATTTACACTCCCCCAATGATTTTTGAGCATGCTCACCTGTTTCCTCACACCCTTAGAAACATTGTCATCATTAAAATGATCTTTTGTCGTTCAAATAGAAAAAAGATATTTCTTTGTTATTTGAATCTCATTGCTGGTTAGGGTTTGAATAGTGTTTTCTGGAGTTTAATGGCCAGTAGTGCTTCTTCTTTTGAATCTTGTCTAATCCTGTTCTTTGCCTTCTGAACGTTCTGACAAGCCTCTTGCAGGGTTCTTGGTTGCCCTATGTGGCCTCCCTCAGCTCTGAGAGGCCCCGGGTAGGTGGATCTTTGTTAAATGGGCTTCTGCCTTCCAAGAGGTAGGGCAGGGAATTCATTAATTACATGCAAGGAAGGCTCACCCAACCCTCTTCCCTCTTCTCCTCCCCTCCCCTCCATAAGGGAATCAGGTTTAATTCTTAATCTGATAATTGTCATAAGGAGGCCCGGCATATACACAGCACTTTGAGAGGTCTTCTGCCCTGCAAGTTAGGTAGGCAGTGAAAGGGCTGTTAGAGTCACAGAAACAGGCATGCAGCCAAAGGCACAGTGGTGGGACCATCACAGAAGCCAGGCCTGGTGATCAGGTTCGACCTGTCTGCAGCATTGTACTTGGAGCCCCACAGACACTTTTAGGGGCAGGACTGATCAAGCCTTCACACATGAGCACATGATTCTGAGCCTCATCTCCAGAGAGGAGGGGGAAAGCCACAGAACAGGACTTGGACATAGGGGAAGAACCAATTTATTTTTTGCTTTCTCATTTTTATCGCCCTCTTTTTAGATCTGTGGCTCCCTTGTGTATTTTCTAGAGATCCGAGTTGGGCAATATTTTTAGGAATGGTGGAAATTAGCTGGTGGGAATGTGATCAGCCCCACATTTTCAAAGGCTAGAGAGGGGGTTTCGAAGGCTAGAGAAGCCTTTCTTTATAGAGCCATGTAGCCATGTGTACATCTGTGCATGCGTGTTTTTGTATGTCTTGCAAGTATGCACCTGCCCTCCTGAAGGTGTGTATTCATTATATGTAAACGTTCTTGTACATGTCTGTGCGTTTGAAATGACTAATCACATATAAAGCATTTGGAACAGTGCCTGGCACTTCATCCTGGGTTGGACCATATGAGGTGGTTGTTTTTGTAGGTCGAGTATAGGCATATAGTTCAGTCTAATAAGTGCTTGCTAAGTATTGACTGCTATCATTATTGTTGTTTTCAGTAGACACACGTCTGCTGTGTGTGTGTTTGCATACATTGGGTCATGCGGTGTGTATAGTGGTGTGTTCTGTGTTTGAGCTCTCACATGTGTACATCTGTGCACAGCTTCTGTCTGGGTGTGTGGCCACTGAGCTGGCCAGTTTTGTGACCAAACTGTCCACCTGCTTCGGGAGAACCTCGGGGCTTGACATATATCAGGTATAGCTGCCTTCTTAATCCCCTTGTGCCTTTAGGTGCCAGCAGAGCCCATGCCTGGGATGCCACCGGGCCTGTAGCATTCTCCACAAGTAACCTACCTATTTCCAGGCCCCGTGTCTGAGGATATGCAAATCAACCCTTTAATGGAATTCCTTTAACAAAATATTACTTGGACCAGAAAGTTAATTACCAAGCTTTAATTAATGGCTATTTTAGAAGGCCACAGGAGAGAGTTGGAGATCATAGGGGGACCAGAAAGGCAGGAAGGAAAACGTTCAATGCCCCTGGCTGGCTTGGTGACTCCTTCCCAGGTGACAAGGCACACTTAGCCCTTTCCCTACTCTGACCTGCCACAACCCACTGCCCTGTGGTGATCAGCTGTGGGTGACTGAAAGAGAGCCCCTTGTATGAAGATACTCTGGTCTTCTGGACATCAGTCCGTCCATCTGTGACGAATGGCCTGGGCCTCATTTCCAGCCTGGGGGTGGGAGGCATGCGAGTAGCTGTGGATAGCTGTGGAGGACCATCCCAAGCCCCTGCCCTCTAAAACCTCTGAGCAGCCCAGTGACATTGCCCAGGCTTGATCGGTGGGAGGGACGGTCACTGGCCACTCTGCCTCGAAGGGTAACCCCTGCTCTACTTCTTCAGTGCCTTTGGGCTGCTCCCTGCAGCCCCTCACCCCCACCCCTTCCAAGAGCCTAAGATCCTGAGGCAGCTTCCTCCTGCAGGGCCAGAGCTCCACCCCGGGCCAGCGCCCTCCTCTCTGTACTCCCCCTCTGCTCTGGAGTCACCTGGGATCCAGGGGAGATGATTGTGATGGAAATGATGTGGGAGTTACCTCTCTCAGCTGGGAGTGCCAGGAAGGGTAGCCTGTGTTACCAGCCCCTCCTGAGATAGAGGGAATCTCAGTTCTGTGTGGGCATGTGTGGGCGGGAGCTTGTGGGTGGATGCAGTGTCTTACACATAGCGCAGTGCACAGTCTTGGCTGCCTGCCATGCCTTGTCTATAGGCCACACCACATGCCACACCTGGAAGAACCTTCCCTGGCATTTGGAAGGCAAACCTTGTGGAAGCCATCACTTGTGTGCCAGAGATCACCTCTGAGCCAGGTGGTGGGGTGAGGACCAGGGAAGGAGGGAAACAGGATCCCCAGCTGCAAGGTCCCTGGCAGCCTGCCTGGGAATGCCCTGGGCATTCTTGGGGAAGGGTAGGAAGGGACCCCAAGGCTAAAGGGCAAGCCTGATCCTAGGGGCATGCCAAGCATAAGTCCTCCCCTCCTTTCCCCACTTGTACCTCCTCTGGAAGCCTGCATGCTGACTCCGGGGGTTGTCACCTTGAAGACTTCAGTTGGTCATGGCAGCATGGGGTGGGCTGGTTGGAAGCTCTAACAGAGCACTTTCTGCCCCCATGCGGAGGAGGTGCCCTGGATTTGCCCAGTGAATAACTGCATGAGCTTCGGTTTTCTAAGAGGGGAGGGCCAGAGGGCAGCCCTAAAGCCCTCTTCCTTAAAGTTTCTCCCAAAGGCAGCCTGAGCAGGGCTTTGCCACCACCAACCTCCTGCCACCCCTTGTACCTTGACTGCCACAGGTCAGGCTAGGGCAGACAGTACAGGAGTTACGGGAACATGGCTCCTGGGCCTGGCTCTACTGCTAACTCAGTGTGATCAACCTCAGAAAAGCCACTGGAGCTCCTGTCTCTCAAGTGGAGCTAGTAGGGCAGGAATTGGCCCAGAAAGAAGGTGGGTTTCACATTTCTCTGCATCAGAGAAGGTGGGGTGAGTTGCTCCTTATCAGGATGATCTCCCCCACTTCCCTTTCCTGGTGGGTGGCTCCTTTGGGGAAGCTGAAGAACCTTCTTGGGCCTCTATCCCAGCCATCTCTGGCCACCTCCCAGTTGACCCCGTACCTGTCATCTGCCTGTTGGCCTGACCTTTCTCACCCCCTCAGGGCCCTTGTTTGCAGGCCTGGCCTAATTATAAAAGAGCACATTGGGCAAAGATGGAGATGCCATCCCAGCAGTGCCGGCCCTAATTTGATGCGACATTGTCGAGGGGAGTTTTCGTACTGAGGGCAGTGAATTAGTGCCGCATCTCCCTGTGCCCACTGACTAAGGGGAAGTTAATTTCATGCCCTGTCTTTTTGACATTTGTAATCAAAGCTTTGTATTGCAGCTGCAGACTGTTAGCACATGAAGGATGTACGAGCCTCAATTATTGTTTCTGGCTAGGGAGGAGATTGATTAATAGATTGTTCCTAGCTCCACCCCCTACTCCTTACTCCCCTTCCTGTCTTCTTTCTCCTTTCCCAACTTCCCCACATTTCATCAGGAGACTGGGCCCCACTCCCGAGCACGACAGACCAGCCCACCCCGGGGAGGGCCTGTATGAAGAAGAATTGCCTGGGACCTCTGATAAAATGCAGATTCTTGAGCCCTAGTCCAGATCTTCCAGAACTAGACTCTGGTGGAATCATGTTTCACAGAGTTTGAGAACCACTGCCCGGAGCTTGTTTCTTTTGCATGGGGGCAGGAATTGTGCCCCAGCAGTGTGCCAGTGACTTGTCTAGGCACTGTCTGTGCTATATTCTTATTGATTCCTCATAGTAAAAGGGGTTTTTTTGTTTCCAAATTTCATAGATGTAGAAAATGAAATTCTAGGAGTGGAGCATAACTAGCCCAGAGTTACTCATTGGGGGACCTCATGCCCTGGCAATCCATTCCTTGATTGATGCCTAAAATCCCTGCATTATCATGCCATTCCCCTTCTTTTTAAACTTCTGATGTTTTGAAATGAACCTTCTTGTGCCAGAGGAGTGCCAGTAGCTCCCTCTTGTGCTTGCACAGGGCTGCCCTCTGTAAAAAGCTCTTTCACACCTGTACCCCTCGTCTCCCAGGGGTGCTTAGAACAGTTAGGACCCAGGTGACTGTGATCTGCATTTTACAGCTGAGGTGAGTGAGGCTCAAAGAGGTGAAGGGGCAGAGCTGAAATTGGAACATATCTTCTAACTCCCAGTCCCGTCCTCTGCCTACCTGTGCCACCAAGGCCCATCCGTCTTGCCAGCTTTCCAGTTGCAGGTAGGCAAACTGAGATTCACAGAGGTGTAGTCACTTACCAGGATCAAGCAAGTGGCAGTCATGCAATTCGATCCCAAGTCCACTGAGTCAAAGCCCATAGGACAGGAACAGCCAACATTTCAGGGCTGGACCAAGTGCCTTTGGTCCCCACCTAGGAGTGGAGGCCTTTGATGGCAGCCTGGAGGGCCTCTGCTCAGGGATATGATGGCTGTCCATGCAGAGGCCAGGCCTGTTGGAATGGGAGCCTGCTGGAGGTTACGGAAGAAGGATGGCGAGGAAGAGGGGGAAGGGGGAGTCTGGGCCTGTGGGCGTGGAGTTGGAATTTGAACCCAGGACTGCTGTAAAGCCCCATGTCCTGTGCCACCAATAGCCGAGGAGGTCAGTCGTACTTGCACCTGAGGCAGTCACCCAGAGTCCAGTCCAGGGCCCAGTTCCACCCACTGCTTCTCTCTGAGTATCACTTTGCCCATCTCAGTGCCCAGGATTCTAGGATTCTTGGAAGGGAAGCAGCTAGTGCAGGGTGGCGCGTCATCTTTCCCAGGCTTGGCTGTGCTGCCTTAGGGTTCCGAGGCCCCTGGAGGTGTCGTGGACCAGAGCCACGGAAGCCAGGTGAGACGAGGTGCCTTTCCTCTTGCACCCTTCATGGCAAGCTTCTCTTGGTGCCGTGCTGCCCTGAGTGGCCACTCAGGATGAGCCAGGCTCCTCACCTGGTGCCTTTGCCTGCATTTTCTCGTTTCATTCTTACAGCAGAACTGTGAAGTATAGGTGCTATTACTCCCCTCATTTTATGGAGAAGAAAAGTGAGGCACAGGAAGACCGAGCAGCCTGCCAAGTCCTACGGCTCATAAGTGATAGAACTGGGATTCAAACCCAGACCGTCTGGCTTTACTATATAGAGCCCCGCTGTCAATCACCGTCCACATGCTCTCTGTTCGCACTCTCCATTTTACAGACTGGGTGCCCAGTCAATAATGGCATCAGTCAGCTACCTGCCATTTATGCAGCATCTTGCCTCGTGCCAGGCATTGTGTGCTGTGTATATGTCATCTCTAATCCTCTTGACTACCCTCATTTTATCGTCCCCCCCATTATATGGGTGACAAAACTGGCCACCGAGGGGTAGAATCACTTATCTCAGGGATTACCCTCGCAAGGGATTTAGAATCTAGGTCTCTTTGGACTCAAAGCCTGTGCCCTGTCTAGTGCGCCAGCTGACACGATGGGCTCGTCCCGTGGGCACTTCCCTCATAACAGCCCGTGTGCCACATGCTTGTGTTAACCCAGTTTTACAGTGGGAAGCAGCAGTCGCACGGCTAGAATGTCAGATCCTGGATTTGAACCCAAGTAGTCTGGTGCCCAAGTTTGTGCTCCTACAATGGCCCAGTAGTGCGCTGCTTCCTGTTTTACAGACCCAGGCTCTGCCATGCGTCAGACAGCACGTGTGCAGCAGAGGTGGGATTTGCACCTAGATCTATCTGGAGATAGAGATAACACTGAGAGAACGTGAGAGCTGCCTGTGAGGGCTACCAGAGGCTGTTATGGGTGCTCAGGTCCCGAGGCGGTGGTGGCACAGAGGTGGGCCTTCCTCCCGGCCTCATTGTGGCGGAGGTGCGGGGCGGGGGGGGTCCTCCAGGATGTAAGGGTAGGGCCTTGCATTTGTACTTAATCAGTAATTATATGTGTCTAGTTCCCCGGGCCCCTCAGGGTTCTGGGGTCCCATATTTCTTTTCCTCTTGCCAGAGCTGATGATCTGTGGCTGCATTTAGATCTATTGATTTGTAATGCTGGGTGAATCACGCAGGTGGAAGAGGTCAGAGGCAGGCTAACTGGCCTTGTGCAGCACCTCTCTCTTCCCTGGGTCAGCACATGGAGGTGACTTTCACCGTTGCCCAGGAGGGTAAAGGGAAAACAAAGTGGTGATGGAGGGCCGGGACTCCCCAGACCAGCCTTTGTTATGGACCTCTGGGGAGATGGGGCTGCTGATCTTGGCTGGGGCAGCACTCCTGACTGACCTGTGAGGCCGCTGGTCTGAGGTGGTGCTGGGCTGGTGCTGGGCGCTGACCCTTAGGGAGGGAGACGGAAGTAGGTGCGAGGCAGTGGCAGGGCAGGGCAGGTGTTCTGCCAGGAGCCCCATGCACCTGCCTAGGTAGTCTTCTCCAGTTGCCCTGGGATGTGAAGTCCACACTTTATATGCTTGTGGTTTATAAGAGTGGTGAAAACCCACTCTAAGGGATTTCAGAAAAAAAAAAAAATAAATAAATAAGGGATTTCAGAGTCCGGGGATGATAGAGCTGGCAGGGGACTTAGTGAGCAATCTGGCTAGAGTTTCTCAAACTCCGTTCCAGAGGTTCCTGGAGGTGAGGCTACGTATTTTCCTCCACAGGTGTTGTGGGCATCCTCACTCTAGGGGACTCTTTGATCCAGAACATCGAAGGCCCTGAGAGGCCCTAAAGTAAAGAAACCAGTTTCATCTTGATTAAGCCAGGGCTTCCTGTCCCGGCACCCCACTCCAGGAGCATCTGTGGAGCAGCAGTGTTCCGCCAAACATTCTTTAGTAAACACTAATTTGAGATGTTACCTCTCTTTAGGAGCATACTTGTAAGAGGGATCTTTGGAAGTATTCCATGCCTTTAGGACCGCCAGGAGTAAGCTTTGAGTGATGCTAGCCCAGCAGGGAGTATGGGGGGGTATGTTTTCTTGGGAAAAGGCATTCCCAGGTCTTCAAAATCATCCCAGAGAGCAGCTACCAGCTCTTCTGTGTGTAGGATGGGTCTGGTTCTGGTCAGTTTCCTGTGGGTCTGGGGCATGACGGATTTATTCCTCCTTTTGCAGTCTGGATGGCTCCCTTCTTGTACCCAGCAGCTTGGGCTCTGGGAGTCCCCATCCCCCTCTGGACTCCTGTAAAAGGCAGCAGCCAGGCAGAGGCTGCCCACTGATTTGCATAATTGCACCGTCCCCTGAATAATTAATAAAGCTCTGTCCTTGCTGGGAGCAAAGACTGCACCATTATGGATGGGTTTGCCATGGATGGGTTTGCCAGAGCTCTTCCAGGGAACCAATGGTTCCTGGACTCCTTGGCTTTTCCTGGCATGGAGTCCCCCCAGAGAGAAGAGAGGGCACTGGGTTATGGGGGGGGGGGGGTGTCCACGTGATGCCTGTAGCATCATAATGGGCGGGGAGGTGATACATCTGCTGCTTTCTTCCAGGACTGAGAAATGGGATCTCAGGCACACAAATTGTTTGAGATTCTTTATTCTCCTGCTTTCTGTGGTCCCACATACACTTCTTTGAAGTATGATTAACCACTGGAGAGACTTCGCTCCATTTTCAGGTAGCCTGGAGGAACCACCGTTGATTCAGAGGGTAAGGCCAGTGGTAGTGAGTTTGCAGGCAAGAGCAGGGGACGAGGAGGCATTTCTGCTCAAGGCCTGTTTTCTTTTTCAGTCCCTCTAAATTTCTGGGCTTGTTAAGGTCAGGAGTAGCTTGAGAGTGACTTGTATCTGAGGTTTCTAAGTCCCCTTCTTATGTTGTTTCATGGAAGTGAGCTTGCTCTCTGCAGATGTGCTCCTGTCTCCCTGCCATGCTAGAAAGGGAGGTTGAGGGCTGGGTCTATTCCTGACATGTAGTTGACATTGGGAAGGCTCCTATACTCTCTCCAAGGCAGGGGTGTCCTTGAAAGGCCTTGGTCTCTTCCCTGCCACCTCTAATCATTGTCTGAAGCTTCCTTGGAGTGTTTTTCAAACTGGTTTCCACAGAACACCACATTCTTGTAGATCTTGACGCGTGCTTGACTCATTAAGAGATGAGGGGATTCCATAGTTCAGACAGGTCAAGGAAACATCCGTGAAACCAAAGCATATAAGTTTCTTCACTTCTTGAGTCCCGGGAGCCTTCAATATGCTAGCATGCATCTGGGTGTCCAAGAGGGTGTATAGGATGCTCTGCTTCCTGTCTGCACGGACTATTTCAGGGCCTGCTTGCATGTCTCCAGTCATGGGGAGATGTCCACACCACTGCTGGGCAGTGCCAGCTCTTGGAAACCTCTCCCTTTGTTGAGCTTCCCTAGCCCACATTTATGCAGCACTTCATCATTACCGTTTGGCCCTCTACTAACTAGGGTGGTGGCAGGATTATCCCATTTTACAGATAAGGAAACTGAGACTCAGAGGGTAATTATCTCACCCGAAGGTCCATAGGTGGTGGTAGAGTTGACATTTAAACGCATGTCTGCAAACTGGACCTTTAGTTTTTTTCCCTGGGCCACAAAGAAACCATTTGTTGCAAATGAAGGTCAGCATGTTGACTGGCATTGGTCCTTGGGACATTGGAGACCTGTTCCTCCCACAGCTCCCATCCCAGCTTGGTTGGGGTAAGTTTCCAGGAGAAGGAAGTAGGAGGTGACTTGTTGAATAGTATCTCAGCTGTGAGCCTATTTTTGGAGCCATATGCAGTTATGAGCATAAATGTACTAGGTGTCCCATTCACCAAGCCATTCCCAACTCTCCTTTCTTCTGCCCTTTTTATGGGGGGGAGGTTTAGAAATGCCCCAGGGGTTAGGTAGGCACCAGGTAGGCTGGTGGTAGGGGGGCAGTTAAGTCCAGCTGCCATCTCTTTTTCTAGATGTTTCTGAGAGCTACTGCCCAGGCCTGGTGGATGGCCAGGGCTAGCCTAGGGTGAACCTGTTTACAGCAACTAGGCCTAGAGGCTGCACTGAGGCTGTGGTGTGACTCCAGGATCTAGGCCAACTGTTTTATGTCTCAAGAGTCTTCTTGGGTCACACTGTGACCGAGAGGTGCCATTGCCTCCAATTGACATGGCCACTTCGTTCCTTTAGAGAGCAAGCTACCACAGGGACACCCTGATGAACTGAATTCTGCTCTGCTGACACAAGGACCTAGGTGTGGACCTGGCTTCCACATTTCCCGTGTAATCTCGGCCAAGTCACCTGATCTCTGAACCTTGATCTCCTCATCTTTAAAATGGGCATAACAAGGTGTCTCCCTCATGTTCTGAGGTCATATGGGATCATGTCTGTCACATGATAATTTTATTCTCTCTTGTATGCCCATGCTCACTCTCACATTTGCACACGCCATGCTTTTTTTTTTTTTTTAATATATTTATTTATTGGAGAGAGAGAGCATGGGCAGGGGAGGAGCAAAGGGAAAGGGGATGAGATAGAGAGAAGCAGACTCCCCGCTGAGTGCAGAGCCCGATGCGGGGCTCAATCCCATGACCCTGAGGTCAGGACCTGAGCCAAAATCAAGAGTTAGACGCTTAAGTGACTGAGCCACCCGGGCGCCCCTGCACATACCATGCTTTTTGAGCTTCTGTGTAAGACCCTAGCACCCTGCCAGCATATGCAGCCTGGCTTTTCCAGGGTCTACCCCATCCCGTAGCAGGAGACAGCCCAAGACAGACATGAAAAGATGTTTGTGTGGACATTTCTCCCACTTAGAAAATCAATATTCTGTGGCCTCCGTAATTGTTCTGTTGCTGCTAAATGACTCATTATGGAGGGAGAATAGCAAATGCATTGTGAGATTAATGGGAGAAAATAGTTGGCAAATGACTTTGGTTTGCTTCCTAAACTCTGAGAGGGTGTTACTATGAGAAATCTGGAGAGTCATGTGAGGCTGTCTCAGGAAACAGCTCTTAGCATTGTGAGGCTCCAGAGGTGGTAGATAGTCTGAGAGGGTCCTTTTAGGGCAGGGTACTGAGTTGTGTATCATAGGAGTTGGAATCAGGAGTTACGGCTGGTGGGGGGTGGGGGGTGTCAAGTCTGGAGCCTGTGGTGGGACAGGAAGCTCCAGTGGCCTGGCCCAAAGGTGAGAGGACACTGTTCAGTTACACTACATTCTAGGTGGTAATCCGGGGTTGCAGTGGTGAGCACCACCAGCCCCAACCCCTCCCCGGGGGGAAGAAAGAGGCCGCAATGAAACTGTCCCACAGGTCAAGGTGTCATTATGGTTGAGGCCTGTGTCCTGAGGGTGGGGAGAGTCTAGAACTAGGGGGTTTGATCTGGCTGGGGTGGTGGGCTCTCTACCACCACCACCTCCCCAAGGAAGGGAGGAATGAGCTGAGCTCTCAGGGAAGAGCCTTCTGGATTGAGGGTGGAACTTGTGCAGATCCCAGTGGGTCTGGGAGCAAGGAGCTAAAAGAGGGCTTGTGTGGCCTTAACCCTCCCGGTGATCCTAGGAAGTGGATACTTCCTCACTTTATAAGTGAGGAAACTAAAACTAAGGCTGAAGATGCTTGAGAGACTCACCAGAGATCGTGTAGCCTTCCATGGCAGAGTCAGATTTGAACCCAGGCCTCTGTAACTAATTGTGTACCTGGCCTGGGAGCTGGTCCTGGCACCTGCTGCCCCGCAGGAGTCTCCACAACCATTGCCAGGGCCTCACTCCTGTAGGGTCAGGGGCCACAGAGTGGCTGCCTGAGAATTTCCTGAGCTGGGGACATACCAGATTTCAGAGAGAGGGAGCCCCATCAGCCCCAGAACCAGGACTCTGCCTTCAGGGCACTTTGCTTCCTCTTAATGGCAACACAATGTAGGTAATTCTCTGTTGATCAAAATGCCAAGTCAACTAATGACTCCTTTTTGAAAAAAAATTCTCTAACGCACTTCTCTCCCTATGAAGTGAGTTGATTTATTCCCTGCCATTAATCCCTGTTGGTCTGTCATCAGGTGGGAGCTACAGGCTAACTCTAGAAGTAAGTAGATGGAGGTGGGTGGTCAGTTCAAGGTGTTTGGGGACCTATGCACTCCCCAGCGTTTTAGGAATGGAGAGTAACCAGGTATTCATTTTGAGCCCTGGGATGGGGCCTTCAGAGGTCATCTCACCTTTTCTTGGTCCCTGGAGACAGCTGATGAACTGAATCATGGTATCAAGGAGTTTGGTAAAAAGATTCTAGAGCCCTACCCGAGAGGGTCAGAATCCCAGGTCTAGAATTGGCCCCAGAATCTTCTCTTGACCAGCCCCAGCCTGATTCTGAGACCCACTGAAGTGTTGAGATCTCTACCTAGTAGCTGTGGATTCTCTCCCCTCTCCAGAAGGGTCCAATGCCTCTGAGGGATGTTGGTGGTAGGGGTTCCAGGTTGTCAGACTGCAGGGTAATCTTGAGGCCACATGTACCACTGCCTGCTCCAGCTTGGGGAGCCAGGCCTCACTGCCCCTAAGGACACTGGTAGGATGAAGCAGTGTTGGGCAGTTGAGTCCCAGAAGAGACAGGAACTTGGCTTTGCTACTGCTTTTGGGCTGAAAGCCCACTTTCAGATTAGACTGACTCTTCCTTGCCCCTCTCCAAGTATAAGTGACACCCAGATGCCTGCCCCTCCTCCCCCACCAGCTGAGTGTTTGGTCTGGTTGAAGAGCCCCAGCTGAGGACTCTTTGTCCTGCTCAGATTCCACTCCCAAAAGAGTCCTGGTTAGTTCTTCAGATTAACAGCAGGCCGTCTCCTGCGGGGTTCCAGGCAGGAGTGTGGCCAGCGCTGAGGGTGCCGAGGGGATCTAGTCCTGTCCCAGCACCCAGTGTGCTGCCAGAGGGAGTTACTAGTGACCCCCCCAGAGTTGGTGCCCGGAGGTCTTTCTCAGGGAGCCAGTCCCTCTCTAAAACGACCAGGCAGGCCAGACCTACTTATGCTAGTATTTCAGGGTCCCCGTGCCAGCTCTGACTCTGAGTCCCAAATCTTGAGTCCCCTCATAGTCAGTCCCTGTTTTTCCATGGTGGCAGACTCCGGCTAAACTGAGGCCAGGCAGATGGGAAGCAGAAGTAGCTGCATCAAGCCTGTCCCACACACTTTCTTCCACCGGGGCCATGGATAGATTCCAGGGTCTTACATCCTTCAATTTCTGTTCAGCTTGGGTACTCCTGTTCTCCTGCTTGTTTTCATGGTGCTCTGTTCTTTGCCGGTAGACAATGGACTGTCCCCTGAGTTTGGTTCCCTGGCGCCCACCACAGTCTCTGATCAACCTGGGGAACCCGGGCTGCTCAGCAGCAAGCCTGGTGATTTGTCACCACACGTTTCCGATTGGTCATCCCTGCTTCTGTCCCTCCTGAGTCAAGGTGGCCCCTTGGCTTTGTTGGGTTCCTTCTGTAAATCTCTGCAAGCCTACAAATGTTAGTGGTGGTGGGACTCTCCGCTTTGCCTCCAGCTACTACCGGGAGAGCGTTTCAGTGGAGGCAAGTCTCCTACAGCACCTTGCCCCGTGCACACACATTTTAGCAAACTCAGAAAGACAGCCCGCAACTTTATCCTTCTGCCCCTGGAGGAGCACATTGCACCACAGACTCACTGCCAGGTGATGCCATCGTGTTCCTCCGGCCCAGCGTGTTCTCATGCCAGCACCGCGGCACGCGCCCCCGTATTGGCTTAGGGGCCAGGGTTTTCCATTGAGTGGTGGGATTCAGATCAAAAGAATTCTGGACTCCCAAGTGGCCACATGCGAAGGGCTGGCTTGCTAAATTCTGAATTTTAGGGCAGGTGTAGACAGGATGGTGGTGCCCTGTGCTTTTTTAATCCAGTCACATTCGAAGCCTCTCATTAATACTAGTGGAAACACATTTCTAAACAAGAGGAAACCCTGCATTCTTTTCTGTTAACAGGCTTCCTATACCCACCCCTAGCATGTGGGGGGTCCTAATGAGGGGTCTGTAAACCTGCCTTTGGGTAGATTCACTTAAGTTTCACACACATATTTTCCTGCTGCCAGCCATTTATCTTAATATGTTTCAGTACGGACCACATTCTACTTAGCAGCACGTGGGCACTCATAGTCGAACACCACGTTGCCTTTCCAGGCCTGGCCACCCCTCCCCGCCTGGAGTTCTTCTGGCTGCTGTGTCCGATCCTGCTGGATGGCAGCTACGCACTGGCCACGGAGGGAGCTGGGCGCTGGGCGCCGGGGGAGGCCGACTCCAGTCAGGGCCCTGCCTTCCTCCTACCTTCCCCCTCTTAGCTCCACCCCCGGCCCGCCCCGCCCCGCCCCGCCCCAGCCGCCTCTCCTTGCTCTGCTGCCGCAGGTCCAGGCCGTCAGAGGAGGGGCAGGCACCACCACTTGTCCTGCTGGGCATCCTGCAAGAGGAGCTCGGGCTGTTGGAACTCCTGGCTCGGGATGCTCATGCCAGGGTCCCCATTTGGGTTGTGTTGTGACGAGGGACTTGTTTCCAACGTGCGAAGTCTGTCCACTCCCCCTGTCTTGACGGCCTTTCATGCTGGTAGCCCCCCTGTAGGGGCCCCTGACGTTTCCCATTCAGGTTTGGAAGGCCGGGCACTGGATGGGGAGCCCCTGGCGGGCCAAGCTGCTGGCTCAGAGGAGACCGTGGGTTCTAAATCACTCTGCCCGCGAAGGCAGAATCTCCGGGCTGCCCTGGCAACAGCTCAGCGCCAGCCTGTCGTGTGGCCGCGGACAGCCCTGGCTCCTGACTGGCTGTACTCGCCCGCACCCTCCCCTGCTCCTCACGCTCCCTCACTCCTTAGCAGCCGAGGGCTCGGCTCTCTCTTCTGGAGCCTTAGGCGGATAGTGCAAGGGAAGTGCAGGGGTGGGGTCCTTGAGCTCTGTGTGTGGGCTTGCACACCCGTGTGCACGGGGGGGGATCACCCTCAAGAGGTTTCATCAACAACATTGGCCTTGTTAGGGTGCCATCCAAGAGCCGTCTGCAGGGAAACAAAGCCCGACTTCCAGGTCTTAACAAGTCTCTTGGAAGTCCCCAGACTGTCATCCTCGCTACACACCCACTCCCCCAAGCCTCCCTGCCCCGGTCATCCCTGTTTATTCACGTTACTCAGACACACTCTACAGGTGGATGCCTGGGTTCAAATCCCAGCACCCCGCTTGTCAACTCTGACTTCAGGAAACCTGCTTACCTCTGTAAAATGGGGATGAGGACAATTCCTATCTCACAGGGATGTCAAGAGGAATGAACAAATGAGATTTGTGGCTAAATGCTTAGCAGAGCACCCTGAGACATACACAGTAACACTTGAGATGCGTGAGCCCTGCTGAACACTTGAGTTCCCTGTCTTGGGCTGCTCCCCTCTCTGGATTGCTTCCTCCTCCTCCCCTGCTCTTTCTACTTGGATCTTGCACATCTGTCTAGTCCTGGCTGCTTCTGCCTTTTGTCCCAGCCTCAGGCAGATTTCACTTTGCACTTTCTGTGCCTGCTTTTTGTGCTTTGTTATGACTGGGTCTGCTCTGCAAGTGGGATCTCCTGAGCTGTCCTTGTCCTGCCCTTCTGGGTAGAATAAGGCAGAGTCTAGCTTCTTCACAGTCCCCCAGAATCTTGGTGTGAACTTGGAGACCACCCCCCGCCCCCTGCCTCCAATGGAGCATGTGATCAAGCTCATTCATAAGGCCTTAGAATGAGAAGTTAGCAGTTCTGTCACAGATGGGGAAGCCGAGGCCAGGAGTGGGTAAGGAACATTCCCAGGGACACAAGGAGCTAGAGGCCCTGCCTGCTTCTCTCCACACTTCTCTGCTTGGGGGGCCTGCTTGGAAGGAATCAGGGAGTACTTCACAGAAGCAACGGGAGCTGAGGTCTGAAAGAGGAGCGGCTCATCAAAGGGAACAAGGGTGGCTAAGCAGCCATGAGCAGTGCTCAGAGGTTAGAACTTTCCTGTCCTCTTGGGATGTGAGGCTGCTGTGGGAGGTGAGAAAGGGCTGGGAGCTTAGGGAGTGGGAGGTAAGGAGATGTGGGGAGAGAGAGGTGAGCTGGACTGAGCCCCCTGCCCCACCTGTGTGTGTTGGGTTGAATTAGGTGGAGGATGGGCATGAGGTTGAGAACTTGCTGTGTGCCGGGTTCTTTATCTCTTAGATGCTCGCTGTGACCTGAGAGGTGGGGAAACCACGTGCCCAGGGGTTTGGTGATTTGACTGAGGCTTTGTGGGCTATGGTAAGGGGCACAGCCAGAATGGAGAGCTGAGCCTCGGGACTCTCCAGGCTCTGCCAGGCTCTGCCGACCACTGTGTGCTGGGGATGGGGAAGCCCCACCTCTCTAGGGGCAGGACCCCAGAGTCTATTATTTTAACTACTCCCCAGGCAGATGTGGGAGCCACTAGGAGGGTTTATGTAGAGGGTGTGGCACAAGGTCTGGTCCATGGAGATGCCGTGTCACTGTCAATTGCCCTGCATACATATCCAGGTATGCAAACACAGGGGGTACCTTCAGAGAATGGGGTCACAACCACGCAAGCCTGGCTGCTCTCTCTTTGAGCGAGGCCTCTTGGGAAATGAGCTGAGTGCCAGGCAGCCTGCAGCTGGGCAGCCCCAACTCTGGTCTCTGTTGCCCGGCAGGAAAGGTAGGGCTCTTATAAGACCTGGGTCCCTCACTCCCTCCTTGGGGAGCCCACGATCCCCCTGTAGGTCTCACAGCACCCTGATCTTACTTCCTGGCTGTTCTCAGGGTAGGACAGTTGTCTGTGGGCCGTGCTGAGAGGCAGGCCTCCATTCTGGGGCTCTGGCACCTTGCTCTCGGCCCCCTAGCACAGGCGCCCAGAGGACGCTTACACCGTGAATGATACATTGAGCGGCTACCGCACGTGAGTGCTCTACCAGGCGCTGGACAAATTGACTTCGGCGTGGCACTTCATGATTCACAAAGCTCCTCTGGGTCCTCTTAGGAGGTCGATTGTCTCGGATCAGATATTCATGTCCCCATTTTCCAAATGAGGAAACCAGAGCTCCCAGAGAAGGGGCAAGCAGCTTGAGGTCACATCATCAGCCCATGAGGGACAGAGCCAGGCTGAGCCCATCATCCGAGTGGATGCCCACCCCCTGGACTGTGAGTGCATCCTGGAGGCTGTCAGCTGTCTCTCTGCCACCAAGCCTCAGGGGAGCACTGGTGCTGTGGACCGGAGATGGTATTCCTAGGCCAGCAGGGGAGCTGGGCACACAGAGGCTCTGTATCCTATGAGCAGGGCCCCTGGGGGCACAGCTCGTACCTGGCTCCTTCTCATTGCTCCACCCCAGCAGGAGCAGGGATCCCCTCTGCCACTGCGGAGCAGCTAGCTGTCAGGGACAGTGACTGTGCTTGGGGTAAGTCAGACACAGGAGAACAAAGAGGGCCCCTTCCTGCCAATGTAACTCTGACCTTGGAAACCCAGAAAAAGGGAAGAACTGGCTGCAGGCTTCAAAGGGGGGCAGGTTTCCTGCAGGCGGGCATGAGGAAGCCTTGGCTTTGTCAGTTCTTGCTACCGAATTTCTCCTTTTCAGGTTAACAGGAGTCCTGGGGATCAGTGTCCGTGGGCTGGCCTGGAATCCTGCCACTTTTACAGAAGGCAGGGAGATACCGGATCACTGCTCTGTTTTGACGGGGTTCTAGGAGACACAACTTACTGACATGGGAATCTGGACACGGCCCCCAAGGCTTACCCTAATGCCCCATTGTGTGTGTGCCTAGGTGTGGGAGGGGGGACCCCAGGAGTGCTTGGGGTCTTTCAGGGAAGTGGGTAGCAATCAGGAGATCCTGGGTACAGTGAGGCATTGCATCTTTGTTTGTCATTCCACAAATGATAGTGCTTATGTATGCCAGGTATTAAGCATGTGCCTGGAGAAGTGTGTTGTGGGTCCGTCCCCTGCCCTGCTGGCTATGACAGGAACCACTGGCCGAGGCAGCCCACAGATACAGGGGGGCACTAACATGGCAGGTGAGTGCCCCCTGAGGGGGATAGCAGCCTCTGTACCGTGTCACCAGGGCTCTGGATTTATAAGAGAAGCCAGAAATCTAGAGTGTTTTGGGTGACATTTTAAGATTTCACATCTTTAAATGTTGGCAATTGATTCAAAATTTAAAAATGTCAAACGCTGTGTGGGCTTAACAAAACATGAATGTTGACCAAATACAGCCCGTACTCTTCAGTTTAGAGACCTTTATCTAAGTGTCGGGTAGAACCCAGGTGGGCAAAGGGTATAGAAGGCAAGCCCTGGAGGAGGGGCCGCGTGGACGGGGGTGCAGCAGCTGTGTAACTCTGCACCATCTGGGGACCAGAGTGAAGGGGACCAGAGCCGCTTGTGGGAGGCTGCGCATGCCTTGAGAGGATTTATCCTAATTGGTGCGAAATGCTGCCCTGGAAGAGCAGATACGCGGCAGGCTGACCCAGGCTACCCTAAGCCCGCTATGCCTACGTCGCCTGTCCCTCCAGCCAGGTGCTTCTGCCCACATTGTCCCAGTGAATGAGAATCTTTGGTTAGGGGAAAGCTCAGGGAGGAAAGGTCAAAGGTATTTAAGAGAAAGCCCCGGGACACACAGTGTCCAGATCTTCAGCAAAGGTATAACTGCTCACCTCTGGGGGACTGTCCCATCTGTCTACGTGTCCATGTGTGCACGTAACCTCCCCCTGCCCTTTGCATTTGCTCTCCTGGCTGTGAGGCTCCTTCAGGCACAGGAAGTTCTACACCTTCCGAAGGGGGCTCACTTCTCCCTCCCCCTTCGCCCAGGGGTCCTGCATTCTTCAAAGGATTTGAACTGCTCTGGCCAAAGCCTGTCTGGGTGTCTTCCTGCTCAGGCTTGCAGGCAGAACTTTTGTTTCTCCACCCTCCATAATCCATATTTTAATTTCTTTCTAAATGATCACCTGCTGCAAGGTGTCCTTCAGATTGTCCTGGCAATTTGTCTAGCAAATTTTCATTGAGCACCTGCTGTGTGCAGGGGCCTCAGGCCAGAGAAGCATAGGTGATTGAACCCTGGGGACTTGATGTGGCCAGAAGGGACGGAGTAGACAGACCTAACCCACAGACAGTGGTGGGGTCCAGTCCCAGGGCCTGTGTGAAGGACAGTGAGGCAGCAGAACGGGGCAGGGTGGTCAGGGAAGAGGTGAGGTGACCCTGTGATCCCCAGATGCCTGTGTCTGAGGCAGGGGGCTCCTGCCTCCACCCACTAGTGCTCTGTCCTGGGGATGGGGGACGACTGGCAGCAGCTGGCCGGGGTGAAGCAGAAGAAACAAAACGCAAGGAGGCGCCTGGTCTTCTGGGCAGAACGGGTGCCAGTGTTTACCAAATTCCTTACCAGATGCCCTCTTATTCACTTAATTTTACTTTACTTTTAAGTCTTTTTAGCACAAAGGTAATTAAAAATACAAGCACAGAGAACCAAATTTCAGCCCTATGGGGAGTATAAAGCAAAAAGTGACATTTTTCCTTCTACACCCCTGTCACCATAGATTCCCCACCCCACAAAAGCCACTCCCGACTGTTGGCCGGGGCTTTTTCTGCAGAGTTTTTGTGGCAAATAAAAAAAAATATATTGTCTGTGTCTATGTGCCTGAGAACATTTCAGCTAGCATAATCCTTCCTCCTTGGCCTGTAGAGAGGGGAGGAGGAGAAAGCTGACTGTTCTGGCCCAGAACACAGGCTCCCCCCACCGCTTTCACACCCTCCAGCACCCTCCAGCCCTACAGCTCTGGGAGGCGGCTTTCACCTCTCACCTCTCCCCAGTGACACCATGGTGGGGGTCCAAACTCAGGCTGTTAAGGGTGGGGGGACAGCAGGAGACAGGCTGCATGGCTGTCACAGGGCTTCTGCAGCCAGAACTACCCCGGGGACCCTTGGGGCTGAGTCATTTCTGGTTTTGCTCACCTGTGCCCAGCCCTAGGGACAGGAGGCAGTCCCTGCCTGCCCTGGAGGAGCCCCCAGCCAGGGGTGGAAGAGATGTGTGCAATCTTAGTGAGACTCTAACTGGCCCCAGATGGGCCACCAGGCAGAACTGTGGGAGCCTGGCCCTAAGGGACTGTTTGGGGCTGGGGGACAGCTGTGTTTGCCTGGGCTCAGAGAAGCTTCTGGAGTTGGTGGAATCACCTAAGATTCAAAAGAGCTTTTCTAAACCATAGTCCCTCATCTGCTGGGGCTCGAAGTACCTCCCTCTCAACAAGTGAGAGACTGGATAGGAAAGGACTGGAAGATCTATGAGGCGTGAATGCTGTTGCTGTTGTTTTGTGTGGAGTGTCCTGTTTCCCCCAGGGAGGCCCTGTGTGGACTGGGATGCAGAGCGGGCTGGGGGCTGGGCCCCTGGGTGGGGGAAGGGTGGGTCACATGGAGAAGGCCCCTCTGCTTAGGCTGGAGGGCCCAGTCTGGGCCAGGTGCTGGCCCTGCCTGCTCTGCAGATGGCGAGCAGGGCACTGGGTGCTTGGTCATCTGTGAAGCTGGGTTGCAGAGGTCTGCCTGGTGATGGCCTTTCTGGCTTTGCACTGGTGTCAGGGTGGGGGAGTGTTGATGGTGATGAGGATAGGGACAAGAAGAGTGGGCTAGTCTCCACTCCCAAATCTGTTCCCCTTCAGTGCTGCCCCCCTGACCCCCATGTGACCTATCCCTTTAGACTGGACTCCAGGCTCCTTCCTGTGGTCCGTGCATGGGCAGCTCCTGCCTGTCTTTTCGTTTACTCCCTCCACCTATCCCTGTCCCCTGCAGCTCAACTGCCCCAGCCCAGGATCTCTGCCTCTGTTGTTTCCTTGGTGGCTCTGCCCCCCATGGTTGCTCTGCCCAGGTGTCTGTGACCTGCTCCCTCACTTCATTCAGCCGTGTGTCAGGCAGCCTCCCTCTCTCCTTCTGGCCTGGACCCTAGTCTGTGTTTCTTCCTAGTACTTGAGTTCCCCGGATATTATCGTGCAGATTCTTGTGTACTTCTCTCACACTAGACTCTAAGCCCCATGGGAGGGCAGGAAGTTGATGTCTCGTTCCCTGATGTGTCCCCAGCCCCTAGAATAGGGCCTGCCACAAGGTTGGTGAATGAACACATCAGTGTGTTTCATGTACTCTTACCCCATGGGGTAGGCACATTGCCGTGTGCTTTTACAGACAGGAGGGTGGAGGGTAAGCTCAGAGAGGGGGACCAATGAGTTCATGGTCCCCACTTGAAACATGACAGAGCCAAGATCGGACCAGATGTCTGTGGCCCCCACTCTTAGCCGGCAGAAGCTCCATGTCCCAGGAATCTGGGCAGGCCTGCCCTCCAGGAGAGGGTGAAAATGGGGAGTTCTGATAACTGTGGGTGGGATTGTACCCTGAGAAGAGAGGAGGGGTGGGGCACAGGAGGGAGTGAGGAAAACTGGTGGGAGGAGGCTTGAGGGGGGGCGGGGGGGCAGGCCAGGCGCTCACTGAGGCTCAGTACAGGGAGCCTCTGCAATGTGGTCCCTGAAGAGGGCAGCTCCAGGGCACCGCGGCTCCCAGAGCCTCCTCGTGCTGGCTCCGGTTCCTGGCATGATTTGTTTCCCAGAGGAGCTCAGGCCTGGCCCAGCTTCCCAGGGCGAGAGAGACTCCAGCCTTGCTGTTTGCGTTGTTGTCACGTCTTCTCAATCAGCCTATTTCTGGGAGCAATGACTTCATCTCCTGTGATTCTTGATACAACCATTGTCAGGCATCCATGGAAAGATGGGCCTGGCACCATCCATATTCCCCTGATGAGCCGGGTTATGAGAGGCAGTTGGCAGGCCCCAACCTGACCTGGGTCAGGGGCTTACCTGGTCAGGCCTGCCTCCAGGAGACTGCCCTTCTAATAGTCACCCTCGGATCTGGCCTTGTTGACCTTGGGGAGCCCGGCGCAGCGCATTCCAGCCAGCCAGCACACGCGCTGTGTTGGGGGCAGGGGCAGTCACACCCAGTCTCTGCCCTCAAGGACTCTTCCTGGTTGGAGTAGGCAGATCCTGCATTAGAGGGACCGTGTGGGACAGGTAAGGGAGTGGGGACCCCACTGGAGCTCAGGGAAGGCTCCACAGAGTTGTTTAGGCCACGGAGGAAAGTGAAGGCTGGTAGAAGATCTCTGTGTGGAGGGTAGGGGACGGGCTAGCTGGTGGGTCTGTTGTCTGGGAGTCCTGAGCCACCACAGCTGTGTGTTGGGCTGGGCAGTGCCAGGGGATTGCATGGAAGATGGCGGGAAAGCAGGCAAAGTTTGGACTTGATCCTGTAGCTGGAAGGATTTTCAGAGGGGATGGGGCTTGGTCAGATCTGTGATTTATTCAAGATTTTATTTATTTATTTGAGAGAGAGATCACAAGCTGGTGGGGGCGGGGGTTGTAGAGGGACAGACTCCCCGCTGAGCAGCGAACCCTATGTGGTGCCTGACTGGATCCTGGAGTCCCAGGAACATAACCTGAGCAGAAGGCAGACCCTTAACTGACCGAGCCACCCAGCACCACTGGATCTGTGATTTTCGAAGCCGCTCCCTGGCTCTGTGTGAGGGTGGGTGTGGGAGGCCGTCTGAGAGGAGTGGGGGGGGGGAAGCTGGCAGTTGTTGAAGTTCCCCTTCATCCTCCTGGGTAGGAGTTCTTCTCTCCTGCGCTCCCCCACACTGCCTGGAACTCCAGTCCCCAGCCCTGGAATGCTGGTGGACTGGGAACTGGAGATGGTGGGATGTTGGGATTTAGGGTGATGCCCTGAAAAATCTTTTGGCTGGACTTGGGCAGATGTGGAAGGCCTCAGAACCGCAGTCCCAGAAAGCACACTTTTACCCTAGGTTTATTTACAGTTTAGCCTGGAGGCACAGGGGGGCCCTCAAGAGCCCTGGCGGGATGTGGTGCCAGAACACTCATGCCCCCACCAACTCCCCACCTGGGGTTCCCTGGCCACACCTCGGAGCAGTGCGCTGACATTGAATCTCCTCCATCCCAACTCCCTGTTCTGTGGCCTTGGGCAGGCTGCTTGCCCTGTCTGAGCTGCAGGGTCCGTATCTGTTAATGGGGACAAGGATTGTACCTGCTTCTCCCAGGATCTTTGTGAGGACTATTCGCTTTTAAAGGGGGGAGGAGCCTAGCAGAGCATCCACACTGGAGGAGGGAGGGGCCCAGTTTGCTTTGGCTGTGGCGGAGGTAGCCGAGGGGGCAGGGGCAAGGGGGAAGGAAAGCAATTAATCTCTTCGTCCTTGTCAAGGCTCCCTTAGGCTTCCCAGGGCCCGAAGTAAGGAAGAGTGGTGAGAGTCTGGTTGAAGGAGCAAAGAAGTCTGGGTCCCAGTCTCCACTGCCACTGACCTCAGACACGTCTGTCCCAGCCTCAGTTTCTGGGGCCAAGGAAGGAGTAAGGAAAGGATGAATGGTGGCTGGAGCCAGCAGGGGGCTGACACACCCCTTAAGACTTCTCCGCATTTCCCCAGTACTGAAAGCTCAATGGCTGCCCAGGAAGCAGAGGCATCATCAAGAAATGCTTTGAAAGGAGCCTTTTCCAAGCTGAGGGTGGCCAGGTGCTCCTGCTCCTTCTTATTCCCCACAGAGAACGGTCTGCTCTTGCCCTTGCCCCTGAGCCACTACCCACCTTCCTTTGCTCGCCTTCACTGTTCCAGCTGGTCATCACTGTCTTTTTTTGGTAAGAAAACTGTTTGGCAAACCAGCCAACACTTCCTGAGCCTCTTTTGACCGCTTACGTCTGTGTGGGGCGCAGAAGATACAGGGGTGGTCAAGATACTGACGCAGCTGTGAAGATTGAAGACGTATTAAGAAGATTGTTGAATTGTCTTGTGTTCAAAGGTTGAATGCAAAAGCCCCACAGCTGGGGCAGGAGACCCTAGGCCCTGGGTTCTTCTGCTTTCTGCCTGTGGACCCTCAGCAAATTACAACACCTTTCTGAAGCTCAGTATCTTCAGCTCAAAACCCAGGTCAGTTTCGGATGATCCCTCCCAGCTCAAAGGCTCTGGGGTCAGTTTTGGACTATTAACTCACTCTGTCCTCTCCAGGTAGAAGCCTGTGCTAAAGTGCACTTTGTGAGCGCAAAGCTAGAAGAGCAAACTCCAAAAGTAGTAGACCAGTCCAAGTTGAATCCAGTTCTGCAGCTTACCATTTATATGTTTTTGTGGGGTTTTTTGGTGTGTTTTTTTTTTTTTAAGATTTTATTTATTTATTTGAGAGAGTGACAGGGTGGTGGGGGGATGGGCAGAGGGAGAAGCAGACTCCCCTCTGAGCAGGGAGCCTGATGTGGGGCTTGATCCCAGGACCCTGGGATCGTGACCTGAGCCCAAGGCAGATGCTTAACCACCTGAGCCAGCCAGTGTTTAAATATAAACATTTATATGTTTTTGGACAAAATCCTTCCTTGAATGTCTTTGAGACTTGTTTTTTTCCAGATGTAAATAGGTATTATGGTATACCGGGTACCATATGCCCTGGCTCATAGGAACTCACTGACGGGTCATATTAAAGCTGCTGAATACCTCTCCTCCGTACACGCAGCACCTGCTCCTCACCAAGTACACGCCGCCGACACCCCCTCTCCTCTTCCTGGCTCTGCATGTTCTTTAACGGAGCTCTGCCCAGCGGAGTGCTGCTTCCCTGGGGAGGCAGTAACTGGCGCTCCCCACCCCCACCCCACAGCTGAGGACTGGGGCTGACTGAGGAGCCCTGGGGTGGGCTCCCACAAACAGTTCTCCTCCAGGGAGTGTCCCGGATCAGGTGGTCAGGGGTTCAAATGGCTTAAAACCTTGGCTTGAATATATACTAGTTTGGAATTCTGTCTTGCTCTATGATGAAAATGTTTGCTAATGAAATTAATAGTGTAAACAAGATTTAGGGAGAGCGGGCAGGCAGAGGAGAGGGGTTATGTAAACACTTCAAAGAACACCCTTTTCCAGCATCTAAGCCATTCTATTTGCATACGTAATGATTGTGCTAATTATAGGTGGCCTCATCTGTTAACAACAAGTTTGCCTGGTTGTGCTACATTATTATAATCACTCAGTCAAAATTTCTGGTGTGCTTTTCACTAAAGATAACAATAGTGATAACACCTATCATGTTTGATTCCTTGCTATGTGCCAGACATCTTACCAGCCATTTGACAATCATCATCTCGGCCCGTCTTCCACAATAAGCTTTATGTCCCGAAGATTCCTACCCTCTGTGCACGGGATTAGACTGAGGTACTTAGAGGTTAGGTAATTTTCCTGGGATCACACAACCAAGAGCGGAGGGCATGACCCAAGGTCTTGCTAACTCCTGCTCTTTCCACCCTGTTTGTGTTCTGTCTGCTTCTCTGGGGAGACTTGACACATGTGCTCACTTTTTCTCTTGAAGCTTTCCCTTTCTTATTGGGTCTTCAAACTCCATTTTGGCTGCAGAGGAAGCTGAGACCCTAACAGGGGATTGAGGGCAGTACAAGAGGTGCAACCGGAGCCCCTAATTTCTGGGATGAAACCAGTCTCAGCTCACTTACCCACCTTCCCACCCCTCTCTGCCCTTCCCTGGGGTCTTGAGTCCTGCCTGGAGAGGATGGTATCTCTTGCCTCTCACTCAAGCAGTACTGGGCTTGGCCTCACAGCCAAAGAAAATTATAAGGCAATAAACAGGTGGGAGGACACCAAGCACATCATAAATTGCTGTACATTTGTTGTCATTAACTTGGATGTTGCCTGCAGGTGGCTTATGGCCACACGTAGCCCACAGGCAGGTTTCATTGGGTCTGAGAAGGTACAGAGGTATTTTTTAGTGTTTTTTAAGAAATCAGTTACAAAAAAAAAAACTAAAAAAAAAAAAAAATCAGTTACCAATACTTAAACACCCATAAAAAATTCACCTGAAAAATCTGGATTTCTGGCTTTTCCTAAACAAACAGATATGGCAGCATTGGGCCTAATTTCCTGTAGGGCAAAGAACTGACCACTGCAGTTCATCCCAGACTCCTTTACTCCTGGAAGGCCTTCAGGTTTGCTTAGTGTGCCTTAGCGTTTCCCAATGGCCCTGAGCATGTTGGGCTGGGGTGGGGGTGGGGTGGGGGGTGAGTAATGTTCCCATTTCATAGACCATGAGCCTGGGGCCCAAGGGGACTGCTGGATCCTGCTGCAAAGTTGGTATTGGTGAGGCCAGGACTTAAACTTTATCCTCATTGCCCCCCAAATGTGTCTGAGCCCCCCTGGCCACCATGGAAAGAAGGAAACCCTTCACTGACCTAATGACTCAAAAATAACCAACAGTGAGCCTGAGGAGCTGTTCCTGTCTCCCCCTCTCCCTTTATACCCTCCCCGAGGCTGGAGGGGACGTGGGAAACCTATTCATTTAAACTCAATTATTTTCTCGAAGACAGACGGAACTGAATTGGGTCAACGGCTATATTTGCTGTGCTCAGCTATTTCCCCTGTAACAGCATTGCCCACCGGGTGTGTTGCTGGGCTCCGTGCCGCCAGGCTCACCAATTATAACTCAGTATGAGTGGCCATTCCTTAGCATTCTTGGCTTGGGAAGAGAGGAACACCCTGTGCGTGTTCACCGAAGCTGGCTACGGGAGCAGGGTCTGGAGTATGTGGTCACCACCTCCTGGACCCAGGCTGTAGGTATGGGGCATTTTGTGTCCAGCCCTCATCTGCAGTAGAGGTGCTTCTGACACTGGGGTTTCTACAGACAAGGAACCTAAGGTCCAGAGACATTAGGTGCTTTTTGGAGAGGCAGGCCTTGGAATGAGATAGAACTGGGATCTTACTAGCTGTGTGACTTGGAGCAGAGAGCTTGACTGCTGGGCACTCCCATCTCTTCATCTGTAAATGAGGCACGAGTACTTGACACACCTCTGGGGGCTGTTGTATTGGAAACGTGACATGCTGTGTGGACAGTTAACCCACACGTCCACACTCGTTCCCTTGTGCTGTGTGCAAGGCACAGACACGGTAGGGGACCCAGATCTCAGAAAGTAGATGGGTTGGGATGCCCTCCTCTGTGAAACTGTTCCTGATTCCTTGCATCTGAAATGGAGATGTTTCTTAGTCATTATAGTTCCCCTGTTGGGCTAGGGTCTGCACTGGATACTCTCTCACGTTCTCCTGGGCCTGCAGCTAGGTCTGCTTTTGTCTGGCACTGATGTTCGTATGTGTCCTCCATGCGCTGGTCTGCCACTTTCCTGAGGGCAGAGATTGTGGGTCTTGTTCACTTACCGGTACGCAGACGTCACACCCTTTGTAGCTGTGCAATGTTGGACTGGTGGGCCTATTTCCTTGTCTGTAAAATGGGACGGTGATGTCTCCCTGTGACACGTCTCCAGGAAAGAGGCTAGTAATGTCAGCCGCTGGCAGCTCTGTGCTTAGACACCTACAGCAGACTCTTGGAAGAAATCACATCATTTGGAAGAAATCACATCAGATGCTTCTGTTCCACCCTGTTGAAGCTAGTAATATCTAGGATTGGGGCTCTGGGGAATCCTGGAGGGGGGCCCAGAGTGCCATCTTGTTGCAGAGTTGCTGTTTCCTTACGTGGAGAAGTGTGGAAAGGGTGTGGTCTGGTGTGGCCTGTGGGTCTCCCCTTGTCTTCATCTTCTGTGCTGCAGGGGCAAGCTCGGGCTGCTCTGGCCTCACAGAGCAGTACCTCCAGCTGCCCAGTGGTGGGGATGAGATGAATGAGGACCTGGCCAGTCACCGCTGACCTCCAGGAAGGCACTCAGGTCACAGGGCCTGGCATTGGGACTCTTCTTTTGGCAGTGTTGGAACCTGGATTCCTCCAATCCGCTCCCACGATGTTGTTGCTGGTCCCAGGGGTGTGGGGGTAGGTAAGGGGACAGTTCAAGGAGGTTCGAATTCCTTGACCTTTTAGGGACTTTGTAAAATCGGAGGACATGTCTGTGAAGCGGGGCATTGGGCCCGGTGTAAACATGCTGTGGTGATGGCTATGAGGGCAGGGCCCCACTCTTGTGGGATGGGACTTGGGACTTGGGACTGGGTAGCAGGAGACCTAGTCAGACACACAGAAGCTAGACTGGTGGGAGCACAGTGAATGAAACTTGGGACTTTGTGGGCCAGGCTTAGAGATGAGGGAGCCTGACCACCAGCTGACCCTAGCATACTGCACGATAGGGGTCTAGCAGCCACAGCCTCCTAAACTAGCCATCCCTCCCCCTGGTCCCTTGGTAGCATTCAGTCCCTGGAACACCATACCACATGTTGCCCAGCACCATGACAATCAAGAAAGAAATGCTGACCGTGTCTCATTGCAAGTTTGAGAGTAAATTTACTCTTTTTTCCGAGGAGGCATCACATGGGTAGGAATTTACCCCTCCTCCCCTCCATGCTTTGATGGAAACATTGCATTTTTTTTGAGCGAACATGCATCAACATCACTGTGGGGAAAAGGTTCCAGGATTCTCTGCCAGCTGAAGTCATTACCACAAGGCACTGGTTGGGGGTCTGGCAGATGATGGTGATACGAACAGGCTGGTGATGGGGGAGGAGATGGCCAAGGGGGTGGAGCCTGGCTGGCCTGATGGGAGGTCAGAGGGAATGTGAGCTGGGGGGATACCTGAGCAGGTGGAGAGGAGAGAGGCTGTTGTATACATTAACACCCCTCTCTGCCCCCCCCCCCCCCAATCACAAGACCGGCAAGAAGGGAGCACTGAGACAGGGACAGAGAACAGAGGCTCTGGAATGGTGAGCACTGGCAGCTTACACCAGAAAGGCTGGCTGGGGCCAGATTGAGGGGCCTGGAATCCCAGCTCCCACCGCTAACAAACTGTGTGACCTTGGGCAGCTTTTCCAATGTCTCTGAGCTTCCGCTTCATTTTAGTAAAATGTAGCTGTGGATACCCACAGCTTATGACTTGCTGGAGGACTAATCGAGATAATATATGTAAAATGCCTAGCACTGGGCCTGGCACGTAGCAGGTGCCAGAACACATTTGTTGTCTGTTGGTGATGATAAAACCACATACGCATAGATGTGCTCATGTAAATTAACAGCTGGAGTGCATTGAACCCACTATCCAGAGTTGGCCCTCAGTCTAATACCAAGTTTGTTTCTCACCTTCAGCAAAATACGGCAGTTGTCTCTTGAGAAGCTCTTGTCCGTGAACAGCCAGTCCCTGGGGCCGACTTTCCTGCAGGGCATCTGTCTCCAGTCCTGTGACTACCTCTGTCCTCCAGTGGAGGCGGTTTTGGGCAGGTCAGAAAGGGCCTTTGTCCTCTGCACAGCCTCTAGGAAGAAGAGAGTTGTGGGCACAAGAAACGCCCTCCCTCCTGGGTTGTGAGCATATCTGTCCCGAAAGGAATGTTCCTTGACAATCTCGGGGCTGGCTCTTGCACACCAGGAAATGAAAAGTTCCTTGAAGGAAGATGGTTCCAGAGTTCTCCAGAGAGCTTAGCCCAGTTGGTGTGACATCTTTGTATCTGAAAGATGATGCCACATCTGGGCTCTGAGCTTTTGGGAAAAGACTGGCCTGCAGGTTGTACATGTTCGTCGCACATCTGAGTCCCAGGACCTGAGGAACCAGAGATGAATAGATCCCAAGGAGGGCCTGATGAGGCAGGCCGGGAATTCAGGAAGAGGGAGGGGGAGATTTTGTACTTCCTGTGCCTGGGGACACCAGGAAAGGCTTCCCTGAGGTGGGGGCAGTCGAGCTGGGTCTAGAAAGTTGAATGAGAATGGGGAATAGGGGCAGAAGGGGAGGAGATCCTTGGGAGCAAAGATGTGGCCCGGAGGGAGGGCAGGGCAGGCCTACTGCAGAGTGGAAAAGGAGAGCCTGTGGCTGGCTGCTGTGTGCAGGTGGGTAGGTGCAGTGGGTAGGTGGGGCCTGATGCTCCGGGAGGCCTGGGGCCCCGGAGGGGCTGGAACCAGGCAGGAGTGACTGTATCCTGGCAGCCTCTGGGATTCCCCCAGCTATCTCTGGCCGGGGCTCTGTGTGCTCCTCAGAGATTACACGGTCCTCCGAGCTAAGGCTGGAAGGATATGGAGGAGGTCACTTATTCAGGATTAAGCAGGTGGTATGTATGGGAGCCTGACTTGGGATGTGCATGTTCTGACCCCAAATACAGGCCTGTTTCTTATTTTTATTTTATTCTTTTTAACTGAACTATTGTTGGTATACAGTATAATACTGGTTTCAGGTGTACAACAGAGTGATTGGACAGTTACATGCATTAAGAAGCTTGTTTCTTTTTAGCTTCTGACCACCTTCTTGTGGCAGCTATCATACTGAGAAGCCCCTGTCATAGGGGCCTACTTTGTTGTAACAAAATACCAGAACTGGGTGGACCGTCTAGTGGGGTGGCTTCCTGCCTGAGGGACATCTGGGAATGCCCCCAGGAGAAAGGGGTGTTAGAATTGGAGAGGGAGACTGAGAGGACGGGATGGGTGGCAGGTGCAAATGGTCGCCCGGGGTGAGGTATATCTACTTTCAGATGAAGCTGGGTCAACCTGTACAAATCAAGTGACCAGCTTCTCTGGACTTGATTTCTTCATCTGTAAAGTGGTCACAGTATCTGGCCTTGCCTGTTTGTTGCTAGACTAAGCTCAAGTAGGAGATCTGCATGGGGCCTGCACCCTGGTCCAGGTGCTTGAGAAATGTTCCCTGCCCCTCCTTCCTGTAGCCTTGGCTCCTCTGGGAGCCAAAGGGGCTTCTGCCCTAAGGCCTCTCTCTCTGCCTACAGCCTCACCTCTCCCCTGTTTTGAAAATTTCGCTAAGAAGTTGGATAGACTCAGATGGAGTCTTGGGCTAGGTGCCCTCTGGGCTGTGTGGGTGTGGGCAGATGCAGATGTAGGGGGGTAGGGGGTGTGCCCGCAGGCCTTGTTGGCCCGGGGTCAGGATCACTGGTGCCTAAATGGATCTGAGCCCAAGTGAGGACACAGCAGGGGATGGAGTGAGTTAGAGTTCCCAGTTTGAGGGTTGCTGTGGGGCACAGTCAGACCTCTTCACCAGCCTTTAGGGCCCCAGCCAGAGGGCTGCCCGCCTGCCTGCACATAGTAGGTGCCAGACAGTCTGGCACTTAATAGGAGCTCAGCTGTTTCCTGAGGGACTGCAGCAGGCTGAAACAAGGGTGAACTGAACTGGGGCTGGTGATGCCTCGATATAGAGGCCATGGCGTTGGTAGGGCCCCAGGCAAGGGCTCTATTCTCCTACCAGTGTCTCCATCCATATTTACGTGGTGGGATTGGATGTCATTATCTCATTGTATCAGAAAGCTGTGCAGCAGCCAACTCAGTGGAGGCTTCTGGGTGCTGGGCCTCAGCTGGATTAACCCTGTAAGAGAAGGAGGTGTGTGGTAGAGACTCAATATGTAGCCATCTCAAATGGAATGGAGAAGGGGGGACTCCAGACAAAAATGTGGGGTTGAAGGTGTGCCCTTCCCAGAGGGGTTTGCATTTCTCGGAGTGCCGGTGGGTCAGGCCAGGTCTGTCGGCCCCTGTAGTCTGCACACCCCTGGGCAGCTGACCTTGCTCACCCCAGTGTCTCCTCCCTCCAGGCAGTAAATCCTGCCCCTGTCCTGCTGGCCCCACTCAGGATGTGGGTTCTTTCCTACTGGGGAGGAACCGGGTGGGAGAGGGAACTTGAACCCAGAACTGCTGCCCGGGAGCCCTGCTTCCCCTCGGCTCAGGTCCCTTCTGCACCCGTCACTTGGGTGAGCAAATCCCCGGCTCTGCGGCTTTGCCTGCACCTCCGCCTTTGTTCACACTTTAAAAATGTTTGAATGGAAGTGCGAGGTGGCGGGGGCGTGGGGCAGCTCCGGGAGGCCGCTCCGAGTCGGGCCGGGCGTGGCCTCCCGGCGGCACCGAAGAGCCTTGCGGCCGCCGGCAGCTGCCTCGCTCCGCCCCGCTGCAGGCCGGGAAGGGCGGGAAGGCCGGGAAGGGCGGGAAGGGCGGGAAGGCCGGGATGAGGGCCCCGGTGGGCGGCTCCTGGGCCAGCGGCTTCCGGCCTGGGGAGCGGGGCGGGGCGGAGAGGACTGCCCCCCGCCCGGTCCCCAGCTCCGGCCTGCCACAGACCCCCAGGAAGGTGCTAGAACCCAGTCATTCAGCACGTGTGCCGCCGCGGGCTCTGCGCCAGGCATTGGTCCGAGGTGGCCCGGCCTTGGTCTCACAGACCTGACTTTCTTAGGGTGGGACAAGGTGGTGGGACGGTGGCGAACAGGATGACTTCATACCAGGGCTACAAGGAGAAGGAAGCCAGGCGGTAACTTGGAGTTTGGGGTGGAAGTTACTCCTTTAGCTGGAGCGGCCAGGGACAGCCTCTCCCAGGTCATTTGATAGACTTGATAGGAGACTGGAATGAGACTAAACCAGCCTTGCCTGGAGCCAGGGCCACGCAGGGAATGGCAAGTGCAAAGGCCCAGAGGCGGGACCTGGACGGGATATGACCCAGGGCGGAGTCAGTGCTTCATAGGAGGAGCCTGCAACGGACCTCTCCTGTTGTGGTTCTAACAGCTTCCTGGACCCAGAGCTTGGCCCCAGGTGTGTACCCTGCCCAGGTGCTTTGGGAGGAACACTTGCCTGTGGCAGGAAGCAACTGTTGGTGTTCAGGAGTTTTTCTAGACTTCTCATACCTGGAGGTTGTGCTATGTGGTTACCTGTGTGGAAGACTGTAATTTTCCACTTATTCCCCGGAGGACCTGGAAACCTCTAGATGTTGTCACCGCTGGATTTTTTCAAGTCGTTTTTGAAATTTCAACTTGGAAGAAAGATTCAGCATGTGCTTTGCGGAAAGGGGAAGCCCGTCTGGACATACATCTTAGATGCTGGCCCGAGCCGAGAGGTCCCCTGATCTGACTGGGAGAGGTACCTAGCTGGACACCGTTCTCGGGAATGGGCCTCTGTGGCCTCGGACTCCTTGGTGACAACCTTGGCAAGATTCTGGGCTGGGCAAGAGCACCCACTCTATGGAGACCTGGCCATCTTGGAAAACCGGATCTGGCTCCCAGGCACCTAGTGCCCAGACCAGGGTCATTTGAGAGGCCTGCGCTTCCACTGCCAAGGTCTGTGGGGGGGCTCCGTGGGAGGAAGGGGCACAGGAAACTTCCTCCCTGGTGGGTGGGCGTGGATCTGGCTGGAGGGGGTGGGGCTATTTCTCCCAGGAGGCCCAAGCCTGGGACAACCCCGTCCCCCGCCCGCCCCCTCCATCCAGGGCCTCCTTGGTGTGCTGAGGTGGTCTGCAACAGTGACTCTTCCTCTTTTGGGCCCACGGGGACTGGACGGGAGACGCCCTCAGAGGCTTGGGAGGAGTGAAGGTGGTGCTAGGGTTGCTGAGCTGACTCCTCTTTTCTGGTAATCAGGTGCTCTTTAGAGGGAGCCTGAAGTCTCCATGGCAGGGTGGAGAGAGACCCAAGAAGGCCAAAGCAGGCAAGGCTGTGGGAGGCCTGGAAGGTGATCTAGGCCCAGGGAACTGGCAGGGGTGGCGGGGTGGGCTGTGAGAAGTGGGCCTTGACCCCATGCTGCCAATGAGGAGCCATTGAGGACCCCAGTCTGCTGTTCCCTTAGCCTGGGGCTCCCAGGGCAAGTGAGCAAAAGGGCAAGCCTCTTGGAGGCACATTTAATAATCTTAGCCTATCTCTCTGGTGGTTAGTATTGCAGGAGAGAAGCATTATTCCTAAAACTTTTATTGATCCAGACATTGATAAAAAGTAAAGGGTTTCTAATGGAGTAAGGTTTTTTTTTTTTTTTTTTTCTTTTTCCCTACTAGTGCAAAGAACACCAGAGCCCTAAAACGCAAATACGTTTTCCTTCCTCTCCCTAGATTTGGGGCTAGGGGTGGGGTTTGGCCTCGTTCAGATCTCATCTTTTCAACAAGCCTTCCCTGGCCAGTAGGCCTGTAGGCATCCCACTGTTTTCCAGCAGTTCACCGAAGCTACCACTTGTGCATCTGGTCTGGTCTCAGAAGGGTGGGGACTGGGTTACAGAATCTGGAGACTCTGAGGGCTGTGAGGGGCACATGCCCTAGGAGATAATGAAGACTTGACTCTTGACTTCTTGGGCTTTCTGGGTTTGGTTCTTTTGCTGCCTTGTTCTTCATTTCGTAAATACTTCCTGATCTCGAACACCATGCTGGAGCCTCCCTTAGGATGCAGCCACAGAAGACACAGCCATGGCCTTGCGGAACTTACCTTCCGTCAGGAGAGAGATGATCATAAATAAGCGGGAAAACAAAGTGATTTCAGACTAGGTGAAGTTGCCCTCCTGAAATGTAAGTCAGGGATGTTTGTCTGCTCTGTTTGGCACCCAGATTCCTAGTGCCTGAAATAGTGCGTGGCTCATAGTTTACACTACATAAATATTTGCTGGCTGAGTGAGCAAAACACTATGAAAGAAACAAGCGTCTCAGGGGAGAGTAATGGGCAGGACCTGTGACAGCCAAGGCCATCCATCCATTAGGAATAACTGAACTGAGCTCCAGACGCTGGCCTGTCCTGGACAGAGGTGGGATGAGAACTCCCACTGAGTTAGCCGAGTACAAAGTCCCTGAGGCGGGAGAGCAGAGGCTGCAGGTGGGGGGTTGGGTTTGGTGGTTGAGGTCAGAAGGTAGATACCTGCCTACTTCTTAAGGAGGAGTGTGAATTTATTAGGAGTACCGTAGGGAGTACTGGAAGAGTTTCTAGCCCCAGCGTTAAGTAAGACAATTTGCGTTTCTAAATCTGTCCCTCTGGCTCCCTGGTAGGGGTGGGGTGAGGCTGCGGGCTGAGGTGGGCAAGGGAGACTTGAGAGGTGGTAGCCGTAGGATTTGCTGATGGGTTGGGTTCTGAAGGCCAGGGAAAGAAGAGTTCCTGGCTCCCGAGTCTCCACTTTAGACATTTCGGGCTTGAGGTTCTTTCCATGAGGCGTCCGAGAGAAGATGTCAGCCCAGCATGTGGCTGTGTGAGTCTGGAGCTCAGAGGAGGGGAGGAGCACACTAGAGTAAATGGAAACAAAGGAGCAGGTGAAATCACCAAAGCAAGGTGTTCTTCTGAACGGGAGTGCCCCCCCCCCCCCCCCCAAGTCAGAGCCTGAGCAGCTCCAACCACTGCCGCTCCACCCCCTAGGAAAAGGAGTGGGAGAGCCTTGGGTGGTGGCAGGTGTGGAGTAGGAACACCAGAGGGTCTGGTGGCCTGAGTTTCAGGAAGGGTGTGGGCTGTCCTCTGTCTGTAAGGAGAGGATGGAAACTGGTTGGCTTTGGTCCCATGAAGGCCCTCGGGGACCATGGGAAGAACCACTGGGATCAAGACAGGTGTGTTGGATGGAAGAGGAGGAGGCAGTGGTGTCAGGGAAGGGCAGGAAGAACCAGCCAATCTGGGAAGCAGGGGAAGACCAGGTGGGGGCTCAGACTGTCTCTCTTTGTTGGGTTCACCCGTGTCTTGCCTGCTGGTTTCGACCCTGCAAACCTGTCTGAATCCTCTATGCAGGATCCTGATGGCTGATGCAGCAGGCTGAAGGGGCTCTCTGCAGAGCTCACCAACTGCCCCATAGTGGCTCACTTTATCTAGTTTGTGGGACCACCCGACCCTGTTTTTCCCCATCTACCTACTTCATCTCTTTCTGAGTCCAAAGCCCCTAGAGAAGAGCATTGTGGAGCTAGGTTTACTTGGAGGTTCTTTCGACCTTTCCCAGAGCACAGCTAGACTTCATTTACACTGATAGCTTTGCTCTGGAATGTTCCTTTGTGTGTTTGGCATCCAGAGAATTTTAAGGTCTTTTTCAGGGTATTTTGGTGGCCAGAACCTTGAACTTCCCCCAAAGCTTGGTTGGCTGTTTGGGGAATTTAATGTGTTCGCCTTGAGGGGTGGACAGTGTAGAGTTGGGGACAACCAAAGTTCTAATGGTTCTCAGGTGGGTCGTCGGTATCTGTTGAACGAATGACACTCAGATATTTGTGTCTTTGGGCTCCTGAGTGGTTTGGTTAAATGCTTCCTCTGCAGCTGGTTAACCAGTGTTTTCACATCTGTTCTCTGCAGGGGGTAGAATATTTCCTCATTTTATACCTGAAGAACCTGAGGCTCAGGAAAGTGAAATGTCTTACTCAGAGGTTACAGTTGCCTAATAACCACCAGAATCACGCACCAGCCTGCAGACCCCTCAGTGAGGCCACCTTTACTGACTAACCCTGTGGGTGAGGAGGTGATGGTGGGGTGGGTGTAGGTCTTTTTGGCCTGGATGCTTCCGGGTGAGGGCAAGCATCTGGGAAGAGCTGTTGAGTGGTGGTGTGTGGTAGTCACTGAGGGTTCCAGTTGGACCCCTCTCCCTCCTTTTTATAGGAGGAATCTGAGGACCTGAGAAAGAAGTGACTTGCCCAGGGTCACTACCTAGGAAGCTGGTTTCCCACTTTGTGTCTCCCAACATATCCTGGGGGCAGCCTCCTTCAATTTAGCTAACGTGGCTGCCTGCTCACTCTGAGCTGGGCTTTGTTCTGTAACTCAATTCCTCCTAGCAACCCCCATGTGAGGTTAAGTACTATTATTACCCATTTTACAGAGAGATGACTTGTCCACGAACATCCAGGTTGCAAGCGACACGGCTCAGATTTGAACTCCCCTGTCTGTCTTAACCAGCAACCTACCCAGCTTCAAACTTATTTAATTGCCAGGATCGCTAGAATCAGAAACAGAATGGGCCGACCTCAAAGGACCTGGCCCTCCCAGAGTTAGGCCCGAGGACCGTGCCTGGCCTTGGCTGTTCTCGTGGAGGATGGCCAGCCAGCCGCTCCAGATGCCAGGAAATGGCTTACCTCTCTTGGAGGGCTTGTTAGACCAGGTACCAAGGCCCAGGGAGTCAGGTCTCTCCTTTCCTCACCCCTGCTCACTCCTGTTCTAGCAATTAGGGAGGCCCTGCCCATCCTTGGAGCCTAGGGGCCTCTGGAGAGCCTGCAGCCCTGCAGCCCTGCCGCCTCCATTTTCGCGGATGGTGGAAGGGCCTCAGCTGGCCTGCGTGAGCCCTGGGTTTGGAAGGACAGCTCTCCTTACCTGTCCCCTCCTCTGGCCATACAGCCTTTCCAAAAAGGGATGAGGGTCTGGGTGTCAAGTATGCCACTCCTACGGAGCTGCCGACCCGCTTCTTCTCCCTCCTTTACTCCTCCTCTCTCTTTTCCCTCTATCGCATCCTTACCTAGCTTTTGTCTGTCTCTTGCTGTGCTGTGTCCAGGCGTGATTTCCAGTGTTTCCATCTGTAAGAAGGGAAAAAGTAGAAGGGACCTACCTCATAGGGTATTGAGGCCCAGACTGGAAGCCCAGTGGTTGGGCACCTGCAACAAGTGAGTCCCCATCTACCCCCTATCTTGCCCCATGAAGGAAAGATGCTAGTGGGTGTGGAACAGGTGGGGCCTGAGGCTCACGGTTGGGGGAGAAAGTGGGCCTGGGGCAGGGGGAGGGGGAGCAGGTGGGAGCCAGAAACGTGGCTTGGACTGAGCTCCCCAGCTTTGCTGTGGCCTCCTCTTCGATGAGTTGGGGTTTAGGGATGTGTGTCTGTGGAGGGTTGTGAGGAATCACGGGGCAGTGCTGTGAAGCGCTAAGCGCTGTGTCTGGCACATAGTGCCTAACAATGGGTGCTGTGCCTGCTCTTCGTTCTGCAGACGTAGTCCCATTTGGGGGTTTTTGGGGGGTTCTTCAGGTGAGTTTTGGATTTTTAGTGTCATACATTTTGTTTAGATCTTCCTGAGAAGCCTAAGCCCTCCATTCTGACCTTGACTTTGGGAAGTTTTTTGAGTTTTGCTATCTTGTTTCCTGTACTGAAAAAGGGAATCTGTGCCTTTAAGTCCCCTGCAGCTCCAAGTGGGGCACCGGCCCTTTAAAAGCACATTACAGAGAGTTGGAACTTAGCCTTTGTTTAACCAGCAGTGATTAGTCCCAGCGGACAGGGCCGGGGTAGTATGTCTAGGACCAGAGCGTAGTTGGACTGGCCAGGCCCGGTGGGGAGACGGTGGGCAGACCGGTGGCTGGCCCGGCCCCTCCATCTCTCCGGCCTGGTGATCCTGGTGGCTGCCCTGGGCGACGGTGAGTTTCCTGACTGTTCTGATCTGCCTGAGCAGGGGTTGGAATGTGGGCAACCGCCAGTCCCTGGACCCCCGACCAGCCTCCTGGACCCAAAGAGACTCCCGTGAGATGCGTGGGAGCAGACTGGTGGAGAGGGGTCGTCACAGGTATCGGTCTCGGGAGGGACTCCGTCGTTTGCCAGGGATGGTGTCTCTGCAGACGTCTGCTGCCCTCCCACAATGTGGAAACAGTTAGGTTACCCCACCAAAAAGCAAAAAACAGAAGTGCTGCTGCTGGCTTTCGTGTTTAGAGCGATAAAATCCAGTCCCGTGCTCCTTTCCACAGCCAAGCGATGATGGCCTTATCCTTTGACAACCGGAAAATGTTAGGAATGGCTGAAAAGTTTTCTGGGCTGAGGATCTTGGCCTTTGCTCTGAGTGGCCCAACCCTGGGCTGGGCTGGGCTGGGTGGGGCCGAGCTGGGATTTGGGGGCCGTGTCATTTCCACCCTGGCTCCCCAGCCACTCAGCAGGGCTCCTTTCTGCTCCCTCCTCCTGTCTGTTCCCCGATCCGTGGGCCTGCAGGCTGGGGCTGGTGGAAGGCCAGGAAGGCTGCTCTGGGCCTGGAGTGCATGCGTTCTACTCCAGCTCACGTATCTGAAACCATTGTTAGGAGCCAGGTCGCTGCGATGTGGCAGTCTTTGCTGCCACGAAGTACCTTTGTCTCCAGTAAAGACAGGGATCCGGCTTGTTAACAAACTGTCTGGTGGAGGGGCTGTGGGAACAAATGAGCCAGTGCTATGAAGTGCCAAGCACCGTGTCTGGCTTGTTACAGGTCTGTGTGTGCCTCAGTCTCAGCTACCCTCACTACCGTTTCCAGGGGGACTAGTGGTGGATCTGACTCCTACCAACGAGGTGTCCTTTTCACCATTTTCCATTCAGGGGAAACGATCTACCCCGGGTCCTACAGGAGGTGACAAGGGCAGGGCTCAATGTACAGTTCTGGCCACCCAGAATTTCTGTAAGTTCCTTGAAACTTGGTACGTGTGATCACATGAGTTCTGTAGTTTTAGTGAAAGCCTAAGGCTTTGACAAGCAGTGAAGACAGTTTGGAGCTGGAGCCCAAATATCCGGCCTCCAGCCTTGCGCCCTGGTACCTGGGAACTGTGACGTTGGGCGAGCTGCTGGGCCTCTCCATGCCTCCACTTCCCAGTGTATAAGGAGGTGGGGTGTAAGGGTTAAGCCCTGAGGGAGTTGTCAGTTTTGCAGGGACACAGGTCGTGGAGATGGGGGTCTTTGAGCCAGGATTACTGGATAAAGTGGACTTACCTGCTGGGAGCATTCCAAGCATTGGTGGGCAGCCCAGTTTTGCTGGGTTGGGGACACACCTTGGATGCTATATTTAGAAGTGTACAAGTGTATGGCATTATTGGTTGGGATCCCATGGGCCAGGTGGCAAATGACAGATTGGGCTAGCTTATCCTAGAGTCAGCTGGGAGTGGGGTCGGGGGGAGGCTGGTGAGCTCTTGAAGTCTGGCATGCTGTCTGGCCTCAGGAAACCCCTTGAGGTCTCGAGCTTCAGTTTCCTGAACTCTAGTCAGGTAGCTGGGTTTGCATGAGCGTCAGAAGCCATTTAGTGGATCCATTGCCTGCCTCATATACTTCCCAGGCGTGGGGTGTCATGAGGCGGCACAGTAGAGCCACAGATGGCTCTGATGCACGGTCGCTAGAAGCAGGAGCAGCTCAGCAACTACACCCCACTTTTCTTTGACATCTTGAGTTCCTGCCTTTGTTGGTGGCCTGGGAACCCATGGGTCACTGGCGGCCACCGTCTCCTGCTATTTTGCTGCTGTTGAATGGCTGCCTGTCTCCTGGTAGGTGTAGTCTGGGAAGCAGAGCTCTTCAGTTCCACTGAAATGGCCAGATACCAGGCTTTGGGAGGAATAGGGGGCCAGGGCCCCAAAGTCCCCCAGGCTCAGTGTTGGGATATTGGAGGTACTTAGTAGCTATATACTGGGGCACAGGATTAACTCAGACCAGGAATGGGGGGCATAATGAGGTTCATAAGCAGAAGGAACCTCCAGCAGACTCTGGCAGGAGGTAGGGGCAGCCCATTTGCTAGGTGAAGAAGCTGAGTTCTAGGAGACGCCAGCTTGAGATCTTTGCTCCTTTGGCCCAGTACCTGTTCTCATCTTTGACTCTTGTGTCCCTAAGACCACAGAGCCCCTCCGTCCCAAATTGTGGCTGGAATTAGACAGCAGGGATGGAGATGAACACTAGGGCTGGAAGCTAGGGTGCCTGTGTTTGCTTCCAGATGTGTCCGTCTCCCCTCAAACGGGGGCTTGGGGTGCCCACTTAAAATGGCAGTACGCTCCGTCCTGCTATTGGGAGTGGTTGGTGGAGTGGCGACAGTCCTCTGGGGGCAGATGGCAGAGAGGCTTTCCAAGAGCCCACATAGAGGGAGGGCGGGGCAGGCCCTGCATACCGGGCTGAGTAAGAGGCATCTTGGAAATATCTGTGTGCCCGGGAAGAAGCCAGGAGCGTCCAGAGAAGTGCTGCTGGCATGGGGAGGGGCAGAGTGTCCCAGCAGAGCCAGAACCAAGGCAGATCATAGGGCTCACTGCATGTCAGAGGTGGTGTCATCCGCATTTTACAGATGAGAAAATGGAGACCTATGGGTTAATTAACATGACCGAAGTCCCGTGCGTATTTATTTTGAAGGAAGGAGACCTCGCTACGTTGACCAGTCATCAGCTGGCATGGTGCCAGGAGCTGGGGCTGTGTTGACAGGTGGTTGGTACTTCATTGAGGCAGGAAGGTTGGTGCCCAGAGGTGGGGAAGGACAGTCCACACACCGCTTTGTCACCCTCAACAGAAGGCCACATGGCATGGACATCGGTAGTATTAGGAGGGGAGAAAATGCTGCCTCTGCCCTCACCTTCATGTTTCTTGGAGGGGCCAGCTGAGCCTGGGAGGGCTTCTTGGAGGTAGAAAGCTGGGCGGGATTAGATAAGCCAGAGCGGGAAGTGGCTTCCTTGGGGGGATGGAAGTCCTTGGTTTTCAGCTCATTTGTTTTTTTATTTCATCATCTTTCCCTCGCTTGGGTCATGAGTCCCTCAGGGCCTGAGGCAGCTGTTAGAGGTATTTATGGTTGCTGCTGGGGCGGGGGGTGGCGGTGGGGGGGAGTTGCTGGGGAACCAGTTAGAAACCAGTCTCATCCTCGGTGGTGTGATCTGTGGGACCAAGGGGATGGACGGGTAGATTCTTATCTGTGAGGAGGAGAGGGGTGCAGACGGTGCTTGCAGGGGGGGAATACCTCAGTCAGGGCCTTGAACCATTCTCAAGAGTTGTCCAAGTGGAGAAGGTGGGAAGGACACTCGGGCAGAGGGCCAGCTAGCGTGCAGTGGGGTGGCGTCTGGGGTCCTGGGGGACTGTAGTGAACATGAGGCTGGGGTCAGAGCTCGGAGGGCTTTCCTAGGGGAGGCAGGGGGTGCTCGGGGTTTTGAGGGGTCACCCTCCTTAATCTGAGCACCCTGGCCAGGGTCTTGGTAGTTTCTCCTGGGGACCAGGGAAGAGGCCGGAGAGCTGTCCCCACTCAGAGGCAGGAGGGGCACTTGGCCGCCCTCAACTCACTTTCAATTTGCCCAGATCTCATCCTATTCAATGAGTGTTCCTCAGATTCTCTTCTTTTAAAATTCAGGGCACTTCGCTGTTCTGCTGAGGTTTATGAATGTTTAAAAACTGCTTTGCGGTCCCCAAAGTAATTTGACAACTCTGACAGCTATTGATTAAAAACCTGAAATTATTCAGGCTGCAGGATGACTTGGGGGATTAGGCGGAAAGTTTTTTGTTTCTTCTCACTCTGCGTGTCCCCTGCCCCCTCCACCCCACAAAAAAGAAATAAGTGAGGTAAATGTGTTCCTGAAAACTCCGTTAGACTACAGAATCACACTGGAAAGGGTGAGGATAAGGTATGGTCAGGATGCTGGACCAGAACCAGCAGCCCTCACATCCCTGGTCTCAGCCCAATTGTGGCCCAAATCACCAACAGGCAGCAACAGGGTTTCACTCTGCAGGCACTGTAGGTGGTGGTGGGAGGCATTAGTGGTATTCAGTATCTGGTCCATTATGTTCCTGGGTTGTTGACATGTTGGGGTTTCCACGGCGCTCTTGGAAGTAGCCCAGCAAGCGAGGAGACCCCTCCTAGAGAGGAGGGAACTTGTTCAGGGCTGCTCTGCACCAAGTCTGTGGGTCCACAGAAAGGGAGGCCCAGGGTCACAGGCAGGCTAAGGGTTGCCCAGTACAGGAGCCGAGGACCCCCGACCAGGTTTCTTGTCTCCCTCCTGGTGAGGGCCTGAGGACTGGCCAGACGATGGTGATGAGGGTCTAAGGGTCTCAGCTCTCATTTTTGGACTGTGACCTGGCCAAGCCACTCCATTCTCTCAGCCTGTTTCCTCTGGTGTCTTCAGGCTCCCTTCATCAGACTCTTTGGATTAACTGGGGGATGTAGGGGAAAGGTGGCCTTGTGCGCCGAGGCTCTTCAAACCTATTTGAGTTCCTGCTCCCCCTTTCTGCTAGGGTGATGCTGCCTTTTGTGCGGGGCTGTTGGGAGAAGGCCGTGCTATGATTGGATCCACTTTGGTAGAAATACCTGTCACACAGCTGGGCACACAGGAGGTGCTTACTAAGTGGCTGTTAAGTCCAGGAGGCCACAGCAGTGTTGATCATTAAATCAGCATCTGTGGGGCACTTCTAGGAGCCAGGCCTTGGGCCGCACTGTAGCCATAGCCTATGAGGAGCCGTCCTGTTCTCCTATCTTGGTGTCCAGAGTGTGGACCCTCCCTTGCCAGGTCAGCTCCGCAGTGTGGAGGGTAAGCACATGCTCCCAGGGGCAGGGTGAAGACTGGAGACCAGGCATCACCAGCCCAGGGCTCACTCTGTGTGTGAAGATGGGGTCACACTGGTTCCAGTGATTGCTAGGACCTGCTCCCTTGCCTTGGACTGAGAGAACCCTGGGCCAAGAGGGACCGTGCCTTCAGGCCCTGTCATCCCAGGAAGTCTTCCCAGGCAGGGCAGCCAGTCTCCCTGCCTTTTAAGGACAGGCTCTGTCTCCCCTGGGCCATGGGAGCCTCTAGGCAGCTGCATTCTTCTCCACTCCCCTGGGACAGCAGCTGGGCCAGGAGTGAGCCTTGGCCTTCTCAGCAGCGGGTTCCCAGGCCGACAGGACAAGGCTGGGCCTGGGGAGAAATGGCTCTGCTGGATGTGCCGGGCGGGGCGCTGCCCTGTTTGTGTCTTGCCACTCAATTCCCAGAACGTTGGCACCCTCGGCCTGTGTTTCAGTGCTGGGCTCTGTCCACTGTGGGCAGAGGTTTCCAGCACAGCTCACTGGACCACCTGGCTGTAACGGGCAGAAGAGAGCTTGACGTGTTCTGACCTGACTCCAGAGTCCACAAGTCCTGCCAGCCCTCAGGTGGTCACCTCCTCCATTGAGATCAACCTTGTCCAGGGTTCCTACCCCTTCCAGGCCTGGTTGTGGCCATGGGCATTGGCAGTGGACCACACAAACAGGAGTGGGAATTGGGTCAGGAGATGCTATGCTCAGGAGTCACAGGCTGAGGGGCTCAAGTGGCCCCCTCATGGGGTTTACTATGCCCGCATGCAGCCTGTTACCCAGCCATCCTCCAGGAGGGCAGGCATCCCCTCTGCAGTGTACCTAAAGGGGCTCCCAGTTCCTGCTTACACACTCCCGCAGATAGGGTGCTCACTGCTTTAAAACCAAACCAGTCTGGCCTATTTGGAGACAGCTGTGCCTGAGTGGCGGTCGGTCTCTCCTGGTCCTGGCTCTACCCTCTGGGGTGTGCAGGACAACTCCCTCTGCCCCTTTGAGACTTGGAAGCAGATTCTGAACCTCATTTTCCAGGCTATGCAACCTCTCAACTCACCCCACCTGTAGCTGGGAACATCTTCCCCGTGTCAGATAGGACTGCTTAATTATCACGAGTTTTGTTTTGGGGTCTCCTCCCTCCTTGAAATAATGGGGAATTTGCTAAACTTCTGTGTTAGTGACCTTTGAAGAGAAAAAAGGCTGGAGTTGATAAACAGCTCGTGGGTTGGCTAGAAGGCTATCAGATAAGCCTGTGGCCCAGGAGCTGAGACAATGTCCTCTTGTTCCTGCTCCCTGGCCCTCACAATGAGCTGCTGTTGGCGCTTGGCTGTATCTCCGATGGCAGCTCCACCCGTGCCTGTGCCATGCCCACATTTCCTGGGCAAGGGCTGTCCCACCCTCGCCAGCCCCCCTGGGTCTTCCACCTGGACCCAGAATGAGTGGGTCATGGTGAGCAGGTCAGCTGGCCATGGCCTTTGGCTGCTCAGCCACCTGTGGGGTGATGGAAAGGTGGTGGAGGCACTGATAGAGCTGGCCTTAGACTCTGCTAAATGGGGTTGAGGCCTCACTCCACTGCTCACCACCCCCATGATCTTGGGTAAGCCACCCGGCCTCTCTGGTGCAGTGCCTTAGTCCTGGTGGGTTGTCCTGAGGTTCCAGTGAAGAGACAGGTGGGAGAGCAATATGGGGCTCGGCCATATGGCCTGGGTGTGAGTTCGTATCTGCCCCCGGGAGACCAGGGCAGCATGGTGGAGGGGGCAGCATTTGGGCTGGGCCTCAACTGAAAAAGAAAGGTTTTGTTAGGCAGAGATGCACAGGGAGGGGCAGTAGGGCTTCAGGAAGCAGCATGGGCAAAGGGCCCCAGAGGGAGGACCAGGGACCAAGTGGGGAGGAGAGTCTAGGTCAGTTGTCAGGGTGTGGTGTGAGGTGGTAGAAAAGAGGGCATTTCAGTGAGGGTTTGGACACCAGGCTGAGGCACAATGACTTGATTCTCTTTAGGCCGTGAGGGAACAGCAGAGGGGTGGGAGTGATGCCATGTTGGGTAGAGAGGCCCATCCAGTAGGGTGGTGTTGCTGTGGTCCAGATGGAGAAGGCTGGTGAGGAGGCCCTGCACTGCCCCCCAGGCCGTGGCCAAGACAGCTCTCCAGAGCAGGGGAGTCCAGTGCAGGTCTCCCTACCCTATGGCCTTGGCACTCCCGTCTCTGACCTGGGAACCATGGTACCATCCCCTTCCCAGGAAGTATGAGGATTCCATGCCATGGAGGTAAAAGGCCTGAGCGAACGGCCTCAGTTGGGGAGGAGACGCAGGGCTTCTAGTGTCTGTGGTCTCTTGAGGGTCTAGAGAATCTGCTGTGTCTAGGACTCAGGGACGTCTCAGAGGAATGCAGCAGTGGTGGGAGGTGCAGCCTTGGAGGGTACAAGGAGCCTCCTGGCCTTGGGAGACGTGGACAAAGCCCATAACTGGACAAGGCCAAAGCAGGGACATTTCTTAGAGATTTCTGGGTGAGCACTGGAATGCTGCTCTTGGCACCTGACCTTGAGCAGGCAGCTGCCATGATGACCAATGCTTGGGTCACCTTTGTCCCTTTTCCCAATCACTTGGGTTGAGGGCTCCAGGAGGATTGCCCTCATCCCAGCTGAGCTCCTCCTTTCCAGAGCTTAGCTGACCTTGGCTGTTGGGATACTGGGGCTTTGGTCTAGGTGCTTGGGGGCCCTGAATTTTGGTTCTGAGCCAGACCCAGCCCTGTCCACTAGGAGCCCCCAGCCAGGGAGGAAGATGGTCTGTGATAGACCTTCCCAGCATAGCCTCATGACTATCAGGTTGCTGGGACTGCTGGCAAGGTTGCTGTCTCCTGGGAATCTGGGAAGGCTTCGTGGAGGAGGGTGTGCTGATGCTGAGTGCTGGAGGTTGGAGAGGATGAGGGGACGGCATATGCCGGGAGGCCTGCCTGAGGGAGTTGTGACCCCTGGGGAAGAGCAGCCCAGGGTGAGGTGGAGCAGGCAGATGGACCCCAGCCAGCAGGGCTGATACTGGATCCCGTGTATTCCTGACCAAAAACCCCTCTTCTGGGCTCCAAGGCCTGAGAAATGCCTCTCTGAAGATCCTCTTGATAGCACTTTTTCAGTAAATGCTCGTTAACTGTTGATTTTTGCTTGAAACAAGATCCTCCTTTTTCAGATAAGGGAGTTCCCCGCTCCCTGGGGTTGAGGTCTGGAGGAGGGCTAGGAGGAATGTGAGCCCCAGTGCCTGCCCACTTGGAGCAGGTTTGTTTTCTCCCGGTGAAGTGGAAGTGAGCTCCGTATCTGCCTCTTGGCCTTGTGAGGATTCAGCAAAGGGATACCTGTGACATTTCCTGTGGGCCTGGTGCAGGGGTGCCCCCTCTGCCCCGGTGAGGAGGGCCAGATGCATGGAGCCCACAGGCCCGGTGGAGATCTGTACTAGCCAGCGTCTCTGAGCCCAGTGTAGTCCTCTGGTGTCCCTGCCAGGGTGCTTGTGAGATGAGCTCGGACCTGGGCCGCAGCAGTGTAGAGGCCCTTTGGTGTGGTGGCTGTGGTCTCCAGGGACCAAGGAGGTCATCGAGGTAAGCCGTCATCAGATGGCTGGGCACTGGAGGGGGCCATGCAGTGGCAGTGTTGGGTTGCCATGGAATGGCAGGAAGGAACGGACCTGATGCAGGCACTGGGGGACACAGAGACCCTGTGTACAGTGGCATCAAGCCCCAGCCACCCACACCACACAAGGCAGCCATGGGCAGGGCTCCCAGATCAATCCCGTTACAGCAGGGCCTTGGGCAGATCCTGTAACTGCTGCTCCCTGAGCCCCTTCACTTTCTGTAAAATGGGTAAATGAATAGTCCTGGTAAAAGAGATGTGAAAGTGAGCAGGTGGGTGCCCTGCACTAAATGGAGGCAGGTGCCTATGGGCAGGACACCTGGGAGTGGGAGCAAGGCAGCATCTGGCACCTGGTCACCTTTTACTGCACTTCCTAGGTAGGGAGACTGAGCTTACTCACTGTCCCCTTGGAGCCTGGGCAGTCTGTGGTGACCTCCACCCTCCTTCCCTGTCTTGTTGGGCTTTTTGCCCAGCCTGTAGATGAGCAAGATGCTGGCCTCAGATGCTGTCCTGGGGCATAGGCAGGGCTGGGTGAAGGGCTGATGCGGCGGGTTGGTGTGGAGCATTAGGGGGTCCTGCAGGCCTGGGACAGGGCTGGCTTCCTGGAGGAGGTGGTTCTCAGGCCATTTGCTGATCCTGCTGGGTTCAGGAAGTGACCAAGTGACCATTTTTCCTTCCCCAGCCTCAGTCATCTTAGGAGCCACCACCAGGGGCACACTCACCTCTGCGGAAGGTTTTGCCCTGGCAGTGTCACAGCAGAGTAGCTCCCCCTGAGCCTCATGTGTCCCTTGCTCTCCTGCCAGGAGCCTTTTGGGAAGGAGAGGAACAAGTAGTCCCCAAGTTGAGCAGGAAGGACATATGTCTGTGTGTGAATCTGGGAGCCCAGGCTGCCTGGCTTGGCCATCTATTGTGCAGAAACAGCCTGGCAGACCTTGGAGTAGCTAATGGCTGGCCCAGGTGCCGCCTGCCCCCCACTCCTTCTCCCAGTGAGTTTAGGTGCATGAGGGTACAGCCTCTGCTCCAGGTCCCCCAGCCTGGAGAAGCCCAGGGGAGTTTGAGAGGGCCACAGCTGCCCAGCTGCAGCCAGGTTGCCTTAACTGTGAGTTTCCCCATAGCTGTCTCTTCAGCTGGGAACCTTCCCAGGGATTCCTGGGCCAGCTGGGGCATGTCTATGGAGCAGGATGGTGAGGAAGGAAGGGGGGAGGGTTTTGCAGCTGCAGGCTCTAGGCTCTATCTAGGCTCTAGGCTCTAGGCTGTGGCTGCCTTGGGGTCTGCTGGACCTGCTGGGCTCCCAGGCTGTAAAACCAGAGCCCCCCCTGGCTCTCCCTGGGTAGTACCAGTCTATGGAACCATGACTCCCTCTCCTCTCCCCAGCTACCTCATTCAGACGCCCCAGGCAGGAGGCTGGGGCTCCTCCCTTTGTACTTCCTGGGTCCCCACTCTGCCCTCCCAGCATCCTTACCTGACAGGGGTTTCCAGGCTGGCCTAGAAAGCAGTCTGATCCTGGCCTACCAGCTGGGTTTTCAGTCTTGGACAGCAAGTATAAGGGGCTGTGGGTTCTAGCCCTTGCTAGGCGGAGTGACTCTTCCAGCAGCTGGGGCAGGGGATCTCTTGAACTGACATATGAAGCCCCATTCTGGGAGGGAGGCCTGGAGTTTGCCCCATGGTGTGGGCGGCCCAGGGTGGCATATTGGAGCTGAGGGGCCTACAGGCCCAGCCACAGCCTAGGTCAGTGCTGTGATGGGGGCGGAGAATGGGCCGTTGGAGCAGGGCCTGGAGAGCTTGTCAAGGGAAGGTGCCTATTAGCACCCAGAACTGAGTGATGTGGCAGGCCATGGTGTGTACTTGTGACAGCTGCCTCCTGGAGAGAGGGTGCTGGAGGAGCAGAGGCAGTGTCACTGTATGTGCCAGTGGACTTGACCTCACTAAGTTCTACAGATGGGTTTGGGGGTTCGGCTTGGCTCTAACTTGATCTCAGCCTGCCTCACAGCCTCCCTCTGGTCTGTGCATTCCCCTGGAGCTCTCAAGGAGGCCTGCCTGAACGCATCAGTTAAGCCCGAGTGATCTGAGCCTTACCTATGCTAGCTTCCTGCTGGGCATTGAGGGAACAGTTGCGGGGAGGCTGACTGGATCTCTTCGTCAGGCTATGGGGTTCCCAAGGGTTGGGATCCCAGTTTCAGCTGACTCCCATGGAGTGCCTGGCATGGCACTAACTCTAACTCCATGTTAGAGAAGACGCTTGCATGGACATGTAGAGTCTGGGGTGTGGAGGGTGGCCTATCACAGCTTGCAAGGCTGGCTGGGCAGGCCTATTGGCTCATCTCTGGATTCCTAAGCCCCCATATAGTGAGCCTCAGTTCCCCCTTACCTCCAGTGGTCATGGAAATGTGGGCTAAAGGGTTGTGCCCTGCCAGAACCTCCTGCCTGAGCTGGGGTCTTTGCTGAGACAGGAAGAGAATGATGGCTTGAGCCTTGGGCCATTGGAGGCCGGGAACTGAAAGGCAAGGGTATTGGGGGAAGGAGGTCTAGGTGGGCTAAGCCCAGGGTGGGTCCTGTGCCAGTGCCAGGGGTTTGGGCCATGGACATGAGTAGGGGCAGGGCCTGCCCAGCTTCTGTGCCAGAGGAGTCCTCCATGCCTCAGGTCCCAGCTGTGGGAGGGGCATCAGTGGGGCACTACTGGGTGCCACTGGCTCTGGAAAGGACATTCACCTCTCTGAGAAGGACTCTGCCCAGCACTGGTGCAGGTGCCATATGAGGTGTTTTCCGTATGATATGCTGAGGAAACTAGGGCTCAGAGAGGGGGAAGTGACTTGCGCAGGGCCACACAGTAAGTGAGCAGTGGACCCGGGTTGAAAGCCAGGTGTGGGCTCCATTTGAGCACCAGGTGGCCAACTACCTTTGTTCTTTGTGCCTGCATCGGGCCAACTGACCGTGACTAGGCCCCCAGCCTCCAGCATCTTGGACCCTGTCTGAGTTTAGGCATCTTGGGTACCATGCAAGGACTGCTACATCCTTTCCCAGTTGAGCCTCAGGTCCTCATCTGTAAGGGGGAGCAGCAGAAGTCCCTTTGGCTGTCCTGCCCTGAGCTGGGCTGGTGCATGGAGTGGGATGCTGTATGAGAAAGGGCTCTGTGGACAGTGACATTCTTAACAAGTGGGTGACTACTTGGTCTGGGAGGGAGACGAGGGCCAAGGAGAAGAGGTGGGAAAGGTTGCTTGGTTCCTATGGGTTTCCAAGGCCAGGACCCTTCCCCGAACTCGGTACTGATGTTCAGCTCCTAAGCAGAGGCCTGATTCTCAGCCATTTGCTCCCTTAGAGGCTGAGCCGCTTGCTCAGAGTCCCTCAGTGAAGAAGAGGGCCTGGTGGGTCTCTAACTCCAGCACTGGAATGCCCCTTTCTTGGGAGGAGTGATTGTCTCCACCTGGGAGGTCTGGGCAGGCCTCCTGGAGAAGGGGAAGGGGAAGGGAGCGGCAGTCTGGGTCTGACACAAGAACCCCCCATCCCCAGGTCCCATCTGATGCCCAGGCTGAAGGAGTCTCGCTCCCACGAGTCCCTGCTCAGCCCCAGCAGCGCGGTAGAAGCGCTGGACCTCAGCATGGAGGAGGAGGTGGTCATCAAGCCTGTGCACAGCAGCATCCTGGGCCAGGACTACTGCTTCGAGGTGGGTCCCACAGCAGGGGTGGGGTGGGGTACTGGTGTCATGTCCTGGCAAGGCCAGGTTGCATCCAGACACTGTTCTGGAGTGCTCTGTGGCCAGGTTCAGCAGGGGCCAGGTTCTTTGGGGGAAAGGCTGGAATCTACTCCTAGCTTTTGGCTCCTAAGAGACCAGGTGGAGCTGGGAGATGGGGGGCTTTGTTCCTGCTCTGTGGGTTCCTTGCAGACAGGCCAGCACTGTCATCCCTGCCTGGGGGCACAAGGTCCCCATGGGTGAAGACTGAAAGCCTGGATAGAATTGCTTAAGCCCCAGAGCCTGCTCGCTCCTCCTTAGAAACCCCTTATATTCAGTGTGGGGTAGTGGAGAGCACTCCCTTTTTGGGGCCTGACTTCCCTTCTGCATAATGAGAGCCAGAAACTTTCTTGCGCTGTCTGTGACCTGTGGTTTGAGAGCAGAGGGACCGCTATGCAACCTGTGCAGGGCGGTTACCTGCCCAGACTCTCACGATAGATGGGGAAGCCGAGGCCCAGAGTGGACAAGAAGTTGTTAGCAGCCACACAGCAAGCCTGAGGCCAAACCAGGACCATGGCAGCTAATGTTGCAGGTGTTCCTGGGAGTTCTTAATTGCTTCTCCAATTATTCGTATTTTCTTCCCACCTCTGTTTCTGGGAAGCTTCCTGCTCTCAGCACTCTTGCATGATTAGGGGAGCTCTCTAATAGAGGAATGAGCCTGGTAATGAAAATCAGCTACTCGGGGATAACCTCCAGGCACCCCTGGCCCTGGGGAAGGAATGGAGTGGGGCCTGGCACCTGCCCCACACCCCATGCCCACTGGTGCCGTTTCTGGTTTAAGACTCCTGGTCCAGCCAGGCTCTGACTTAGCCTGGGACTGGCTGAAGATGGTGCTTGTCTGCTTGTCCACAGAAGGGGGTGCTGTGGCTTGCGCAAGCCTTTGAACGGTTGGATAAGGAGTCCACTTTCCCCCTATAGAGCCCTTGGCGTGATGCTGGGGATGGCAGGAGCAGAGCAGGAGTTGTGTGGGTCAGGCTCCCTCCTTGGAGGAGACCTAAGGATGAGCAACAGTCAGATGGGGGAGGGTAAGGCTTCCAGGCAGGAGGACCCCAGGGCCCAGCACATGTAGGTAACCCAATTCTCATTTCTCCAGTGTGGTACCCCCCTCCCCCCGAAAAATGTTAAGTTTCTGTGCCCATCACTGTTGTCACTGTTATTTGGCAAAAAATAACTATCAGAAGATGTCAGCTGGGGACTGAAGCAGTCCTTGGTGCTTACCCATGGTTGTCTCCTCTGCCTGTGGTTTTACTGTGGAGGGAGGTTTGGGGTAGGCATTGCCCTCTGACCTGGACAGGGAGCCCCACACCTTCTCTCCTCCCATCTCTGGGAGTGAGATTGGAAGAAGAAAGATACCTTCCTGTGGACGGGGGCGCAGAGGCAGGGGGTGGGGAGCTTGGAACGGCCACCGACTGGTGCGGGTCTGCGCTGTCCTGCTGTTGGTGATTTGCTCTGGGACCTCGGGTCGCAGGGCAGCACCTGCAGATGTAGTTAGTCATTGTGAGCCTTGTTCTGCCCCTTCCTGTGGCTGCGTCACAGACCTGGTGGCTGAGGTCCCCACCTCTCTGACACTGTCCTGCCTGTCCCTTGCAGGTGACAACGTCGTCAGGAAGCAAGTGCTTCTCCTGCCGATCGGCAGCTGAGCGGGATAAGTGGATGGAGAACCTTCGGCGAGCAGTACACCCCAACAAGGTAAGCCTGCGACCCCCGTCACCGAGACAGGGAGGACCAAGGCTGGACCCACAGCAGATTCAGACTTTGACAAGAGGGACAGAGGTGGGGACCTGTGGTGTGGGCTACGATGGGGGGTGGGGGCTGCCCCCAAGTGGGCCGTGGCACTGGGCCGTGTAGGAGGAGCTCCAGTGGGCCAAGGTGACTCGGGTTGTAGGTCTCCATCCTTGAAGCCGCGCACTGACGAGGCTGGGCCAGAGGTGTGGGGCCATTAGGGACTTGGGTGCTGGTGTGCCCTGCTGCCTGGAGTTCATGTCCCCCCCCGTCCCTGGGCTGATTCCTTATGCATCCAGTTCCAGCTTGGACCCTTGCCTCCTTCAGAGGGGCACCACTGACCTAGGCTGCTGGGCCCACAGGCTTCTGCCATCAGGGTCACAGATCCCCTACTGTAATTGGCTACTTCCATGGCTGCCTCCATGACTGCCTTCAGGGCCCGGGATGAGTCCTGGTCACTGTGACCTCACTAAAGAAGGGGTCTTAACTGTGGTCACCTTCTAAGTGATTTTACAGACCAGCAAACTACAGAGAGCTGCTAAATGGCACAGTCACCTGCTACGTGCCAGGCATTGTGCCAGCCTCTTTCTTGATCTATTGCTCTGTTTCATTCCTGTTCCATAGAGAAGGGACCCGAGGCTTAGGTTAAGTCACATGCTTAGGGTCAGTAAGCTAGTACAAAGCAGAGCAGAGACCCAGCCCCTTGTCTGCCAGACTCCAGAGCTGTTTCTGCCTCATCCCACTGCCGTGTTGGGGTTGGGCCTGTCCTGGGCCTGAGAGTTCTCCCCAGCCCCCACGGTGACCACGGCCCCCCTTGTGCATGTGCAGGACAACAGCCGGCGTGTGGAACACATCCTAAAGCTGTGGGTGATTGAGGCCAAGGACCTGCCGGCCAAGAAGAAGTACCTGTGTGAACTGTGCCTGGACGACGTGCTCTATGCCCGCACCACAGGCAAGCTCAAGACCGACAATGTCTTCTGGGGCGAGCACTTTGAGTTCCACAACCTGCCACCCCTGCGCACCGTCACCGTGCACCTGTACCGGGAGACTGACAAGAAGAAGAAGAAGGAGCGCAACAGCTACCTGGGCCTGGTGAGCCTGCCAGCCGCCTCCGTAGCCGGGCGGCAGTTTGTGGAGAAGTGGTACCCTGTGGTGACACCCAACCCCAAGGGCACCAAGGGTCCCGGACCCATGATCCGCATCAAGGCACGCTACCAGACCATCACCATTCTGCCCATGGAGATGTACAAGGAATTCGCTGAGCACATCACCAACCACTACCTGGGGCTGTGTGCCGCCCTCGAGCCCATCCTCAGTGCCAAGACCAAGGAGGAGATGGCATCGGCCCTAGTGCACATTCTGCAAAGCACGGGCAAGGTGAAGGTGTGTATGTGGGCACAGGTGTTGTGTGGCCCATGCGAAGCCCCCCCTGCTGGTCCCCAGGTCTGAGTCACAGATTTCAGCTCTCACAGAGACGCCCATCACAGCCAGGTGGGCTCCCCAAACTCAAGAGTTGGTGTCACACAGTGGGGGGCTCTTCGTGTCCCTCCTTTATGGTTGGAGCTGATCATCTACACACACATAGAGCCGATGGATGGGGTTGTGGCTTCTAGTCAAAGAGTGGGTTTGAGGAGCCTCCCTGCTGCACCTGGGGACCAGGATTCACGTGACATCCCTGACAGGTGACCGCCTATCCTAGCCCCCAACCTCACCCCTCCCACGTCAGACACACAGACTCACGGTACATACAGTACCCGTGCCAGTCAGCAGTCAGCCAGCTGTGGCAACAGCTGTCCCACAGCCCACAGGATGGGAATTGTTCCAGAGCCATCCAGCAGGCCCTCCTGTAGGCTTGGAGGGCCCCACCTCTGTTTCATCTTCCAGGCCACACTTCAGCCCCTCTCACCTGGTTCTGGGGACAAGTAGGCTCCTTCAGGAAGGTTCCCTGCTATGTACCTGCCCAACATGGTGGAGCATGATTCTGTTGGATTCCCTCTCTTACCCTGCCCCCTCCATTGGTGAGGAGCTACCTGAAATGGTTGCAGTGGAGCAGGACTGGACATTGCAGAAGGCCTTGGGTGCTGCTGGCCTGTCATAGGAGGATAAAATACGAATCTCTTATCTGCCTTTAAGAAAAAAAAAGCCGGGGGCAGGGGAGGGGGTGGAGGGAATGCCTGGGTAGCTCAGCGGTTAAGCATTTACCTTCAGGGCGTGATCAAGGGAGTCCCACGTCAAAGGAGTCCCACGTCATGGAGCCTGCTTCTCCCTCTGCCTGTGTCTCTGCCTCTCTCTCTCTCTCTCTCTCAAGAATAAATAAATAAAATCTTAAAAAAAAAAAAAAAAAAAGGAGCTGGGCCTCTGCCCTTTGGACATGGTGTAGTTTGAGAGCCAAGTGGCCTGTGATGGAGGTGAGGGACCACCATGTGTCAGGGTCTTGAGCCCTCGTAGTCTGGGTCGGGGAGAGACTCAGGTTGGGGGTCTAGGTGCTTAACTCCTGTCAGGGACCCCTGTTCTCTTCCCTATTTCCAGAAGTCTGTGGCCCCCTTCAGGCCACCGCTACCTATTTGACTCACGGGGTACCTCCAGGAGAGGGACTTCCTCAGCATGGTCTCCATGTGGGGAGACTGCACTGTTTCGTCCTCCTGCCACAGCCTTCAGACTTGACTAGGATGGATGGACTCTGGCTACCCTGTCCCTGATCTCCTGGTCAGAACAGAGGGGATACTGGGAAACTGAGTGAACTGAGGGAGACCCTGGCCCCCGGAGGGAGTGAGGGAGGCCTCTGCTGCTGCTGCTGCTGTGTCTGTTTTTTCACTACCCAGCCCCCAAGGGCTGCCCTGGAAAGCCAACTACCATCTGCAGTGAATTTGATCTTAGGGCTCATGGTGCTCGCCGTAGATGGAGTTGGAAGCCAGGCTCCAGCTGCCCCAGGTGGGCCTGGGGAATTAATAGGCCCAAGAAGCTGGGGTGATGTGCATATCAGATCCCCCTCTCTGAACAATTGGGAACTCATGGAGCATTCTTGGTGAGAGGCAGAGTGTCTGATAAGGGCCCTTTAGTCCCAAGGTAAAGGTTGTGTGAGTGCCTTCCTGCACTCTCCTGGGCCGTGGCTGCAGAGTTCCTGTTCTCGGATTCCAAAGGCTTCTCCCTGCCGTTCCCACTCCAGATCTGGCCCAGGGAGCTGTGTGTGGACTAGGTCAGGTCACTTCTCTGTTCTGTACCTGTTTCCCGTGTTGGGATTTAGCTCTCAAGAGCTCCTCCTAATCCCAGCCTAGGCCTAGCACCCAACCCAGGAGTTGCGGAAGACCTGTGAACGTGAGCAGGAGCCCAGTGGAGTTACAAGGCCCGATGCAAGACTTGCCTCTGCTTCTGTGTGTCAGAGAAGGGGGCTCTCCGGGTTATCTATAGGGCAGGAAGAGGTCCTCAGGCTATGTGTTGTACCCAGAGGCAACGGCCACTTCCCTTTCTCCCTGTGGCTCCTACTGTTCCTCCATTGGCAGGTCTCCTGCTCCCAGAACTCAGTTCTGTATCTCAAGGGCCACTTAGGATCTCTAAGGACCCAAAGTTGTGCATAGTGGAGTGAGGCATTTCCAGAGCACCAGAGACCCTGGCCCCTGCTGGGTACCTTGCCACCTCAGTCACCTTCCCTTGGGTCTCTGATTCTGTCTTCCCCTCCCTCAAGTCACAGGCATGGCTGAGGGAATGAGGAGGCAGGGGCTCCGAGGGAGGCAGGTTCACTGAACCACATCTTTGCAGTCAGGAGGGAGGGCGTGGGCTCGGGCTCCTCCCAGGGTCCTCCGGTGATGCTGGTAGGGGACCCATAGCCTCATTAGCTTCACAGCTGCCTTCCAGAAGTCTGGGACCCACAGCAGTGAGGGTCCTTACCACCTTACCACCCAAGCTGAGGACTGTGTTCTCGTCATCTGAGTCCCAGCCCACTGCCTTCCAGGGGGCATCTGGACAGCTTCCCCCTGTGGGGCTGCGCAGAACAAGTCTGTCTCATGTGGGAGACCCCAGCAGAGTGATGGGTGGGTAGATATTGGCAGCTGCTTGTATGATGGAGGGAGGGTGGCCTGTGTCCTCTCCAGTGCTGCTGGCGATGAGAAAGAGGTTCTGCCCTGGTCCCCTGGCCAGGCCTGGTGCGGTGGATCTGACCACGGCACGGTTGGGTAATGGCTCCAGGTGGCATGCTCTTGCCCGGGACTGCCTCCCCCATTGTGTCACCATCTCTAGGTGTCTGCCCTCCACAGGCTGCTCTTGCTCACCTCCCAGCGGCCCCCAAAGGTGGGCACCAGCAGCACGGCAGCAGAGCAGCCTCAAGAAGTGAACACTTCCGGCTGCAGAGCGGGTCTGGGATCCTAGGGTCCTGCCTATGTCTGCTCTTCTCACCTCCTGCCTTCCCAGGACTTCCTGACGGACCTAATGATGTCAGAGGTAGACCGCTGCGGGGAAAACGAGCACCTTATCTTCCGGGAGAACACGCTGGCTACAAAGGCCATTGAAGAGTACCTCAAGCTGGTGGGCCAGAAGTACCTGCAGGATGCGCTAGGTAGGGCAGGTGCAGGCTAGCAGGTGGGCAGAGTGGGGCCGGGGCGACCAGTCCTTACTTCTTCTCCCTGCCCTCCTGACCCCAGGTGAGTTCATCAAAGCACTATATGAGTCAGATGAGAACTGTGAAGTCGACCCAAGCAAATGCTCTGCCGCCGACCTCCCTGAGCACCAGGGCAACCTCAAGATGTGCTGCGAGCTGGCCTTCTGCAAGATCATCAACTCCTACTGGTCAGTACTGGGCCCCTTCCCCAGGCCCTGCCCCTCCTGTGCCAGGGCACCCGGGGGGTGTTGGGCGAGGCCCTTCGGCTCCATCGCCCCCAACTTGTAAACTACAGAGGGGAGGTTTTTTTTTGTTTTTTTTTTTTTAAGATTTTTATTTATTTATTCATGAGAGAGAGACACACAGAGAGAGAGGCAGAGACACAGGCAGAGAGAGAAGCAGGCTCCATGCAAGGAGCCCGATGTGGGACTTGAACCCGGGACTCCAGGATCACACCCTGGGCCAAAGGCTGAGCCACTCACTCAGGCGTCCCCAGAGGGGAGGTTTAGCAAGGGCACTGCTGACACAGCTGCAGCCTCACATAGCTGCCACGTGGTGGCTCTGGGATTTTGGAACCCCCCTCTGCCTGGCCCCCGTCCTGGTCCTTTGTGGGCTCTCAGATGTAAAGGAGTATCCTGGAATATATGCAGGACATGGTGTTGAGAATCTGGACAGGGCAGTGTACCTGTCAGTGTCTTAGCAGACCCTGTCTATGTGCCAGGCACTGTGGTAGGTGCCGGAGCTGCAGCACCAGGGAGCAGGGCAGCAGGGCCCTGTTCAGGTGTCCCCCACTGGGGCAGGGGAATGGCTGCAAGCGAGACCTCTCAGCCGTCCACAGGGGTGCCACCCTGCCTCCTCCTCCGTATCTTACTCCTTTCTTTGGCAAGGCCTCCCTCACCCCATACTTTCACCTCCACACACTCCCTCCCTCCCTGCTCTAAGGTCTTAAACCTGCCTCCCCTCTGTGGCCCCCCTTCACTGTATCAGACATGGTGGTCTCACCCACCCCTCCCAGGCACCTCTTTCCCAACCTCTGCCACAGCCCTAATCCCATCAGAGTGGGGCTATGCCTGTGTCCAGATCTGTTTCTCACGTGTACCTGGAGCACACTGGAGGCAGATGAATCCACTAGCTCGGGGTTGGACCTAGGAGGGCCCGGGAATGGTTTGCTGCTCCTGAAAGACAGGCAGAGTTAGGCTGCGAGGTGAGTGACAGCCTTGGGAAGGGAGTGGAGGCAACAGCCAGAGCCACTAGAGTGACTGTCCTCCTGCCGGCTCCCTCTGCCCCTGGGCCACACAAGGTAATCCCCCTAGGGCCAGTTTGGCCCCTTGGGCTGGGCCAGATGACCCCTGGGCCTGGGGGTGGAGGCATAGCCCTGAACTCTTGGGGAATGTACTTCCCACCTTTGGGCTGGGCTGTGCATTCACCCTCTTCCTCCTGTTCCCAGAGCAGACTGGGTGTGGGACGCAGAGAAACATATCCGTGGACAATTTTCCATTTCCTCTTTCTGGTATTTGTCAGAGGCCCAGAGGCACCTTTCCGTTCTGGACAGGGCCGCCAACAGATGTTGCTCAGCAGCTGCCCCCGGCCTGGTCTTGTGTAAGGTACTTTGAGGGCCTGGGCTGGAGCCCCTTCCCTTCCCCCCATCTCTCCAGCACACTCCTATTAGTTCAGGCACATGCACTGCACGGAGCCCACTGGGCAGGTGCTGAGCTTGCCAGGCAAAAGCCTTTCGAGTTGATCAAGGCTTCCTGTGGCCTTGAGATGGTCCCGTGAACTTGGCAGGGCAGACCCTGTTCTCAACGGAAGAGTGAGGGAACTGAAGTTCAGGGGAGGCCAGGCACTTGCTCAGAGTACCCTGAGCTAGTAACAGAGACAGTGTAATGTCCACAGAGTGCTGGGGCCCGGCATGCCCAAGGGTGGGAGGTGTGTCTTTCAGGGTGAAAAGATAGGAAAACCACTTAAAGATTGGTCAGGGGGCCCTGACTGTGGCAGGCTGCAGGTGCCCAGCAGAGAGAGCGCCCAGCTGGGTGCCTGGAACCCTGCCCACCCTCACTGGGCCCCACTGGGGAGCTCACTGCCTCCCATTTCCCTCCCTGCCTAGAAAGTAGAGAGCTGTGTTCTCATCTTATCCCCATCTTGATCATTCTGGTGTCCGGGTCCTGGACATTCAAGCAAAAGGAGTGAGTCTCAGCAGCCAGTGATGGCATCCAGGGAGCACTAGTCTGTTCCGGTTGTGTTGTCCTTTCCCTGCCCGGGAAGAGCCTCCTGCCTGGTGTTTGAGGCAAAGGGTGAGGCCCTGTGGCAAGCTCGCTGTTGCCATCGGCTCTGGTTGGGACGGAGACCTGGCTCCTGTGTGCTCTAGCCTCTCTGGGCCTGTGCCTATCCCCTGCCAGCCCCCCTTTGTGGAGAGCCCTCAGTCCAGCCTGGAGCTCCCGTGGCCCTGCTCCTTCCACCAGGCACTCCCTTTGCCCCCACCGTGCTGGGTGGCTCCCCCGCGACCTGGCTCACAGGCTGTGTCCAGGCTCTGAACCCTCTGCCCCAAACCCTGGCCCAATGACCGCCTCCCACCTCTGTCCCTGCAGTGTCTTCCCGCGGGAGCTGAAAGAAGTGTTTGCCTCATGGCGACAGGAGTGCAGCAGCCGCGGGCGGCCGGACATCAGCGAGCGGCTCATCAGTGCCTCCCTGTTTCTGCGCTTCCTCTGCCCAGCCATCATGTCGCCCTCGCTCTTCAACCTGCTGCAGGAGTACCCCGATGACCGCACCGCCCGCACCCTCACCCTCATCGCCAAGGTCACCCAGAACCTGGCCAACTTCGCCAAGTGAGTGTTGGGCCCCCCCGTGGGCAGAGTTCCGGCAGCATCTGGAGCCTCTGGGATGGCCATGGGTCCTTGTGCCCTAGAGTTGGGCTGCACAGTGGTTCCCGCTTCTGTTCCTGTTATCCTCAGTTCTTCCCTTCCCCGTTTTGCAAAATAAAATCTCCACACCTCATCCTCCCCCTACAAAAAGTACATGGCATTTGGATATGTTTCCTTAATTTTCAAAGGTGAGAAGAGGAGGTATTTTTTCCTTCTGCTGTTTTGAATTAACGTTTTATCATAAGGATTATCCCGTGTACTTAAAATTCATAAGCCTCATTTTGCAATGAAAGACTAATACACCTTCGAGGGAGAATGACCCATGTTTCTTTAACCCGTCCCGTGTGATTGAGCTCTCAGCTTGTTTCAGACTGCCCTTGTTTGATGCCGTGAAAGATGTCTTTGCTCATAAAGCACTTCAGTGTTCTCTGCTGTACCTTGGAGTGAGTGGATGGAAACGGAAGGGCTTGTTCACAGTGTAGTAGATGGAGCCCCACAGCAGGCCTCCCTGAGTCATAGCTGGCCCCAGCTCCGGCCCCCTACTTCCACATGGAGAGAGATGTGGAATAAGCAGCAGAGCAGTGAGAGAGAGACACGCAGGCCTCTCAGGAGGCCCCAGGCTGGTTGGCCTAGGAGATGTACCCCCTGCTGCAGGTCAGGAGGAGGCAAGCAGGAGCAGAGGCGGGGCAGACCCTGGGAGGGCCAGGTGCTGGCAGGATGAGGCACCCTGGCCTTCCTGGTTCATCACGTGCCAGGCCAGGAGTGGGAGGTGAGACATAAGTGGTCAGCAGGGCCTGGAAGTGCAGGCAGGGGAGTGGGAGCCACTAGCAGGCTTGAGGCAAGAGGGAGGCTAGCCCTCATCTGTTCTGCGTCCTGAACCTGTCAGCCTGCAAGCCTGGGGCATGAGAGTTGGAGGGAGCACAGGGGGAAGCTGAGAGACAGGATGAGAGAGAGGGTAGCCGTGGTTCCCTCCCACAAAAGAAACTGAGGTGGAAGTGTTGGGGGGCAAGGGGTGGCGACGCAGGAGCAGTGGCCACAAGGTCAGGGGTGACTGGAAGATAGAGTCAGCAGGTCTTAGCAGCTAGAGAGGGAGAAGCTGGACACCACCAGGCTTTTGGCTCAGCTCTGTTGGGGACGGTGGTATCCTCACTTAGGATAGGAAGCCTGGTGGAGGCGGGCATGGGTTTTGGGGTGACAGAGCTGATGCCAGACTTGGCCAGGCCAAATACAGGGGAAGTGCCCATGGGTGTACACATCTGAAAGCTCAGCAGAGAGACCTACCTAGCATGCATTGAAAGTCAGGTGTGCACTAAGCCATTGAAACTTGGAGGGAAAAAGGAAGGAGATTGACTGGCAGGGAAAGAGGAGGGAGGTCTTATGAGGAAAGGCCCAGAAAAGGGGTCTCTGGGCTTAACCAGCAGACCAGAGGGCCCTGAGTCAGAGCAGACCGGTCAGCTCGGAGAGAGAGTTGTAAGGGAGGCAGCCACAGTGGGCGAAGAAGGGTGGGAGCTAAGGAGGCAGGGTGCCTCAGAGAAGGGGGCTCCTGGATGGGGCCCAGGGCACTTACCCAGTCTGCCCTCCATCCAGGTTTGGCAGCAAGGAGGAGTACATGTCGTTCATGAACCAGTTCCTGGAGCACGAGTGGACCAACATGCAACGCTTCCTGTTGGAGATCTCCAACCCCGAGACCATCTCCAACACAGCCGGCTTCGAGGGCTACATCGATCTGGGCCGAGAGCTATCTAGTCTGCACTCACTGCTCTGGGAGGCTGTCAGCCAGCTAGAGCAGGTGCCTGGCCCCATGGGCTGCGGGAGGTCAGGGGCTGGGCTAGAGGATGCCACAGAGCTGGGGGATGTTCCTCCAGACAGACTGTTGGGGTGGGGGGTAAAGTGTTTGCCCACCCAAGTGCTGGAGCCTGAGGTTCCAACCCAGGCCCTGTCAGCATGCACTGGGCGATCTCTGGGGCCCATTTCCTTGGTGGGGAGCGTCGCATTCACTCGCCAGCTCCTGCTATGGCGGCCCACTCCGCACAATGGGGCTTTAGCTATGCCTCTGCAAACTCCGCATCAAGAGGACAGATTGGGGCATGAGGGCATGCTCTCTACCTGTGAGAAATGCGATCATCTGTAGCTGCTCCTCCAAAAATGTCCTCATTCTAGGTTTTAAGGCCACTGAGGTGAAAAATGTAGATTCTGAAGATGCTGCACGTATCAGGCACAAAGGTGACCTTTCCGGAAGTGCCCTTGACCATCCGTTGAAAATCTTACTCTGCTGCAGCCACCCAGCATGCGCCCTCCGTGGCATGGGGTTCCACTGTCGCCCCCGTAGCCCCAGCCCACACAGTGAACGGGTTCTTGGCAGCAAGGGCCAGTCCTGCCAGACTCCACCTCTAGAATATGTGGTGCTTCCCAGGCTTTAAGAGGCTGCCTTACAAAAGTAGTTACTGCCTAAACAAGGTTGGAAGGTGTCCCTGCTCTTGTCCCATTTCCCAGAGGTGACCACCCAGGGCTCTCCGGTGTGCAGCTTTCCTGATATCTCTGTACGTGTGTTAAGTACGCACGCAGGCACTGCATTCTTTTCCCTTTTCACTTGTGTTAGAGTGAAAACTCTTGGGGGCACCACAGCGTGCATCTCTCACTCACCCTGTTGTCGCCCTCTCACATCAGCACGTACTGCACCGCTGCTGTGACCCTTCCGATGGCCGCACACAGGCCCCTGCACTGCTGCTGGACACTCGAGTCCGGCCCAGTGTTTCTCTGTTGCTGTCACTTCTGCTTGCGGATGTCCGCTGCCCTTTGGCTGTGAGAGGCGCTGGAGGGTGATGGCCATGGCAGTGAGGCCAAGGCTCTCTCTTCCTCCACCGCTGCCAGCACCAGCCACTGCCTACTGAGTCCCTGTGCCGACCTCCAGCCTCCACATCTGTAGGAGCAGGCAAAGGGAAGGTGGCAGGTGCCGCCACAGCTGACGGTGGTGCAGCAAGGATTTCAAATCCAGCTGTTTGCCCCTCAAGCCTGTGCTGTGTTGACTGCGTGAGTTTCCACATTCTTTTTGCACAAAGTCATGGAAGCCAGTGCATAAGCAGAGGACCATTCCAGAAACCTCTCAGATAGGGAGGTGTCACTGTGGCAAATTCTGAGGTTCCACCTGGGCTCCTCTCTCTGGGCACAGAGATAGGACAAACACAGGTTGAAGGCTTGGGCTAGGTCACCATTTCTTCCTTTGGGCCTTTTGTGCCCCTCCCCCACCAAATAGCTGAGAAGCTTGGAGAAAATACGCATTTGCAGATTCCTGTCCTTTTCAGCCACTTTCCATACCTGCTGGATCTCACAGGTTGGGGAGGGCAGGGCCTGCCTGCCTTCCCAAGTTGCTCCTTGGCAATTTTGAACCACAGCAGCTGCAGGGCACTTGGCCTCCCCAAGTGGCTGCCCACAGATCACACCTGACTCTTGCTGTGTATTTACAGAGCATTGTGTCCAAACTGGGGCCCCTGCCTCGAATCCTGAGGGACGTCCACACAGCATTGAACACCCCAGGCAGTGGGCAGCTCACAGGGACCAACGACTTGGCCTCCACTCCTGGCTCTGGCAGTAGCAGCATCTCGGCTGGGCTGCAGAAGATGGTGATTGAGAACGATCTCTCTGGGTAAGAGCTGCTGGGCATACTGGGGGTTATGGGGTACACATGCAGACCAGGTGCAAGTGTCTGCAGTCTCAGTTGGGGAGGAGGATGTCTACACAGGTGTTTATAAAGTAAGCTGGATGAGACCTGAAATGTTGGGCAGGCTGTAGGCAGGGAGCCTCCATTTGGGAAAAATCAGGGAAGGCTTCTTGGAGAAGTGGTACCATATTGGGTTACTTAGGAAAAGTAACATTTTTATTGGTGGAAAAGGCATTCAACATAGAGGAACTAGCACAAAGCCTTGGGGAGAGATTTGGAGAAATATGCTCTGTTGCAGAGCCATTACCGATCCCAAATATTTCTAGATTACCCAGGTGTGTGATTAAAATACTCTGTGGTCTTTCCTGGGTCTGATCAGAACCCGCAGAAGTGGCACCACAACGTGTGTGTTTTCAGCAGGAGCCCAGGTGACTGCAAGGCTTTGAGGCTGGGAGCTCGAGAAGCTAGGAGAGGTGTTGAGGCCCATCCTATAGTCTGAGCCCTCAGCCCCAAGCCCTAGTGCCCTGTAAATAAAGCATGTAGTGGACAAGGAGGCAGAATGGTCTCAAATTTTAATGTCAAAATGAAGATATACCTTTGAAAGACTTGGTGTTTATAGTGAACCATTTATGCCTCACTCATAGACTCCCTCCCTCCCTCCCAGGGGCCGGCTGGGGCTTGTGAGGCAGCAGCGACAGCAGGCTTGTGTGCGGGCGAGGGCACTGAGATCAAGAACCTAGGGTGTGTGGTACATGGGACTGGAGCCCAGGACGCGGCCAGAGATGCAGAGGCCTAGATGCATTTCCCAGCTCCCTCGGAGTCTGGGGGGTGGCGGGGGGGGGAGGGCATTCATACCACCTGCCCCATGAAGCAGAGCAGTTGAGGTGAAAGACACACCTTGGTTAAGAGGTAGCCAGGCACGTGGGTTCCCAGCAGACCCGCCCTGGGTGTGCAGGAGGACAGCCAAAGCCCGTGTCTGGTCTGGCTTTCTCTGGTTACTTCTGCTGGTATCTAGTCCCAGGTGCCTACAAAGGCCCCACCAAAGGCCCATCAGCTGGGCCTTGGTGCTTCCTCTCTGTCCCAGGCTAGGCCATCTCCAGCTCCCCACTGTTGGATCCCTACCGGCTCAGAGCCCTGTTGACCCCCACGCCCCACAACCTTCCCTCCAAAGCCCACCTGACCTACCACATTGTGCTTTCTAAGGAGCCAGCTTCCAGGGAGGGGCCGCGGAGAGGCTGGGAGGCTGGGGGAGGGTAGGCCTGCCTCTGCAGGTGCAGACCCTCCCTGCCTGAGTCACGTCTTGGATCCTTCTCTGATTCCTTGTTTTTACCAGGAATAGCAGCCCCCGCCTGCCAGTCAGACAGAGGTGGCGACAGGAGGCTGGGCTTGGGGCGGGGGGCGGGGCTTCACCAGGTCCCCACTCTGGTTGTCAGTCTGCTGAGGAACAAGAGGGAAGAGGCAGCAGGAGCCCCTGTGGCTTTGAAGTCAGGGTCCTTAGTGCAGGACCCTTGGATAGTAGAGAGCCACTGCACTGCGGGTTTGGGTTTAGCTAAGGGGGATTTTCCGGAACACTCCGGGCTTCAGCACCCGGTGTCCCAAGGTGCAGCTGAGGTGGGAGTGAGCACGCCAGGCAGCCTGGCCTGGAACTAGCAGCGACAGCCCCTGGAAGAGAGGTGCTGTACAGCAGCAGCTCTCCGGCCCCTCAGCCCCTGTGGTGGCTTCTGGGGGGTGGGGGGCGGGGAGTGGGGGCGCTGCCGGGGCTGTGGTTTGGTACTGCAGCCAGGCCGCTGGTCCCAAGCTTCGCCCACTTCTGCAACCCACGCACCTCCTCTCCCTGCCCCCTTTCCCCCTCCCCTCACAGCCCTGGCTCAGGCTGCCAGGCCCTGGCAGGTTGGCAGGGCTCTCGGTCTGGACCCGCCTTAGCCGCATTCACAGTTCTTCTCTTCCCCCTTCTTTCCCTGTGTGTGCTTGTCTCCCTGCAGTCTGATAGATTTCACCCGGTTACCGTCTCCAACCCCCGAAAACAAGGACTTGTTTTTTGTCACAAGGTCCTCCGGGGTCCAGCCCTCACCTGCCCGCAGCTCGAGTTACTCAGAAGCCAACGAACCTGATCTTCAGATGGCCAATGGTGGCAAGAGCCTGTCTATGGTGGACCTCCAAGATGCCCGCACACTGGATGGGGAGGCAGGCTCCCCGGCAGGCCCCGATGCCCTCACTACTGATGGGCAGACGCCAGCATCTCAGCTAGCGGCCGGGTGGCCAGCCCGGACAGCCCCAGCAAGCCTGGCGGGGCTGGCGACAGTACGGCGGGCAGGCCAGACACCGACCACGCCGGGCACCTCCGAGGGCGCCCCTGGCCGGCCCCAGCTGTTGGCGCCACTCTCCTTCCAGAACCCTGTGTACCAGATGGCGGCTGGCCTGCCACTTTCGCCCCGTGGCCTTGGCGACTCTGGCTCTGAGGGCCACAGCTCCTTGAGCTCCCACAGCAACAGTGAGGAGTTGACGGCAGCTGCCAAGCTGGGAAGTTTCAGCAGTGCCGCCGAGGAGCTCTCCCGGCGACCCGGGGATCTGGCCCGGCGGCAGATGTCACTGACTGAGAAGGGCGGGCAGCCCACGGTGCCTCGGCAGAACAGTGCTGGCCCCCAGCGAAGGATTGACCAGCCCCCGCCCCCGCCCCCGCCCCCGCCTCCTGCGCCCCGCGGCCGGACGCCACCCACCCTGCTCAGCACACTGCAGTACCCACGGCCCTCCAGTGGAACCCTGGCATCCGCCTCGCCTGATTGGGCCGGCCCTGGAGCCCGGCTTCGGCAGCCGTCATCCTCGTCCAAGGGTGACAGCCCAGAGCTGAAACCTCGCGTGGTGCACAAGCAGGTCAGTGCTGTTTTCTGAGGGCAGGCTGCGCTCACAGGCGGACAGGCTGTCACACCCCACCCATGTTGTGCTGCTCCTCCTAGTCATTTCACCTGTACTCAGCTGCCATCCCATGCTGAATGATGCCACACTCGGCCCTATCCCACCAACTTGCCACACACACCACCTCCCCTCTTCCCCGGAGCCCACTGGCCCCTGTGTGAACCCTTTGAACCAGGGACAGTGTGGCTTCGGGGTCTCTCTGCCACTTCCCCAAGGGCAGCTGGGGACATGAGCAAAGAGGGAGGGGTCCATTGGTCTCGTTCCAGGCCTCTTAAGGCCCCACCCAGGGTAGGAGTTGCCCAGACCCTCAGCACCCCTGCCTTTGTGCTCTGAGCTGGCCTCCAGGTCTTTCATGTCACCCTGGGCCTGCACACAGTATATGGGACGGATGTGCTCTGGGTTGAATGCCCGCCTGCCTGGCTGAGCTCACTTGCTCTCATCGGGTTGGCAGAGGGGGGCACTCAGGCCACCTGGGCTCTGGACTCCGCCCAGGCTGCCATCCGGGGGTGGGAGTTCCTGGGTTGGGGACTCTATCAGTAGCCGCCTGGCCAGCTGGAAGTCCCCTACCCTTGCCATGTCTCTGAGCTACTTGTCCCAGGTGACTCACCTGGTGCCACTGCCCTGCCTCCCTCCAGCCCCTCACAGCTGTGTTTCATTGTAGGGCCCTTCACCCGTGAGCCCCAATGCCCTGGACCGCACGGCTGCTTGGCTCTTGACCATGAACGCGCAGTTGTTAGAAGACGAGGGCCTGGGCCCAGACCCCCCCCACAGGGATAGGCTAAGGAGTAAGGAGGAGCTCAGCCAAGCAGAAAAGGTAAAGCCAGACCCTGGCAGTTTGGGGCAGGGCGGGGCTGCCTGTTCCTGTTTCACTGGCAACATTCTCTCCCTTGGAGCCCCAACTGAGGGGTGCTGCTTGTTCCCTGGGTATGGCCAGTCCCCTGTCAACCCCTGTCCCCCATGAAGACAGCAGCCAGTGGACTGGAAGAAAAGAAGCAAGAGGGATTTAGCCTAGTGCTGAGGATTCTTCTACAGGCTGCACATGGGACTCACCTGGTACTAAATCCAGACTCTTGGGACCTGGTCCTCAAACCTCTGGGGGAGGCCCCTTCCCTGAGTGCCCTGGCCACTAAGCTTCTGAGAGTCTGGGGCTTGAGGACTGGGAGTGCCGAAGAGGCACGTGGAGACCGTCACGGGGAGCTTCGTGCCTGAGGAGGCAGAGAGGTGTGGGTTCCCAAGACAGCTGGGAGGGCCGCCCCCAACCAGGCCCCCCACTCTGGCTTTGTGCCTGTCCAGAACCTGGCTCTCACCCACTTCCTGTCTCTTACTCCTAGGGGAAAGATGGTTCTAAAATATCCACATTCCACCCCCACGCACATTTCACATTTAGTGGGGCAGTCGGGGGGCTTCTGTCTTCCCAAATTGTCTTCCCAAAGCTGCCCCGGATCCATGGCTGGTTCTCATGTCCTCCTACAGGCCAAAGCCCAGGTAGCTGCAGGACCCAGTGCCAGGCCACCTCAGAATGGCAGCCACTCCTTCCACCCAGATGCCCTCGCCTCAGCCCTGGAAACCCTTTAGCAGCCTCTCAGGCAAGGGTGTGGAGGTTGGGGTGGCAGCTCTCCCTCCTCCTGGCCTGGGGCGAGGTTCATGTCCATGCTGCATTCCGCCACCCTCTGCCATTCCCTTAGTCTGCTGCATCCACCTGCTTTCACCATAATTTCGTGGAGGGGATGAGGGGACATGGGGCACAGTGCTCCAAGGGCCAGAGTTTGGTTGCACAGCAAGGAGGGCCAGCCTTAGCTCAGGCTCCCTGTGTGAGCGGGGGCACTGGGCTCTGCACCTCTTGGAGGCCCAGAGTCCTATTCATGAACCACAAGGACCGCTCGCTCGAATGACTGCGGGGCTCAGGCTGCAGCCAGAGTGCCCTCTTTCCTTGCTGTTCCTTGGATGAATGAGCTGCTTCTCTCATCCTCTCTGCTATTAACTCTCACAGGCAAATCCTGTTATCTCGATCTCCCTGGAGACCTGGTACTGCCTCTGTCAGGGAGGATCGTCCCCGTCTCTGGCCAGCCGAGCGAGACTTGGGATGGGCCAGGATCATCTCTCCCAGAGCCAGGCTCTCCTACGGGTCCAGTTTTGCTTTAGGAGCTTAGCTTGGGTCTGGACCTCTCACCTGTCTCTGGACTTGCAGCCTCCTTTGCTGATGTGAATTAGGCCTCCATTGCCTGAGGCACAAGGGGAGGCTCTTCCTGCCTTCGCAAAATCCCCTATTGTCATGGTACACGGCCCCCAACTGCTTAATTCTAGTGTTGATTCTATCTTGCCTTTAACCTTTCTCTCCCTGTCCCTTCCCCAGCTACCACCCTTGCTTTAGGGTCAGATAGAGGCTGGGAGGCTAGGATCTCACCCCACTGGTCAGTCACTCCATGGGACTGGGTCACCTTGTCTTCTGGGCCTCAGTTTCTCCTTCTGTAGAGCCCATATCTCTCAGGTCGCTGTCAGATCTTAGTATCATCCAGCAGTGTTTTTTAACATTTGTTTATTATTTAAAAAAAAAAAAATCTATGTCCTAGTTAAGCCCTTACTTCTTGAGACCTGGGTTTGAGTCTTCGTTCCCTCATAGCTGTAAGGTCAGGCCACAGAGGTGGGAGGTTGGAAGGGAGAGAGCCCTGAACGGGGACAGGCTTTGGGTCCCGCCCTGTGCTCTTGCTCTGGCTCACGAGGCTGTGCTCTCTGTCATGGGTGCTGTGCTTATGGCACGCCACCCTCCTGGCAGGACCTGGCAGTACTACAGGACAAGTTGCGAATCTCTACCAAGAAGCTGGAGGAGTATGAGACCCTGTTCAAGTGCCAGGAGGAGACGACGCAGAAGCTGGTACTGGAGTACCAGGCACGGCTGGAAGAGGGTGAGGAGCGGCTGCGGCGGCAGCAGGAGGATAAGGACATCCAGATGAAGGGCATCATCAGCAGGTAGGGCAGCCTTTTCCTGCCTGGGCCAGTTCTGGTCGCCCTACACACACAGCAGGCAGACCTGTGTGCTGCCTTCTTCATCGGAGGAAGGGCTGATCAGCCGCAGGGTGAGCCAGGAAGGAGGGTGCCTCAGGCAGCCCGTACAGTGTGGCACAGGCCTGGAGGGAGTGTGGGGAGTCCCCCCTGGTGTAGCGTGTATTGAGGGTAGAATGCAAAGTTGGGCCTGGCGGAAGCGAGGTCACCAAGGCCCGCACACATAGGACCTGTGACCCCCGTAAGGAGTCCTGTTTTCTTGGTGAGCACTCTCGGGGAAGGTAGGATTGGAGGTGCCTGGAAACACAGTGAAGACCCAGTTCAGGGCAGGAAAAGTAGGGATAAATAGGTCCATTACATTCAGTGAGTGAAGGAGGAGGAAGCATAATAACACCCAGATTTCTACCGAGAGCATCTGGGTGTCATGGTACCAGTTGCTGAGATGAGGGTCTCTAAGAGAGTAGTTTAGGTGTCCCAGCCATGCCAGTTTGGGATATGTTGAGTTTTAAGGTTCCTGTAGGTTATCCAGGAACAATTTCCAGGGGACCGTCGGCTTTGACACTGACTCTCCTCTCTGTTGACAGCTTGTTTATATCACATACTGTGTTGATTTCCTCCCATTTTCTCTTCTTTCGCTGTTTCCACCCATGGGTAGGGTGGGCACACCCTCATGCGTGTCTGTAGGACATGGGAGTACAGTGAAGGTGTAGCATCCCAGCCATCCATGGCATCCCAGTCATGAAGCTCACTTCTTTATGACAGTAATACCGGTTAGAAGAGGACAGTGGGGGATCCCTGGGTGGCGCAGCGGTTTGGCGCCTGCCTTTGGCCCAGGGCGCGATCCTGGAGACCCGGGATCGAATCCCACGTCGGGCTCCCGGTGCATGGAGCCTGCTTCTCCCTCTGCCTGTGTCTCTGCCTCTCTCTCTCTCTGTGACTATCATAAATTAAAAAAAAAAAAAAAAGAAGAGGACAGTGGGATTTGACAGCTTGTTTGTTTGTATATTGCAAGAGTCCGTCCTTTGGACAGATTTAGCAGATGTCCCATAGCTAGGAAGTCTCCCCACCTGGCCTCATGTTTTATCCGCTACAGAAACCCTTTCCAGGTTCTTCCTATTTAGGCTGTTTCTCTGCTCCTAATTATTGTTTCACTTACCTGTGGGTTTGTTCATTGTGGCAAAATGGTTAGCATGAGCGGAGAGCCTATAATCAGGGTGACTGCAAATCTGTTCACTTGACCGCCAGCTCTGTTCTTGGCTCACTTGGTGTGTGTGGTTCCAAGAATGGAAGCACCTCGCAAACTTGCCACCACTTCCTCATTGTGTCGTCTCTCTGAGGAATGCATGTCCTGAATTCAGTGTCTTACTTAACACATTTATTTCTACTAACCCATCCCAATGTCTTTCCTCCCTAATGGAAATGTCAGTTATCAGTTCGGTTGATAACATCGTTTGAATCCTTGTATACTGGTTTTTCTGTCTACTTGTTTACTGTTCTGTCACTTACCGAGAAAAGTATAGTGAAGTTTCTAATCGTAATAATGGGTTTGTGTATTTCTCTTTTGTTTTAGCTTTATGTACAAAAACTCCGTGCATCCACATCTCGGATTGTTATGTGCTGGTGATGAACCAACATCTTTATTGTTATAAAATCACCTTCTTTATCTCTAATAATATTCTTTGCTCTGAAATCTACTTTTTTGATTTTTTTTTTTTTTAAGATTTTATTTATTTATGATAGTCACAGAGAGAGAGAGGGGCAGAGACACAGGCAGAGGGAGAAGCAGGCTCCATGCACTGGGAGCCTGACGTGGGATTCCATCCCGGGTCTCCAGGATCGCGCCCTGGGCCAAAGGCAGGCGCCAAACCGCTGCGCCACCCAGGGATCCCTACTTTTTTGATGTTGATCATAAGTATCCCAACTTAATTTGACTAGTATTAGCCAGGCATATCCTTTCTTATACTTTTAACCTACCTCTGTCTTTCTATATAAATGAATTTCTTTTATAGACATCTTATTGCTGGTTCTTGCTTTTTAATATAATCTGGCAGTTTCTGCCTTTTAATTTGAGTGTTTAGACCATTTACATTTAATGTCATTTTCAGTATGTTTAAATCTCTTATCTTGTTATTGTTTTCTGTTCATACCGTTTGTTCTGTTCCCTTTTTTCATGCACTCTTTCGGATTGAGCATTTTTTATGATTGCATTTTATCTCTTACTGGCTTATTAGGCTATGTCTCTGTTGTCACTTCAGGGCAGGAGTTGGAAACTTCCCATAAAGCGGCAGATAATAAATATTTTAGGCTTTGCAGGCCATATGGCCTCTGTAAATGTTCAACTCTGCTGTTTTAGCAGAACTATATGTGTGGTGTGGCTATTTACAAAAACAGCCAGTGGACCCCATAGGGCCCTCATTGTCAGGCTATAATAGTAGGAATTCTGTCATTATTTTCTGTTCCTTTGTACTTAAACTCTCATTTCTTTGGCTGTTTTAAATATATATATTTTTTAAATCACTGATTACCAATAATTTGATTAGGTTGATCCTTGTCATGGTTTTCTTCATGTTTCTTGGGTTTGAGCTCTTAGATCTGTAGGTATACTGTCCTGCCTGCCCAGTGTCTTTTCTGGGAATCCCATCACACATACATTAGGCTGCTTTATATTGTCCCACGTTGCATTGATACTTTGTTTTTTCCTTGTTTTACTTTTTTTCCCCTGTTAAATCTTAGATGGTTTCTGTTCCTGTGTCTACAAGGTTACTAATCATTTCTTCTTCGGTGTCTAATCTATTAATCCTATCCAGTATTTTTTCATTTCATTTCAGATACTATATTTTTTACTTTCAGACTTTCAGCTTGGTTTAAATTCTGTCCATTTCTCTTCTCATCATGCTTATGCCTTCTTCTACTTTCTCAAACATGTGGAATATAGTTACAATAATTGTTTCAGTGTCTACCAATACTGTCACCTATGACATTTCTGAGTCTGTTTTTATTGATTAATTTTCTTCTTGGTTATTACTTATATTTTTCTACGTATCTATATGTTTGGTGATTTTTGGTTGGATGCCAGACATTGTGATTTTTACATAGGTATGGGATGTTTTGTGTTCTTTTAAATATTTTTTGGGCTTTGTTCTGGGATACAATGAAGTTATTTGGAATTAGCTTGATTCTTTGGAGGCTTATGTTTAAGCTTTTTTGGGGTGGGTCTGGGCAGCCTTTAATCTGGCCTGATCTGGTTTCTGCTGAGTCAGTTTCCTTCTGGGTATTCTACTTTATGTCCCTGTGTTAGTATGTCTTTCTACTCTGCCAGGTAGATGTGTGAACTCTTCCTGAGGTTGTTTTGTTCTGATGTGTCAGTGGTTCCTGCCCCTGCTTGGATGTGTTTTCACAGGCACACAGACCAGTCCTCAGCCAAAGACTCCAGGGTCACTCTCAGGAGATATGTGGCGTTCTCCCTGTATCTTCCTCTTCTTGGGTACTGCTTCCCTGGGTCTGTTTGACTCCATGGACTCTGTGATGTTACTTCCCTTCTTTTGTTTGGCTTGGACACTCCAGGCAGTGGGCAGGGCTCTGCTTATGTGTTCCCTTCTCTTAGGACACACTGCCTGTTGCTCAGTGTCTGGAAACCATTTTTTCATATATTTCATTTGGTTTTGTAGTACGTTTCTTCTTGTCGTTTGATGGCAGGAGGATAAATCTGGTCCCTGTTATCCAACCCACTGGAAGCATAGTCTTTCTTCCCTAGTGTAATTTGCCTTACTATTGACACTATCCAATGCCGCTCTTCTCTCCATTCCCTCCTCCTTGCCTCTCACAGGCTTTACCCAATGTCTGATCCTCCTGTGACAAGGACAACAGCCCTTGGCATGGCTCCTCACCCCTTTGCCCTGATCAGTGCTTGTTGACTTCTCACAAGAGCCCTGTAGGTTCCTGCCCCAGCACCGTTGACCTCCCCATGCTCTTTCTGTGTCAGGGGCTCAGTGCCTACCCAGGGCTTAGGGCACTGCTCTGCGGGCATGGAGAAGTTGTACAAGTAGAGATGGGCATGAATCCTTGGGAGCAGGCGAGCTTGTCTGAGGAGAGTGTGGAGAGCAAGAACAATGGGTCTGGGGCTACCCCCTGTGGAGCCCTGACGTGCGGGGCGGGGGGGGGGGGGGGTGGGGGGGGGGGGGGGTGGGGGGGGGGTGGGGGTGGTGGTGGCAGACAGGACAGGTATCTGCAGAGCAGTGACTTGCCAGTTGGGAGGCAAACCCAGAGAGTGTGGGATCCAGAAACTAACAGAAGAGCATCAGAAGGTGGGTGTGAGCCACTGTGATTGACAGGTGTGTGATGAACCAGCGAGATGAAGCCAGGAAGGGTTTCAGGGAAAGAGCAGCTAATGGCAGATGCACACATGCCTTAGCTCTGAGCTTCTGCAGATGGTGTTCCTCCCATCTTCCCTGCTCATTACTGCACCTTCAGACCTTGCTTGTACCCCACCCCACTCTCCTGGACAGTTACCTACTTCCTGTTCTTTGTTCCCATGGCTTCCAGGGCCTCCCATGCAGGGCATGGCCACTGTCTTCCTGTCTCTCTATTCCTGCTGCCTTGTGAAGCTTTCGAGTGATGCAGATCTATACTTTATTCATCTCACTATGTCAAGTGCTGGGCACATCTTGGCATAGCCTTGATGATGCCAAGTGGGTGGAGAAAGCCCTAGAGCCCTTCAGGGTTTTCATCTTCCCACCCATGCCATGCGCCTTATGACGTTACATCCTCTGCCTTGCTCTGGGAGGTAGTGAAGATCTAACCCCCACTCCCACCCACCGTGGTTCCTGGAAGAACATCAGGAAATGGACAGTTCCAAGGGTTTCTGGGGGATTTGGGAACAGTCTGGAGCATATAAAGTGTAAGGAAAGAGCAGACCCATCTCATGTTCGTGGCTGGAGGCCAGCGGGAGGGGCTCTCCTAGCATGTCCCGTCTGTGCAGGTATGACCACTTCTTCCTACAAGGCCCCACCCCACCTCCTTAGCTCTCTCTCAAGCACTAGCTTGACTGTTCTTGTATCTGGTCACAGGTTGATGTCAGTGGAGGAGGAGCTGAAGAAGGACCATGCTGAGATGCAAGCAGCTGTAGACTCTAAACAGAAGATTATTGATGCCCAGGTGGGTTCTGGCCCTTTGGTCAGCCATAGGTGTTCAGGGCCTGGGGTCAGCAAGGGGGTGACTCTGGCATTGCTACATCCTCAGTCATACTCCCGCTGTAAAAGCCAAGGAGGAACAGGAGGCCGGGATCTCTGATCTGAGAAGTCAGGCTTGGAGGTCTCCGTGTACCACAGACTCACTAGGACAGGCTATGAAGGGTGGGACAACTCCTTCTCTACTTGGTGGGTGCCACCTTTCACCAACAGTACCAGCCCAAGAGTAGAAGCTTTTGGGAGAGGATTGGGGATGGCTTGGGGTGACAGCGGGCTGGGCAGATGGAGCAGGGGGGTTCTCGCTCAGAGCTATGGCTTCCCAACTGCACTGAGAGAGGAGATGTGTAAGAGGCTCTGGATTCCATCCTCTTTAACTGCACTCTTTCTCTTCCTCTCACTCACCTGGGAGTGGGGCCAGGCCTTGCTCTGGCAGGAAACAGCACAGACCAGCCAGGGGTTGTGACCTCTACATCACCCACACACGCATGCATATGTGTGAGGGCACGCACCCCTGGGCTCCGGCCACCCCTGGGGCTCAGGCAGCTGATGGATGACACCACTAGGGCTGTTCTGTTTGGAGAGAAGCAGCGATGTGTGAGAGACCTAGGAAGGCAGGCTCAAGGAGGTTTGGGCCACAGCACTGAGGCTGCGTGCTCTGCAGCCTCCTCCCCAACACACCCATGGCCCCCACCCATGGCCTTGGTACCTTGACCCTGCCCCTTGCACACTGTGCACTCCTGGTCCCCCCACACCTCCCCTCAGCACCCCTGGTGGGCACGCACAGCCCCAGGGACACCCTGTCCCGGTCAGCCCCTCCTGTGTCCCCAGCTCATGCCCTCTTTGCCCCCAGGAGAAGCGCATCGCCTCACTGGACGCTGCCAACGCCCGCCTCATGAGTGCCCTGACGCAGCTGAAAGAGAGGTACAGCATGCAAGCCCGTAACGGCGTCTCCCCCACCAACCCCACCAAATTGCAGATTACTGAGAACGGCGAGTTCCGAAACAGCAGCCATTGTTAACTGCCCGAGGAGGGAGGACTGGTGGCCCGGGGCAGGCTTCACCCAGGGCCTGGGGAGGAGCGCCCCTGCAGTCACAGCCCCAGCGTGGGGGCGGGAGGCCCAGGCCCCCCCACTTCCCTCCACCTGCGGTCCAGGAGGTACCACGGAGGGAGCCTCGACAGACTGACACTGCGTGGGCCTGCTCCCCTCTCTTCTGGCCCGAGAAGCGAGTTTGGTGCAGGCCAAAGAGACTGCACGTTGGGGGCACAGGGGGCCTGCCAAAATATGTCTCTGTTGGTTATTGAATTTGGTGTGTGTCACCTTTCTTTCTTGATCTGGCTGAGTGCGTGTAGTCCCTACACCCTCCCTAGGGAGGGAGCACCCGCAGAGGTGGAGGATGAAAGAGGTGGGGGCCCAGGCCCCTGCCTTGGGGGACCTGCCTCTCAGTTCCAGGGGCTGATTGGCTGGTTGGCAGGCAGGGAGAGGGTGGGAAGGATGGAGCCATTGGAGTTCCTGTCCCCTGCAGGGCTCCACCCTGAGCACCTGCCACTGCATGCTGCCTGTCCGGGGACCCTCCCTGGCTGTGAGGAACCAAGGATTCACCCCTGTACCTGCTCCCAGATTCCTTGCACCCCCCACCCCTTCCTTATTTGTTTTGCCAAATAGACCCAGTGAGGATCCTGGCTCTTTTTACTGGGCCCTCGTCTCTGTGGGAAGGATCCAGAGCCTCTCTCACTTGCCACCTGGGCCCAGGCTGATACTCCAGGGCTCCCCAAAGCCAAAGATCTGGGTGGAGTTGGCCCCGATGGCGCTGTTCCTGGTACCTGCCCTTCTCCTGGGGCCAGTGCACCAGGGCACGGTGGCCTACAGGGAGTGACCAGCTGGTGCTCCCCCTGAGAGAAAGGCTGATCTTCCTTGATTGATGGTTAAAAGAAAGTCTAATGCCAGCAGGCCCTGAGAAGGTGGATAATTGTGATTTTTTTTCCTTTCACAGTATGCATTAGAAACAAAAGCCCGCTTGCTCGCTTGCTGGAACACAGGGGCCTTTTAAATTGAGCGTGCGCACTGCATGGGAAATAGCGGCCCTGGAGGATGTTAGACTTGCTCCCTCTCCAAGACAGCAGCGGCCTGCACCAGGCCCCGTGTGTGCGGCCGCCTCCTTCTCACCCTTCTCGGGCCCCAGCCGAGGACCCAGGCGCTGCAGACAGGAGAGGGGCACAGCTGGGGCCGGTTTTCCTCAGCTCTAGGCTGTTCTGTGGCTTCTCAGCCCTCCCTGCACCCCCCCTCCCCTTGCAGGATGTAGATGGGCAGGAGCTGGGGTCTGTCTCGGTCCCTTCCTGTTCCCAGACCCAGCCCTGGGTAATCTCCAGCAAGAGCTGGGTGTTTGCCCCACAGCAGAGCCAGGGCTTTGCGAGCCACAGGAGCCACCCCTCTGCCTCAGCCTCAGGAAGCTGAGGAGACCCTTGGAAAGAGCACTGAGCCCTTCCAGCCCCTAGGGCCAGAGGCACGCCTCTGCCAGGGGCCGAGGTCACCACAGAGCCTACCCGGTTGGGGCGTGCAGGAAGGGTGGCCCAGACCACACTGCACCCCATCCTGGCCCGTGCCCTGGGAGGGGCTTCTTAGATGCTCAGTTAGGCCAGAGATTTGCTGGTGAGGAGAGGGCAGGCCCCCAAGGATCACAGACCTCAGGAAGGCAGGCCACAAGAGCAGGGTCTGGCCCTAGTGATGTCCTCTGGTTTGGTCTTCTCCCCCCACTGCCCTGCCAGCCCTCCCCTCCTCCCCCCACCCCTCTCCCATCGATGCCTCAATGCCTCGTAGAGCAACCTCGGACTGAGCGCCTCTTAGCAATACGGGGGAGGTTCCCAGGGCCCCAGGGCTCGGACAGCAGGGTGCAGGAGGCCAGCGTGGGTCTGGTGCTGGCGGCCCTTGGCATGGGTTGTGAGCTCTCAGGCCGAGAGCCTTATTTACTTAGTGCAAAAACTGTAAAAGTGTACAGACTCTCCACAGATTTTTATCTGTATTGCAAGTCTGACAATTTTTGTAAATGTTCTTGGTGTTCGACTGTAATGTAACTATCTCACCTAATGGTTGTACATAATCCTTTAGTCCTGGTGCTGCCGAGGGCTGCCCGGGACCGCTGCTCTCCGATGGTGTGTATTTTATTTTTTAATCTAGAGAACAGTATTGGGCAGAAGGAAGAAGTTTGGGATCTGGGTGTTGGGGTTTTTCCCCACCCATGGCATTCTCTTGCTGGCTTTGCAGCCTGCAGCCTGGGTGGGGTGCTGGGGACACGTGCCCTGATGGGGTCAGCAAAAGGGCCCCAGTTCCCCTGCCCCCCAACAGTTGTGTCCCAGTGTTGGGCCGTACTGGGGGAGGGCCAGCGGGAGGGGGAGTGGGAGAAGGCAGCTTTGCTCTGGGAAGATAAGCCCCTGGGTTCCCAGGGCCCCAGGCCCAGAGTCTGCTGGAGACCGCCCTCCTCCTCCCCTGCTAACACAGAGAGGCCTGACTTTTTTGCTCAACTTCTATGTTTAGGGTGAAGGAAACTGCCAAACTTCCTATAAGTGAAAACTTTTTTTCCGACTGCCCAGAAAGGGGGGGTAGGGACCAAGGCCAGAGCTCCACATGCCTCCTCCCTTACGGAACGTCCACCCCGGGGTACGCCTTTCTCCCTGCCACCCGCCCATCTGCGGAAGGCAGGCTGTCCAGGGAAACAGCCCCTCTTTTCTACACCTCCAGCCCAAAGCCGCCCCCAGCCCCACACCACCTCCTTGCTCTCCCTTTTGTAAGTATGTGAAAAAGAAAAAAATGCAAACGTTGGAGTCTTGGCTGGAGCTCCTCCTTCCAGCTGTGACTTTCAACTATGTAATAATGTACAGAGAAAGTTGTTGGTGTTCAGTGTGGCTGTGCAATTTCTGTACATTTGCAATTAGAAATATTAAAGATTTATTTAGCTATTTTAAGCCTGACTCGCCTCCATTCAGCTGCGTCTCAGGAGATCTTCCAGGGGTACCTCTTGAGTTGTGGGCTTCTCTTGTCCTTAACCAAGGGGCAGAGGCACTGGGTTCCCCCTGGTGGTAGTTGTGGATTGGGGGAGAGCCCTAGAAGCAGCACAGTGGTGTCTGCTTACCCGGTGACCTGGCACAGTCTCCTCCAACAGGCTGGGGTGTCTGTGCTTAGGGAGTGGAGCAGGGCATGCTTCAGGGCCCTTCCTGGACTCTGATAAGCTCCAAAGCGAGTTCTTTGCTGGTCTCATGCCTCCAGGGGATGGGGTGGCCTCTGCACTTACTGCAGTATCATCATCTCCTGCCAGGCTCTGCTTCAGATGCCTTCCTTTCACTAAAGTCTGACCCCAGGGTAGGGAGAAAGTTGGTGTATGTCACCAGCAGGTCATGGCAGAGCTGGCTAAGCAAACCAAGCTCCTAAGGCCTGCCAGTCCCCAACTCGTGGGGCTCTCACCAGCCAGACCCATTTGCAAGGCCACACTCAGGGCCCCTGGAACAAACCAGCCCCCAAATTCCTTTGGCTGCACCCACGCCCGTGGACCTTGCAACCCTGGGCCCTGCTCAGCAGGAGTTGCCACCCACTAACCCCTAGGGGTCAACACTATACTTACATGTGGCTAAGAGGAGGCATGCCTGAGGCCTCAGTCCAAACCCTCAAGTGACACAGGGGTCCGGATATCACAGGGCAAAGACATGTCTTGTCAGATCACCTGCACAGGTGTCTCTGGCTCCTGCCAGGGACTTGGACCCTGACTGTCTAGCATTCCCAGAGAGAAACCCCAGGAGTGCTCCTGCTCCCCAAACCCATGCTCAGCCATTAGGACACATTAACCCCGTCCCCTGCCCACACCGCCGCCCCCCTCCCCGCTCTCCACCGGCCACCACCCACCACCGCTCGAGACACACACACACACACACACACACACACACACACACACACACCCCGGCCCCAACTTTGCCCTCCACCCACCGGCAGCCTGGGCCCTCACCGCCCCCCTCCCCCAGGCCTCTGACTCTTAACCTCTGATCTCCTGCGAGGACCCCCCCTCCCTCTGTCAAGCCCTCCCCCACTGTCCTCTTCAACACCCTGACCTTAGACCCTTTCCCTCCCAGCTTCACCCCTGTGGTCTACCCCTTCAGCACCCCCTTTTGACAATATTCTTTGATCACATCACCCTGAGTCTCACCATGGCCTGTGCTCTCTGGGTGGCTGAGCGCAGCAGAAGGAAACCCCCCCCAGTTCACACCAAGCCCCTGTGGGTTCCTGAGTCCCTCCCCTGACCTCTGCTGTGGGGAAGCCAGACCTGTACCTCTTCTCCCATCTCCCACCTGATGCCCTGCCTGCACGGAGGGCCATCCTCCTGCCCTGTGGGGAGAAGACTCCTGCATTGACCCTGTGACTCTTCCCTGGCTCACCCCCAGCCTCCACTGCCTGCAGCCACAAGAAAGGAGGTGACCCTCTTCCTTCCTGAGGCAGCCCCAGCCAGGGCCCTATCTTCACCCTTGCTGCCTTAACCACTCCTGAAACTTCAGCTCCACTGCTCTTTCCCACAGCCTCTGAGGTGCTCACCTGCTCCTGGGTTTTCTGGGTTTTCTTCCCTCCTTCAGCCAACCTTCTTTAAGTGTGCCGCCAAGGGGACCCCGTGTCCACCTCCTCACTTCCACCCACTGTCACCCGGCTTCACCTCCCACACCACCACCCCGTCACCAAACCCATGGGCCCCCTTTGAGTTTCCGTACCCCTGTCCTCAGTCTTCAAGATCAGGGAGCACCATCCCTCTGCTAGGGCAGCACCATGCAAACAACATAGGATGTGAGGAATCAGCTATGAAATGAGACAGAAATCATGTTGACAGCGTTTTTAACAAGTGGACAAAAGCCCTGCATTAAGGAGCATGAAACAGCAAAAACTGGAAATGCAAAGGGGAAAAAAAATCAACAGGAATATGATTACCACCGGTATTAGTTTATTACAGATCAAGGAGCCAATAAGAACCCCGAGGCTTTTAATAATTTATAATGTTTAATAAGCAGAGATACCTTGCTCTTGCCCTAGAGAGAGCACCTTCTTTCTGAGTATGCCGGGAACATTACCCAAAGTTAACTAGGTATCGAGATGTGAAATCCTCAGAAAGTTGCCCAAAGACACAGCTGGGGCTGCATTCTGTGCCTTGAAGCAATAAAACTAGAAATCAATAATAAATGTTTAATCAGGACAGAGGAAAAAAAAAAAGCTACTATCAGGAAGTTTTAAAAAAACAAATATTGAACCAATAGAACTAGATTTTTGAAAGAAATGTGTTCTCATTAAACAAAGCGTATTGACCATATGCATTTATCTGTTTAACTGTCCAAATGCTGCCATCCTGATGGAAAAGGACTGGAAAGATGATCACAAGTGAGTGTTGGAGACATCAGTAAACGGGAGAATATGAAAAGCCTTGGCAGATGGAAGCTGAGGAAGGAGACAGAGGAGCTGGAGGTGCACGCACCCAGCAGCCCCACTCGAGAGGCTCTGGTTGGAGTAGGAGGCCCCAGCATGATGGGTGCTGAGCCAGGGCACCAGGTGGGAAAGAGGAGAGCCAGACCCCAGCCTCCTCCCCAGTTCTGCACAGCCAGGAAATTTCTTTTCTCTTCTCCTTGGAAGGAACTGGATGTTTATTCTCTGGAGGAATCAAACCAGGTATGTTCTAGACCTGGGGGCACCAGGCAGAGCACAGGGCTCTGTGAGGTGTAGGATGTGGGCAGGTGGGAGGGGGTCAGGTGAGCCCCTGCTCTCAGGAGTGCTTGCCCCACAGGCACCTGCACTGCTCCCAGAATGCCAGGAGCCCATCCCCCAGGCAGCTGACCTGAACATTCTTTGGAAAACTGGCTTTGGAAGAGAGGCCTCCCAATGCTACCCGGATACAGAGGCTGCATCCCTGTCCCTGCATCCCATAATGACACTATGCACCTCAGGTGCGTGGGAAAGCAAGGCTAGATGGGACCGCCCCCAGGCCCACCTCAGAGAGTCGAGGAAAGCTTCCAGTGAATAAAAGGAACTAATAGGAATTTCTCTGGGCATTTGCTTCCGTCGTCCTGGCAATAAAGCCCCCTATTTGCAAATACAACAGCTCAAGAAAAAAGGAAGAAAAGAAGGGAGGAAGAGTAAGAAAAGAAAGAAAAAAAGCTTCCAACATCAAAGAGAGACTAAGCCAACCAGCCCAAGAACAGTAACAGGAACTAGAAGAAAAATAATAACCCCAAACTATAATATCATCCTGGAGCTAAAATAAGGACAGGGTGTCATGAAAAAGAAACCAAGACCAAGAAAGAAGTATCAGATTCTTAAAAAAAAAAAAAAGAAGTATCAGATTCTTTACAAAAGTAAAAGTAAAATCTATCCAGAAGTGATGGAATACAAAGTTGAGGTGTTCTTCCAGAAAGTTCAACAAAATATATAAGCAGAGAATGGGATGAAGAGAAGGGGAAAAAAAAAAAAATCTAGAAGCTCCATCCAGCAGGTCCCAACATCCAACTACTGGGAATTCCTCAGGGAGGGAAAAGGGTAAAAAGGAAGGATGAAAATGATCAAAGGAATAACACAGCAGGTTTTCCAGAGCAAAGGGAGAGTTTCCCGGTTGAAAGAACATGGCACGACTGACCGAGATGTCCCCTTGCGGGCCTCACACTGTTTCCGATCACGGCAAGAGTGGAGCCCAGCTGCCCTGGCCTTAGCCTGGAGCCCAGAGGAAGGAAGGGGTGGCTGAGTCCACGGGCCTAAACGAGGAGCCCAGGCTGTTCCTGAGCGGTCCTGGTGGGGATTCGGTGAGAGGTCCCAGTAAGAAATGGGGAGGTTTCAGGGAGGCCCGTGAGCACCATCTGGCCACGGCCACGGTCAAGACTAGCGAATGCCCTGCAGGGCTATAAAATCACAGCCGTGGGGCCGCATCCTGACCTGCCCCCACATGGAGTGGACACAGAGTGACTTCCCGCACAGCTAGCATACCTCAATAGTAGATGGCAAGTCAGATAAAAATGTGTACATACTCCCTAGAGATGGAATAGTCCTGGGCCAGGCGTCTTAAACAGTCCTCCAGGGGTACCTGGGTGGCTTGGTCAGTTGGGCATCTGACTTGATTTGGGCTTAGGTCATGATCTCAGGGCTGGTGTGGAGCCTTGTGGTGGGCTGGTGCTGAGCGTGGAGCCTGCTGAGAGTCTTGCCCTCACCCTTGCCCACCCCGATCCCTCCCCACACGCATGCGCTTTCTCCCTCTAGAAAGAAAGAAAGAAAGAAAGAAGAAAGAAAGAAAGAAAGAAAGAAAGAAAGAAAGAAAGAAAGAAAGAAAGAAAGAAAGAAAAAGAAAGAAAGAAAAAGGAATAAAACTTAAAAAATAAAACAAAAAAACCCCAATACTCTAGGGGACACTGGGATGATAAGCTGGCTTCTTTTGCCTTAATTCCAAAGTTGGATGCCTTTCCTGAATATTCCCTGACAATGCAAAGCTCAAAGCCTCAGTTACCCGACAATGTAAGTGACTGAGTGATGGAAGCAGGCCCACCTGGGATGACTCTCAAGGCATCAGGTAGGGCCTGTGGTGAACTGAAAAGCACCTCCCCCTCTCTACAGGTGTGACTCCCTGTCAACAGGAATCACAGCCACGGATTGACATCCCCACCACTCTTTTCTCACTGATTCCCAAGTTTTTATACCCAGCTTCCTCTCTCTGAGCCCCACATGCACAGGCCACCCAGCCACTTAGCATCGCCACTTGGCATCAGGTTCGATGTGTCCAAGACGGAGCTCTTGATTCTTCTGTCCTAAATTCTCTACTGTCCTCCCCATTGCTCATGCCAGGAGCCAGATGTGACTTCTTGATTTTTGTGCATGAAAAAGAGGATGCGTAGATCTAGAATGATGGTCACTACGCTGTGTGTGAACAGCAGGAAGGAGATCTGCATAGCCCCAGTCCGTTCAAAGGAAACAAATTACTTAGTGATACGGACGAGCCATGTAGAAGCAAATGTGCTGCTTACTAATGATGACTTCCTGTGACCAGTGGGGCTTGGCAGGATGGGACAGAGGGATGTACACCTTCTACTGTCTACTCTTATTATTGTTTCGATATTTTGCAACTGGTTTTCTTTTTTTCTTTAAGATTTTTATTTATTTATTCACGAAAGACAGAGAGAGGCAGAGACACAGGCAGAGGGAGAAGCAGGCTCCATGCCGGGAGCCCGATGTGGGACTCCATCCAGGGGCCCTAGGATTACGCCCTGAGCCAAAGGCAGACCCTCAACCACTGAGCCACCTAGGCATTGCTGCAACTGGTTTTCATTGCTTGTTTTGATATGGAGCCATTAAAAACAAGTAAAACAAAACAAACAAAAAAAAATTAAAAATAAAAACAAGTAAAACATATCTATGTAATGAAAAAGTATCGCTATGCAGCCATTAAATCTGTAGAAGGACAAGTGACCGTGAGAGCTGTTTAAATACTCTATTTGGTGTAAAAGCTGATAACAGGACCGTATGTCCAGGAGGAGTTAAGTCTAATTCTTAAAATCTATTTGCAAAAGCAAATCTGGACTGAGAGGCAGGGGAGTGTAGGTAAGAGCTTGAGCCTGTGTGTGGAGGGACCCTGGGTTTCGGTCTTCATGACTGGGTAAGCCGTGCAAGCTTAGGGGGTTGGGTAAAGTCCTCTCAGCCTTGATGGCCCCAGCGATAAAGTGGGAACGACGGTCTCTGTAACTGTCTGCCGAGGTGTCGCTCATCACTCCTGTACTTCCACCACTACTAATACATAAATCAATGTTACCTACTCTCGGAACAATAACAGTCATTCTAATAAAATCTTAAGATAATAATAACTATTATTAAGGACATACACTGAGGTGTTCACATGGACCAACGGGTGGTGAGATAATGAAAGACTTGTATTTCTCTCTGTCTGTCTGCCTCTCTCTCTCTGCTTATCAGTATTTTCTGGATTTTTTTTTTCTGAACATAGTTTTGTTTTTATAATAAAAACACATTGAAAAAAAAAAAGACTGGGCAGCCTGGGTGGCTCAGCAGCTTAGCGCCTGCCTTCATCCCAGGGCGTGACCCTGAAGACCCCGGATCGAGTCCCTCGTCGGGCTCCCTGCATGGAGCCTGCTTCTCCCTCCGCCTGTGCCTCTGCCTCTCTCTCTGTCTCGTCTCTGTGTATTCTCATGAATAAATAATAAAATAAAATAAAGATAGGTACTATTTAAAAAAAAAAAAGACTGTCTCAAGCCAATAGCCAACATCACCCTTAAGAGTAGAACCGGAGACCTTCCCAATGAGGTAAGAAGCAAGACCTTCACATGTCAGCGGCAAAATGCAAGAAATTAACTATAACCATTGGGAGAGAGAAGGCAAATGATGGGGCTGTCTTAAAAATTTCACTGTGAATCAGCCAAAAAATGGTTAGAATTCAGTAAAGTGTCTACTTATGCAATAAATATACAAAATTGAGACTCTTCTCCAGATACCAGTTGGTGCCTGTTAACAGAGGGGGCCTGTGCCTTTTGGGAGAGGCAGGTGACAGGGGACCTCACACCTGAACAACCCAGCAAGGCTGTCCCCACAGTCTGGGTGGTGACCAGACCCCTGGCAAGGGGAAGAGCCTGTCTCCAGAGCACACCCCCCAGTGCACCAGATCCTGATCCTATTATCTGATGAATGGTACAATGATGATATACTGTTTATTGAGTTTGTATTAAAACATTCATGTATGCAACATCAATGTTTAAAATTCACTGCTATTTTTGTGACTCCCTTTTGGCATTTCTTTGTTTCTATGTATCCTTGAAATGTCCAGGAAACAAATTAACTGAGGATATCTTGCTCTCTGAGAGACCCAGCCAGTCAGAAGCATAAAAAAGCCCTTTCCCGGGGATCCTGGGTGGCTCAGCGGTTTAGCGTCTGCCTTTGACTCAGGGCGTGATCCTGGAGACCCGGGATCGAGTCCCACGTCGGGCTCCCCGCATGGAGCCTGCTTCTCCCTCTGCCTGTGTCTCTGCCTCTCTCTCTGTGTCTGTCATGAATAAATAAATAAAAATCTTAAAAAACAAAACAAAAAGCCCTTTCCCTGAGGATGATGCATCTGACTTTGGCCACGCCCTCCCTGCCAGCCAATAACTCTAGTACAGTGACAATGAGGGGACCAGGACCCCCACTCACCTGGGGCACAGGATCCCTGGGGGAGGCTGTGTGGGGTCCCTGGAGGCCCATACTTGGTGGTGTTCATACTTTGCTGGCACATGATGTTGGGGCTTCCTGCACCGCAGTCACAAGTTGGGGATTTCCCCCGTAATTCTGATTTAGCTCTTTGGAGAATCTCTGGACTGTTTTACTTTTAAAATAAGTTTCTAGATTTGGGACACCTGGGTGGCTCAGTAGTTGAGCATCTGCCTTTGGCTCAGGTCATGATCCCGGGGTCCCGGGATGGAATCCCACATCGGGCTCCCCACTGGAAGCCTGCTTCTCCCTCTGCCTGTGTCTCTGCCTCTCTGTCTTTGTGTCTTTCATGAATAAATAAATAAAATCTAAAAAATAAAATAGGGGATCCCTGGGTGGCTCAGCTGTTTAGCGCCTGCCTTTGGCCCAGGGCGTGATCCTGGAGTCCCGGGATCGAGTCCCACGTGGGGCTCCCTGCGTAGAGCCTGCTTCTCCCTCCTCCTGTGTGTCTGCCTCTCTCTTCTCTCTCTCTCTCTCTCTCTCATAAATAAATAAATAAATAAATAAATAAATAAATAAATAAATAAAATGTTTCTAGATTTTAACAAATGCTTGTGTTTAAAAGATTAGTTTTTTAAAATGATAAAACCATGACTCTCACACAAATATAAAACGAACATATGTTTAGCATTTTTTGACTCATTAATTGATGAGGAAACGTGTCAGTTGTCACAACCCGTTCAAAAGAGAATTCAGAGAGCCACATTTATATAGGGAATCACAACTGCTGAACAAATTTTACAATTAGATGCAAAACTAGTCTATCTATAGGGCCATAATCAAGTACATTCCACTGCATGCGATTTGGAATTCTGCAAATAGGGAATAAGAATCATTGGGATGCCTGGGTGGCTCAGCAGTTGAGCACCTGCCTTTGGCTCAGGGCGTGATCCTGGGGTCCTGGGATTGAGTCCCACATCGGGCTCCCCGCCAGGAGCCTACTTCTCCTTCTGCCTAAGTCTCTCTCTCTCTCTCTCTCTCTCTCTCTCTCTGTCTCTCATGAATAAATACATAAAATCTTAAAAAAAAATCATATGCATTTTAATCAGAGTTTTGTGATGGAGGGAGCTGTAAAGTAGCTGAAGGACAATGAAAAGCAGTTTATGGGTCCAGGAGTTGTGGGAATCTTTGTTCCTTATTTTGAATTCTTTTCAGGAATTTTCCTGAAAAATAACAACAAACAGAAACATACAAAGTTAAGAGGGATTCCCTCTTTCACGAATCCCTTTCTCTATGGAAATTTTTTGTTAACAGCTGATCAAGGACTCTGATGGACTTTACTCCTGAACATACAAACTAATATTTTTAAGACAAAAAAATGCAATCACATGACACATCAATGGACAGTTTGCTTTTTTCACTTGGCAGAAGATTATGGACTGCAATTCATGACAGATGTAATTATTTTTTTGAGTTATCGCTGTCTCCCTGCTGTTCGTTCTTTCTTTCTTTCTTTCTTTCTTTCTTTCTTTCTTTCTTTCTTTCTTTTTCTTTCTTTCTTTCTTCTTTCTTTCTTTCTTTCTTTCTTTCTTTCTTTCTTTCTTTCTTTTTCTTTCTTTCTTTCTTTCTTTCTTTCTTTCTTTCTTTCTTTCTTTCTTTCTTCTTTCTTTCTTTCTTTTTGCTTTTTAGTGATTATACTTGCACATAGTCTAAAATTTTAAGCCCTGGGATCAAACAAACAAACAAACAAACAAACAAACAAAAAAACCTTCCGATTTGGAACAAATTCACACTTAACAGTGAATTTAGTAAAATCAACAGTGCAAAGAACACCCAGATTCTCCTATTAACGCTGTTACTCCATTTGCCTTATCATTTGGTCTCTCCTCCCCGCTACAGCCCTGCAATCTTTTCCTGAACTCTGAAGATAAGTGACATACGCCATGGTCCTTTACCTCTCAGTATTTCAGCATGCGTTCACTACGATTAGAGATATTATTTTGCATAATCACAGGATAGTTATCAACCTCGGTCAGTTTCACATTGGTGCAAACTGTAATCTAACATCATATTCCAATCTTCTCCGTTGAAACGGTAATGTTCCTTTATAGTGTTTTTCCCTCCAGCACAGAGTCTGGTTTAGGGTCAGAGACTGCATTTAGGTGTCACATCTCTTTAACCTCTGTTAATCTAGAATATTTCTATGACTTTTCTCTATCTTGTGGCATTGAATTTTGGGAGACTGCAACCAACAATTGCCCTCCTCTTTCTTTAATAGAAAAAATATTGCAATTTGTCTGATATTTCCTTGTGACTAGTTTCTGGTTATTCATTCTGGGCCAAAATACTGCAAGGAGCATACCGTGTTCTTCTCGGAGTAACACATCTGGAGATACATGATGCCCATCTGTCATTTACTGATGTTAATTTTTATCATCTGATCGAGGTGTGGTCCTATTTCTCCACAGTGTAATTACTGGGGTTGTGAGGAATAAGCAGTCCATGGGGAGACATTTTGAGACGGTGCAAATATCCTGCTATTCATCAAGATGTCCCCTTAGATTTAGCAAGCATTAACGATTCTTGATTGATTCAGCCTTTACTAGGATGGTTGTGAAAGATGGTTTTCTAATTCTAGTGCCCATTTTATACTGCCAGTTGACTCTTGGAATTTTGCTGCCAAGAACAAAGAAACTCCCTTCTCCTCTGTTTATCTATTATCAGTATGGACACAGAAAGTCCTATTTTTAAAAAAGATTTTATTTATTTATTTATTTATTTATTTATTTATTTATTTATTTATTTATTCATGAGAGACACAGAGAGAGAGAGAGAGAGGCAGAGACACAGGCAGAGGGAGAAGCAGGCTCCACGTAGGGAGCCCGACGTGGGACTCGATCCCGGGTCTCCAGGGTCACACCTTGGGCTGAAGGTGACACTAAACCGCTGGGTCACCGGGCCTGTCCAATAAAGTCCTATTTTTAAGGGCTTATAATTAGTTAATTATTTTGGTGTTCAAACAGTCCCAGGTTTGGCTACAGGAGCTTCTTCACACTGGGACCTACTTCCTGGTGACACCCTCAGTGTCGATTCTGAACACTTCCCTATTTCTAGCATCGTAAGAGGTGCAGGCTCACCTTGTACCTACTATCCTACCCCAGCTATGGATTAGTCATATACCCGAGCAACTCTGAGAATTGCAATCGCAGACCAAGATCTGAGAGCTACTAGAACGCCTTTTCTTTTTCAACTTTTCAGCAGGCAGAGCCAGGAATCAAACAAACAAACAAATAAATGTGATTGTATGTGTGTATAAATATGTGTGGATGTGTACGCATATATGTATAGGACAAATACACATCCATACACATAACACGTGCATGCACACATACATATTCGACTTTCAAGTACCAGAAATTTGCTCGTATGCCTCCAATTCTGTGGAATGTGGAGTTTAGCAGGTGTCCCCATGGCTCCTGCATCAGGCAAGCAAGAAGAGGCAGTGGAGGCTGAGCAGCGGCCAAGGACACCTGCAGGAGGGAGGTGGAGCCGCTCCTCATCCCACCCCAGTGGGAGGGTGGCACAGGTGCCCACTGAGTGGAGGGAATGGCTGAGACCGCCAGCCTGGATGGCAGATTCTCAGGGAGATTCCCTTGCAGGCAGGCAGTCCTCTCCACCAGGCAAGGGCGAGTCCAACATTGCCACTCACGGGGCAGCAAGCACTTCACATGTCAGGTTTGTGCAAGTGCCTCAGCCATCCTAAATGAATGCTCAGATAACCCAAATAATACTTCATCAATACACAGGGGCATGGCACCAAGGGGTAGGTGCTGCCTGGGAACAAAAAATTGGAGGTAAATGGTATCATTGCCAAGTGCAAAACCCAGACCGCATGTGCTTGAAAGTCAAAGTCGTGCTCCATCCCAGAGTATCAGCTTGAAGTGTTATCCAAGAATATAGCAAAGGATAAATAACTGCCAATTTGAAGAATTAAATAATTATCCCAGCAGAAAAACAGGCAAAGATATGAAATGGCAAGTTGCAAAGAAGGAATACAGATGATAATAAATGAGAATATGGGCATCCATGCTAATGATTCAAGAAAAGCAAATGGTGTGATACAGAAATTTTTTTTTTTTTTTTTAGCCCAGAAGTGTTCAGGTAATTAACAAAAACAGGGATCAACCCAAGTAGAGAAGAATATGTAAGACATATTAAAGAAAATACAGGTTCTGGCATTCTCTCTGCCATGCATGCATCAAATTGTCCACGTGGATTTGTCTTCTCCATTATTAGGCTCTGGAGTCCAAATTTATTCAACTTTGGGTAATTAGCACCTGACAAAGCGCTTGGCATAGAGTAGGTACAACAAAGGGAAAGTCCTATTTCTTGACCTCAGAGCAACAAAAGTAGGAATTAATAACAAAGGTTTATGGGGATGTAATGCACAGCGTGGGGAATATAGTCAATAATGCTGTAATAACTTTGTAGGGTGACAGATGGTAACTAGCCTTATCCAGGGGATCATTTCATATTGTACAAAAATAGCGAATCACTATGATGTACACCCGAGACTAATAGGATATTGTATGTCAATTATCCTTCAATTAAAAACAAAAAATCAGAAATCAAAAAAACGTGTGTAAAAGTGTGTATATGTGAATGAGTGTGTGAGGGATGTGCTGTGTGTCGGTTTGCCCACCTCCCCAGTCTGCCCTCAATACCCCCCTGCATCCTGAAGGGCCTTCAAAAATAGATTATATTTTTATAGTTTTATAATTATATCCAAAAATAATTATACATTGTAAGTGTATCTTACACACTGGGATGGAGTGGGGATCTATGGGCGTGACTCTGTGTGGTTCTTACTATTTTTTTTAAGATTTTATTTATTTCTTGGGGAGAGAGGGCATGAGCCGGGGGTGGGGCAGAGGCAGAGGGAGAAGCAGGCTCTCCACTGAGCAGGGAGCCCATGATAAGGGACTCGATCCCAGGACCCTGGATCATGGTCTGAGCCCAAGGCAGCCGCTCAACCACTGAGCCGCCTAGGCCCCCTTCTGTGTGTGGTTCCGTGCAGCACTGGCTTTCGTGTCAGCGTGGGTGTATATGCCCCTTTCTGGTGTGTGCAGGGCTGTGGCTGTTGTGTGTAGTGCGTGCGGAAGGCAGAGGCCCAGGCCCGAGGCCCCAGTAGGTGTGGCAGAGGCACATGCACTGCGCTGTGGCCAGAGTGTGAGCTCCAGGGGCTGAGCCCCTGGCTGGCCGGGCCCTCCATCCTGATGTAGTTGTGGGCAAGGGCAGGAGAACCCAGGGATGGGGCGGGCAAGCAGACAGACACGGGGCAGCGGATAGACGGCAAGACGGGGGGACAGCGCCATGCCTTGAGATCAACACTGCCAGTAGCACCGGAGTTCAGTCCCCAGCACCCAGCACCTGCTCCCACACATGTCATACCCTCTTGCTTTTTTTTTTTTTTAAGATTTTATTTATTTATTCATGAGAGACACACAGAGAGACAGAGACAGAGACACAGGCAGAGGGAGAAGCAGGCTCCATGGTGAGAGCACGACATGGGACTCGATCCCGGGTCTCCAGGACCAGGCCCTGGGCCGAAGGCGGTGCTAAACCACTGAGAGCCACCCTGGGCTGCCCTCCTCTTGTTTTCAAACTGTAGACAAGGAGTGAGTTCAAGACCCTCCCAGTCCTGCTTCTCTGGTGGAGGTTTGGAAAACTGGCCCTGGCAAGAGGAGGGGGTTCATTATGGGAAATAAGTAGCACAGTTACATTCTAATAAATCAGCGCGGATTTCAGAGCAGCACGGGCTCTCCCGGGCTCCGCGGGCCGTGGAATTCAATATGATATGCTTCAGCCTGTCAGCTAATGGGCTGCTGCTGGATGCCATGTGGCTCAACCTCCCCGGGAACATGAAACGATGCTGAAAAGTGGCTCAGATTTATTATCTGGACAATGCATGCTCCTGCCTGTGGGTGTGCGGGGGAGTGACAGTTTCCTGTGAGCAGGGGTAGGGGCTGGGGCTTTTACACTGCCTCGGGGCCTAAGCAGACATCCTGAGGCCTCCCTCCTGGCCCTGCGGCCCCGCGTGTGCCCCAGCCCTGGGTGGTCACTAGCTCCCCCGGGGGACACACCACCTCTCACTTTCCCCATGTGTCAAATCCTTCATTTGTTCAGCATTTCCTCTTGGACCTGTCGTTCATTCATTCATTCCCAGAACATTCCATCTGCCCTGTACTGAGCTGTGTACTACGACTTGCTGCCAACATGATGGCCCAGGCCCTGCCTTCTCAGAGGAAGCTGAGACGGGGATTAAGCAGCTGCCCTGAGTTTTGCCTCCTACAAGCCTTATGAAGTGTGTGCCCTGTGTCTCCAGAGCCGCTGCCAGGTGACAGCCCCATCATGCACCACCTGCACTGCATAGCCCACCCTCCTGCATGCTTAGTTTTTTAAAGATTTTATTTATTTATTTGAGAGAGAGAGACAGAGAGAATGAGAGAGTGAGAGAGAGAGCAGAAGCAGTGGGGAAGAGCAGAGGGAGAGGGAGAAGTAGGCACGCTGAGCAGGGAGGAAAAGGGGATGATGGATCCCCGGACCCTGAGATCATGACTTGAGCCAAAGGTAGATGCTTAACCGACTGAGCCACCCAGGCGCCCCCGAAGCAGGCTTATTTTAAAACACAAGCGCCTCTGAACACTCCTCGGTGGCAAGGAAGAAATCTTGACCAGGCCACCAGGGGCTGCGGAGCCTGGCCTTCCCTTGCCAGCCTCGCCCTGTCTCCTCCTCATCCCTGCTGCCTCGCCTGGGGGACCCGCCCGCCGCCACCACGCAGCCCTCTCCACTTCAGTCCTTCCTGTCTGACCCTCGGCAGCAGGCTGGCTGCTGTGTCTGGTTTTGCTGATGTGGCCACCGCCTCACCAGGGCTGGGCTTGTGTCAGTGCACAAAGAGTACTCAGCGGCCACTGAGTAGGGGCAGGAAGGAAAGGGAGCAGAGAGACCTGGGCTCTGCCGCCTGGGCAGACCATAGCCAGGCCAGCAGGGGCCCTGTGGGGCTGCCAGAGGCATAGGTCCCACGAGGTGCAGGGCATGGGTTTGGAGGTGGAGAGGGGCTACAGGTGCCAGGCAGAGATCCCGGCCTTGCCCTGCAGAGCCAGGGAAGCCATGGAGGGAAGCAGAGCAGGGACAACTCTTATCTACTTCTATTTTTGAAGGCCCCTCAGGATGCAGGGGGGTATTGAGGGCAGACTGGGGAGGTGGGCAGAGAAGTAGGGGCCCTGCAGGTTCCCCAGGCGGTGATGGAGGTAGAGCCGGGGACACATTGGCCATCTGAGGAGGGATTGGCCAGAGAGGACTGGCCCAGATCAGGGCAGCAAGCAGATGTTTGGGGTCTGGGGAGAAGGAGCTGCTCTAGCACCTACCTCCTGTGGTCCCTCCAGACCAGGAAGGGTCCCTGGAGCCCCGCTCCCTCCCCTGAGTGTGCCCAGCCAGTGCCCACCGCATCCTCCTAAGATGCCCCTTTGGAGGAATTAGGGGAGGAAGAACCTGCTTCCTGCATGGGCCTTAATTTATTATCTGAAAAGAGGGCAGCCCGGTGGCTCAGTGGTTTAGCGCTGCCTTTAGCCCAGGCCTGATCCTGGAGACCCGGGATCAAGTCCCACGTCAGGCTCCCTGCATGGAGCCTCCTTCTCCCTCTCTCTGCCTCTCTCTCTGTGTTTCTCATGAATAAATAAATAAAATCTTAAAAAAAAATTATCTGAAAAGAGCAATAGACCTACTAAAAGAAAGGCCTTCACTGCAGACTCACAGGGCAGATTATAATTACCTGGGTAGAACCAGTCTGCTGCATTTAAAATTTGCATTTCGCCAAGTGTTTGGATAAACACGTGGATATCCATAAACACTTAATATATAAATAAAACTTAAACACTTAATATACAAGCACTTAAATATAAATAAAAATAAAAATGGATATTTAAGCAAAAGAACAACCTATTGGGTAGATGCATGACTTTATATCAGGCTGAAGGCTGAGGAGGTTCTGGGTCTGCGCCCCGCTCTATGCCCACTGCGTCTGGCAGTCAGAGGCTGCCTTCTCTCATTCATTCACTCATGCATTCGTTTCCTCCACTCAGCACACTTCCTCCTCTGTGCTGGGCCCTTGCTGGATGCAAGATTCAGACAAGAATGAGCACAGCCCTGCCCTAAAGAGAGATCCACCTTGACGTGGGTTCAAGGGGTAACAGGACGGCTGGGGGACCCTGGGGCAGGGTGAACCCATGCAAGCAGAGGAGGTGACCCTCAACACCTGAAGGAGGAAGCTCCCCAGACCCCCAAGGGAGGAAAGGCATTAGGGGCAGAAGGAAGAGCATGGATGAAACCAGGTAGGAATGGAAGTGCACTGGAAGTACAGGGGATGGCAAAAATGTGGTGAGTGCTGAGATCAGGATTATGGGACCCAGAAGGGGAGCCATGGTTCACTTGTAGGGGATGCCCTTACGTCCTTCTTGTGTTCTTGTCCCTGGTGCAGTGTACAACCTTCACAGCTGCAAACATGGTGGCCCTGTTGGTCGGGGCTGGGGAAAGCTGGACCCCACATGGAGGCCCCCCAAAGCCAGGTGTGGAGCTTGAGCTGGATCCCAGTGGTGGGAAGCTGCCTTCTATCTTGAGGCAGGAGGGTGACACAATCAGATTGGCATTTCAGGATGGCCACTCTGGCAGACTGCGGAGAATGTGTTGGAGGCAGAGAGACAGCTGGCTGCCGAAAAACGGCCCATATAGAACACATCTTGTACAAAAATATGACAAGAGGTTAATTCTTTTCATCTGCAATGAGATGCTACACACCAACGAGAAAAAGAACAGTAGAAAAATGGGCAAAGAACATGAGCAACGATATTACTCTTTATTTTCCTAGAATGGGATCCCTGGGAGGCTCAGCAGCTTAGCGCCTGCCTTCTGCCCAGGGTGTGATCCTGGAGTCTCGGGATCGAGTCCCAAATCAGGCTCCCCGCATGGAGCTTGGTTCTCCCTCTGCCTGTGTCTCTGCCTCCCTCTCTCTCTCTCTCGAATAAATAAATAAAATCTTAAAAAAAAAATAAACATGTAAAGAAGAGTCTCAACCTCATTTACAATGCGAAAAACAAAAATTAAGTCTAGAATCAGACGATGCCATGCTTTTCACCCATCAGCACAGGTCGGCATTTTGATAACATGCTCTGCTGGGGAGGTAAAGGGGTCGGCTCTCTCGCACATTGTTGGTGGGGCCGGAAATTGGTCCAGCCTCTTGGGAGGGCGCTTGGACAATTTATCGATTGCAATTGAAAATGCGTGTCTCCTTTGGCCTGGTGATTCATCCCCTAGGGTAGGGGTGGACACGTACATGAAGACGCACATACAAGAGCCATCCCTTTATATGGTGACAGAAAACTGGAACCAGACTACACGCCTCACCTGCGGACGAGTCAAGCAAACAAAAGTATTATAAGCAATAGTAGTTCATTGTGTAAGGGCTGATGATGCCGTTAGGAACCTGAGACCAGCCTACGTGTCCATGTCATTAAATAGTGTCCAAGAAGTCATTATATTATTATATATTATATAATAATAATTATTATTATATATTATATTATGTATAATATGTACATCTCCATTGTGTATTTTTAACACCAATGACAACAACATGAAGCCCAGACGGGTTGCGTGTCTTCTCATGCGGTAGGGTCTTCATTTTACCTAGTGTCCATGGGGAATGGATTTTCATGATGGTAAATTTTCCAGATACATTACAGGAATCAAAACTCTTTAAGAACCTTTGCTAAAGGAAGCTTATGTAAAAAATGTGTAATAGTCTTCCATAGTTCTTCGGGTAAAGAATGTGGAATGTGGGTGAACGTTTCCTGGCTGGCTCTCTGCCCCCCGCACTGCGGTCCCCTCTCTGCAAAGGCTCTCGTCCTCTGCCAGGTGCCACCTGACATGCAGTGTGTGAGCCACAGAGATGGGACTGTCATTTCCAGACCTAGTGCGAGGAACCTCTTCCCAGGCTGTGCAGCTGAGGGGGGGCGGTGGTTTCGGGGCAGGTGTTCTGGATGTCATGATGCTATGTGCTCACACGCCAGGGCCCGGCCGGCTGGGACATGGGACATTCGGCCCTGTAGGAGCAAGGGTAGCTCTTCCCTCTGCCTGCCATCCCGCTGTCCCGCCTCAGAGCCTCTGTGCTGACTTCTGTGGCCTTAGGCAAGGCGGGAAGCTTCTCTGGACCTCCGCTGCCTGGGCTGGACAAGGAAGGTGCTGCCCCCCACCTCACTGGCCCGGCTGCAGTGACTCTGGCGCCTGCGACAGGAGCCGGTCCCCGCTTTGCCCCCCACCTCCGTCCCACCGCCTGGCATATTCCGTCCAGACTCGGAGGCTCTCGGTTATCCCAACGTGGCCTCCTTGTGTTCCCCTCCGCTGTTGCTCTGCTGCCGAGCCGGGCGATTCCCAAGGACACCCCGTTGCGCACACTCGGCTGGATGGGGGATAGCATCCAAGAAGCACGGGTCAGTGAGGCCTTCCCTCAAGGATGTCACTCCACACAAGGGCTTTTCAGAGAAACGTTTGCCACCGCAGTGCTGCTCAAGGCCTCTCCAGAACCTGCCACTCCCACACGTTCTAGGACACCTTCCTTGGCAGGAATCCCCACCGTGCAAAGGGGGAGCCCCATGAGACAGCAGCACAGAGGAGAACCATCTGGACTGCCAACTCCTTGAGGCCGGGATCCCCTGGCTTTGGCATTTACAAACTGTGCCACCTCGGAAAAGCCACCTCGTCTCAGTTTTGAACCTCGGCTTCTACAACTGTAAAATGGGGCTGGTAATAGGAGTGTCCATTTCCTGAACTCATTTCTCAGACTGGTGAACTGACACACGGAGTGTGCCCGGCGTGGTCTGGCCATCGTATGTGCTCAGTGAGTCGAGGACGGAGTCCACGACCAGTACCGGGCACAGGAGGAGCCCTGGTGCCATTCAGTTCAGCGCACTGAGGTGGCTCCGTGCAGGGCCTCTTCTCCTCAGCGGGCCTGTGGGCAGGGGCAGCAGGAGCTGGATTGGCTGGAGCACCTGTCTCCAGGCCAGAGGGCCCCAGGGGCTTGGACTGAGCACCTGCTCCAGCCTGGGAAGGGCTGCACTGTCAGACCCTCAGCCGTTCTTGGAGCACTGCCTGGTCCCCAACTCCCCTCAAGGGAAACCTCAGGGCTGACCTGCTTTGGACTCGGCTTTCAGGTGATGGGAGAGCCACCCAAGGAGCTTGGGGGCAAGCTGTAGCTAAGCGTCAAGAGCTTGGGCCTGGGTTCCTTAGGAGGACACGAGACCCTCCACTGTCCGCAGCCCTGCAGTCCCGCCAACCACGCCCTCCGGCTGCTGAGCTTCTCAAGGGACGGTTAGGGAGGGCAAGTGCGGGTACTCTGGGCGGCTCTAAGATGAAACAGCTGTTTTCTTGGGGCAGCAATTTTATTTGAAGATTTAGAGGAAGAAAAACAAGTGTGAATTGCAGCAGAAAAGATAGTATGTGCTCATTTTTTCTCCCTGGGTGGCCAGCAAGAACACACCTGGGAGCTGAAGTCAGCTGCCCCTGAACAACCAGCCCCGCAATCGGTCTATCTTCCCCTCTTCCCGGAGACACCGTGGAAGCCATCTCTGAGCGGAAAGAGCCCAGGCTGGAAGCAGCCTGAACCCTGTGTGCAGGACAGTCCTCCTGGGTCACGTCAGATTTGCACATGCAGGGATCCCTGGTGGCGCAGCGGTTTAGCGCCTGCCTTTGGCCCAGGGCGCAATCCTGGAGACCCGGGATCGAATCCCACATCGGGCTCCCGGTGCGTGGAGCCTGCTTCTCCCTCTGCCTGTGTCTCTGCCTCTCTGTCTCTCTGTGACTATCATAAATAAATAAAAAAAAAATTAAAAAAAAAAAAAGATTTGCACATGCAGAGAAAGAACCCTCCATTGGGTTCAAGCACTGTGCTTTGGGGGATTGGTTACTTCAGCCTCACCAAGCCTACCCTGACCCCAATAAGGATAAAATATGGAGCAGAAGGCAGTATTTATAGGACTTTTTTTTTTTAAGATTTTATTTATTTATTCATAGACTCAGAGAGAGGGGCAGAGACACAGGCAGAGGGAGAGGGAGAAGCAGGCTCCATGCAGGGAGCCCGATGTGGGACTCAATCCCGGGTCTCCAGGATCACACCTCAGGCTACAGGCGGCACCAAATCGCTGAGCCACTGGGGCTGCCCTTTATAGGACTTTTAGAGCTAAAGCATGAGGCTTCAAATAAGTGACGGCTTGCAGGTGGCCTCCTTGGGCCACACCTGTGGGCCTTTGACCTGCCAAAGTCTGTACTGTTATTTCACCCCAGTACAGCCAGCGATAGACCCAGTGACCCAGTGATGCCACAGTGGCTGGCTCCAGAAATAGTGCAAAGCAGATTTAAACCACCAGTGAGGAGCTACTAAGGTGGAGTGTTTCCGATCACATCTCAAGTGTCTCATGATTAAAGCCAAGTGAGAGATGAGCTCAGCACCGGCCTCCAGGCCCCTCCCCACCCAAACATTCTATGGTGGGTGGGAGAAGCTGGTTGAATCCGGGGGAGCCCAGAACCTCCCTTGCGTCCTGGTGTGAACCAGCCTAGGGACTGAGGACTGCCGCCAGCATGACACACATATGTCCCAGGTGTCCGAGTGGCTGGGCAAGTGGTAGGGTCACGGCTGGTCAGGGTGGACATGCCACTGTGGTTGTGACTCAGGACAAGGTATTTCTCCAAGGTCCCCAGCTTCGTCAAGTGTGAAAAATTGGAAGAGATGATGATGGCATTTGAAGCTTTTTCCTCACCTACGAGCTCCACCTGTACAACAGGTTACAGCCGAGAAGCACTATGGACTGTAGGTTAAAGCTCCTGACCTAGAGGCCCCCTGGGCTGGCACTAGCTTCTGCTCTTTAGATTCCCTCCCTGAGGAGGCATCAGCTCACATGGCTAACGTGCTGGGCATTCTGGGCAAGGCGCTTCCTCTCTCTGGGCTTCCCTCGATTTGTTTCTAAGACTGCCTGGTTGCAAGGTAGCAACCGAGGACACGATCTTATAACGAAGTCCATTATGTATCAGAGCTAAAACTGGAGCTGCTGGGGTCAGAGCTGGAGGTGGGGACTGAGCCCTTAGGGGCACCAGCAATGCTCCAGGACTGCCAGGGGCTCCGGGGGAGGCAGATGTGTGGAAAGCCCCCTGCAGCCCTGGTGTCCCCACTCATTCCCCCAAACGTGTCTGGCGCTGCTGGAGAGGGCCAGGGCTATTGCAGCCTCTCAGGCTGCTGGGCAGCCTCGGACCCGGGAGCGCAGGACCACTGGGCTGCATAGAGTAGGAACACGAGGACCGCCTGGGGTCTGAATGTTTCCTGGAATGGCACGGCCGGGGTCCGAGGAACGAAGGAGGAGTTTCCTGGGGTCAGGGCCGGCCCGCGCAGGCCTGTCACGGGGCGGGGAGCGCGAGGGGCCTGTGAAACGAGCAGCTTCCCAGTACCACCGAGTGCTGGATTTGCAGGGGGCAAGGATCCCGGTGTGACCTCAGGCTGCTCTTCACTTCCACGGGCGGTGCAGAGCCTGGGAAATGTTCAGAGCAGACATGGGCTGCTCCCTGGGGGATGGGCGCCAGGAAGGGGGAGGACCTATGTTCCCAGGGAAGGAGCCGCCAGGTGAGCCAGCAGTACCGAGTCACCTTTCCCGTGCAGCTAGAAAGGCTCAGTCCTCCAGGGGGTACCCTCCCTCACCCGCCAGGGGAGAGCCCGCCACGCAGACCTCCTCGGCCCAGAGCTGCAGGCAGTGTGGCTGCTGCACACATGCGGTTGCAAGGGCACCCCTCCCTCTCAGGGCAGTCGCCCCGCCACATGGTCTCTGACAGGGGGCCGAACTCTGGGAGCGGGGCACGCTTTCCCGAGGGGAGACTGTCCTTAGTGTTCAAACCCCTCCCTCCATCTCCCCCAGGCTCTCACACTTTCCTTGAGGCACAGTTTAGCTTCCTAGGCAAACAGGAACCATAAGGAGAGGAACAAATTAAAAGGAACCCTTTTCTCACCAATTGACCCAAAATGAACAAGCATTGTCCACCCCACGGATTTGCTGTGAAAACGTATCACGCGGAAGAAATCGTCAATACTTTGCGGCCGTTTTTACGATGAGCCTGTGTTTAGCAACACTCAGCTTTGTTTTATTATTGCATTTTACAAAGTTACCAAGACAACTGAGGCCAAGTAGCAGAACCTTGACTTTATGTGCCATGAAAATTTAATAAAGAATATTCAGGGCAGCCCCGGTGGCCCAGCGGTTTAGCGCCGCCTTCAGCCCGGGGCGGGATCCCGGAGACCCGGGATCGAGTCCCACCTCGGGCTCCCTGCATGGAGCCTGCTTCTCCCTCTGCCTGTGTCTCTGCCTCTCTCTCTCTCTCTCTCTCTGTGTCTGTCATGAATAAATAAAATAAAATCTTTAAAAAAAAAAAAGAATATTCAAAGGCTTTTAAGAGGCAGGAGCCACAGCCTAGCAGCAAAGCCCTGCCCACCACCAGGAGGATGGCTCAGGCTCGGGCCTCCCCTGGACCTTGAGGCCCCTCTGTCAGGGGCACCCAGGTGGGTGCAAGTACTCCCCGGCATCTGTCTTGTTCTAGCACATCCAGGCTGGTCCTTCTCTCAACAGACATTTGTTACGGTAGATTCTGAGCTCCAAGTCCCCTGACAGGCCTCTCTCTTATATTCATGATGACATGATTGCCACTATAGGGGCCTGAAATCGGCCTGAGAGGTGAAGTGGGGTTGGTGCGCGGTCACACCTCGACAGAGCCACAGGCACAGCAGAAGCAGGTCTTCGTTTCCCAATTGTGATGCAAGAGGTTCTGCAGGGGAAATACCCCTGGCTGGCTTCCCCCATCACATCTGTGGCCTTGCTCCTGCAGCCTGGGGGTGCCCCAGGGAAGCCCCGGTGAGCAGCACCCAATGTCCCCATGGCCCCTACGGTCCTGGTGGGAATCTCGGCAAGCACCTTCATGGCAGAGGAAATGTTTCCCAGGAGCCCCTTGGTGTTACCCAGACTGCCCGGAACCCTTTCCCTTTGCTCTCTAAATAAGACTCAGAAGGAAATTGCCAGAAATGGGGGAATCCTCAGTGATTTTGCCATTTTATACTAAAAAGCCCGATGGCACTGTGTGTCTGTGTGAGTGCATGTGCGTGCACGCTTAAGCATTGTGCTGCCTGGTTTTCCTAGTTATAGAAACATCAAAACTCTGGGTCACTGGAGATGAAGGTATGGAGTAGGCTGAGTGTCCCACAAAGCTCCTTTGTCCCTAGGAATGGAAGCAAAATTTGGATTTATTTCACAAGGGAGAAATTCATATGCCACCTGGGAAAACCCCTCTCCAATTCATCACACCAAACAGGAGACTGGGAAAAAATGTCAGTCAAGGCGAGGTGGGGTTCGCTGAGAGAGAGAGGAAAACAGGGCCCGGGCCACCGGGGGCACCAGCTCCCTGGCAAGGGGTCTCATCAATTCTGAGCTTTGAGGGAAGGTGCTCAAATGCCGGCCATTTCAAACCCAGCTTTCAGTTATAGGGCCAGGGAGTTTAGGACATTAATCAAGAAGTGAAAAAAAAAAAAAAAAGATAAAAGAAAAAAAGAAGGAAGCTATTTTGGTGTTATACTCTCCCAATCACAAGGCAAAGTCCAGGTGTTAGGGCCACAGCCGAGGCCGTTCTTCAGCGCACGGGTGTCTTCAAGGTAAGGATAAAGGGCAGCTTGAGAGGGAGAGGAGGGGACTGTTTGGCTTCATTTGTCCTGGTGCATTTGAGAAGGAAAGTTCTTTGTTCATCCCTCCGCACTGTGTGGAAAACCAGAAGCGGTCTGAAGATAGCACGGCATGAACAGCACTTTGACTTGCAAACACTCCTGTGTGTGTTTGTAGCTTGCTGCACAAGAGGGGGTGCAGATGGGGGTGGGGGGCGGTCAGACCTGAACCCAGGACAAGAGGATGAAGGACGGAGGGAAGACCGCCAGGGTTAGAGGAGCCGCTGTGTGCTCAGGATCCTGGAACAGCTGCGGTGCCCCGGGGAGCCCAGGAGCCGGCTGAGGACGTGAGGTGTTCAGTGAATCCCCTTGGCAGCGTCACTCTGGCGAGGTTTCAATGTCCAGGATTCTCCAGGGCACTCACAGGCTCGGAGGGGAAAGAGCACTGCAACGCCGCCTCCCCTGGGACTGCAGCGAGCACCTGCTGGCCCCCCACCCCAGTCATGCTCCAGGGGCCCGCATGGGTCCAGCTCCTGCCTCATCTGCCAGAACTTGGAGTTTGGTGGGAGTTTGCCATACAGCAAGCTGGAACTTTCCAGATCCTCACAAGGAGATGGGGGGAACAGTTCATTCTGTATGGGGGATTGAAGTGGGATGTATGAGCTGGACCTTGAAGATAAGTGTCTGTTGGCTGGAGGGAGGCCATCCAGGCACAGGGACCAGGAAGCACAAGGGTGGGAGAGCTGGGAGCGGGGCCTCGCCCTGGGCCTCTGCCACCACGGCAGGACCCAGCATGTTCTCAACAATGGACAGCGAGCGCCCTGGGAGTGTGGTGGCAGGGACAGGGGTGGAGGCTGCTCCCCGAGGCGTGGAGGCTAGGCAGAGCTTCAGGATGGGAAGGACGGAAGGGGCTGGATTACGAGCAGCCTTGAGTGTTGGGTTAAGGAGCATGAGCATGAGCTGGACAGAGAGGATGGGTTGATCGAATTAGAAGGTCATGTGGTCAGCTCTGGAGTTCTCTGAATTCCTCCGGGGCCACTAGGGATGAAGGATGGAGGACGAGTTGAGGAGGATGAGAGGTAGGAGATGATGAAGTCAAAGCTGGGGAGAGTGAACAGGGACCCCCCAGAAGAAACAAGAGGGCACTTGTTTGGGGCTAGAGGCTTCTGTCTCCAGGACACTCTGCCTTCACATGTGGGGAGGGGCCTGTTAGGGCCCGTGAGTGTGGCCAGCTGCCCTGGATCCAATGCACCTTTGTAGGGACCAACCATGGGCTCCATGCTGGCCAGGCTGTGAGGACCAAAATCCTGGCTGTGACAGCCGCAAAGCCAAGCACATCTCCTAGGAGGATGGAAGGAGGGGAGCAGGAAGGCGGGGGGCGGGGGGCTGAGCGGTACCCTACAAGGAGCAAGACAGGCATGGCAGAAAAGGGTGGGGGGCCCAGTGGTGTACCCCATGCTGAGATGAGCTGAGCTTAATCTCCATTCACTGAACCCACCCTGGAGCCCCCGCCCTTTGGGGTCTCTGGCCAGTGGAACAGTGAGGGGTGGGGTGTGTAAGACTCAGCAGGAGGGGGAAGGAGAGGGACCAGGGCAGAGAAGAGGCCAGGGGTGCATCCTGAGCACCGTGGCCCAGAAATGGGATGACACAGGGCAAAGCACAGGAGGCTCAGCCTCTCGTGGGGCATATCTGGACCCTGGCTCCCTGGCTCCCTGGCTCCAGTTCCTCTCCTCCAGGAGAAAGGAAATGTACCTGCGACCTACCCGCAAATTTCCAAGGGGCTTAACAAGTGGGAGTTCCTCAGGGCATGGGAAGGTGGGGACCCGTCCCAGGCCTTACTCTGATAGGGAGGAGCCTCTAACTCTCCCTGCTCAGTGGCACTGAGAGAAAAGGGCCCATATGTCACTCAGTGGCCTCTCGTAAAGCCTCATTCCACACCCCAGGGTGGGGAGCAGGGCTTAGGCCCTGTCTGCAGAAGAGGGGCTCCTTCCTGACAGTGACCCTGGGGGGCAGAGCAGAGCCACCTGCCTGCAGATGACAGGGAGGGTGGGGGACAGGGACAGGACACGCCTCAACGTGAGAACTGACATTTTCAAATCACCCCGAACCATGAGGCTCAAATTCAACCTTTGCACAATGTCTTCCCCAGAACATCCAACGTGTTTGAAAACTGCGCTCCATTTCAGCAAGTGAATGCTTTCTGAAAACCAAGTCAGAGCTTGGTTGAAAAGACCCTTTTGCAGCTCCCAGCTGGTGACAAATGTGAGAGACATGTTGACGGGGTCTTTCACTGCGAAGCCATTTGCTCAGCACCAACAGAGACTCAGGAGTGGCTGGGGGTGGGGTGGGGGGGTCTGCCAAGTCGGTTTCCCTCAGGGCAGACCATTCAGGAGCATGGACCGTCCCAGCCCCTACCCCCAGGCAGCTGGAGGGTGGGCAGGGCCCTGAGGGACACGGGTAGCCCCAGAGCAGAGGGGTGGGAGCTGGAATCACGCCCCTGTCCCTCCTGGGGACATAAAGGAAATGTGGCTCTGGGGCCAACACACACACCTGGACCAAGCGTGATGCTACCGTGCGACCCCGGCCCTCTGTTTCCCCACCTGAAAATGGGAACAGCATTCTGAGACTGTGAGGTCTCTAGGACCATCAGCTTGATTCTGTGTCTTGTAGGAGGAATCAGGCTGATGACACCTCTAGAATGTTCCTACGCAAGAGGCACTCGCGGTGCCCCACATTCCTCCTGCCCCTCCCAGCCTTCCCGCTGTCTGTTTGGGAAAACAAAGTCATTGCAGGCAGCTCTTGTCACCAAACGGCTCAGAGTGGCTTCTGCAGTGCTTGGCTTCCCAAAACACCACCTTCGGCTGCCTCCGAGCCTTCCTTCGCCTGGGGACACAGATGGGGACGGGCAGAGGGTCTGGTGGAAGGGAGAGCATGGCCTTTCCTCTTCCTCACACCGAGTCTGCCACCCGAGCTTCTGACCTCCTGCTCCTGCACGCAGCGGCCCTCACCAGGGTCCCCCAGGGTGTCCCTGTCCTCCCTCGGAGCCCCTCCTCCCAGCCAGCCCCCTCCCCCTTTGCTTGCTGTCAACCTGCTGCCACGTCGTGGCCTTGGATCCAAGGACAGTCGGGGTGGGGGTGGGCGTTGACAATCGGAAGCCCCGGGCGGGGGCGGGACGTGGGGCTCCTGCTTTGGGGTCAAGGTCAAACAAAGTCAAACAAAATGACCTGCGAGGCTCCTTCAGCGCCGAGACGCTGAAAACCGAACTTAGTTACTTCTCGGTCAATTATTTCTTAATTAATAACAAAGCGAACACTGCAGCAACAGTCAAGCTAAAGAGCTAAATCACAGAGCACATGGCTGGGACAGGATTCGTTCCCGGAGCTCGGCGGCGGGACGTAGACGCGATGTCCCGATGGTGGCTCTCGGAGGCCGCCACGCCCGGGCCTCGGCTTCCTCCGGCCCTTCCTCGGCGCGGCCCCGGCCAGGGTCGCAGCAGCTTTACCCTGGTGGCTGCTTTCTGGGAGCCCGGGATGGAGGAGGCCGTCTGTCGCGTTTGGGGAGGTCACATGTCCACCAGTGACTCATAATAGTCGGGCCACCAAGATGCAGGCGGTGGGCGCCGGAGCCTCGGCAGCGCAGCCGAGCAGGACGCGGGCAGGCAGCGGGGCTGAGCGGGAACCTCCGCAGCCTGCCCTCCCTCCACGCGCAGGAAGCCCGAGGTTTCTCTTGGGCCGAAGGGCTTGCTCTTGACTGGCAGCAGCAGCGGCTGTCAGGACAGTGCGCGTCTGGGCCCGGAGGACTTGCGGGCACTGTCTGTGCAGCATGGGGGGTGGCCGTCCGCCTGCTGGGCTGACCGGGTGGCCCCCTGGGGAGTGCTGCTGCCCGGGGCCCGGCCCCCCGCTCTGCTGCTCCTGCCGCACACCAGGCGCCTCTCATCCAGCAGGGACAGGTGGTACTCACAGAGGTCAACCAGTGAGGCCACCTGCTCATGGAGCGGCAGCATCTTGAACTTCCTCTGGGCCAGGTAAAAGAAAGCCTCGACGAAGGCCTGCAAGCACATGCCTGTGGACCAAGAGATGGGCATTAACGGGGTGTGAATGCCAAAGCTGCCCAGTGCGCTGCCCTGGCGAGGCCCTAGCCCAGCCACCAGGCTTCTTCCTCACCACTGTTTCCACTCTGGGAACTTTAGCTTCTAGGTTAACCCCCAGAGTGCCTACCTTGCGCCAGGCACCCCCTGGGCACTCAATCCCTAATCATCCTATGAGGTGGGCTGAGTTAACTGTCTTATAGATGAGGAAACTAAGTCTCGGACAAGTGGAGGCAGCTGGGCAAAGTCACATGGGTAGAAAGTGGGGGAGCTGGGATTTAAAGCTAGCCCAAGCCCTTATCCCTCTGTTCCACCATCAAACGTTTGCATTACAACCCAGCCCCTGGGATCCCTGGGTGACTCAGCGGTTGAGCATCTGCCTTCAACCCCAGGCGTGATCCCTCCGTCCCAGGATCGAGTCCCACGTCGGGCTCCCTGCACGGAGCCTGCTTCTCCCTCTGCCTGTGTCTCTGCCTCTCTCTGTGCCTCTCGTGAATAAATACATAAAATCTTAAAAAAAAAAAAAATTAAAACCAGCCCCTAACTTTTGTAACAACGGAAAAAGTTACTTCCTGAGAAGTCTGATGGCAAGGTTTCCGATCTTTTTTTTTTTTTAATTTTTTTTAATTTATTATTTATGATAGTCACAGAGAGAGAGAGAGAGAGAGGCAGAGACATAGGCAGAGGGAGAAGCAGGCTCCATGCACCGGGAGCCCGACGTGGGATTCGATCCTGGGTCTCCAGGATCGCGCCCTGGGCCAAAGGCAGGCGCCAAACCGCTGCGCCACCCAGGGATCCCGGTTTCCGATCTTGATAGAGGGTATTGGTTGCCCAGGTGTGTGCATCTGTCAAAACTCAGCAAATTGTACCTTAAGATTTGTGTATTTTGCTGTATATAAACCTTTCCTCAAGGAGTAAAATAAACCTGACCCCTCTCTCGACCCAAAAGGATATTCTAGGAGGTAATAGGAGTTAATAGGAGTCCCCATTATGTCCCTGAAATGTTCTTCCCTTACTTTGCCTCTTCAGTTCCTACTCATCCTTGGGATCTGAGCCCCAAATCACCTGCTCAGTGAAACCTTCCCTGATCCCCAGATTAGAGAGGGGCCCTGCCATAGGCGTCCTGCATTTTCCTTCGTAGCTCTTGTTCAGTGTTTGTGTGGTTGGTTCTTCAACAATCTCTATCATCTTCCCCACTGGCTGTAAGCTCCAGCTCGCCACTCTTCCCCCAGCGCCAGACACCCAGTGCTCAATGCAGAATGCTGACTACGTGAGGGAGGGAAGGGGTGAACAAGTGAGCTAGTGCTAGGTACTTTACAGACGTTGCCACTAATCCTCACAACACGTTTTTGAGATCAGTATTATCATGTCCCACTTTGCAGATGAGGAAACTAACATTCGGAGAGGCTGAGTAACTTCCCTAAGGTCACACAGCCAGAAATTAGTGGCCTAGAAATTCAAACTCTGGCTCTCAATTCTTTTAACTAAGTTGTGCTGCATGAAAAGTTCTAGGTCTTCCCTATGTCCTAGTAAAAATGAACCCCATGATTCAAAGTCATGGGACTCCCTGGGCTCCTCAGGGAAGGGGACACTCAGACTGGACAGGATGTCACATAGTACCTTAAGGAGGCCAGCGTGGCCTCTGCTCACCCGTACCTTCTCAGTGGCCTTGCTTCCCAGCGCAGGTACATTATTTGCCTGCTGCTGTTTGCAGGGAGATGCCTGGCCTGGGTTTTGTGAATCCGGGATGATATATGGACCCTGGGATCTGAGAGCTCTTTTTGTGTTGGGAACTTGAGCTGAGCAAAGATGTCATTTTTTGTCTTCTTTCAAGCTTTTTTTGCCCATCTTTTCTTGACTCTGGATGCTCTGCCAGCCCCCTGCTCTGTTTGGCTCTGATGAGAGGAGCTGATAAAGGGACTGGTAACCCTGGTGTAAACCCTTTTACTGCAAACAGAGGCATGGTGCAAACAGACACAGGGCAAGGGGGCCTCTGTCTGCATCAAGATGCAGAGATGTCTGGGGCACCCGCGGGGCTCAGTTAGTTAAGCACCCTACTCTTGATGTCAAGTCAGGTCATGATCTCAGGGTCGTGAGATGGAGGCCCCCCGCCCACCTCCTGGGCTCTGTGCTCAGCAGGGAGTCTGCTTGAGGTTTACTCTCTCCTATTCCTCCCTCACTGCCCCCCCATGGATGTTCTCTCTCTCTCTCTCTCTCTCTCTCTCTCTCAAATAAATAAATCTTCAAGAAAGAGAGAGAGATGGAGAGAGAGAGACAGAGAGATGAATGTTTCCTGACGATGGGCCAGGGCTCTCCTGGAGTGTGTGCATGGATGCATGCATGTGCATGTGCATGCGTGTGCATTTGTCACAGCCAGTGGGAGGGGCAGATCCACGCAGGGTGGAAGAAGCCAGGATCCAAAGCCAGAGAAACTCCGTGCAGTCCCAGCCCCCAACTGCAGAAGTGCATGATCTAAATAGCACTACTCGAAGTGTGGTCAGCAGAGGGTGCCAAGTCCAGGAACTGTGTGTCCCTGGTCTCTGACAAGATAAGGAGTCTGGGCCAGAATATAAATCACTCCTCTCATCAATCACATTGTTCAGGTCAGCTGGCGGTACTTTGCAGCAAGTCTTTCTCTGTAAAGGAAACAGCAGGCGTTTACATTCTGGCTCAGGCCTCTTGTCCAGGACTCTAAGGAACAGTTCATGGATTGCAACTTGGAGAAGCTCTGGTCTGCAACCCTTCTCAGCTTCAAAGTGCATGATCCGGTCAAGCTGCAGATTCTGGGCCTGGGCGGTATGTGAGGGCGGGGGAGACTCTGCATTCCTAACAAGTTTCCTGGTGGTGCCCAAGCGGAAATAGCAAGCGCTGAGCAGCTTCTACTCAACAAAATATTCGTTTCTTTCCCCTAAACTAATAAGGCTGTGATGAAAGCTGTAATGCACAGAAAAAAAAAAAAAAATACAAGGATTTTTTTTTTTTTGGGAGAAGGTATTATGGCTAAATCGTCCCAGAAGAAAACTTTCTAAAATGAGAAATGAGATCTCAGATGTTATACTTGGTTTTCTTTTTGCTTGTCTACATTTCCTGATTTTCTATAGTAAACATATGCTTATTTTATTTTTTATGTGGAATTAGAAAAAAGAAAAAACGAGCGAACAAAAAGCAGAATCTGGTATATAAATACAGAGAATGAACTGATGATTGCAGGGGTCAGGAGGTAGGTGAGCAAGGGTGAAAGGGACAAGGGATTCCTGTCATGGAATCAGTCACGTACCCATTTTGAAAACCTGCAACGGGAAATTCTAGCGGGTGGGAAGAGGCAATGCAGGCGTGGCCACCTTTAATCAGGAGCCCTTTGCTACTATTTGTATTTGAAGCTACCTGCATGTGCTGCTTTAAGGAAAACGCAGTGCAAACTTCCTGCATACATGTTCTACTTTGATAAAGTTTATATACATGCAGGGAAAAACAGAAGCGGAAGTGAAGGTCAAAAAAAACAAACAAAAAAAGAAGTGAAGGTCAATGGGCATTACTGACTTGCAGGAGCCAGGCCTGCTGGGTCAGGTACTCAGATCCCCATTACAACTCTCACTGTGCAGATGAGAAAACAGAAATAACTTGCCTGCCGGTCACACAATGGTGAGTGGCAGAGCTGGGGTTTGAACCCAGGCAGCTGATTCTGCATCTTATTCCTGGAATAAGGAATGGGCAAAATGGGTAGGGCTCTGATGGGCAGAGATGAGCTGGGAGTGGGGGGCTGGGCAGAGAACAGGGAGGTAAGGGGCATGTGGCCCAGCAATAATCCAGGGTGCCCACAGCAGGACAGGTGGAGTAGGGCCCAGCTGGACTAGACTGAAAAGGGCTGGAAGGCCAGGAGATGAGAGCCAGGAGCCACTGATCTGGGCAAAGGGAGCTGAAAGCCAGTTGTGGAGTTCCAGCCAGGGGGATCCTATTTTATTATTGCCACAGAAATTTTGTGGGCTTTGTTTTATTCCTCAAATGAAATCCCATGAGGTGGGTGGTTGCTCAGAACCTGTCTTCACTTACCTTCCTCACCACAAGGGACTCATCTAGGGGGACTCTTGGCCTCCTCATACCCAGCCAAGCACAATCCTCCGCCCCACCCAGGGGCTCCCCAAGCCTGGTCTGGCATCTTCATTTTACAGAGGAGGGGAACAGTAAATGAGGCCTAGTGACTGGCAGAGGCAGGACCAGACCCTAGGTCTTCTGACCTCAAACTGCACCACCACCACCACCACCACCACCACCACCACCACCACCACCAAAATAAGAAAGCAAGCCAGACACTTCTCAGGCCAGAGACCGGGGAGAACGGCTGTCTACAATGGCCGAGAGCCCCACACAGTCTGCTGAGCCCTAGCGAGCGTGTCTGAGAGCATCGGAAGGTCACTGCGGGTTGGGAAGAGGGACACTCGGCACCGCACACCACGAGTTTGTAGGTCGCTGGTTCCCACAATGGCCACTCTGAGGGGCTGTGTTTGAGTTTGACAAGACGTTGCTCTTGCTCCTCGTTTCATCAAGTGGCCCAGGAAATGGTGGCTGAACCCGGGACAGTTTTCACTGTGCTTGAGAGAATGGGAAGTTTTTGAGTCTCTGACGGGCTGGGCGTGGAGAATAGGATGAGGAACTGCACTCGAGATAATCCAAACTGCTTTCCAGGGGGCAGGACTCTTCTGTCTTTTCCAGATTCTCCATAGACCGTCGACATGTTCTTTCTGGGTCCTTCTCCTTCCTTCTTACTATTTATTATAAAATACAGTGACAATGCCAGCAGAAAGCATAGGAAAGCTCATGAATGTCCCCCCTCTTGGACTTCAAGTGTCCTTGACAACTGGCCTTCTATGCACTCTCTTTGTCCTCAGAAGACGTGGTTTTTTTTTTTTTTTTTTAAGATTTTATTTATTTATTCATGAGAGACAGAGAGAGACAGAGAGGCAGAGACACAGGTGAGGGAGAAGCAGGCTCCATGCAGGGAGCCCCACGCGGGACTCGATCCGGGGTCTCCAGGATCAGACCCTGGGCCAAAGGCGGCGCTAAACCGCTGAGTCACCCGGGCTGCCTAGAAGACGTGTTTTCACTTAGCTGTAATACACAGGCACTAAGCCTTGTACTTACTGTACTTAAAATGATATTGTAAACATTTTCGTATGTTGCTATGCAGTCTTCATAACATTATTTTAATCGCTGCATAGGGGGACCCCTGGGTGGCTCAGCGGTTGAGCATCTGCCTTCAGCTCAGGGTGTGATCTCGGAGTTCTGGGATCGAGTCCCACATCGGGTTCCCTGCGTGGAGCCTGCTTCTCCCTCTGCCTGTGTCTCTGCCTCTCTCTGTGTCTCTTATGAATAAATAAATCTTTTTTTAAAAAAGTTGCATAGTATTCCACCAAATCTTGCTTTGCATACCATTTCGCCATACCCACCACCGCTGGATGTTAGACCAGTTACGTTCTCTTCACTATTGAGAAGGCTATCAGAAGCACTTGGTCTATCACTGTTTTTGATTTCTGACTCATTCATTCTCTTGCAATAACATCCTAGGAATCTGAGGGTTTTGTTTTTTTTAATGTTAAGTCTGGTTTTGGTAATTAATATGATGTGGAAAATACTGAAACCATATAGAGTCCTCCAATGGACAAAGCACATGAATGGGTAGTTCACACACATTAGCTAGTAAGAGAGGAAACAGCCAGTCCCACTAAAGCCATGGGGCACTATTGCTCACCCATTAACCAAAATGTAAAATAACAGTAATAGCGAGTCGGTAGAAATTGCTGTGGACTTTTGAAGAGCAATTTGGCAAAAGTTGGAAGAGCCATTCAAGTATTTTAAAATGTTCCTTCTGGGATCCCTGGGCGGCGCAGTAGTTTAGCGCTTGCCTTTGGCCCAGGGTGCGATCCTGGAGACCCGGGATCGAATCCCACGTCAGGCTCCCGGTGCATGGAGCCTGCTTCTCCCTCTGCCTGTGTCTCTGCCTCTCTCTCTCTCTCTCTCTCTCTGTGACTATCATAAATAAATAAAAATTTTAAAAAATGTTCCTTCCAAAAGAGAACGAAATGTACACACTGGTATTCACCATCAGCTTACACTCCAGTGTGGCAGGAGAGTGGCCCTAGATTTACAGGGTCTTCTTATATCCTTCTTTCCACTTTTCTCTATCTCCCAAATGAGATAATTCATGTTCATTGTTGATATTAGAAAAATATATATATATATACATGTTATATAAAAAGTGCCTGCAATCCAGCCTCCAAGGTCTGGAGGTCTGTAACGCTCTCCTTGGCTCACCCCAGGTGAAGTTAATTGCCTTATCTCGGGACTTCCCCTTGTTCTGTGCTTGTATTGAGACAAATCCATGGGTATGAGGCTGTCTCCCCAGTGGGACTGTGTCCTCCTGGAGGCAGGGACAGTGCCCCAGGCTTCTCCACATCCCTACTGCCCAGTACAGCCTGGAACACGCAGGCTCTGATGAAGATCCGTTTAATCCACTTGAATGGGCTGTGAAGTCTTCAGCAATCTTGTGATGCATCTTCCAGCGGAGGACAGCAGGATAAGCCAAGGGGCAAAGGGAATGACAACCTATGAAAACTCTTCTCTTAGACAAGGTACAGGCTCATGAAACCAAGATGGTCCAGACGAGAGGCTCAAGAGGTTCAGAGAACCCCGAAGAACTTGTGGAAACACCGGCTTCGGGCTCCAGCCCTGGAGTTCCTGATTCCTGAAGTTCTGTGGATTTGCACTTCTACCACGGTCCCAGGTGCTTGTGAGGCCACTGGTCCAGGGACCCCACCTTGAGAAATCATCCTTCCTCCTTTTCCTTCTCCCCACTGCCGAGTCCAGTCTGTACCTACTTCATTCTCTCCACAAAAGGACCTGCCCCTGAACTTTTGAGAAGCTCGTCTTTGGGCTAAAAATGTCTGCATTTTAAGACAATCTGATGGAGTTATTTTTAAATTGAATGATGGAGCTGAAAAGCCATGAAATTGTTCTGGCTTTGCATTTAGTCCTCTCTTGGTTTCTGAGAAACCGCGTATCCCGTTTCTCCCAGCTGTATCGCTGACTGCTAAGTGGGCCAGAACTCCATTGCCCTCTGCAAGGCCCTGCCCATTTCTGGCTGTACCAAGGAACATGAGCCTGGAAAGGTTCACAGGCCAGGCCACAGAGGGCCCTGGAGACCATGGTCAGAGCCTGGGTTCCGTGCCGAGGAAGATGGGAGGCCACTAAGGAGACATGAAGTGGCTGGATCAGTGCGGCTGCTGTGCTGAGACCAGGAGGAAGGGGTACATGTGAAGAGACAGCAAGGAGGTCCCTTAGTAGCTACTGCACTGGTCCAGGTGAGGGCTGCTGGCAGCGTGGACCAGGGTGGGAATGACGGAGGTGGGGAGGATGATGAGATTCTGCCCAGAGTGTGAGGGCAGTAGCAACAGATCTATGATCCGCTGATGGGTTGGATGTGGATGTGAGGGCAAGTCAGGAGCCTCATGAAGGAAGGCCTCTAACACCAGGGGGAGGACTTCTCCTCAAGACCTGTGGTTTTCTTTTTCTTTTTTCTTTTTTTTTTTAAGACCTGTGGTTTTCAAACGTGTTACGCATGAAATGGCCTGGAGACCTTGCCAGAAATGCAGGTTCCTGTCCCCATCTCCGGGAGGTTCTGTTCGTGGGCCACGAGGTCCTTGAAATGACAATTGTAACATCAGCGTTGGTGATCCTGCACCCGTGCGTGAGCAGGAAACTTTGGAATGAAGACTCGATCTTGGCCATCTCCTTAAAGGCTCTCGAGGCGGCAGTGGAGTAAAGAAGTGAAGAGGATGGTCTCTGTGAAGCCTAGTGCTGGGCGAGCCCTGCTGTGGGCAGTCATGGACCAGGGGGGGATGCCCAGAACAAGCTCCTCCGCTGAAATCCCACTGTTCACCCCTCCTCAGGATCTTTGTCTGCTTGGACTGCCATAGCGAGCATACCACAGCCTAGGGCCTTTAACAACACAGATTTTTCTCATAGTTTTGGAGGCTGAAAGTCCTAGATCCAGCTGCAGGCAGGGTTGAATTCTGGTGGGAGCTCTCTTTCCGGCCTGCAGACGCCTGCCTTCTCTCTAGTCCTCATGGGGCATAGAGAGAGCGAGCCAGCCCTCTGGTGTCTCTTCTTATAAGGACACCAGTCTCTTTGGATCATGGCCCTGTCCTTATGACCTCATTTAGGCTCGGTTACTTCCTTAGATGCTCCATCTCCAAATGCAGTCACGTTGGGGATTAGGGTTTTAACAATTCTATAGCTTCCTGGCTTGTCGGTTCTGCTACAGCTCACCCAGCCCTCGGAGACACTCTCCTACCAGCACCCAAGTCTTTGAGGTCACCGGAGCCATTGAGGAGAAATAGAAGAAACCTTCCCTCTCTCCCCTGCTCTCCTGCCAGCTACCTGAACGCCACTCCCACCCCAGCTCTCACTTGGAGTTGGAGGCATCTCTTTGGTAACGTTGCTGTGGTGACCTGTGACAGTAACAAACAACATTAGTTAATAAGTATGGAGCCCTTACATGGGCCAGGCCCTGAACTAAAGGCTTCACATGCATTGTTTAACTTAATCTCACAGAAGCCCTACACAGCAGGTGGCAGGATCAGTCCCATCTTACACTCAGGAGACTTGCCAAAGTCACATAGCTGGATGGTAGGAGACCATAGGAACCGTTCTTGAGACTTCTTTACTCCACAGCTGCTTCACAAGCCTTTAAAGCGATGGCCAAGTCAGAATGTTTCTTTGGGTTATTGAAAAGAAAGACACGAAGGAAGGTATAACACCCGCCTGATGGCGAACGAGGTCCCATCCACTCTGCAGGATGTCTGTAAGGAGGCGGAGAGCCGCGAGTCCCTGCAAATAGGCTTAGCCCACCTGCCGCCCATCCCTGAAGATAAGCTGTTGAATATTTTTTGAGACTTTTATTTGGTTGATGGATGTCGCTGGAGAAAGCAGCCTTTGAAACATTCCGGATGTTGCCATATGCACGTCTCTCACCTGAGACTGTCACTTGAACGTGGGGATGCAGCCCCTGACAGACCATGGCCTCATTCTATCAGTCAATGGGCCACAGACTCCTTGTGGCCTCAGGAGTCCTTCTGGTCCCCACCCCTGGGGAGGGATCCTTGCACACAGGACTTAGTGACATCTCCAATGATCCCATCATCAATTCCGGGGCTCAAGGACCAAAACAGCCTAACACTTGGCCAATTCACAAAGCATATCCGTTTTCTCGTCTGGTTCTCCAGGTGAGGCTCAGAAGAGGACGCTATGACAAGCGTGAGGAGTGCAGACCCACAGAGGCCATGCGGTTTGTCCAGTTTACAGGTTACAGGACACATTTGCATATTTGGATATAATTAAATCCAAATCATTGTGGACAGCCAGGGGATATTATCCCAGACTGAATAGGAGATATTTTTTTCCTCTTAAAAATACCTGAGCTTTGGGCAGCCCGGGTGGCTCAGTGGTTTAACGCCTGCCTCCAGCCCAGGGCCTGATTCTGGAGACCCGAGATCGAGTCCCACGTTGGGCTCCCTGCATGGAGCCTGCTTCTCCCTCTGCCTGTGCCTCTGTCTTTCTCTCTCTCTCTCTCTCTCTCTCTGTGTCTCTCATGAATTAAAAACAAAACAAAAACAAAACAAAAACAAAACACCTGAGCTTCCATGCTCAGCAAAGCACTTCAAGGTATTGGTGTGCTATGACCCACCTAGAAGACATGTTTCTGTCTCATAGTGAAATTCTAAATGTGTAAGTATGCAGGCTTTCTGTTTGGAATCGTTGGTAGGAAATAAAGCTAAATGATCTTGACTAGAATTAGCTTAGTGATTCTTTTCTGTGCAGTTGAATGTTTCCCACAAGGGTTGCCTGTGAAACCTGTACCAGCTCCAAGGTGGTTAATCACCAGAACCTTCCTTCCTTTCTTAGGGAGTCTGGCAGCCTGGCTCCATCGGCTGCTCCCAAACACGAGTGTGGTCTCTCTGGGCCAGGGCTGGGGTCTCAAAGGACTCCGTTTCAAGAGATGGAACCAGGGCATTTCCCATGAGACGGTACCAGGCTCATGGGACAGTGATGGCGGGAGGTCACACGCGCTGGTTTGGGTCCAGCTCTGCCATAAACTAGTGGCCTTGTCTTTAGCAAGTGGTTTCACCTCTCCAGGTCTCTGCTTCTGTACCTGCAAAGTGAGGACATTACACCTCTCCCAGGTGGTTTTTATAAGACACTGCCCAGAGAAAGCCCAACGTGGTGCTTAATAACAGCTGTTCGGAAGCCCCGGGCTAGCCCCCTCTTGGGTTTCTATGCCCTCACCACATATCCTGCAGTGCTATCATGGCTTTGGTTTCATTTGCTTCTTTTGTGGCTGACAGCTGATCGCTTGTCTCCACACTGGACTGTCATGAGGCAAAGGTGTCTTCACTTCTATCTTCAGCAACCACAGAGCAGATGCTCCACACTGGTTTGTAGAATAAAGAGCACATGGGCTGGGATGACAGGGAGGAAGAGTTGTGCAGGGCTTCAGGAGAGAATAGTCTCTGTCCCCGTGGGGCCTCGAACTAGTCTCCTCCCCTCTTTAGGCCTCAGTTTCTCCTTTTGCACACTGGGTGATTTCTTGAGACTCCAGAAGCATGGGCAGGGATGGTAACTTCTGAATGTTCAAAAAATGGTAGTGACTTATCGGGGGCACCGTGCCCACAGGAATTCACACTGTGTGTTCTTCCTGTGTGCTCAGGTCATCTCACAGAAATCCCGAAACATCTTGCCACCTGCCCAAGGTCATACTCTGGGACAGTGCCCATGCTGGGGTTCCCACCACTGCTCTGCACTGTCTCACTCCAAATCAGATGGCAACTTCCAGAAGGCCCATCTTTTTAGAGAAGGAAGAGCCTCTTCACTCCCACCTCTTCCCACACAGTTCGAGAACAGAAGGGCACACACCCAGTCGTTGTATTTACCCATTACAGCGGTGACAAGTCACCATCACCTTTGTCGTTGTCTGGATGGAAAAATTAGTAAGTGTCAGGAATGAATCATAAAAAGACCTTGCAAGAAAATCATTATCGCCAGGAGCCTGTGACACCCGAATAACAAACAGAACCAAAGTCGAAAGCAGCTCCTTCATCATTTCGTTAGGCACGGGTCACACTGCTGAACAGCACAAAGTGGCCCAAGGTCCCCCTCCAGTCCCATCCAGCATCACCCGGTTCCATCACCACAGACACAAGCTTCTGAGTCACTGGCGGGGAAGATGGGCTACGGGACCTGTCGCCGCTTCCTGTAACTCCTTGGAGCAATTCCAGACATTTCTCATGGGATTAATGGCTGCAGCAGAACTTTCTGAGGTTCCACACTTATTGCTCAGCAAGTGGTTAAAACCTCTGGCATGGAAAGGATTTCAAAAATAACACAATCCAGGCCCTTACAGGACAATAACACTCAAAGTAATAAGAATTACTATGAGTAGGGCTTAGTATGCACCAGGCACTGTGGCGAACTCTTCAGGGGCACCTCTCATTTAATCCTCAAAACAAAATCTGGGCGGTGGATACATTTATAACCCTTGGGCTGTTCATCAGTGTTTAATGACATAGAAAAACTGCTTTTGTCTTGGGCTCTGTGTGTTAGCTGGGTGCCAGAGGCTTTTAGGGCACACAGAGGTACCCCAGAGGTATTTGGGCAGAGTTCCACAGCCCAGAGGTGGGGTGGGGATTCAAACCCAGGCGCTGTGAATCTGCCCTCTCAGCACACTAGCTGCGTCAGGCTTGCTCGAGAGTCAAGGAGAGAGCCACAGGTTACACGGAGGAATGACCGGTTCTAGTATGGTCTGTTGGCCTGGAGGCCCCCCTGAGATCCCGAGCCATGGCTGCCCTCCCTGGCATTGCTAACAACGGGCATCTGGCCCCTACTTGGTCTTCTCCAGAGGCGGGGTGCTCATCACCTCCCCGGAGACCCCTTCCTATCATGTGTTCTCTGCCTCTGAGCTGAAATGTGCCAAGTCCCCTCCAGTCTGTCCTTTCATAGAGCAAATCTAACTCTTCGTCCCCTTGGCAGCCTGGCTCTAGAGGGTTTGTGTGCCAGCATTCTGGGTGATTCAAGTCCACAGACACTGGCTGACACTCACCAGGTGGATACAGAGGTGTGTGAACCTTCCTTTGTTGGAGCAGAGGGGAAAGAGTGTGTGTGTGTAAGGGAGAGAGAGAGAGAGAGAGAGAGCTAGAGCGTGTATTGGGGAGTGGATAGGGTCAGAATGCAGAGGAAGCAGCAGAAAATTGCAGAAGAGTCCAGAAAGCCCGCAGACGCCTGTGGGAGGAGAGGTGGGTGGTCTGGAATTCAGGCCTGGTGCCCCCTAGATCAGCCGAATGGCCCACAGAGATGCTGTGTCCACCCCTCAGGGTGGGCCTCCATCCCCGCCCCCTCTACTGGAACTGCTCCTGCCAAAAGCCTGGCCACCTTCCTTCCCCTTCCCACTCCCTCTGCAGCATTGGTCAGTGGGGAAGCCTCCCTCCTTAAAGTGCATTCTCCTATTTTTCCGATGCCCCACTCTCTGGCTTTTCTCTGTATCTTTCTGGCAACTCCTGGTTCAGGGGCTCCAGTGCTCTACTGACTCCTCTTGTTCACGGAGCGTGGGGTCCTGCAGGTCTCTCTGCCTGGGCACTGACTAAGACAGGTCTCTCTCTTCCCGTCATTCATTCCCTAGGCTTTAAATATCTTCTATGGATTGATGCTCCAATCCCTCGCCCCGGCCAGACCCCTTTTCTGCCACCAGGGTATCTCATTAGCATCTCAAAGAGCCTGTGACAAATGGAACTCTGGTTTCCCCCCTCCATCCTGCTTTACCTTAAATCGTACCCATTTCAATAAATACTATCGCCACCCACCACACTGTTCAAGCCAGAAATTGGAGAGCCATTTTCGAGACTTCTCTCCCACCGCCCCCCTCCCTCTCTACCATCGCCAACCACCCCCCAAGGCTCCCCTGCCCTCCCAGCAACCTCCTTACTGGTCGCCCTGTTTCTGGCACTGCCCCTTCCAACACAGCCTTCAGAGCAACATCCACTTCCTTAACCTGTTAGGAGCCACAGCAAGATCTAGCACCTCCTGCCTGCCTCTGTAGCAACCCCCCCACACCGCTGACACCCCCCCCCCCCCCCCCCCCCGCCTTCCAGAACCCCCCTCTCTGCTTGTGTGCCTCTCCCCTCACTGCCAGCTTTTGTTCCCCAGACCTTCCTGCACACTCTCCCGCCTCAGGGCTTTTGTCACTAACCGTTCCCTCTGCTGGAACATTCTTTCCCTCAGTCTTCACACCCTTGGCCCTTAAGACATCAGCGACGGTGCTCTGACAGGCTCCCTGAACCACCTCCTAGTGTAAATTAGGTCTCTGCCATTCTCCCTGAAACTTAGTTATCTCGTTGAGCTCATCACATGTAAATACAGGCTTATTTCTGTGTTTTTATGTTTCCTCTCTATCTGCCTCTGCTGCCAGACTGTCAGAGGCATGAGACCTGGGTGTCCTAAGGGTCACTGCACATGCGGTCTCTCACATTAGTAGATGGACTGAATGAAATATCTAGACATAATACACGGCACACAGTAGGTGTTAGGGGAATGTCAACTGTCTCCTCTCCCACTGGTCGGCTCATCCACAGCCACAAGCACCCACACAGGCCTGTGTTCAAGTTCAGGGTCTATTATGGGCTGGCAGGTGAACTTGGATCATTCCTTTCACTTCTGGGAGCCTCAGCTTCTACCCACCCTACCCTGCTCTTGTAAAGTTTCAATGAGAAAATACAGATGGAAGGGGCCTGATGTGTGTCGGACACATGAGGACACCCCAAAATTTGAGCTTCTTTACTTATTGTCTCTTGGTGATCAGAGGGGCCAGGCCCAGCAGTCTGGTGCCCTGGAGGGCAGTCTCAGGCTCTCCATCCACTGTAGTTTTGTTTTTGTTTTTAAAAAAGGGCCATCTGGGGGAAGACCGGCCACTCTGTCCCTGCTGAAGGCAGCCTTTTCCCTGTGCTCCATGCCTGCCTCCCGCTAACTGGCTGTAATGTCTGGAATTCACAGAACACCAGAGTCTGGAGCCTTGGGGGTGGGGGTGCCCATTCTCACCAGGAGGATGGAGCCTGGGTCTCAAGGAGAGACCCCTCTGAGGAGATCTGAGGAGCCAGCCCGTCACTGAGAACGGTGATGGGAGGCAGATCAGTGTCAAAAACAAGATCAAGAAGTGGGTTTCAGCTTGACTCACATTAAGAATGTCACTTTAGAGCACAAATGAGAGAGAAGAGAAATGCTCTTTTATGCGGGAGTTTATTTTTATCACTTTGTCAGAGAGAAACTGCAGCCCCGAGGGCACTGGAGCTGCACAGAATTACCCAAAACATTAACATGCAAATTGCCTTCTTTAGAGAAGGTAATTTTATTAGTGCTTGAAATGTTTCTGTCACTGTACTGCTCAAGAGCAGTGCTGTCTGGGGGCCAGTTGGGGCCACCACAAATGGAGGATTGGGGGAGTCCTGAACTTGGTAGGGGTTCTACTACCTCCTATATTCAGGATCACACCTGGGCCATGCTCCAGTTTTACAGCTGGTTACCGTAGGTGCACCTGGTGTAGACAGCAAGTGACTTGTTCAAGATCACACAACATCAGTGGCAGGAAGAAGCAGGGCTGAGGTCGCGTGTCCTGTGTCTAGGTAACCAGGTGAGCCACAGGGAATCATGAGGGCCGTAGAAGTGGCCACTCTGAGAATGAGGAGCAGTGACGTTCCATCCACCGGTTTGTTCTTTCATTTATTCACTTACTCATCTTTTCGATTAGCTTTCACTGGGCTAAGCCCTGGGCCCCAGCTGTGAGTCATGCATGGGCTCAGGATCCACTGGGGACAGGTGGAGAGGGATACAGACATCCGCAAACACGATCAAGCGAGGTGAAGCCTACTGGCAGGAGCAGAGGCACGAACGGAAGCATGTTTTTCTGTCTCAGAGTAGCCCATGCAGCGGCTCCCTGGAGTGTGGGAGGAGAGTGGAGCTGGAATGAGGGGCTGGGGTTGCAGGGGACGGTGAGGAGGCTGGCCAGGCCAATCTCAAAGGCTAAAGGGCTCAGATTCTATCTTCGGGTGGCAAGCAGTCCCCATGGGGCTGGTTAAGGACAGAACTGCATTCCCCTGGGGCTTCAGGAGGAAGAGGCTTTCCCCAGCCCCAGAGTGCCAAAATGACAGAAGGTTCTATGAGGCTGCGCTTACATAAGGCTTCCTCCTCCTTTCACAGACGTGATCAGTGGGGAAGTGTGGGCAGAGACACCCACCTGCCACCAAGAAGAAAGCACTTCAGTCATGTAAGGTCTCACTCAACAGTTCAGGTACACACAGTTTCTCACCCTGTGTGTATTGGCAGCTGCATCATCTGAGCATGATGGGGCATGGGGACCTGCTCCCCCACCCCTGGGCCCAGTAGCTGTCTTTTAGGGAAGCCAAAGGGAAAATGTGGCTATTTCAAGTAAGCAGAGAGCAATAGTGGAGATCCTGAATCAGCATACTCCATCTCAGGCTTTCTTCACCGTGATACTTTCCAGATTTGGGGCCAAAAAATTCTTTGTTGTGGGGAAATCTGTCCTATATATTGCAGAATGTTAAGAACAATGTTGACCTCTGCCCACTGGATGCCAAAGCAACTTCCCTTCTTCCCTAGTTGTGACAACCAAAAATGTCTCCAGATATGACCAAATGTCTTCAGGGGCAGGAGGGAAGATACAAAACCAACCCCTGCTTTGAGAACCACTGGTCTACCTAGATCTCAGGGTACACTTATGAAGGCTGACACACCTGACCACTAGAAGTCCCAAGTCTCCCAGTAAGATGCAGGGTACACCCCATGGGCATGATGTCTGCCCCTTCCCTCCCCCATACGGCAAAGGATGGGGTGGAGTGTAGGTTTTATCACATGCTGTGTATTGGCTATCTCAAAATAAATGGGTAATTTAATTCCTAGACAGATCTAGGAAAAGGAGCAAGGTAGGAAGTAGGAGGAGGGAGGAAGGAGGTAGGAAGCCGCTGGATGGCAGGTGGTTCTTCCATTAACTTACCAGGGTCTTAGGGTCACTTGGATTCAGGGTCTCATGTGTAAAGCAAAGGTGTTGGAATAGGTGATTTCCCAGGCATTTCATATTTTATTCATTTATTATTATTATTTTTAAGATTTTATTTATTTATTCATGAGAGACACAGACACACAGATTGAGAGAGGCAGAGACACAGTCAGAGAGAGAAGCAGGCTCCATGCAGGGAGCCCGACATGGGGCTTGATTCCAAGACTCCAGGGACATGTCCTGGGCCGAAGGGAGGTGCTCAACCGCTGAGCCCCCCAAGCGTCCCCACTTCAGGTTTTAAACACTAGGATTCTATGGCAGTAAACACACATTGGAGGATGCTACTAGTGAATACTGAAGTTGGCCATGTATGAGAGATATGGACTCTGGGCTGGATAAGGCTCTATCGTGGCTAACTCAGCCATTTTATTGGCTACAGAGAGACTGGTCAGGTGGATCATGAGACTCATTTCACTCTCTTGATTTCACCAAGAATTCCATAGAAAATCTCTGAAAAAGCCTATATAGTAAATATTTCTGGAATGCTTAGAATTGATAGCTTCTCAAAGACCATTAGAATTGGAAGACAAAGAATTTTGGCTCTGCCACCCACTAGCTGGGTGACCTGGGCACATTACCTAACCTTTCTGAGCCTCAGATCTCTTCTCTGAAACCTTGAGTAGAAATATAAACTGTCCAGGTTGACATGAGCAGTGTAAAATGCATATAGAGGACTTCCAGCTTCAGTACTACATGTAAAGAACTTGGAAGTCATCACTTCAGTCCTCACCACAGGAAAAAAGAGAATCAGACTGAAAGCCGATGATTTCCCTTACATCCATCAGAGAATTGAGTTCACAGGGCAGAGTGCCACCCTGAAAACTGGACAGACAAGTGAAAACAGAAAATCATAACCAGGGTTAGTTTACCAGCAGCAGTGGCTGCTGGAGCCAGTTACTGGTAAGAATGCTTCATTGGTGATTGAGGATTTGCCAGAGGCCGAGTATGGAGGAGATTGAGAGTTAGAACACTCCTGGAGCCCAGTTTTAAGGGTCCTCCACATTTTTGTGGGTTTTACCTCCAGAATCCCTTGGTTCTCAAGATGGTGACTGGAGAAAAATCCCGTGTACCTCAGGCAGGGGTGTAGGCATGGAAGTAATCTTTTTGAAACCTGTTCTGAGTGTTCTCCATAACAAAAGACCACCTTCCAGGAAGACTAGTTTACCAGAAGTTTATCTGAGCTGAGAGGGAAGGGCAATTAAACTCCAGCCTTTTTGGCCTTCCTATATCACATAAAGGCAGAAAAAAAGGGCTAAGAGACACTTCTGAATGTCACAGTCAGGGGAATCAAGGCCACTAAGAAATTGAGATTTAATCACAAGATTAGCAAATGCTGTCTCTCTTCAGCACCTTAGACCACATCAAAAGGGCTCCAATGTAACAGAAGTGGATAACAATTGACAGCTCCAAGACAAAGACTGTTGAAGAAGGAGTTTTTAGGAAAGCCCAAGGACAACAGGGGGAGAAAATGAAACCAATGAAACTGAAGCCTCTGGCACCTCCAGCCCTGGCAAATATTAAATAAAGCCCAGCACCTAATCAGGTTAATATAAAACCTCACACTGAAAACCTGATTACCTCAGTTCCTACTGTTTGGTCTACCATGTCTGGCTTTCAACAAGACATGCTAAAAGACAAGAAAAAAAATTTGTCTGTAGAGACAAAGCAAGCATCACAAGTGGACTCAGTTATGATACAATGTTGCAATCATGCAATGGAGAATTAAAAATATTGATGATTAGTATGTTAAGGGCTCTAATGGAGGAAATTGGCAATACTCTATAACAGATGGGCAATGTAAGGAGAGAGATGGAAACTCTAAGAAAGCATCGAAAGAAATAGAAATAAAAACGCCATAACTGAAGTGAAGAATGTCCCCAATGGACTCATCTGTAGACTAAACATGGCCAAAGAAAGAATCAGTGAGCCTGAAGACATGTCAATCAAAATGTCACAAACTAAAATGCAAAGGGAAAGAATAAAGAAAAGGAGAATGTCCAGGAACAGTGTCTTTGGATGACATAAAAGAAATGGATACGTTACTTGAAACATACAACTTACCAGGACTGAATCATAATGAAATAGAATTTCTGAGCAGACCAAGTATCAGTAAGGGGATTGGATCTGTCATCAAAAACCTCCCAACAACCGAACTCTAGGACCAGATGGCTTCACTGGTGAATTCTACCAAACATGTAAAGAAGAATTCATAGCAATAATTGTTTTAAATGTGAATGGTTTAAATATGTCAATTAAAAGACAGAGATTGTTAGAGTAGATAAAAAACAAAATCCAACTGTATGTTGTCTACAAGAAATCCTCTTTGAACATAAAGACATAGATAAAAAGGGAAGGGATAGATAACAATATATCACTACCCAAAGTAAGTTGGAGTAGGTAAATTAACTCAGACGAAGCAGGCTGCAGAACAAAGAAACTTAGCAGGGATAAAGGTGGGCATTATATGATGATGAAGGGGTCAATTCTCCAAGAAGTCAGAATGATCCTTAACATGTATGTAGCTAAAAACAGAGTGTCAAAATATGTGAGGTAAAACAGATAGAATTGCAAGGGAAAATAGACAAATCTGCTATTAAGTTGGAGATTTTAACACCCCTCTCTCAGTAATTGACAGATTCAGCAGGCAGAAAATTGGTAAGGATATAGTTGAATTGAACAGTACCATCAATCAACTGGATCTAATTGACATGTACAAAATACTTCATCTTACGAGAGTAGAATACACATTCTTTTCAGGTCACGTGGAACATTCACCGTAACAGACTACTAATTGGTAATTAACAATTACTAATATCAGAAATGAAAGAGGGATGATCACTACTGATCCTATGGACATTAAAAGGATAATAAAAGAGGGGTGCCCAGGTGGCTCAGTCAGTTAAGTGTCCAACTCTTAATTTCGGCTCAGCTTATGATCCCAGGATTGTGAGAATGAGCCCCATGTTGGGCTCTACACTGCACTGTAAAAAGGTGTGGAGCCTGATTAAATTCTCCTTCTGTCTCTGTCCCTCTTTCTCTCCCCCCTCTCTCTAAAAAAAAAGAAAAGGATAATAAAGGAATATTATTAATAATTCTCTGCCTACAAATTTGGTAACTTAGATGAAGTGGACCAATTCCTTGAGAAACACAATTTACCATAATTCACACAAAGAGAAACAGATAATCTAGATAGGATTATCTCTATTAAAGAAATTGAATCAATAACTAATCATCTTTCAAATTCAAAAAAGAAAACCATAGGCTCTGTTGATTTCACCGGTAAATTCTATCAAACATTTAAGAAAGAAATTATACCAATTCTCTTCCATCTCTTCCAGAATATAAAAGCAGAGGGAACACATTCTAACTCATTTTATGGGGCCAGCATTAGTCGAATAACAGATAATGACATTATTAGAAAGAAAAACCATAGACCAATAGTTCTCAAGAACATGGATGCAAAAATTCTCAACAAAATTTTACCAAATGGAATTTAATAATGTATAAAAATAATTATACACCATTACCAATGGGGTTTATCCCAGGTGTGCAAATCTACTTTAATACCCAATAAACAATTGATATAATCTATTGCATCAATAAGCTAAAGAAGAAACTCATATTATCATATTGATAGATGCAGGAAAACCATTTGACAAAATCAAATACCCATTCATGATTTTTATTTATTTTTATTCTTTTTAAAGATTATTTATTTATTTATTCATAGAGACAGAGAGAGAGAGAGAGAGAGAGAGAGAGGCAGAGACACAGGCAGAGGGAGAAGCAGGCTCCATGCAGGGAGCCCAACGTGGGACTCGATCCAGGATCTCCAGGATCACGCCCTAGGCTGCAGGCGGCGCTAAACGGCTGCACCACGGGGGCTGCCCCCCATTCATGATTTTTTAAAAAAACCCTCTAAATAGATTATTTTCACTTGATAAAGAATATCTATTAAAAAAAAACCCTACAGTTAACATCATACTTAGTGGTGAGAAACTAGATGCTTTCCCCCTAAGCCTGGGAACAAGGCAAGGATGTTCCCTCTCATCAGTCCTTTTCAACGTTTTGGTTAATACAGTAAGACAAAAAAAAAAAAAAAAGAAAGAAAGAAAAGGTATATAAACTCAACACATTACAAATTAAGATACCAGCAAGTTATTTTGTGGATATCAACCAAGTGAATCTAAAATTAATATGGGGGGTGGGGCACCTGGGTAGCTCAGTTGGTTAAGCATCCAACTCAATTTTGGATCAGGTCATGATCTCGGGGTCCAGGGACCAAGCCCCATGTTGGGCTCTGCACCCAGTAGAGAGTCTGCTTGGGGATTCTCTCCTCCCTCTGTCCCTCCTGAGTTAGGGACAAATAGGGCTTGGCAGGGCTAGGTAGGGGGCCATGGAATCAGGCTCACAGAATCCCAAAAATGCCAAGGTACAAGTAAATCAGAGATAAGTAAACCAGAGATAAGAGAGCAAGCCAGACCACCCTGCCCTAGGTGTGGGTGGGGAGGGTGTCTTTTTTACGACAGTCATCTGTGACCAACAAAGAAAAATCAGAGCCCAACGAAGCAGTAAGGCATTAAAGATGTTATCACTAGTCTTTACTCAATGGTGACATCAATAGATAATGTTAAAAGGATTTAGGTTCCCTGGTTGGCTTCCGATAAAAGACCAACCCTACAAACCCTCAGTGGTAACCCAGTTGGGACCCCTCTCACTTCTGAGAGCTTCCTCTGTATTCTCACTTAATAAACTTCTATCCCCTTCTATCTCATTTGTCTGAGAGATGCATTCTTTGACTCTGTGAGACAAGCACCAAGCTCTCCCGTATCACTCACACCCTCTCTAAAATAAAGAGAGATGAGATGAGGGAGGGCACAGAAGGAGAGAGAGTCTCAAAGCCTCTGCACTGAGTATGCAGCCTGATGTGGGGTTCCATCTCATGATCCTGAGATCACAACCTGAGCTGAAACCAAGAGTCAGACACTAGCTGGCTGTGCCACCCAGACGACCCAGTAAATAAATCTTGAAAAACATAAAATAAAATTTATATGGGAAGACAAAAGGCCGGAATAGGCAACACAATACTGAAGTTCTAGAAGAACCAAGCCAGAAGACTAGCGCTAGCCAAATTCAATACTTACTATAACGCTATATTAATCAAAACCACATAGCATTAGCAAAAGAACATATAATAGATCAATGGAACAGAATAGAGTCCAGAAATAGACTCACACAAGTATAATCAACTAATCTTTGATACAGAAGCAATGGCCATTCAGTGGAGAAAAACTAGTCTTTTCAACAAATGGTACTGGAATTAGACATCCATATAAAAAAAACAAAATCTAGACCAGACTTTATACCTTTCACAAAAAAAAGTAATTTAAAATAAATCATAGACCTAAACGTAAAATGAAAAACTATAAAACTTCTAGAAGATAACATAGGAGAAAATCTAGGGGGCCTTGGATTTGGATATGCATTTTGAGATACAACACCTTTTGGCAAGGTCCATGAAAGTAAAAAAAATGATGTTAGGCTTTAAGAAAATTAAGGACTGACCTATGAAAGACACTGTTATGAAAATGAAAAGATAAGCCATATTCTTGGAGAAAACCCTTACAAAAGACATATTTGATGAAGGACTTGTATCCAAAATACACAAAGAACTCTTAAAACTCAACAGTAAGGAAAAAGGCAACCCAATAGCCCAATTAAAATACAGGCAAAAGATCTGAACAGACATCTCACCAAAGAAGATACACAGCAAACAAACAAATGAAAAGATACTCAAGGGTTCCCAGGTGGCGCAGCGGTTTGGCACCTGCCTTTGGCTCAGGGCATGATCCTGGAGAAGACCCGGGATTGAGTCCCACATCGGGCTCCCTGCATGGAGCCTGCTTCTCCCTCTGCCCGCCCCCCCGCCCCGCCTCATGAATAAATAAACAAAATATTAAAAAAAAAAAAAGAAAAGATACTCAACATCATATGTCTTTAAGGAAGTGCAAATGAAAACAGTGAAATAGGGCAGCCGCGGTGGCTCAGCAGTTTGGTGCCTGCCTTCAGCCCAAGGCCTGATCCTGGAGACCTGGGATCGAGTCCCACGTCAGGCTCCTGCATGGAGCCTGCCTCTCCCTCTGCCTGTGTCTCTGCCTCTCTCTCTCTGTGTCTCTCATGAATGAATAAAAAATAATAAAAATAGTAAAAACGTCTGCTTTAGAAAAAAGAAAAGAAAAAAAGAAAACAGTGAAATACCACTATTCTCCTATTACAATGGCTAAATCCAAAACCTGACAATAGAATGCTGATAAAGTCATGGAGAAACGGGAAATCTCATTAATTGCTGGTGGAAACACTGAAAATGTACAGCCACTTTGAAAGGTTGGCAGTTTCTTACAAAGCTAAACATGGTCTTCCTATATGACTGAGCAATCACATTCCTAGGTATTTGCCCAAAGCATTGAAAACTGTCCGCACCAAGCCTGCACACAAATGTTTGTGACAGCCTTATTCATAATTGCCAAAATTTGGAAGCAACCAAGATATTCTTCAATGGGTGAATGGATTGATAATCCAGGTATATCTTTTCAGTGGACTATTACTCAGAAATATAAAAGAGCTGAGAGATCAAGTCACAAAAAGACATGGAAGACCCTTAAATGCACATTGCTAAGCGAAAGAACCCAGTCAGGAAATGCAGCCACAGTACAATTCCAACCATATGACATTCAGGAAAATGCAGTTATGGAGACAGTAAAAAGGTTGCCAGGGGTTCAGGGTGAGCGAGGATGAATAGATAGGGCACTGGGGATTTTTAGGGTAGTGAGACTCTTCTGTATGGTCCTATAAAGCTGGGGAAATTACATTGTGCGCTTATCAAAACGCATGGAATGCACAACACAGCATCAGCTTTAATGTAAACTATGGACCTTAATAATGTATTAATATTTATTCACTAACGAATATACAGTGTGTAATACAAGATAGAGCGGACAATGTGAGGGAGATATATGGGAATTCTTGGTACTATCTGCTCAATTTTTCTGTAAGTTTTTTGTACTATCTGGGCACCGTTGGAGGTGGCCCCTCATCCAGCTAGTCCTCATTTCCTCAACTCTATGTAGCAGAGCAGTGGGGAGGTTCCAGTGTCATATATGTGACAGTAACATGTATATGAACATTTATAGGACTCCCCTGGCAGGAGGAGGGGCAGGTGAGGGATGCCTGGGAGAGGAGTCCCCTACCCTAGATGGGTCTGTCGTGGCTAAGACCAGGGACCAGACCGTTGTCTTACAACACAGCTCTGCCCGACACTTAGTGATGCCTCAGTCACCGAATCATGGTCTTGGGCCTGGGGACATTCTGGGATTGGCAGGGTCCTTCCATCTCTGTGTGGTTGTGGCTGTTGTCGCTTCCCAGGCAGCACAAGGCAGAGGCTCAGGACAGGTTCCTGCTCTGCCCCCGGAATCCCTCTCTACCCAAGCCTTGGTTTCCTCCTCTGAGAACGGGGTCATGCGAATAAGACCCAGCTCACCAGCAGTGTGAGCATTCAGTGCACAGATGGACTGGGAGAGTGCTTTGAGATCTGTAAGGCTCACAAACATCAGGAACCTCCCCAGTGCTTAAAGCAAACAAACAAAGGGCTCAGTTTGAGCCAGGCATGTACTTCCTCACTAAGCCTTTACAACGACACAAGGTAGATGGCATTAGCTCCATTTTAAAGGAAACTAAGGCCCCTAGAGCTGAAGTGCCCCCTCTAAAGGGCTGCCAGCCAGGAGGTACTGGGCAGGAGGGAGGAGTGTGGGGGATTCAGCTGTCCCCACCCGCCCCAACGAACTCCATCCTGCTTGGCTGAGCCTGTGAGATCCCCAGTGGTAAGCAGCAGGTACAAGCCAGAGGTGGGGGGAGGCTGCCTAAAGTATCACTCGGCCTTTCCCTTTCTGTGTCTTCTGTGGGTGGGGATGGTCAGGCCAGCTCAATGGACAGAGATCCTGTTCCCTTCCCGCTGGAGGTGACAGTGGAGGGGATAATGAACAGGTGCCTCTGACACAGGGGCTCCTGGTGGCCCTCACACAGGAAGAAGTAATTCCAGAACACACAGCCCATGAGGTGGCAGGTCCCGAGCGTCTGTGTGAGGGAGAGGGCAAGCTGGTGTTTCTGTCGGCTCACTTGCTTTTATTAAGGCTAATTCTGATGCCGACTATTTTGTAAGTGTGTAGGGCACACATGCGGAGAGGCCCATCTGACTTTGAGATAATCTCAAGGCTGAAGAGTGTCACTTGTGCCAGACACGTTACAGGAGGCACTGCATGAGACCTGCCTGGTTATCGGCGGCCTCCCATATTGCAGAGGGAGGGGGCCAACCATGTATATGTATAAGCGAGGCCTCGCTAAACATTCCAAGTAAAGATACTTTTAAATATTTCAGTACATCGTTAACCAAATACATTTTAGTTGGGGCTCATTCCAGCTGATGAAAGTATGGGAGGCAGCTGATTTGCATAAGTCGACTGAGGAAATTTGGTGAGAGACAGATTCAGACACCCACAGGCGCTGCAGATCATCAGGGTCTGATCCTAGCTCGTTCGACACGTTGGCGGGGCACCTACTACGTGCCAGGTGCAGCGCTCGACTTAACAGGGGTTAGTCTAGCTTAAGGGGCAGATGCCACACTCACTCCACAGCGTCTACTTGGCTGGCTATGGTTAGTGTTGCTAAGGAGCAGGGCTGGATGCTCTTGAAGCTGATGGGGAGAGGGTCCTTGAGGAGATGGCCTGGTCAGGGGTATGCAAGGGGGAGGGTTTCCAGCAGAGGCAAGGGGCCAGGTGGAGGACCTCCAAGGTGGTGCCTACCCTGGCTGGAGAGAGTGAGTAGGGAGCTAGTGAGGGGAGGGGTGGCTGCAGAGGAGGGGTCCAGTCTTCGAGGCTCTCCTTCCCTCAGATGCTCCACGCCGACACTGGAGTCTTAGACCAGCAGCTATAGGCAGCGGCTGGTGGGCTCTGCATGGAAATGTGGTGCACAGGGAGGGCTGGAAGCCACCACAGCCACTTCTCTAGTGAGCACCCACTAGGGTGAGAGCAGGTATGTGAAGGGATGGCCGGAGCCCTTCTTCAGAGACTACAGCAGGTGCAGAGGGAGACTGGCCTGGGCTTCCAGACTCGGAGACCCTGAGAATGGCAGCGCTGCATTTCCCACCACGGGCCTCCAGCCCTCCCTGGGCTCGCAGCACTCACCCTGCTTTCCCTCTTCCCAGCCACACCAGTCTTCAGTCTGGGGCAGGAATATGGAGACGCAGTCTTGGAGGGAAAGGGGAGGTGGGCCTGCACCGCACGGGGCACCGAGGGAAAGTGTGTTGGCACCACATATGTGCCATTCCCCTCCCTCTGTCTGGTCCCAGCACCTACAGGGCAACGGGCAGGAGCAGGTGCGGAGAAGCATTTCCTGAGATGGGAGCACAGCAAGAGCCACGTGTGTGAGGGCAGCAGAGCAGCCCCTTCCTGAGCAGCGCCCGTGGCAGACCCCACTCTGAGCACTTCCTGTGCTCCGTCTCACCTCGTCCAGGGCAATTGCTCACAAGGTGGGCACCATGATTATCTCCACTTTGCAGATGATGAACACGAGGCTCAGAGGGAGTTACGTAGCTTGCAGGGGTGACACCGCTAGCAAGTCACGGAGCCTGGACTCGAGGCCAGATTTGTTCGATCCCAGAGCCTGTGGCTTTGGTTGTACCGCCAGTCAGTCTAACAGCCCCAGGAAGGGGAGCATGTACGTAGCTCAGGCATTCTTCAGGCAGCAGAAGACGTGTTTCTTATTTCGGTTAAAGAGCCTGCAGGATGTGTCAGACATTGAACGATGCCACTCCTAGATTTCCCTCTGTAAGCGAGTATGTGTGCGTGTGCTTGACTGAGTGCAGAGCAGGGGTGGGAAACACTCTTCAATCCATGTTTTCTTGCTTTGCAATCATGTTTCCATTGATTACTGGGAGGGACCCCAGATGTCGGCTGTGTGTGAGATGGATGAGAGGTCCAGGTGCTGGGCTCCAGTGTCCCCTTTGCCTGTGAAACGCTTGCCTCTCATAGATGACGCAGTAATACTATCTTTTATTGCCTAATTTTGATGATGTCCTCGTCTCTAGCACGGAGAAATGAAATTCCACTCTGGGAAGAGTTGGGAGCAAAGTCTCGATGATAAGGAGGTGCTTGTGAGTGCAATTTATATGAAATGACTGCATCTTCACTGACAAATGGGTTTCTTCATTTGATTCTGGGCAACAACAGGGCTCCCTGACCTCAGTTTTTGCTAAGAAGACCCTCATTTAGATTTCTGTTCTGCTAGAGATTCTAGAATTGCAAATTGGAATCTTTATTTATTTATTTATTTATGTATTTTGATGCCTATTACTTTGGCCAGCCAGCGAGTGTGGGATTGCATTTTACTAAATTCCATCAAGCTCCTAAGTAGTCATTGATATTCTAAAGAGGAAGACAAGACTATCTAGGGACTGATGAGCACAGGATCCAGCTGAGGGTTCTGTGGGGGAGAAGAGGTGGGGAATTGTCTGGTGTCGGGGGAAAGCCATGTGCCGGATGTGGGTTATTGTCAAGTCATAGCTTTTGTTTTGGGTGGTGAGTTCGTGGACGCTTATTACATTATTAAAAGTTGTTAATTCGGGATCCCTGGGTGGCGCAGCGGTTTGGCGCCTGCCTTTGGCCCAGGGCGCGGTCCTGGATATCTGGGATCGAATCCCAGGTCGGGCTCCCGGTGCATGGAGCCTGCTTCTCCCTCTGCCTGTGTCTCTGCCTCTCTCTCTCTCACTGTGTGCCTATCATAAATAAATAAAAGTTTAAAAAAAAAAAAGTTGTTAATTCAAAAAGCTGCCTAAATAAGAGCAGGTTGTGCATGGATTGGGATGGAAGGCTCTTACGAACCAAGGATTATGATTAATCCAATTCTAATACATTTGAGCTCCAGAAAAAAAAATTTTTTTTTGAAAACAAGTCTATTTAAAAGGATGGTCTGAGATTTAGATTTCATGACGTACATTCTTTTCTTAAAAAAATATTAGTTTTGATTTTTTTCTCACTGATTTTTCTAAACGCCATTTTCCTTCTTCCATCGCAATATTGGGGTATGCGTGCAACCCCATGCAGGTTGCAGAAAGATTCATTAAGGTCTCAGGCATCAGGAATCTGGTTAGCCCCTTCGGTGGGTGCTGACATCTCATGAGGGCAGAAGGGAGGTCTTGGCTGGCTTCCCGAAAGGGGACCTTTTGAGGGCAGTGGGACATGGCCAGTGCTGGGTGTGGGGTGATGGTCTTAAACAAACAGGCTGGTGTTTTCTGCTGGATGTTAAGGAGAGGGGAAGGAGACCACCTCTACTGTAGGCCATGGCTCTCACACTCCAAACGCCCTACTTTGGGGATGCAGGACACTTTTTAATTGCTATTTGCTCATCAGACATTCACTGGATACTGAGTAAGATGCTACTGCATGCTTTGGGCCCTGGGCTAGCCTTCAGGGATACAGAACTCAGAGAGTGGCTTTCCTGGGTGGCATATCATGCTAAGGCCTTTGTATATGTTCTTTTTCTTAACCTTCTCAGCACCCTTACTTTAATGCCCAGCACCCATGATCTGAACACCCCCCCCCACACACACCTGCCACCCCCGAGTCTGTTATTTCCTTTCAGGAGCCATGGAAACAGGAATTAAAGCTATGAGGATGACGTCAGGGGATAGAGGAACTCAGACTGGCAGCCAACCTCCCACTCCAGTTCCATCTTCCCCATAGGCCCTGTGCTCTATGAACTGAACTTTCGCCTCCCCTGGTCACTCACATGAGCACCGCTGCTTGGGGTGGCCCTGGACTGGGGACAGCATCCTGGGCCAGGAGGCAGGAGGCTTGACTTCCAATATGGGCATGGCTACTCACTGGCTGTGGGATTTTAGACAAGCCACTTGCTCTTGGAACCTCAGGATCCTCATCTATAAAATGGGATACAGTGACCTACTTTGAAGGTCTGGTGTGAGAACTGGCAATGAGACAGGCCCATGGGAGGGAATCTCAAAGCCAGTCCCTGCTCACAGATGGATTACCGAGGTGTGGCAACAGGCCTGGGAGATCCCCGCCCTGGATCCGCCTGTCAGTAGGTGCTAAAAATGCTAAGTATCATTCTTATCTCTCTAGTGTGGTCAGCAGAACAGAGAGACCCGGGCAGACCCCAGAAAACCTCACCCACGCCTGCACTGTGGATAGCCCCTGTGGATTCCGCTTACAGACAGCAATTTAAGAGGCAAACAAAACGCGAACAGCTATTCAGAATTAACAATAGGCCAGATGGTGATGCTGGTCTGAAGCAATAAAACATGATAAGTAGCTTCCTGCCGCTACTCCTGATCAACTTCAATATTTAATAATTCCACCACCACCCCACCCCCTCTCCCGGTCCCCTCCGCGGGATCCTGCGAGGACTCCCTGCATCCAGCTCACAGGGCAAACTCTTCCTCACTTTCTGAGGGCGTCAGCAAAAAGTGCCCTGCTCAGCTGTCACGTGAGCGCCTCGGCCCTGGAGATGATAATTAACCTGCCGATTCCGCAGCGGCTCCATCTCAATCCCATCCCGGTTGCCAGGGAAGGCCGTGAGGGCCCTGCACCCCGCTCCCTCCCAGATGCGGTACAATTTGCCTTGTTGATTCAGTGAGCACTGATACCCCTGAGTTTTGCTTTTGAATTACAGAAAGGAGGGCTGTGGGGAGCTGGGTGGTTATCCCACTCCAGGACCGGCTAGGAGGATGCAGCACCCTAGAAGGGACACTGTGGCGGCCTGATGTTAGAGTCGTGTCCACCAGCTACCCTTCTGAGCCTTGGCCTCCTTCTCCCTGCAGTGGAGGCGGTGATTCTACCTGCCTGCAGAGCTCCAGGCAGGCCCGTGCATATCTGGTGCCCGCAGAGGGCTCATGCATAGGACTGGCTCAAATGCTGCCAGCTGTGGCATCTTTATTAAAAGGTGGTGATCCCTGTGGTCAGAAAGCTGTGGCCCAGGCCTGACCACTGGTGTGTGTGTTGGGGGGGTAGGATGTGACAGGGGGCACTCCACGCTCACACAGACCCCCCCAGGAGGCTCCCCAGATGGCACCCACTAATAAGATTTGTCTCTTTGTCCTGCCAGCAAGGGCTGCAAGCATTTTCCTTTCCACTGCCACCGATACCTCAGCGCACCCCAGGGAGCAGGTACTGCTGGCCCCATTTACGGAACAAGAGTAAGTGGAGAAGAGAGGCAGCATGGTTCTTCAAGATGACACGGGTAGAAAGTGGGAGTCACTTGCATTCTGGATCTCCTAGCCTCTGATTTCTCGTGTCCTCTCCACAGAATCACAGGAGGAAGCTGTGCCCGGGGCACCCTGTCTGGCCTGTGTCATGTCCCTTTTGCAGGGAGGCGGCCGGCGGAGGGAAGCCCGGGTGCCAGGTCACCCGAGCTACAGTTTACCATCCATGAAATTCAAAAGCTGATACCCAGTGCACTGGTTCACGGGGACATTTAATGGAGGACTACGCATGAGAGCACGGTGTAATTTTGTGATGAGCTATACAAATGTCAGGTAGGGTTATTAGGCCTTTTTGGAAAAACACACTGTGCGAGGAAAGAGATCAGAAATGCATTCACCCTAAAGTGGATCCTTCTAATGGAATCCCTTACTGGCGCTCCTGTAATAGAGAGGATCAAGAGCACACTCTTTTGTGTGGCATTCAAGGCCTCGATGGCTCTTGCAACCCTATCTCTGCCCCTCCCCCTCCCCCTTCCTGCTCTAGCCACTCTAAGCTTCTTGGTGTTATCTGAGCCTCCCACTTGTGTTCATGTCTTGGCCAGACCGCACCTGCCAGAGGGGTCCGTACTGCCCTGTTCACTGGCTTAGTGCAGTCATCCCTCTCCAAGAAGGATGTTAGAGTTGATGTCCACCAGCTATCCTTCTGAGCCTTGGCCTTCCTCGACACGAGCTCCTCTGGTGGGCTCCCCATAACCTCTCTGTGCCCTGCTCCTTCCTAGCACACAGCACACCTTGCCAGCACTGGGCTCTCATCCACCTCCCTGCTCTACAGCGAGTTCCTTGAAGGTGAGAGCCAAGTGCTATTCACTCCCATTTACCCAGGGCCTGGCCCAGCCCACGCTAGTTAGTACCTATGTGCTGACGGACGAACGCATGAACCATTAAGTGGGTGTTTCCAGTACAAATGGAATCAAAGCCTTCAGCAAAGATAAGCGATTCTAATGGTGGAATTAGAATTTGGGTGAGCATAGCCTTGGTAGCTGAATCCAGAAGTGCTCCTGGATTCAAATTCCACTCAATCCTTCCAGCAGTGTCTAGAGTTGATGGGATAACCTTCTCTTGCCCCAAACTTGACCTTTAACAAGAAGGAGCCCAAAGGTATTGCCCACCCATCTGGACTCCCACTAGACATGGTGGAGGCCAGTCATCAGGAACCTACCTGAGTCCCGCTGGTCCAGGGTCATGGAGTTCCACCTCCTTGTGATGTCAATGTAGAGGATGTCCACAGCTGCCATGGACAAGCTGCTGCTGCTGAGCTTGCAGTTCCTGCCAAAGACCGTAGGGGACACATTACTGCTGGACAAAGCACCTCCTCTATCGGTTCACCTCCATGCCTTTGCCCAGGTTGTGTCCTCCCTTCCCACAGCTGGAACTAGTGAAGAGCACAAGGCGGGGGTCTTGAAGGGGAAGGCTGTCAATGTAGGCTAAGATTAGATCATGTGGGTTTCTGTCATCTGGCCCATTCTGAAGGGCTGGGAAGAGCAAGGGCTTGAAGATGGCACGTCTTGAGTTGAATCTGGCCCTGGTGAATCCACCTCCCCTTCCTGAGCCTCAGGCTCCTCCTTCATAAAGCAGTCACTGTGTTTCGGCCTGTTCTAACACAAGCCAAGGGAGGTCTCTGCCTGCTCTGGGGGGGAGATGGAAATTCTACATTTCAAAAATATGCCTTTTGCGTGTCTTCACCTTCACATCCATTAGTCTTGAGGAGGAGAAAGAAAAGCTGGTCCTGGGTGCTGTGCTGTCTTACCAGTGTCTGGCGGCTGACCCATGCTCAGAGGACCCAATGGAAGCAGCATGTCACCGGTTCAGGCGAGAGACAACGCTGCCATCCAGAAGTGAGTCTCCACTGGAATGCTCACCAGATGAGGCCCTGCACCCAAACCTACAGACAGGGGCTTGAGCCTCCCGCAGGTCCATCTAAATCTGTGCCCTGAAGATTTCGCACGGGCCCCTGAACGGCACAGCGAACCTGAGACTCCCCGTGCCGATGAGTGCAGCTGGCCCATGCCCCCTTGCGTGCATGGAGGCACACACCGCTGTAGGGCCCCTTCGTGTTCATTCCTGACTTTGGGGAGTCACTGGAAATGGCAGCAGTGGGGGTGGGCTAGCCTCAGAGTTTTAGAGGTCCCCTGATTTATTTCCTCCAGTGCAGAGAGGCCAAGATTACCAGGTTTTCAGGACCACATCAGCTCCCTGTCCAAGCCACAGAGGTGTGCTTGCAATTCTCCTACTCCCCTCTTGGTTTTGTTTTTTGGTTTTGGTAGTCTTTTTGGTCTGGAGATGTGGGGAGGCAGTCTGGCACACTGACAAAAGCATGGTTTGGGCATCAGACCGGCCAGGATTGAAATGCTGGCTTTGCTGCTTTTTCTAGCTGGGTGACTATGAGCATGTACTTAAATCTTCAGTGCCTTTATTTACTGATACCTAAAATGAAGAGAAGAATATCTGCCCACATGGCAGCAGTGAAGATGAGATGAAGCGGTGCCTGCCAAGGACCCAGCCTGGTGCCTGGCACCCGGCTGGCCCACAATTGTTGGTTCTCCTCCCCGTTGATCTCTCTCCCCTTTCTCATTTTCTCTTCCAGAGCTAGAACACAGGATCTTCAACGGCTACTTGGGGGCTACTTGATTTTTCAGCAAGTGGCCCTGTCCATTCTGAAGAAATGGAGCTCGCCAGTCAGACTGGGCACAGAGCCTGGGCTCTCTGTCCAGTCTAAAGGTAGCCCTTGGCTTGTTCAGATGCACCATCTTTCTGAACAGGGTCATGCTGGGAATTCCAATACAGGCTGGATTGGCCCTGGGAATCCTGAAGCTAGACCCCCGGGCCAGCTGCCTGTCAATGCTACTTTCAGCTCTCCAAACATGTCCTCATCCACTGCCCCAGCTAATGCCAAAGTGGTTCTTTGATTTCCCATTTGTCATCAGCCCTTGTCTGAATAGTTCCCTTAGGAACCCGACAGAAGAGGGGTTGATTGGCGAGCAGGATTTGGGCATCCTAGAGCCCCTCTCCAAACCCATGCACACCCCTGACAGTGGTGGCTGGGACTGTGCCTGGCATGGTGCCCAGACGAGACTGGTGTTCTTTATATGCCAGTGCACCTGCTCCCTCCCTCCCTCTCTCTTCCTTCCTTTCTTCCCCACCAGTACTTCTCAGACCATCAATTCACATCCTGCTCCCTCTTGGGCTCCTGCTCCGTATTTTAATCATAAGTCACCGGTGGCGGGTTTCAAATACATCAGCCCACAGTTATTGGGTCCCAGTAACAACATGTCAATGGGCGCAGGGCTTTTCATATTGCCTGTCACCCCGATGGCTCTCTCTATTGGGTTCCGTTGGAGACGGTGCTCCAGGTTCTCCCAAGGTGTTCCAAGAACCTGCACTGCTCATTTTAAAAGCTTCGTTAGGAAGGGTCACTGCTTTTCCTTAATTATCATTATCAGTGTCCTCCGGACTACCTACTCCCCCACAGGACTGGAGCTCTGCTTGGCTTGCTCTGTGGGTTAATGGAGTATAAAAAGGGAAACCAAACTGACCACTGGTATATAGTTATTTTTTTCTGACAGGTAGAAAATAGAAGTGCCAAACCTTTAGCAGGGGCTGTAATTTACCAAAGAGAATTCTCCATTTATCCCTTTCCCAAGGTAACTCATCCTCCTGAGTGATGCCTGCAAATATAGTTGATTGCTATATCCGATCCCCGGACAGGGAAAGGTGGGGATCCACACTGGCCACAGGAGAGAAGGAATGCTTTAAAAGAATTCTGATTCTCTAGGTATTTCTTGGGCACCCAACCTTATGCCAGGTACTTTCCTGTCCATTGGCTCTCTGGATCTTTATAACCACCCTATGAGGGAAGTATTCTTAGTCCCATTTCAATGACAGGTAAGCTGAGACCCAAGAGAAGGAACATGACTTGCCCAAGATCACACAGCTGGAATTCACATCCAGTCCTCCTCTGGAGGATAGTAGACTAGGGACCTTTGAGGAGAAGTAGGGAAATGACCCAGCCAAGGGCTGCAGGAAGAACCCAGGACTCGAGGCATCATCTCAGGCAGGGACCAGTAAGGCCAGAGCCTCTAGAGAGGCCCTGTTGGGAAGCTTTGGGATATCAGGCTGGGGGAAGACAACCAAGATCACTTAGGGAAAGAGTCTCCTAGGCTTGTCCCCATTGACCCAAACAGGGAACGTCTCCTTGTAGGGAAGGTCAAGACTTTAGAATTAATTTTTCATCTATCCATTCACTCAATACAGAATTTATTTTGTGTCCACTACATGCAGGTGGTATTCTGAGGCCAGTGAGTGATGCAGAACTGAATCTGTCTTGGATACGACTCTTGGAGGGTGGAAGTGATCTTAGAGTCTGGGATAAAAACGTAAAGCCTTGGTAACTTAATCATTTGAACCATTTCCCCTTATGCTTTTGGATGTAGTTCCTTAGATGACTAAGGAGGGAGGGATATATTCTTCAGTGGAAGAGAGGTCCAAGAAATATGGTAGCATGAGAAGCTAGGAAATCCTTAAAGGATAGGCTGGAAAGGTGTATGGCAAAAAAAAAAAGAGCTCTGAGTCCAATGCACAGGAGTTTGGATCTTGCTATGTGACCTTGAACAAGTCACTGAGGCTCTTTGCTTATCTGTACAATGAGGATAAGGCTACTTACCATATAAAGCCATTTTAAGGATTAGCTTAGTACCTGGCATATATGGGGAAGTAGCAAATGACAGCTCCTAGCCTTCCTTCCTCCATGATGTAGAACCACTTATCATCTCCATTTCCTCTCAACAACTACTGACATCTCATGGGAAATTTAGAAACCACTTTTTTTTCCAGTCTATAAAATCCTATTTATAGAATCTCTTTTTTTGTTCATCCTTTTCTGTGAAAGAAAAGAAGCTTATTTTTCCTGGAGAGTTTTCTGTAAGGTGAAAGTTAACAAATGATCGATATTTGTTAATCAAACAACAACAACAACAACAACAACAAAAAACCCAACACTAAATACCTAGGAGGGAAAAAAGCCCAACACTCTGGTTTATAATATACATTTAAAAAAAATTTTTTTTAAATTTATTCATGATAGTCACACACAGAGAGAGAGAGAGAGGCAGAGACACAGGCAGAGGGAGAAGCAGGCTCCATGCACCGGGAGCCCGACGGGTCTCCAGGATCGAGCCCTGGGCCAAAGGCAGGCGCCAAACCGCTGCGCCACCCAGGGATCCCTATAATATACATTTTTATAAGCTATCTTATATCTCAGACATAGGATCTCACAGTATTGCTGGAAAGAGATCATCATAGAATGGGGGATTTTCAAAGGCATGGAAGAGTTAATGACAGAGGGGAAGACAAGGCCCTTTATACTTCTTTTCCAGAACATTCTAACACACCACGTTGCCTCTCAGAGCATAAAACCCCCCACAGCTACCCATTATGAAACATATTAATATCTCCCTATGAGGAATGGGAGTGCAAGGGGAGAAAAAAAGGAAAAAGAGAAAAACCATTCTCTAATTTAAAAGGAGAGCAGGATGAGAAACCATGAAGGGGCTGAGCCACGCTCTCCAAGTGGAATGGCCCCACAGGAAGCAGGAAGCAAACGCTCCAGATGCGGAGGAGCTGCCTCTGTTTCCTCAAAATGAAGCTGGTTTTGGCAAACCCTTTAATCTTCAGGCTGTGGAAAGGGAGGATGGACGTGCAAACTAACGTCTGAATCCAAAGGAGGATACATTTGCCCAACGTGTTCTCAGCGACTTACATGGAACACCCCCCAGATTAGTGATCTAGTGGGGAGAAACTAGCAAAAATGTGTTTCCCTCAAAGAAAGCTGTCAAACTGAGGAATCAGCTAATTTCTATTCCTCAGAGAAGAAGTCTCCACGCCCCAGGAATTATTATGACATAAAAAAAAAAAAAAAGAGCGAGCGAGCGAGCGAGAAAGTGAGAGAGAGAAAAGAGGCGCTTAATTTACAGTAATATGTGCTACTATTATGCGCCTCCTGAGGAAATGACACAAAAAGCTGGTTCGATGGGTTTGGTCTAGACAAGGGAAAGACAATTCATTATTTCTCATTTCTTGGTAGAAAAGGAAAATAGACTGTGGCCAGACTGGCATTAGCATAATTCACTCCTAGAACTGCTGATCTATGCAGCACATCGTGAGAGATGGTCACTGAAAATAAATTCGGTTGGATGTTTATTTTGCTCCCTCTATGTCTCTTTCAGGAACCTGGAGAGAAAGAGTAGGGTCGTCCAGGTGAAAGCCAAGGTCAGCCTCTGCCATTTGCATTGGGAGATCTGAGAGGAGTACACATCCAAGCCAGCAAATACGTCTTTTGTGTAGTGCTCCAGAGAAGGGCACTTGGCTCAATTTAACATATGGCATAAATATTATTAATTCATAATGAGGCAAAATTTAAACCGAAGTGGAAAGGAGAGAGAGAGAGAGAGAGAGAGAATGGTTGTTAGCAAAACACTTGCTGTTAAATTTAGCTGGCAAGACTGAACATACTTAGATAAATCTAAGCGCGGAGAATATCATCTTTTACCATTAAGATGCTGTTGGGATCTCTTGGTATATTTCAAAAGGAAAAATCTATTAACGGTTGTGCGACATTTTCTCCACTTCGTCCCACATCCTTAATTACGCAGGATGTTGGCTGGGTGGGTGCAGAGGGAGGGGAGAGGGCCGCTGGGGCCGCCTACTCTCCCACCTGAAGACAGTGTCCTTCTGTGTCACAGTTGCATTGTCACCATCGCTTCCGTGGACAGTGCTGGTGGCAGACTGGGAATAATGTCTGCAGGACCTAATGGCCTCGAACCTCAGGGAAATTGGTTTTACATGCAAATGCCCTTAATTATCACAGGAGAAAAAAAAACATGGAAAAAGTCATAAAGCCTATAACATACAGACAGATTTGTGGCAATTCTTTTGACATTACCCAGGCTCAGTCTGGGAGTGTTTTAGGAAGCGCCTTTGCTAGAACCATTCTCAATTCTGTTTTCTTCTCAAGATCACGTATGGACATGGCAGTCCTCTTCATATGTTCCTTGTCTTCACACCAGCGTTCACATACTGGTGGTCTCCATGGGCAGTCATACTTTGATTGAACCCACGTACTGTTTAAATATTATTTTCTGAATCGCCAACATCGATATACGTGTGTCGAGATTTTACATAACAATCGGCATTTCTTGCTTCTCTTGGAAAATTCAAAAGCTCTGGTGATACCCGCCCAGCAGCAGCCTTTCCTTTATTCAGGGCATGTGTTCTTCAGGCTGCCACAGCCCCGCCCTCCCCACCCTTCCAGATTGCATCCCCTTGCTGGCTTATGCTTCCGGCCTACCCCGGAGGCAAAAAAGATTGTGATTTCTAGGCTACGTTATTTTTTTCAAATCTTCTCTCTCCCCATCTCTTATGTTTCAGTAAAATTTTATTAGGAGTTAGAGGGGAGCACCTGACAGAGGCCTTTTGCATTTCCTCTCTTCTTTCCTCTTCCTGCCTGGAACTTGACCACGATGGCTGGATTCTGAGCAGCTATCTTGTGCCTATAAGGCAACCCTGAAGCTTGAAAAGCACATGCTTAGGACGGATGAACAGGAGACAGAAAGGAAGTGTGGGGTGTGATCACATTGTGGAGTCATTAACCAGTCCTAGAATCCTCATTGCCAAACTTCCTATTATATGAGAGAAAATTAATCTCACTATTTTTTTTTCTGAGAAGTAAGTGCAAGAGCTTTATTACAATCATTATTATCCTTGAGGTTAACAACTGATGAACTCATTCAACAAAATATTTTGCATGTGATGATTTAGCACCCAGGGATACATGCCAGAAGTAGCTAGAAGGATGTGAAAAACATACCTTGGGAACCAGCACGGCGCTCCGGGCTGCGAAACTAAAAAGTATCAAGGATGCGTCTGAACTTCTGTAGTGGAGGGTACGGTGGTGGCACAGGCCTGACCTAGCTCAGGAGGCAGCAGGGCGGCTGCTGGCCCCCCACCCCCAGGTCTGCCTCTCTGCAAGCCAGTTACCCCAACATCTCAGCGTCTACCAGGTGTGATGACAGGGTGCCTTGAGGGTTAGACCCTGCCTCCAGCAAACAGTGAGAAGGGATCTGGAATGTGCAACAGCGCTGCTCTCCCTCGGGGAAAGGCAAGAGGTGGGTCTCGATAGGTCTGCGTCACTTTTGCGGGTTGGCCTGGTAAGGACGTCGGCAAGGCTGGCAGTGTGCACAGCGACGCTCAAAGCACCCTTGCCCACCTGCCGCAAGGATGACCACGAGTGTGTGGCGTGTCAGGGCCGTACCTGCTCCAGGAGCATCTGGAGCTCTGGAGGACTGCAGCCTCGGAGCACACCAGCCCTTTGGCTTTTCAGAAAAATACAACACTCTATAGCCGTGAGCCAGGGAGCAGTCTAGGCAGCTCCGCACCGGAACGACGTGCTGAAGGACGATCTGACGCGCCCAGGTGAACGCAGGCCCGGGCAAACCTGCGCTTGGGCAGAAGGAATTCATTGGACTGACAGGTGTTTTCTAGCTCAGATGGAATGTGGCGTTTCTACCTTTCTCTGGGGAGACAACAGGGCAGGTTTTCGTCCGCCTTTGCATGCGTGCGGTGGGCTTGCTATAGTGTCCCAGAACCAGTAAAGCTGGTTCCTCCACTAGTTGCTGGTCACTTCTAGAACTCAAAAGCAGCTCTAGAGAGGATTACAAGAAATGCAGGTTTGCCCGGTCTCCCTGGTGGAGGCTCTCTCTCTCTCGTTCAGGAGGCAGATGTCCTTCTGGAGGAGCTCCCTGCAGGCAGACTGCCTAGATTTCTAATTTTCCAGGATATGGCTCCTGCGATTAAAGAGCCAATTTAAAGATGGGAGCTTCTCTTTGGCTTTTCCCAGGGGCACCTGGGGCCCCCCTAGGCAGTGACCTCCCCCCACACAAGGGGAGGCGAATTCAGGAATGCTGGTGCCACTTGCACCAAAACCCTTCCCTACCCCGCCTTCCTGAAACCCGCTCGGTAATCAAGGCCCTTCTTGCCCTCCTGCTGTTAAGACACGTTGTCCTGTTACTAAAAAGCAGGAAATGGGCGACTTTCCCACCAGCCTTAATCCCGTCCTCCCAAATGTGTGCCCTCTTGTTTTTAAGACCACAGGAGGGCCTTTGATGACTGCTGACACAGAAGCAAAGCTGAACTCTGGAAACTTCACTTGACTCATCAGGCCTTGGTGAGTTCTGCTTAGGGCACTTGCAGGGATACAATGACCCGCAAATGCCACCAACCAGGACTCCCAGGACACAAGGTGGGGGGTCAGATCCTTCTTAGTTTCAGATATGGAAATTTAAGGCAAAGGAAGGGGCGCTTGACTTTGTCTTAGATTTCCCAGCGGAGCAGTATCTTGAAGAAAATCTTTGCCGGGGAAATAGAAAAGTTGGGGAAACTGAGGCACTGGTGATGGAGGCGCCGGTCCTCCTTGTTCACTTGCGAGGCTGCTGGGTGTGCTGGGTTCTCAGGGAAGGATGCTTGTCAGTGGAGGCGCGGGGCTTCTGGTGAGCCACCTGGGCGGCCGCCCGGAGCAGGTCCTTGTCCACGCGGGCGATCACTCCGGAGATGAACACGGTTGGCTTGGGGGTCGTCCAACCGAATGCGGGTGTTTCTGCACGATGCGCATCCCGCCAGCTTTCACATGAGGACACCGGCCAGGCCGGGAGGGCGACGGGGCCTGGGGGTGGGTGACGGCGGCCGCCGGGCAAACCTCACTATCTCAAACCACTTGCAGATGAGCATCTATTACTACGAATCAAATGCAATTCCTTAATGGGTCAGAAGGTATCAGGTAGTATCCTCGGGGAAATAATAACACGTGTCTGTTGACTTTCTTGAGAATTCCCACTGCTTGATAGAAATAATGGTCACGGGACCCCTCCCCTAAGCTTTGTGCCAGGTGCTTTAGGATGTATTACATCCCAACCTCATAACAACCCTGATAGGCAGGAGAGATTATTCTCACGTTATAGACGAAAGAACCAAGTTTTGGAGAAGGTGAGGGGTTTGCCCAAAGCCACACACCTATTAAGTGAGGTGCCTGGCTCTGGAGCTAGACCCGAGGCCTGTGCTCTTTCCACTGGGCTTTCCCTTCTCCCTCCCAAAGTGAACATAAAGCCCTTCTCAAAATCACTGTGCAAGTACTAACGCGGGTTTCCTGAAACGGCAAGGATTCCTGCTGATTCTTCTGTTTACCATCCCATCAGGAACATCAAAGAATCAAGAGTTAGAATTCATAAAATTCATTTGGAGAAAAGCGTATGGCAAAATGTTTCCAATTCAAGGCTTCTAATTATTTGCTTTAGTGAATAAAACTAAGAGGAATGTGACTTTGAGGGGAAAGGTAGAAATATTAAAAGCAGTGATGAGCAAAACAACAGCCGCATCGAATAGTTGCCTTGAGGTGTGTGACACACAATCCTGCCGCACACGTGGCTTGCTCCCCATTTTATAGGATCACTGAGACTCAGAGATGGTCACTAACTTGCCCAAGGGTTACACAGCTAGCAAGTCTTGCCTCAGATACATACTCCTGTGTCACCCCAAAGTGCCCCAGAGAGTAGAGGCAAGTGAATGAATGATCAAGTGGCATGGCTTATTTTGTAGGCTGCAGCAAAAACACAATTGCTACATCTCATGTTTTATGATTTTTTTTATTTGTTTGTTTTAAAGATTTTATTTATTTGAGAGAGAGAACGACAGGAGTAGCAGGCAGAGGGAGATGCAGGTTCCCCACTCAGCAGGGACTCTGATGTGGGACTCGAACCCAGGACCCTGGGATCCTGAACTGAGCCAAAGGCAGATGCTCAACTGACTGAGCCATCCAGGTATCCTCATGTTTTATGTTTAAAATTCATGCAAATTTTGTTTTATACTCAATGATTTAACTGTGCTATTTTTATATTAGTGTAAATACATTAAATTATTTATCAGCTGAATTATTTAACTTTTCTCTCCTGAGATGGACACTTGGGAAAGATGCACCTCGTTTCTTTGCTGTGGCTTCGCAAACACTCAGCATGCAGCGACATACCAACGGGAGAACATCACCCCAGCATAAGAGATACAAGGTCTTTCTGAATCCAGGGCAAGTCTTTATACCCGGTTTAAGGCCCTAGTTCAAGGTGGCACAGCACTGCCGTTTAATCACTAGTGGAAGGTTGCGAGTGAAGGCTGTCCCATTTGTAGCATTCATGAAGTCACTCAACAAGAGCGTACCATGCAGGCCTCGTGCCAGCCACCAGGGCAATCCAACCCCAATCGGGGCACTTACCTAGCGCCACAGGCTCTCCTGGGAGCGGTCAGGGAGGTGGGACCAGCCAGATGTAGGGCTGCACTGCACCCTGCCCGAATCCCACGCCCGAGGGGCAGGTCTCACTGACCTTATAAAAGTCCGAAAGCCTGTTGGTCCCAACTTCATCGACCCCTTGATCCCCAGGAACCGGATGAACAAATTTGCCATCCTGTCCACCAGGCGCAGGTAGTTGAATTGCTTGGCATACTTGGGGAACACCTGCTTGAGGCAGATGGAGGGCAGGTGGGCTTCAGGATTGGGGTTGGTGTCGGAGGCGCCGGCTGGCTCACAGTCAGAAGGACCTTCCCCTTCCTTCCCGGCTAATGGCTTCTTGTGCGGCTGGGACCTGAAGAACACGGGCAGTTAAGGGCACATCCAGCATCTGGAGTGGGCTTTCTAGTAGGCAAAGCACCTTCCCTCACATACTCACCTTCCTCTAGATCCCCATCAATCTCAGGAGGTGCGAGCACCGTCACTGTTTGTGTTGTATAGACCAGAAACCTGGCCCCAGAGAAGCGACCTCCCCGAGCTCACACAGCTAGTGTGTGGCATGGCCGGGACTTGAACCCGGGACAGAGCCAGGACCGGAAGCTTATGCTTCCTCTGGTTTCCCAATATGGACATCTTCCTTTACCGCACGCATGATTCAAGAGAGCACTCTCTTATGGAGCAGCTTAGTTTTGATTTCAAACTCCTACTGGTGGGTAGTAATTGAATAATTAAGAAATATAAAAATCTCATTGAGGGCTGGCAAGAATCCAGAAGCACAGTTCAATGAACAATTTGCAAAGATACATCAGTTATCCAGTTCTAGGAATAGGCACAGTTATGTTTTCTGGCTTAACTATTTTCTTATTTGGAACTCATACAAAAAATATGATTATAGTGTTGTGATTCCTGAGTCTGGCTATCCTATTCTGATATTCAAGAAAATTCCACAGCTAATAACTCTCACATATCCACCTCTGGCCTGGAATGTTCTCACTTCCAGACCCGCATATGCGGAAGGTACCACCAGTGGCACCTTCAGGATGACCCCCAGCTACCCCAGACGAAAATGCCCATTTCCCTCACCCCAACTGTACATTCCCCATCTCTGTGAATGTCACCCCCATCTGCCAGCTACCCAAGCAGGAAATGTCAGGATAAATGCCAGTCCTCCTCTCTGCCTCTGTCATCAGTTCTAAGTCCTCAGTATTTCTTGAAACCAGCTCTGCTCTCCCCCATTGGGACTTGTTGACTCTCTCCAGAACTAGATCGATGGCCTCCGGTCTTTCCCATCCATAGACCCATAGACACTGGCACCAAGGAAGGTCTTCCTTATTTTTTTCTAATTTTTTAAAAAAATTATTATTATTATTATTGTTATTATTATTGCAAGAGAGGAGGCGGGTGGGAGGGTAGGCACAGAGGGAGAGAAAGAATCCCAAGCAGGTTCCACACTCTGTGCTCAGGGTGCAGCCAGGCTCAGGGCCCAATCCCATGACCCTGAGGGCATGACCTGAGCTGAAATCAAGAGTTGGATGCCCAATCAGCTGAGCCATCAGGCATCCCACAAGGCACTTCTTCTTCTTCTTTTTTTAAAAATTTATTCACAAGACACACACACACACACACAGAGAGAGAGAGAGGCAGAGACATAGGCAGAGGGAGGAGAAGTAGGCTCCATGCAGGGAGCCCGACGTGGGACTCGATTCTGGGACTCCAGGATCACCCTGAGCCAAAGGCAGATGCTCTTGAGCCATCCAGGAGCCCCATGGGGCATTTCTTCTGAAGCAAACCTGGCTGGGTTGCTCCTTCCTACAACTCTTCACTGATTCCCAAGTGCCTACAAGGAAGTTAATATTCTTCACTCTGGCACCAAGGCCCCCTCTGGATTTCTTCTCCATCTTCTTTTCCAATCACTTCCCTAGACACACTATACCCTCAAAGGCCTTGGGCACTCCCTGCTACCCCCTCACTCCGCTGCTCAGTGGCCTGTTCTGGACCAGAGATTCAGTGCCCACTGGACACCCAGCTCCCTTCCACGGCTGGAGCCTCTCTGCACTGGCAGCTCATCTCACTTTCATGTCTGCTGTGCTGCCTGCAGCTGGTCTGGGAACCGGTGTAACCTTTCCCCACCCATGCATCCACCCCTGAGACAGAACCCTGAGCAGGTTGTACTTGGTCAGTAACACTGCCTAACTCCAGGAAAATCAGAACCGCGTCACATGGTATTGAGCTCGACATCAGGGCCATTTTCTACTCTTTTCTTGATTAGATGGCCTCATCCCCTGTCCTCCCACTTCCAAGCACATCATTAGTCACCAAGTCAGGCCATCTTGGTATCTTCTTTTTTTTTTTTTTTTTTTTTTTTCATCTTGGTATCTTCGTACCTGCTTTCCTTGGCCTTCGGGGCCTTCCCCTGGCCCTGGCTGCCTGGCACATTTCTGCTCCACTTCCAGAACAAGTCCAGCTGTCTCCTCAATCGTGTTAGTGACTCTCTTTCATGCCCCACTCCTGTTTCTCAGACTTGCTTCTTTGTTCCTCTGGTCAAGCGGCACTCTATTCGTCTATATGCCAATTCCTCCCTCACGTCTCATCCAACTCTATCTCTATAGGATCACTTTTGGCGCTTGGGAAATGTTTCATTGACTCTGAATTTGTTGAATTGGGAAAGTTTGCTTTTAATGGCAAGACATGTCTCAGATAAAATACCAAGGTTATGATGTTTTGTAAGCTCTTTAAAATGGGGGAAGAGGTTTAATAGAGAAACAGCAAGCCTTGACAGCCCTGCTGCAATAGTCTTCCCTTCATTCTGGGCTAAGGAGTTAGCCTCTAAGAAAGAGAACCCCCTTGTTTGAGTCAGGTTCTGTAAATTCTGTTCACAGTTCCTTTTAGGTGGGTCTTGGCACGGGTCTCAAAGCAAGGGCAGAACCAGAACAGCCAGAAGGAAATTCCCCTGCTTTTTTTTTTTTTTTTTTTAAGATTTATTTACTTATTTTGGAAGGAGAGAGAGAGAGTGAGCATGCATACTAGTCAGGGAAGGGGCAGAGGGAGAATCCCAAGCAGATTCCCTGCTGAGCGTGGAGCCCAACTACAACCGGGCTCGATCTCACAACTCTGAGATCATGACCAGAGCTGAAATCAGGAGTTGGACCCTCAACCGGCTGAGCCACCCAGGCTCCCAGGAGAACTTCTAGAGTTCAGGGATCCCTGGGTGGCGCAGCGGTTTGGCGCCTGCCTTTGGCCCAGGGCGTGATCCTGGAGACCCGGGATCGAATCCCACGTCGGGCTCCCAGTGCATGGAGCCTGCTTCTCCCTCTGCCTGTGTCTCTGCCCTTCTCTCTCTCTCTCTCTCTGTGACTATCATAAATAAATAAAAATTAAAAAAAAAAAACTTCTAGAGTTCAGCCACATGGATGGTTCTGGGGAAACAAAGCCTCCCTCCCACCAAAGAGACACTGGAGTCCTCAGGAGAAACACTGTCGCCGGAAAAGGTGGGGTGCAATCTCCCTCCAGCTGAGCTGGTTTTATTATCATCTCCTTGAATTCAAGACAGTAAATAAAAGGTGGTTACTTTTCAGATGAAGTGTTTTCACATGAAAGTTATAGAAAGACAGTTAAGGAAAGAGTAGCAGTGTTACTGGAAATTAGCTCTTAAATGACTGGATAAGTGGCAATCACTGACTTTATAAGCACTCATTAAGTTTTTGTTAGAGGGAAGATTTGGAAATGTACAGTCTGACTGCTCAGTGCCAATAGAGCGAGCTCTGAAGTCTTCCCAGTCAGCTGTCCCACCTTCACTGTCTCATCTGCATTTCGCACAGCCCTGTGAAAGGGCTGTTATTTTTATGCCCCTTTTCCAGGTGAAGAAACTGAGATGCAGCAAGGTTTGCCATGGCTGAGCCAGAATTATAACTCTGTCCTTCCAACCTGTGTCCATCCGTCGCCACTCAAACCCTCATAAGTGCAGCATGATTCACACAGGTGAGGGTCACCGAATCCAAAGTATTGTTATTTACATTGTGTTTTAAATAGTGTTTTTAGGTTGTAATAGTCATCCATGCTCTTTGTAGACATTTTGAAGAATTTACAGAAGAATCTAAATCATTTGTAGTCCGCAGCTCAGGGATAAACTGTGTTTTTTATCTATGTTTTGCAAAGTTAGCATCATATTACATATAGTGTAAATCCTTCTTTTTACACTTTACATGACATTACAAGTGTCTTCCCGTGGCATTAAATGTTTTCATGAACATGATTTCTCATTGATGTGTGGTATTCGGTATTAAGCCCGAACCATAACTTAATTAGCCACCCCCTCAGTTGAGTGTCTACATGGCCTTTCTTTGACTAAATGGAATGTGATAATGGGCCCCTAGGCGATGTGCTCCCACTCAGAAACATATCACAGCTAGCGGCTGCCTTGGAGGTCATTCTGTCCATTGATGCCATCTAGTTTTTGGTATGTGGTTTAATGTACGCACCCTAAAACTCACCATTTTAACCACTTTAAAGTGTACAATTCAGTGGCACGTAGTACGTTCACAGTGTTGTGTATCCATCCTTGCTATCTAGTTCCAGAACATTTCCATGACAATGCCATTTCAGAGAAGAAACTTTAATCCCAGGCAGATATGGCCACTAGCACCAGTGGGTCATTTCATTGGCAGAAGGTCCACGGTGGTGGCCTTTGCTTGGGGTACCCTGGTGATGGGGGCCCCACCACCTCCAGGGGACCTCTCGAGCTGGGAAGGTTTTCCCAGTAGTGTCAGAGGATGTCTCCTGCCATTGTCCTCAGCCTGCATCCCACCCTATACCCTGAGCCATGCAGAATAGGTGTTTTTTATCTCTTAATGTGAGCCCTTCACATTTCTGTCGAGGGCTGCTGTGTTTACTGGCTGACTGCCATTTCCCTTCCTTCCCAAATCCCAATTAATAAGCTCAACATAGAAAGGGCCTTCAAAGCTACAGATACCATTTTCATGGACTCAAAACCACAAATTCACAAGAAAGTATTTTACTCAATTGGAAGAAGACAGCAAAGATGTAGCTGATCTAGAAGATGAAATAAAACAATGAGAAACGGTATCTTGCTTGAGCTGATCCCAATAATCACATTGAGATCCAAGTTATCACAAATACTGTAAAATCCTGTTTTTATTTAAAATCATTGTAATGGAAATGTCAGACTTATGAAATAAAAGTGACTGATAAAGAAAACATAAATCAAGCTTACTAGTCCTTTAGGATAGCTTTTTTTTTTTTTTTTTAACTGAATTTGATACATCCTTGACTCATTAGAATTCTGGAATATTTTCCCTATTATCATTTTTCAAATAAAATTGAATTCTTTCTTGTTAAAACTCTTGTGAAAAACCACCTATCTCCATTTTGCCTGGAAAGCTTGCTTTTTATTGGAGACCTACTATGTCAAGCGTTGGGCCAAGCAGCTTATATTATCTCAGTGTTTCTCATAACAATTCTATGAGGTAAGTAGAAACTAGTGCCATTTTACAGATTAGAAACCCAAGATCCAGAGAACCTAAATACTTGCCTAACATCACAAATCAGTAGGGGAATCATAATTTATACTTAGGACTATATTACTACACATTCCATACTTAGCTCACCATACAATTCTTGTGCTAATCTGATTTTTATGTGTGTACTAATTTGATTTAAATCAAACCCAACAGGGGCACCCGGGTGGCTCAGGGGTTAAGCGTCTGCCTTTGGCTCAGGATGTGATCCGGAGGTCCCGGGATCGAGTTCCGCATTGGGCTCCCCACACAGAGCCTGCTTCTCCCTCTGCCTATGTCTCTGCCTCTCTCTCTCAGTGTCTTTCACGGATAAATAAATGAAATCTTAAAAAAAAAATAAATCAAACCAAAGACTTCTTTTTCCTTAGGCATACACTGTAAATATCCCCAGAAATTAACAAAATAGGAAGGTAGATAAAGCAAAGTCAAATTCCAGTTTCAGAGAAAGTGCGTGAATTCTCTCAGAGAAATCATTTCCATTTCTAGTTGAGCATGCCTTCAATAATTTATTTGTTCATGAACTATTTCCCAAGCACTTACTTGTCCCAGGGGCCTCAGATACATGGGTGAGGTGGACACCGTTCTTATCACCCAGAGCATGTGACCAAGTTGGGGGACGACAAGACCCATCCGTAAACAGTAAGTGAGTGAGGTGGAAGTGGCCAGGTGAGCCTCCAGAGTAGGCTCCAGAGCATATGGAAGGAGGTCGTTTTGCTGGGTCCTAGGAGCATGTATGAAGGAGAATAGGTGGGAATATGACCAGGAAGCTACTGTAGGGTGTCTAGGTCTTACAGATTCTTGGGTGTCAGATGAGGGTTCTTGGATTTCATCGTGTGGGAGATCAGAAGGGGTGGATTTAAGGGAGAGGAGTGGCAAAATCAGAACTGTGGTGAAGGTGAATGAGCCTGCCAACAGTATGTATCCTGATCAGAGAAGAGGATTGAATGATGTTAGGAAGCCCCTGAAATATTCTAGGTCAATTGTTTTGGAAGCATATGCCCTGAGCATCACCTGAGCAGCACGAGCATCACCTGAGAACTTGTTAGGAATACAAACTCTTGGCCCCACCCCAGGCCTATGGACTCAGAAACTATGAGTGTGCTGGGCAATCTGGTTAGCAAGCCCTGTGGGTGATCCTGATGCAGGCTAAGGGCTAAGGTGGAAAAGGTGGATTTGGCTAGTGCTTGACCATGGGGAATAGAAAGGGAGAGAACACGTTGGACAATCCACTGCTTGGCAGGACAGCCTGGTGGGCAGTGGTGCTACACTGGCAAAAGGAGGTAAGCAGGCTCCTTTCCCCACCACGTGGCCAAGACCTGTCTCCACAGTCCCTTTGGATTTCCAATGCGCATTGTCATTGCTGAAAAAACTGTCATTCCTGAAAAAACCATGTACCAGAGAAGTGCCTTAAACTAGCCCAGCAGCTAATTTAAAGAGCTGGAGGATGAATTCATTAAAAACAAATGAAACTACCCTGTAGCCCAGCTCTGTCACTTGATGAATCTCTACCGTCACATGGCCCCATTTGCTTGATGGTGGTGCTATGCTATTTGAAGAGAAGATGATAGAATGAGTGAAGCATGTGTTTCCAAATTGAGGAGGAAAAGGACTCAGCGAAGTTTGTCCAATGCTCCAGTCCCTGTAAGACCCATGCTGGGTCTATTCCTACCTGCCCCCTCCATGCCATGTTCCTTCAGGTGCTCACCTGGCCACTGCTCTCTCCCTTGATCATGAGAGCAATAGCGACAAACGTAGTGGTGATGATATTGGTGGTACTTACTATGTGCCAGAATCTGTAATTTAAAAAAAATTTAACCTTGATGAAATCCTACAGAGTGTGTGTTATTTTTATTCCCATTTTACAGATGAAGAAACCGAGGTACCAAGAGACAGACTAATCCTGGACTGAATAGAAACCCAGGATAAGAAACCCAGTGGGCAGGTGCCAGAGTCTTTGTCTCTAACTGGTGCACAATGGTTCTTCCCTACGTGAGGGGTTACCAGGTGCTGGTGCCTGAGAGTCAGAATACCTGTAACACCTCATTCCAGCCTGGCAATGATCCTGTGATTATTAACAAACTATACGAGGCTCCATTTTACTAATGAGAAAATAATTGACGTCAGAGAGGTTAACCTACTTTCCAAAGGTCACTCAGCTATTACATGGCTAAGGGTGAGGATTTGAACCTGGGGATCTACTTGAGGTTAAAGCCCAGGTGCTTTCCACTCCGTAATGCTACAATTCACTGCAGTTATGCACTTTCACCTCCGACAGTGGAGAGAAGTCTTTTACTTATGGGATGGTGTGGGGTGGGAGAGTGGCTGGGAGGACACCCGGCCTAAGCCTGGCACAAAGCTGTTGCATTGCCTGGGATCGAAACCACAGCCTGCCTATGAAGCATCCAGACGAATCTGCTGGGGGGCGTGGAGGGGGGGCTTGTAACTGACCTCAGTGTGATGACCTGGGAGCAACCAGCACTGACCTCGATGGGGCTGTTCCCTTTTGATTGCCAAATCAATCGATCAATTCCTATTTTACCATCACAGGCTCACACGAGTCACTGATGCATAGCATTTGTCACAAATATGAATGAACAAGGGCCCCAGCAGCCACGGCAATGGACTAGGCCTCGATCCCTGCCAGGGATGAGCCACCAGGCGGGCGTGGGGTCGGGGGAGGTAGGGGGTGGTGCGGCTCAGCGCTGCAGGACCATCTTCCTGCCAAGGCTATGAGTTAACAAAAGGACAAACACGAGGACTTACTGCGGTGCCTCCATTCCCACAGACCCAGAACTCTCCTATCTCAGAGCTGGAAGGGCCTTCAGGGGTCATGGGGCTCAGCCCTCTCATTTTCCGGGTGAAAGAACTGACAGCTCATTTTACAAAGACCTCGCGATATGCTTCTTTTCTAACAGGGCTCTCTCTGCTTGGCGGTTCCGCACACAGCCCGAGTCTTGCCAGCGTCCTTGCTCTCTTTGTCTTGGGCAGTTGGAGTAAGGGAAGCCCACTGCCATGGAGGCCAGAGAATGGTGCTGCCAGGCAGCTCACTCCACAGGGCACCAGCCTGGTGGTCCCCTGGAATCCCAGCTCTGCACTCTTGAGCAGGCTGACCCCAGGTGAGTCCTCAAACCTCAAAGTTTCAGCTTCCTCTTACAAAAAAATGGGGAAAATAATGGCACCTAACTTATAGGGCTGATGTAATTACAGAGAAAGTGGACACATCGTACTTGGCACAGCGCCTCAATACCGGTTGGCCACTGTGATGATAATCACCAACATATTTATCTCCTGTATGCCATCGTCTCGAAATGCTCACTCTCTAGGCTCCAGGTTCGATGGGAGAGATCATTGTACCCCTCTGGGAACTCTGGAGAGTATGGGGTTTCTTTAACCACTGTCTGACATTCTGTTCTACCCACAACTCACGTAACTAGACTGGACTGTCCTCCTTTTCTGATGTCTGGGGAGTCCAGGTGCCCAGCCTGGCAAGGTGCCCAGGGTCAGACTGCACCTGCCTCTTGTCCCACCCTGAACAGATCCCCTATATGAGTCTCCTCTTCTCAGACCTCACTGGGTAACTGCCCCTTATCTGACACCCTGGTTCTCTCTGCTGAGGATTATCAATGTCACAAAATAAGGCGCCAAACAATGTCACAAAAGAATTGCTGCTCCCCACATAAAGAAAAGGTTAAACCATGGAGTGAGCAGGGGCCCTGGGGGTCCTCTCACCTCATTTTTCTTTTGAAATGCACAGAGAAGGTGAGGCAGACACTTGCTTGAGGTGAGCCAGCAAGCAAGAGGTGGTGGCGAGGACAGACCCAATTCTCCCGACTTCCTGTCCAGAGCCTTTAAAAAAAAGAAGAAAAAAAAAGAAAGAAAAAAAAAAAACCCAAAACACTAAAGCCAGAGTGGCCAACATCTTGATTGTGAATGAAAAGCTTCAGACTCTTGAGGCCACTCTGGTGGTCAGAGAAGAGAAATATTTTTAGCCCAAAGGGCTGAGGAGTTCCCACTTTAACCCCACCGGGTGATTGGCTGCTGTCTTTCCATGGAAGATCAGGCCAGACTTGGGCTTTTCACCAGACCCCGGAGAAGGGTTTTTCCCTACGTGCCAGGCCTGCATCGACTGCCCCTGCCCAGGGCGCCCTCCTCGGGAGCAGAGCACTGGGGCCTGCTTCGGCCGCCTCACCTTCCACCCTCCACGTTCCTCCCTCTCTCTGTAAACCCGCTTTCCCAAATGACCCACGGGAAGAACACTACCCTTCAAATCCACCTTTCCCGAGGAAGCTTTCCACAGCCTTTGGAGCCAGAATCAGCCATTCCTTTCTCAAAAACTTCCGGGACTTTGTTCCTGGTCCTCATCACTCTCCTCACAAGATGTCGAGACCTTCAATCTCTATCCTGCCCGAAACTGACCCTGTGATGTGCATCACTTTTCCTCACAGCAGTTGTCACTATCAGGCCGAAATGGCTGTTGCTGCAACTACCTCTCCGACACCTGGTTCTTTCCCTAGACTCCAAGTCCCGGGAGGGCAGGCATTTCTCTCCCTCCTGTGTGAGTCTTTGTTCTAACACCGGGCCTGGCACATAGCAGGTGCTCGAAATTATCTTTTTTTTTTTTTTCCAAAATTGTTTTAAAAAAAGATTTTATTTATTTATTCATAAGAGGCACACAGAGGGAGGCAGAGACACAGGCAGAGGGAGAAACAGGCTCCCCATGGGGGGCCCGATACAGGACTTGATCTCAGGACCCCGGGATTGCCACCCGAGTCAAAGGCAGACGCTCAACCACTGAGCCACCCAGGCGTCCCGGTACTCAAGGTTATCTGACGGTGGTACGATTGGGCTGTGTTTCGTTGACTTGTCACCACAACAGTCTAATGATTATTTCCTCGAGTTTACATCCGAGGATACTGACGCTTTGACAGGTTAAGTCAGCAGCCAAGATGACAAGGCTGGGCCTGGAGCCTGGTGGCAGCCCCACACGGCCGCACCCCTCCACTTCCGGTTGCCAGACCCCGCGCATCCTCCTTTCTCTTTGTCCCTCCCTGTGATGGGAAGATCCTGTCTATCTTGGAGAAGAACCAAGATTTCCTGGGGGCAGTGGCAAAGCACTGTCTACGCGACAATTGCAATCAGCGGTTGTATTAGCCTCTGTTTTACCACCTCCAAAAATTAGCAGAAAAGGCCAACTCAGGCTTTCACTGTCTAGTTGTGCTAATGAAGGGATCCTTTTAATTACACACTCAGGGCTTCTCTGCAACACAAAGCGCTTTTAGTGTTTAAACACAGTTCGGCACCAAAGTACAGGCCTGTGTGAACAGAGATGATAAGTGGGGGAAACCATGTGGGGAAAGTTATCCTTTGCTTCGACTGTAATTCTTTTTGGCACTCAATTTCTTCCAAATGTGGTTCACTTTCTGTGGTAATCCTAATTCTCTTTTGTATACTAGATGCCTGGTGAACCCTAACCCTGGGATTCAGTAGGCATAGCTCAGGCCAAATATCCTTCCTCCTCAGGTTCTGGATGAAATCTGCCCACTCTGTGAATTTCGCATGTCCCTGATTTGTCCTTGAGGGTCCTTCCCACCCAGGGGTGCCATATGGCTGGCTGTCAACCTGCAGTGAGGGTGTTGAACACAAGACTATCTTCACTCAGTGTCCCAGGGGCCAAGGCATTTGGATCTTGCTTTCTGAGGCAGTTTTCTTGTGCATCAATCTGTATGGGATTTTCACTAATGTGAGTGAGGCCTTATGGGGTCGATCCCACAAATCTTTCTCAGGCAAGGATGCCCTGACTTTGCATGTGTTCCTGACCAGGGGGTGAGGGGCTGACTCTTGCTGAGCTCTTCCTATGTGCCAGGAACTCTCCCGTACATCAGTTACTGTGGTTCAGCCACACAAGACCTAAGATTTACATATTAACGTATATACTAGAACCTGAATGCCTGGGTTGGAATGCTGGCTTACTAGCTTGGTGACTTTGGAAAAGTCTCTTAACCTGCTCGTGCCTTGCTATCTTTGTCTGGGTGATGGGGATAATAATAATTCCACCCAGGTCACAGAATTGTGAAAGTGAAATGGGCTAATATAGATACGTCGAGCATTTGGAACCATACCTGGCATGCAGTAAGCACCCAGTAAGTGTTAGATTTTGCTTATCCAATAGAGCTAAGCTCAGGTTAAATGAAATCCTCAAGGTCACATGCCTCCCAAATGGTATCATCTGGTAATCTGGCTCTGACTCTCAAGACCTTACTCTTTCTGGGCTTCCACCAAGCTTCAGCAGTGCCAGTGGGGTTCTCTGCTGCCGTTCTGCTAGGACACTGCAGTCGGAACCCTGGCCCAGTGGCCCAGTGGGCCAGAGCCTAGAGCGGGTCACTTGGTGTGCTTGACGCTCTCCTGACCTCCACGTGAGCACGCTTTGTTTGCCTTTCTTCCTCCACTGCTTCGCACATTCTGCTCCTCCTGGGGTTACCATGGCCCTCCTAATTGCCACTGACCTTTCTGTTGTCTTTCTCCATAAGATGCCCTCAGGCCCAGCAGTTTCTGCAGGCTCAGCCCCCCACCCCTACCCCGCGTCCCTGGTTGCCTGTGTCCTGCTCCCCAGCACCGAGAGCCAGGCCGCAATCCTACACATCCTGCAAATGCCAACACTTCAAATGCCAACCCGCCCACAAGCCTCCCCTCACCCCCCGACCAGAAACATTCTTCTGGATTTTCCACAGCACCTCATTTATACCTCTCTTGTGGAATCTATCATTTTTTAAACTTATGTTATGGCCACGTAAGTCTGTGGCTTCTGTCCTCCATAGACTGCGAGTTTGCTGAAAATAGAATCCATTTTTATTCCCCTCATAGTACTCCACATTTAATAGGTAATGCAAAAAAAAAAAAAAAAAAAAGTATGCTGACAGATGACTGTGTAAGAAAAGTATTCTTTAAGACAAAGAGAAGAATTTGGTATAATTTGGTCCATGGGCAAGAAAATGGGCAGGGTGACCTCTAGGTGTCATTTTCAGCTTCAGGCTCTAGAAAGCCATATTTTTTATGGTAATAGGGCAACGATAATAATTTATGGCAATAAGAATAAGGCATCCTAGCTTCACTCCCTCCTAACTGTATGGCCTTGGGGAAGTTGGGGTCTCACTCAGCCTCTGTTCATCTTCTGCAAAACGGCGCTGGACAACAGAATTCCCCTCCCAGAGGTTTGGAGGGATTTGATGAGGAGACAGAACACCAGAGGCTAGCATCCTGGCTGGAGGGTGAGTAAGTGTGAACAAAATGTCAAAAATCAGTGACTTCTGGTCAGCTGAAGCCCACCCAGGAAGATTTAACTGCCTCCCCCAGCTCCCAGCAGTCCTTCCCTCCCAGAACTTTAGTCCCAACAAAATTAGATTTTGTTTTAAAGGTGGCTAATACATTAAGCATATGCATATTAGCAACCAGGTCCGGAGAGAAAGCCTAACTTTTTTCTCTATGCCATTTGAATTCCCCTAACACTGAGTTGTCAAAATCCATTAAAGTATTAATTTCTCTTGTCACTGCACAATTCCCTAAGCAGACATCCAGACAGTGTACAGTGGTGTCTCTCACAAAAGTACTAAATGTTTAGTTATCATGATACATTTTTTAGATGATGCCTCCCAGATGGCCCTAGGGAGACTCTGTAAATTCAAGTACAAGGTTGGGGCAGGGTGGTTGTGGAGACTGCACATCCAGCAGGCCTAGGATGGAGCTTACCAGGACTGCCACTTACTAGCTGAGTAGCCCTGGGAAAGGTACGCAACTTCTCTTTCTGTCTCTTCATTTGCAAAATGGTGACAATGATACTAAATGCGTGGGGGTTTAGTGAGAACGACACAGAATTCCAAATGCAGAGAACCTTGTAGAACGCCCAACGTATCTCTGGTCCCCAATACAAGAGAGCTGAACAGTCCCAGAGATTTGGAAACACGCCAATGGGGGTGTAGAGGCTGTCACACCCAGCTCAGCACCCCTCCCCGAGGGACAGTCATACGGAGCGGTGAGTTTTTTGTGATGCAACGTCCTAAACCGTGGCACACTGACACTTTTGTCTTTCACCATAGCCTCTCCAAATGCCCATTCAAATAAATCAATATCCTCACTTGACCAACTCACCTGGCAGAAGTAAAAGGTTTCCATGTCAACAGGAAAGTGGTGGGCACCCCGCGCCCCAAGAAGAAAACAAGAGAAAGCCCATCATTTAGTTTCCCCGACTAAAAGGCACCAAGTGGAGCTAAAGTCAGAGCTGGCCTCTTCCTTGGTTGTCATGGCAACGTCACCGACTACGACCTACCCCCACTCCACAGTAAGGGGGACACACGGGAGGGGGTCCAGCGATGTGGGTGGCACAGAAGTGCTGCAGGAGGTACTTTCACCTGTTTGTCTGAAACATGAAAGCTGCTGGCAGCAGCGCACCCCTCGCCCAGGCAAGGGGACATTCCAGTTGCTCTCATACAGTTCCTTTGGTGATCATGAATGGATTCAAACCCAGTTCAAACCTGATGAATGAACAATTACTGCTTCCTCAGCCACAACGCAGAGCTCGAGGTCGGGGAGAGCACCACATGCCTTTCCTGTAGGGGGGTAGGGGGCCCGGGGCCCTCAGCCTCCAGGGAAATGTGGCTGATGCTGAGACCTGCTGCCTCAGGCTACGGTGGTTCCACCCCAAGCCTATGGAGCAACTTCCCATCCGTGATCTAATGCCACCTGAGCAGCAGCCTGGGAAGACAACAGCAGTGTGCCCATTTTACGGGTGAGAACATTGAGTGCTGCAACCATGAACCAGCAAGTACTGACACTTTCATTTTCTCTTTTTCTTGATTGCCCTCTGCCCCTTGAGAAGCTTAACCTGTGATAGCACTTGAAGTTGCCAAACGGTGTCAATTCTTTCCCTTACTCTTAAGCTCAGAGTTGCTTTTAAAAGTCACCTTCGAAGTCCAACACCTGCCAGTCAAATCTGCCCAGGTGTCCACACTGGGACATCCACATTGAGCACGATTTGTGTCTCTGGACCCCACAAACCTGCTTCTTGCCATTTCCACCCATATTGTTATTGGGAATCCCATCCTCCCAACTGAGCCAAGCTCAAAACCCTGAAGTCAGCTTTGCCATCTCCCTTGTCCTCACCTAGGTTCCTGGGGACCTGGACACTCTCCCTTTTCTACTCAGAGGCTCTGATTCCAATATTCTGGGGAGTCCTAGCAAGTGGAAGCAGGGTGCACAGTGGTTAACCGCACAGGCTGCAGGGTCAGGGCATCTGGGTTCTTGCTGAATTCCATACCTGTGGGCTGACACTGTCATCTGCTCCTCATGGCCATGTGAGGCTATTATTATTCTTAATACGATTCCCATTTTCCATATGAGACATTTTCCTACAAGAACACAAGTGCGGTGACATAATTTCCCCCAAGGTTATCAGGATCGACTGAACATAAGAGCCCTTACTCATAACCAACACGCAACGCTCCTTCCCCCTTAGCTGTAGGGTTTTTAAGGGCAGGGCCCTTTGGCCACATTTGTATGTAATGGCTTCTGAGGGCTGAGGATCTGACTGCAGGTCTGAGCTCAGAGTCAGCCGGCCAGCCTAGGTTCCACCTCTCACCGCGACCTTTTCTCACAGTGTGAACTTGGGGGAACAACCAGAAGATGGCCAGAGGTCTGCAGCTGAATAGTGGCCCTGAGCCCCAGCACCTGGCTGTGTGACGCTACTGGGAAAGGAAACTTTACATATGTCATAGAATTAAGGCTCTGGAGATGAGATTATCCTGGGTTTAGAGTATGCCCTAGACCTAGGGGAGCAGGTGTCCTCAGGGGACAAAGGCAGGGTGAGATCTGACACAAGACAGGTAGAGAAGAGGCCATGAGAAGAGGAGACAGATTGGAGTGACACTGCCACGAGCCAACCGATGCCTGTGGCCCCCACAGCTGGAAGGAGCAGGGAGGGGTCTCCCCCAGAGCCTCTGGAGGAACCATGGCCCGGCTAACGCCGCCTGGCCTCAGACTTCCGGCCTCAGAGTTGGGAAAGAATGTATGTCTGCTGCTTGAGGCCAGTGGGGAACTTGTTTCTGCAGCCCCGGGGGACCAGTGCCAGGTGCCCGTTTCTGAAGCAGCCAACCCCACCAGTAGTAGATACTGCCTCTGAAAACAAGTAGAACCGTGGCAGGTGCACAGGAGGCCTCCAATAAGCGTCAGCTAAGCCGAATCAAAATATCCTGAGTCATTACCTTGGAAAACTTCTCCCCAGGACACACCTGGCTGACTGGGCCTGTCTGGAGCACCAAGCTTGTAAGATGTTTAACTTCAGAACCCAAGAGCCAGAAGGAAGAGCCACAGGGAAGATCTCCTCTGAGCCCATGTGTGGAAGATGAATGGGAAGCCAGCAGAGATGTCTGTGTCCTTGTGAGGCTGGTAACCAAGTGCTGGCCTGTCTCCAGCTCTGATGAGCCTGTCCTGGTGGGTCGCACAAAATATCTGTTTTGGGAATAAGGCTGTTGTTTCAGGCAAGCTCTAGAGATAATAGTACATTTTTCCTATATAGTCTTGACATGTTCACTGAAGCTAAATTTTTCTAAATGTGGCCAATTTCTTAAGTGGCAGAAGCCCATGAAACTCTTCAAGAGCGTAGACGGCATGTAGGTACCCCAGGCCATTTTCTTGGTGGCCATGGGGCTGGAGCAACATTCACTCTGGCTTGTAGGGTGGTGGTGGGCAATAGTTGGGGGTAGTGGATAGTGAGTTCTCAGAAACGGGTCCCTCTAAAGGTTGTCTTAATTCTGCAAGGAAGTCAGGTCCCTCAGCTTCATGCATATGGATGCAACAGTGGTTGAATGATAACCTGCGATTTTTCTTTCCCACGTTAGACTACTTGGGTTGGCTACTGAGTGTTTGATGAGGAAACACTATGCCGGCACACATACCAATGATCCCCGGGACCTGAACGCAGTTTTGCTGGATTTGACTGAACTCTGGCCTAAGAAAGCATGGGTGCAGCGTTCCTTGTGAAATGAGCAGACCGTGCCTGGGCATGAGATAGACGGAGCACCAGAAGGCAGACCAACAATCAGGAAGGTGCTGGAACACTTTCCCTGTTGTCCCACAGGTGAAGGGGAAACAAGGCCCATTCATGAAGCAAACTCCCCAGGATCCTCCATGCAGGTTCTCCTTTCTCCCCTGGGTAGGAATTTGCTCTGAGGAGAGGGGCTCCCACCCCTGAACAGGCAGATGGAAGCCAGAATGCACCTGCTCTCACAGGCCACCTCTTCCTGCCCTGCCAAGGTGTGCTCCTGGGGAGTCAGGTCCGAACAGCTTAGGGGCACGCAGAGAGCCCCAGCCCATGGTGGGAGTCTGGAGTGAGCAGTGCCCCGTTCCCATTAGCTTGTCGTAGCCTTGGACTACAGAACTGACCCCAGGTCTCTGCATTCCAGACTCTGCCCCCCTCCCAGCACTCTCCCTCTTCTCACCCTTCTGTGGCTGGAGCCCCAGATGCCACAGGGTCAAGCCCCTCTTGGCTGACCGCTAAGGCCCCCAAGGCCAAGTTTGTATGGCACAGAAGGCAGTGACTTTGGTCCAGGTTCCCAGAGCACCCTATGCCCTGCAGGCTGCTTCCAGAGAGCGTGATGGCACCAAGGAATCAATGCATTTAGAGAGGAAAGAGCTTCCCATCATAGAGACCAGTGGTCCTCATTCTGTTTGTAGACCAGGACTGAGCTCCGGAGACGGAGCGCAACCTGTCCAAGGTTTCCTGGCACTCAGGCTTTATGGGTTAGGAAGAATACACGTCTCCCAGCTCCCTTTGCTGTGATGATATTCTTGCCCCCTTCCTTGGCTAGTATCAATCAGCTCTGGGCAGACAGCGCCCTGTCTGACCCACTTCTGACTCTGGCAGCAGCTCGGTGCCAGGCCCGAGCAGGAGCTCAGTAGCTGTTATTTAGCCTTGGCGGAGTAGACCTCCTTTGTAAAACAAAGCAGACCCTGGGATCCTTTTACTGATGCCAACAGAAAGGTGTAATTTCAGGATTCTATCAACACCTCAACTCCCGGAAGGAAGGGGCTGTATCTGCCTAAGTGACGTGGAGGTGGAGAAGGCTGTTAAATTTCCTTGTCACATCACTGGGCTAATTCTTCCTGCTGTAACTACGATCTTGTGTCCGCACAGGAATGGCTGCTGTTTATCGGGGGCTGTGGTGTCCAGGCCCTGCCCTGGGGACTGTGAACAAGGGTCCTAGTTAGTCTTGCCCTCGTCCCTGCCAGGTAGAAAGTATTAGGCCCTCTTTATAACGAAAACCGAGGCTCAGGAAGGTAAGTGGCTTGCCCAAGGTCACACAGCTCACGAGGGCTGGCGCATAGATGCCAACTAGGTCCGTGCTGTTTTACCAAAGTCAGGGCACTCTGACGCAAGAAGAGCCATGCTATACATAGAGTATAGGTCGTGATCTCACCGAGGCAAGCCTGTGAGCTCCTCTAATTCTTAGAGCAACCCCGTGAAGCGTCATCTCCACCTTACGAGGAAGGAAAAAGGTCCAGAGACACCAGGTCACTTACCAAGTGATCTCAGATAGTCTAGAACCCAGGGAAGGGCGAGAGGCAGAGACAGTTCAGAATTAGAGGCAGGGCTATTACAGGAATCCCGGAGCTAGGCCGGATTTGCTAGCCATATGACTTTGGGTAAATTACCTAAAACAAATTCTTAAAAAGTTTCATAAAATACAAATCAAGCAAAATTTACCATTTTTAAGGGTACAGCTCCGTGCTATTAAGTACATCCATGGTTGTGCAGCCACCACCCCCATCCACAGCTCTGGCCTGTTACACGCTAGCTCCCCATGCCCCACCTCCCCACGGCCCCTGGCAATCAGCGTTCTACTTCCTGCCCTAGGAATCTGACCGCTCTAGGAGCCTCCTGTCAGTGGAACCATACAGTAGTTGTCCTTTTGCATCCAGCTCCTTTCCCCTAGCACATCCCCTAGCACAACGTCCTCAGAGTTCATCTATGTTGTAGCAGGTGTCAGCACCTCCTTCCTTTAAAAGGGTGAATAATGTTCTGTCGCATGCAAGCGCCACATCCCGCCTATCCCTTCTTCTGGGCACAGATGGTCACTTGGGTTGCTGCCACCTGTTGGCTATTGTGAACAGTGCGACTACGAACCCCACAGCAGGAGGGCAAAAATACTTTCAAACTCATCAATTTCTGCCCCAAACCTGAGCTTCCAGCTTTGTTCCCCGACTCAGAGAAGAAATTTAATGCCCATGTAGTACCTGAGCCACGAACCGAAGAGGAAGCTAACTCCCAAACCCCACGAATTTCTCTCCATCCTCAGATTCCAAGCCACCCCCACCTGTCACTTCACTGGTGGGTCACCTGAATTTCAACAGCCTCATCACCAGTCTCCTTGCTTCCAACTTCCCCTTCCAACGCATCATCCATGTCACAGCAGATGGCAGATCTGACCATGTCACCTCGTGGCCGGAAACCTGTCCCTGGCTTGCTGCCTCCCTCCTTTCACATCCTCTTCTCCAGCGGGCCTCCCCTGGCTGCTCTGCCTACAGCTCTGACACCCACGCCGCCAGCTTCCGAGTGCCTGCCTGGCCCATTCTTCCCCACAGCCCTACTGCTGTTTGTCAGAGTGTAGATTTTACTCGTTTACTTTGTTGATGTCCATCTCCCACCCCTCACCCCCCACCTCCAGGAAAGAGTGTCAGTGTCACAAAGGTAGACATTTGTGTGATGGTTCTGTTCACTACTGCCAGCTCAGTTCTGGCACACAGCAGGCTCTCGGCCGAATGCTGGCCGAGTGTGTGATGCATGAATGACTGACTCCCCTCTGCCTGCAGGGTCCCTGGCCTGGCCAAGTACCTTTACGTGCTGGCTGTGTCCCCTGCAGCCTCTGCTCTCCCTCATCCCCATGTAAACCCAGCCAGGCCACAAGGCTCGCCAGGTTCTCCCCCTGTCACGTAACCCTGGGCCTTTGCACATGCTGTTGCTTCTGTCTGGGATGTCATTGCTCTCACCTCGCCCCACCTTCTGTTGTTGTGGATGAGTTCTTCACTATGCTTCATGACACCCTACTTTTACCTCTTTTTCTTTTTCTTTCTTTTTTTTTTACCTCTTTTTTTAAGATTTTTTCGCACCTGTACCATAATGTCCATTCACTTTGTAGCTGTTTCTAAACTGCAGCTCCATGAGGGCAGGAAAATTTCATTCACTCTCCGATTCCTGGAGCCATGCACTGAGCATGCTCTTGAGGCACAAAAAAATGTGAGGGGAAAAAAAGTGAGCCAGCCTCCGGCGTCTCAGCTGCCTCTCCTGTGGGGTGGTGGCAGAGCTCCTGTAGGGTGCCCAACAGTAGATGTCGGTGTGGTTCACACAGCATCTGCCACTGTACCGGGCATGGGTCACCCTCACCCACCACTGACGCAAGGGGGGCTCACATGCACTGTGAAGGACCTGCTGTTTCCACTGTTCTAGAAGCCACCAGCTGCCATCCTGCTATCATCTGTCACCTATGGGGGCCACACTGATTAAGCGTCAGCCCCCAGAGAGGGTTCCTGTCCTCTCCTGTTCTAGCCATCACACTTTGGCAGCTTGCCTGCTGAGCAGAGAAAACCTCTGAGTCCAGTTTCTTCTCAGAACCAACTGTGTTTATCCCCAGCAAGTCACGGACTTGAGAATGTCCAGGGATTTCAGGGACCAGTGGTGTTGATCTCTCATTTTATACTTTGGACACGGGTTTCAAGAGGCCAACTGACCTGCTCACAGTACAGTCACACAGCTAGTTAGGGACCTCACTTTCTCTTTCCTTATGGCAGAAATTTAATTCTATCTGGTTCAAACTATGGGACCCTATGGAATTTGGTAGGTTAGTCTAAAAGTCTCCCTTGGGCCAACTTCTGACCAATATCGTCACTATGCTATAAGAGAGGAAAGGGGACACGTTTCACTTCCATGACCTGCCAACTAGCAGCATCAAGATGGGTTCAGATGTTGGGAAACTCTTTATTCAGGAACCTTGTCTGCTATTCAAACAGAAGAGATAGATGGGACTCCTGGTGCTCACTCTACCCCCCTAGACAATTGACCCACTGTCAGTAAAGCTGTGGTGGTGTCCCACCCTGGCCACTGCCACTGTCCTTGGACAAACCCCTCCACGGAGTGTACCTCTGCCTGTGTGAAAGTGTGCTCCCATAGGCATTCTGCTGGGGCTGCTCTGTGGGGGAAGCAGAGGGAACACTGGAGAGTCTGAAGCTCGGGCATTGACCGAAGGATTAGAGAGGCAAGGGAGGGGTGGCCTGGTTGGAAGTGAACCCAGAACTCCCTGTTGTTGAGAGGGAGTCATCAGCTGCCACCAACAGACTAATTCACAACCTCTGGTCCCAGAGGAAATCATTAAGCTTAATTATTATTATTAGGCATAATGACTAATTAGTAAAAATAGTTACAATTTACTGAGTGCCAACTTATGCCTGGTACTTCATGCATATTATTTCTTTTTGCCTATTTTACCCTTCTTTATTTTCTGTTTTCCTAATTATAAAGTCAATATATATTCATGGAAAAAATATTTAAAGATACCAAAGAGCAGAAAAAGGAGAGAACATTCACCCTTTTTTTCACCACCCACCTAACAGCCACTGCTAATAGACGGGAGTTTTTTTTTCCAGGATTTCTTCTGTCTGTCCTTCTGTTTCTCTATCCTTTTCCATGTGTGTGTATGCATGGGGTCGGTGAGATTTAACCCAGTTATGATCACATCTTCCAAAAAATTACTTCTAACTCCCACAGTGATCCTCTGAATTGGGTACAATTGGCTCCACTTTACCGATCAGGCACCTGAAGCTCAGAGAAGGTGAGTAATTTGACCAAAGTCCCACAGTCGACAAAGGGCTGGACTGGGACTCACAGCAAGTCTTTCTGTGGTGGAAACCTGTCTTTTCCCTACTCCATTACATTGTTTCCCACACATGAGGGGAGAATTGGGGATAGTTTTAATTCCCTCTCTGCTTCTGCCCCCTCCCCCCCACCCCCAGACAGATGTAGCTACTGGTATAGGAGATGCAGATTCTTCCAGCTATGTCGACTCAACTGGCCAGTACCTGACTATGGAAATCTCTGAAAGCTGAAGTTTTGATGAAGACATTCTGTCTGACACTGGAAGGAATCTGTGTTTTCTGTCCATATAGATATCTGGAAAGCTGAAATCAGAAAGCACAATGAAGTACTGTTTGCGAGCTGTTTTGCACGAGACAAATACAAGTAACTTCTACAGAGCGGCTTCAAATGGCTCGGGAGTCCTCCACCGGGGCCTGCAAAGCTGGAAAGGGCCCAGACACCACAAGCACCCCCGTGGGGAGGGAGCAGCGAGGACTCCAACGATTTGAACCAAGCTGTAGGCAGCAGACCTCTTTAGGTTGGCACCGAGTGTGATAAGCAAGTGACATAAACATGTGGCACTTCCTGTGTGCCAAGCACTGGGCAGAGGGGATGTCAAATGAGTAAGACAGGGCCCTGCCTGTGAGAGCTTACATCTGGTGCGGGGACTCACCTATGAAAAAAGAGCTCCATTAGGATGCCATGAGGGCCAGGACATGGCTACAGAAACCCTTTCTGTTCATAAAACCACCAGCTCAGATCCCTACAATGTCTAATATGGGAGGGTTCATGGCCAAGAAGAAAGACTGTGGAACGAAGGACAGGAACAAACTGATTAAAGCCCTTTCCCAACGTCCTATGTTCACCGACATAAGACAATAAAGGCAGAGGACTAAGTGATATATCTTATCTTCTCTATCTTAAATTTAGGAACGATAAGTTGTCACACTTTGCTCACTCGATATTTTTAACATCCTTCTCCCTCCCAGTTTGAACAAGACATCTGGAATATGTTTTGCTTTGCTGCAGATAACATTCACCTTGAGCTTTCATTCTGCGTGTGTGTGGTTGTGTGTGTGCACGTGCGTGTATCTCGCCATCTGAAGGTTCAGTCATCTCTCATCTAATAACCAGGAGTTGTTGAATCTACCCTCTGGATCGAGCCAGAGCCACAGGATGCTGTGAATGCCAAGGGCTTGGAATGTCCCCACCTTCCAATAGGGGCTCTGATCCCGAGGTATTTCCTCCAGCCCCTCTTCCTCCTCCTTGCTAAAGCTGGGGGCCTTGGACCGCCTCCTGGTTCCCAGGAGGAGCCAGCCAGTCAGCCCCCCTCACCCAGGGACCCAGGAACCAGCACCTGCAGGGGGGGGGGAGGGGGTCAGTTCTGATGCCCCAGGCACTGGCCCTCAGCTCCCCAGCTCACTCACCCTGTCCCCCCCCCTTCCTTCTTCACTGCCTAACTCCTAGACCCTCTTTTTCTAATTATTCCCACCAGGAGTGAGTCACACTTTTCAGATGAAGCAACAGAAATGTCGTGGCTGCACAGCAAAGAACGTGGAAGGAAATCTGCAGATGCCTGAACATCAGCAAGAGGGCCTGGAGGACCAGCAGGGATGACCGTGGGGACTGTGGGAGTTGGAAGCCTCTTCTCTGCACTTCGGGAAGAGGATAGAGGCATCCTAACTGGATTCAAATCCCCATGCTGCCTCCTAGATGCTGTGTGCCTTTGGACAAGTCACTTAGCTCTTCTGATCCTGTTTTCTCATCTTTACAATGGGGACACTATCTCCCTTGCAAGTTGTTGTGAAGACTGTGATATTTTATATAAATATAAGTATGTATGTATAATATGAGACTGCATATACATATTTTTATAAATTGTCTCAAAACACTCACTTTACACACACACACACACACATGCACACACACACCCTACGTATAAACAAGTGGTTGGCACAATGCAGTCACCAACCTCTCTGGGCTCGCTGTGTCTATGCTGCATAAATCTGTCACGAAGAACAAATGCACTGGTGTAATAGAAAGTATTAGATAGAAGTAAAGTATTTAAAGAAAATACCGAGATGTATTTTTTCTTCCGTGCTTTGAATGGCACAATATTTATCCTGTCATTTCCCAGCTAGAGGCTTAGCAGGTTTTTCCAGCAGAGCCCAGGGATACCAAATATAATGTGGGTTAAATATATAGGCTGACTTGGCTTCACACACTCAGTACAAAAATGAAGCATACATGGCTTGGATGCCCACATTTCTGACAGAGCCATCTTTGGAAATAGCATTTTTCTCTTGGAAGAAAATACTAGCAACTAAAAATATTTCCATGTTTAATAATGATCACCGAAAGGACATCTACAACTGCTTGTCTTTTTACATTATCACGCATTTAGTATCCTGCTCATCTGGAGTGACACCAGCCAGCCCTTTGCAACTGGAGGTCCACAGAGTCCAGCCACTCTGCCAGCTGGCTCAGCCCTGTCCATGCCTTGAGGTAGTCCTGGCCCAGCAGGTGGAAGCTCAATGGTCCTCATCCTGACATTGTTCTTTCTGCTATAAGCCTAGAATCCTCATGCCTAAGAGGAAACTCAGACTCTAGTAGACACTAACCCCATCCTTATGGACATGGCTGATTCCCTCCAGTCAGGCTTCTTCCTCAGTGGCTGTTCGGTATTCTAGGAGTTTCCCAGTAGGAGGACACTCCGACCATTACACCTGCCTGTTCAACTGAGCTCCCTGCCAAGTCCCTGCCTACCTCTTCTGCCTGGGCAGCAGGTGCCATTCCTCATACTCCTTTGTGCTGTCTGGATTCAGCTGTGAATGACCTGAGATCATGGCCTCATGATGCCATCAGTGTATGGTTGACAGTGTTGATTGGTACCTGGCCTCCCAAGTTCCTCTTGCTATCACAGGCCCACAGCTATGGACTCAGAAGAGTCCAAGTTTGGTTGGTGATGCTCTTTCACTCTGAAAAGCTCTGCTACTGCTCTGTATTATGATGCCCAGGCCCTGGAACCTCAGAGTGTGTTGGCCTATGCTGTACATTCATGAGAGACACACAGAGAGAGGCAGAGACACAGGCAGAGGGAGAAGCAGGCTCCCCATGGGGAGCCCAATATGGGACTCGATCCCAGGACCCCGGGATCACGCCCTGAGCCGAAGGCAGATGCTCAAGGAGCCACCCAGGCACCCCTATGCTATACATTCCTACCAAGTGGTCTAGGTTGTGGGGGTTCTAATATCGCTGGCCTTAATGTTATAATATCATGTCTCCTTATAAAAGATACAAGAAATTTAGAAATATGTAGGTAAGACAATACAATCCTCAAGCACAATCTCTCTATCAGAAATGATCACTTTTAATATTTTGGCAAATTCTCTTCCACTCCTCTCCTATGAATAGAATTTGTTCACATAGTTGATTTTTTTTGTAGCCTACTTTTCATTTAATGTTGTGTTATAAGCACATTACCATATCACCAAAATTATTTATAGAAATCTTTAATGATTGAATGAATTGCTCCAGGCTAATGGCTATTTCAATTGTTTCTGATTTTCCACGACTTGGATGTACATATTTAGACAATAAATCTTAACCTAATTTTGGATTATATCTTTGATATAAATTCTCAGAAGTGAAATATCTGAGTCAACAGGTTATTAACATTTTTAAGGCTCTTGTTCTCCCATCTGGCTTTAGTCCATGACCTTGGAAATTGCTAAAGAATGAAATCACAGTCACCAGTTCAAAGCTGTTCTATCTATAATCTTTTGCTTGCCATGAAGTTAATGATTGAGATCACAATAAAATAGGATGACACATTTTTCTATTAATTTCAACACAAATATGAGTTTAAAAATATTTCACATAGGAGCATGTGAAACTAGAAGGAGATTAAGCAATATTTTCAAGTGACCCAGAGTTGCTTTCCTACTAATAAGAAATAGTCATTGAGATTTGTTTCTCTAATTATTTTTTAGACTCTTCTCAAAGCTATGAATCTGAATCTGAGTCAGCATCCTAAACAGCCAGAATTGGAAACAGCAAACTCTATTTTTTGAGTCTCTTATGTAGAGTGTGAACTTGGGATGAGCTGCTCAAAATTCATTTATGTAATACATTAAAAAAATATATCCATCTTCTCTGTGAGCCCTCCTCTGATTTCTCCAGGAAAAATTAATCACCCTTCCTCCTATAGCTCATCACCAGCGCTTCATTTAACACTGACTATGGTCTTCATCATATTAGAGTTATTTGTTCAAGTTGTCCACCGGTTGGGAGCTCCTAGCGGGAACAGCCCAGTGTTGATTCCCTGAGACTTAGCAGAAACATCAACATACAATAGGGATGCAGAAACAGGGTGAGGATTCATTTTCATTTTACCAGTAAGCATGCGGATTGTGCCTTGCTAGGAATCTGGTATATGAGATAGGTCCAAGAGAGAAATGGAAGAAAGTCCACTGCCACCCCAGAGGCTCTCCACAGAACAGTGGTCAGAAAAAGAGAAAAAAAAATAGCAGAAAACAATGTCCATGGTTTCAAAATGAAAAAAAAAAAAAAAAAAAAAACTTCATTCATTAGTTCACAGATATTTATGGGTTACCTTCCGGGCAGTAGGATTGTGCTAGATGATGGAATCCAGAGAGGAATAAGAAATTCTTTTGCCTTCCCAGGGCTCATGGAGAAAAACAAGGAGAAATTTCAGTGATTCTACTAAGAGTTTCTCCATGATGAGGGAAAGGACAGGCACAAAACCAGGGTGGGAGACTAGATAGTCTGTTCTTCCATTAATCAAAGACCACTATCTTCAGTTATCTGCCAATCATTCGAGATTCTTCCAAGCAATCACCATGAGTCAGCCCCTGCCACGTCTAGATCATCCGCTCACTCATTTCCATTTGGTAGCAACCTTCAAGGAGCAGTAGGCCCTTTGAAATCTGCTAATTCTTACCACAAATTTCTCTAGGGATTCTTACGTATATGCTGGTTTGCACTGAAAAACGTGTTACTTCTAACCAAATGGATATTTAAAAATATGTAATACATAATTAGGGGGAAAATGTCTAAGGCCTAAGGATAAAGATTCTTTAAGAAAAAGCAGGGATTGGTGAAAAGCTTGGGAGGGAGACAGCCAGGATAAAATTCCTGTGCTGCCGGTTATTAATCCTCCGACCTTGACAAAATATTTAAGTTTTCTGGGGCTCAGTATTCTCATCTGTAAAACAGGGATGACGGTACCTATCTCCTACAGAAGAAAAGAGAACAAGAGAGAACGAAGAAGACGAAGAAGAGCCCTGTCTGTGCAGGTTGGGTGTGTACATCGAGCACTCAAACTTAAGGCATGGGGACTGCTTCAGGGAAAGAAGAATTCTGGTGGGTAGAAGAATGAGCAAGAGTCCAGGTGTCAGTCCCAGATTCTCCCACACCTGCCACGAGGCCCAGAGAATCCCATTCTCCTGTAACTTCAGCTTTCCCATCTATAAAACAAGAAGGTTGGAAGAGGTGACCTCACTGCTCCTCCCAGTTCTGACATTTTAGTAGATCCTTTGTTTCTCTCTTCTCAAGTGTGTGAGGCAGAGGAACCGTTGCTCAGCTCAGAGTACTGCTCCAGCCATCACGACGACCCACACTCTTACAGACCCTTTTGTCCCCAGGTTAGAAACTGCCTGCCCATCTCACCACACAGCATAATTAGCACTTGTGAAAGATCCCCCCACATGCTGGTGTTTCCTGAGCGATGAAATGAGATCCATTTCCCATTCCGACAGCGCTGCACTGAACGTTCATAAAATATTGAAGTAACTAATGAAGTCATTTTTCATCTCAATGGTGGTTTTCTCTTCTTATTTCTACATGTGTTCGTCCATCCGGTCACAGATCTCTTCGACCAGGCAAAGCTCCTGTTATGGGGAACAGACATGCAGACACAGTGCTTATCTAGTAGGGCCTGGTCTCCTTGGTGTGTAAATATGGCCATGTTCTCCCCGGGTTTCCCTGCCCCTCTCTGTGGGTCGGTGTCCAAATTTCCTCTTCTTAAAGACGCCCATCATGTAGGATTAGGGTCCACCCCAATGACCTCATTCTAACTCGATTACCTCTATAAAAGGTCTCTATCTCCGAATAAGGTCGTATTTTGAGTTACTATGGGTTAAGATTTCAAAATATACATTTTGAGGATGACACTATTTGGCTCCAAAAAAGGGAGTCAACTTATTCACTCATTTATTTGTTCGTTCATTCTTCCAAGCCTAATCGAGTCCCTACCATGTGCCAGGCGTTGTGCTGGGCACTGAAGATCCAAAGGCAGTTCTAGCACAGAGGACGTCAGTTTGGCAGACGTGTCACCCACACAGATGGGTCACTGAGTGTGGTGTACGTGTGAGGCGCCAGGTGGGCGCAGGGACAAGGCGTACTCTGCTCCCCTGAGGGTTCAGGGCAGCTCCCGAGGCTTCCATGAGGTAGCCGAGAGATGAAAGGCTTGGGTGGAGCCTTCAAAGTGGCAGGTAGAGAGAGAGGAATGCCTGGATACCATGCAGGGGACAGGGCATGTGTAAACAAACAGGAGCTTGGCTGGTAGGGAACAATTCTGGAATTCTAGAAGTGGGGATGGAGCCTAGGGAGTGTGTTGGCAGCGAGAGGGAGAGATTTATGGTGAAGACCGGTGTGGCAATTCCCATGCAAATACCGTGTAGTAGAGAAATGTCTCCCCTGGCAGCACCCAGACACCCACAGGCTTCCTTTCTCTGCTAAGAACCAGGAAGACAAGCAAGAAAGCTGCTCTCTTTCAGAGAAGCCCAAAGTAAGATCCTAAAGTTGATGCGCTGAAGTTTTGGTGAGGAGGGCCACTCGGGGCCTCCCTCCACACCTATATACTCTTCCTCTACACACACTTTTCGCAACTTGGTCATCTGATTGTCAGACCCTAGTACAGCCAGCTAATTAAAAGGGATGAGACGGGATGCCACAGCCATGCAGTCTGCAGTGTACAGAGCGACTGCCTGAAGACAGAAAAGGAAGATGAGAAACCCTTCAGACCTCTTCAGGGATGCCAATATACCACAGAACAAGTTAAAACCAGTTCACAGAATCATCGTTCACATAAAAGGCCACGTTGACTGAAACATATTGAAGAAGCCAAGATTCCCAGCAAAGTTGAAAGGGTTTCACGTGTAAAGGGTTAAGTACAGACACTTAGAAAACAAAGGACTCCAAGTCCAGGTCCACAGCCCAGGTCTGTCAGGGCCAGAAAACTCTGAGCTTTCTGTTGGAAGGGGGTTCAGAAATCACTTAAGCCAAATTCTCTCCATTTAGGCCTAAGAAAATGAAGCTTGGTGTGGGGGAAAGGACTTGCTCACACTCTCACCCAACAAGAGAGGAGCAGGGCTTGAGCTACAAATGGCTTCTCTCGACCCTGCCCCCACCCCCGCCGGTCGGGGCAGTTATGGAAACCCCAGGGTGAATGTGTTGGCGGCAGCTCTACAGAAGTGGGCCTGGCTGGGAGGGTTCCAAATGACAGAGCTGTTGTGGGCCAGTGGAGAAGGAGGGCAGGGGCGCATCAGGTCCTGGGGCTGGGAGGATGGCTGTGGACACTGACGATCCTTCCTGGGGCTCTACACTCCAGATACCTCACTGGCCCCTCAAGGCAAGACTGTAAGGTGAGCAGAGCAGACATTATTCTCTCAGAGAGCAGAGCAGGAAACTGAGGTCCCTAAGGGAAAAACTACTGTGTCCCTACGATAGAGCGTGCCAGGTCAGAACTAGACAAGTGGTCTTCTGGGCTACGCTCTGGCAATGGGCCTCCTGGGGAAAACTAATCCACTTGGTCCTTGCACACGACCCTGGGCAAGTCTGATATTCTGACACATCTCTCATGGGGCACATCGGGTATTATTCAGCCATTACTTGGGCAATGCATGTTACTTCGCTGCCAGGAGCCATCGAGGGCTTGATTTCAGATGCTGATCCTCAAAATAGTTCCCTCACATTCTGCCACTGCAGTCGACGTCCTCGATGTCTGCAGCACTTTAGAAACTTTCCAGTTCTTTCACAGTTTCCTTGTCAGCTGAGCATAACAGTTTGGAAAACAGTGGTGCCTCATTACAGCTTCAAACCAAACACCAATTCTAGCTCTGTACAGTGGTGGTTTTCTTTAGAACGCATTTATCACTAAAACAAAGTGCTCTGGGTTTGAGAGAAAGCGATGTTTTGAGCTGTCAAGACAGTTGAAAATGTTTGGGAAAACAATTTTCCCTTTTCTGAGATAATGCTGGCTTTGTAAGTAGGTGCAATTTCAATTTTTTTCCTGTAAATTAACATTTTTTAAGATTGCACGGGAAAGAACCAGGATATCTTTGATAGTCTCAAATATAATTATTGTTTTGACTATGAAGTCAATTTTGCAATACTAAAAAGGCAAATCACCAAATATAACCATGTAGTTTGCATTTCTTCTTAGTTTTAAAGGGCATATGTTGGCTGTTTTGTTAAATAAGAGAGTCTGTAGTAATCATAGAGGGATTTTTTTTTTAATGGGTGGATGTACTGGTTTTTCTAATTGGTGCGCAACTGTACATGACCATACACCTATACTTGAATACAGCCTGAGACTTTGTATAGTGCATTCATCCCTGCTATGTCCCTGCTTCTCAGAGCGGGACTGTGAGGGAAGCGAGATAAAGATGGGCAGATGAGGCATCTGAGTGTTGATTCAACAAATATTTATGAGTTTCTACTCTTTGACAAGCCCTGTGCTGGGGACTCGGATCGGAATAACACAGAGTGCTTCTGCCCCCCGGAAGCTCACCTGAGGTCACAGCTGGGGATGGGGCTCCTGACTGCCTGGGCCTCTTCATCCATGGCATTTACCACTCTAGAACCTGCTCCCCTCTCAGATCTGCAACCTCATTGAATTCAACAGCAGGGTTTCCTTTCGGAAGAGACAACTTCTGCTCTGGACGTCCTGAACATCTCGGTGGGCCGACTGGTACCACGTGGTGCCCACTAGGCCTTCTATGCCAAGCTGAGGAATCATCTGGAACACTTCGAATCCAGGTCTCCGGAGGATGCATCCAAATGAAGAGACACCCCATTCTTATGACTCTCCTGTCCTCCCTAACAGGACTGCTGAATACGAAATGTCTCTCCATGCCTCTCCACCTAGGCATAAGCTGTGCCTTCTGCTCAGAAAGCCTTCTCTGCCCATAGACCATGCAAGCCTCTCTCTGTCATCAAAACCCAGCAGCTGTCGTCCTACAGGGCACACCACTCCCTTCTCTGCGTCATCTCCGTACCTTGGTCGTGTTCCACTTTGGACTCGTCACCCTATATTGTGATTTTCTTGTTTGTATGTCTCAGTCCCTCATCTCCGAACATCTCGAGGGTGGGGGCTGTATCTTATGCTTTTCTGCATCCTCAGCATTTAGTCTAGAGTCTGACACATGGCAGATGTTCTACAATAATTTCCTAAGTGAATAAATAATATTAAGCATTCAGGAGGAGCCCAGAATGTGAGAGGAGTTCTAAGCACTGAGATTATCTCTAACCCTCACAATGATTCTAGGAGGCAGGCATTATTTTCCCCACTTCGTGGATTGCAAACCCGAAGCTGGGAGCAATTATGGGACTCACCTAAGATCAGAGTCGGAGAAAAAGAATGAGATCTGAAGCCAGGTTTGTCTGACTTCAGTGCTCTTTCTACTCTGGGGAGGGCCCCCAGGCAGTCTCTCCTTCAAAGTTTGATAAGGGATAGGTGAGCCCTGATGGCTGTCCCGTTCTCTGCTCCCAGACTCCAACACCCCAATGGACAGAGGTCGAGCCAGAAAGGTTCCATCTACAGGTCTCCTGACTCTTCACCTGTCAACACCCCTCCTTGCGGTTTACCCTAAAAGCACTCTCCCTTCCGCAGCATGGATTGGAATGACAGGACGTGAAGCACCTTGTTCTGAGTAATCTCGACTCAGAGTTTCATTTTTTTAGATCAGTCTGACGGCTTCTGAAAATGGTCACAGATCAGATCTTACTGAGACTAATTATTTCTTTAAGATGTACAGATCCATCCGTTGGCGAAAAGAAGGCCAGGAGGCACAGTTAAATTACATAGTACATCACTGTCCTTGGCACATTCATCTCTGCCACTCTGTCAGCGTAAAAATTTACAGCAGATATTATCTTTCTGAAAGGGTTCAAATCCTAGAAAATACAAGCTAAATTTTAAATAGAATTTTAATTTTAATGAAAGCTTCAGGGAATGCTGTTTGTGTTGCCGATCCTTCATACCTGGTGATTAAGTTAATTTATGCTTAATGGAAAGGATATTTCTAATCCCCAGACAGGCTCAACATCTGTCTAGGACTGTGTTTTTGGAAGCCGGAAGCTGCTTGTGATGGATGTAATCAAGCCAGGATGCTACTGAACTGACACCTGAAGGCTATGTGTAAGGGACATTATGTCTCTGCCCAGTGCTTGTGTTGAAATCAAATCAAAGTTGCATCTCCTTCTGCCAGCCTTTAAAAATCCTGCCTCCACATTCTTACATGTTGTTCCCCGGACAGGCTTGGGTTGCAGAGCTGTGGATCTAGTGTTTATGCTCAGTTGAAACCAGCAGTTCTTTTTTTTTTTTTTTTTAAGATTTTTAAAAAGATTTATTTATTTATTTATGACAGACATAGAGAGAGAGAGAGAGAGAGAGAGAGAGAGAGAGAGAAGCAGAGACACAGGCAGAGGGAGAAGCAGGCGCCATGCAGGGAGCCCGACGTGGGACTCCATCCCGGGACTCCAGGATCGCGCGCTGGGCCAAAAGCAGGCGCCAAACCGCTGAGCCACCCAGGGATCCCCCAAAACCAGCAGTTCTTGACCCCCTACGCCATCCACCCGCCTGTGCTCTGTTGGATGCTCTGCATACACAACCTCATGCAGCTCTTATGACAACCCTGAAGGCGGAAACTACCCCCACTTTATGTTTGGGGAAAGTAAGTCTCAAAAAGGTGAAGTAGCTCACCTGAGTATGCAGCTTGTAACCAATGTATTTGATCTTAAGATAGTCTGCTGTTGCTCTTTCTTCTAGAGTATAGGGCAGGAGTTGACACACTGTGGCCCTGGGGTCCAAACTAATTTGCCATCTGTAAGCGAAGCTTTATTGGGACACAGCCATGTCTACTGGATTTCATGTAGCAATGGCAGAGCTCAGTAGCTGGACAGGGACAGCATGGAAAAGGAGCCTGAAATATTTTCTATAAGGTACTGTGGAGGCAAGTTAGCCAACCCCCAGGATAAGGCCTATAACCTTGGAAGGAAATTAGCTGAGCACCTACTATCTGCAAGGCCCAAGTTGGGGTGAGCACTTGGAGTCAAAGTAGAAGACATAGTCCATGGCTTCAAGGAACTCAGTCTACAAGCAGGACCTTCAAATAAACTGGTAAGTCCAAGAAGCTATCTCAGTAGCTCTCAACCTACCTAGTAACAGATCCAGAGTCCCGCTCTGCTCTTGGCCTCCCTAGCAGACTACTCAGGCATTCCTGAGAGTTCCCAGGGAAGACCTCAGGAGCACCCATGACCAGTGCCAGAGCCCTCGAGAAGACTTCTACTTCTCCACACAGACTCCCAAGGGCCCTCTCCCATTGGAGTGTCCTCGCTTCTGAGCTGGGCTGTCATGTGAGCACCATCCCATGGCAAGAGGGCTCGTTCTCCATGCTTCCGAAGCTTCCAGCCCTTGAATGGAGCTAGATTCCATGGAGATATGAGGAGAAGACTGGGGGCCAGCAGGGAGCCTGTTCCACCTGTGGCTCCTGGGGTCTGGCTTGTGGCAAGTGTTACAGGAGTCTTCTTGCCCAGATTCATCAGCTTCTGCCTCTCACCCTTTTTCTACAGGAGCTTAAAACCGGTGCCAGACGGCCCAGGAGAGGAACATAGGCCACTTCACCTCTGTTTCCTCCCCACCATGTTGCTCTTCACAAGACCAGAATGGCTCTCCCAGCTACAGCATAGCCAGATACTGGTGGTGGCGGTGGGAGGGGGACCCTGATCAATGATTCCATACCAGTGATTCCTGGCCATGAGATTAAGAAAGAGCGCATTCATACAATGGGTAAAATGAGAAAAGGAAACAAAACTGTGCATGTGAACATGTGAGCATGGGTGTCCATTCTTTTATGAAATCATGCTGACAGGTATGAAGCTAAACTGTATGAAACTGCAGATGTTAGACTCTTTGGACATATAAACATGTGGATTTCACATGGTTCAAGCTAATCATTGGTACTTGAGGGTTTTTTTACATCCTTACATAGAAACAAAATGTTGGTGACTTTATGTTATTTCCACAATTTTTTTTTTTTTTACATTTTATTGGTTTGTAAAATCTGAAAGTCTGGGAATTACTTACCTTATAGCAGCAGTTAGCTCCAAAACACCCTCATAAGACTTGGCATTGGCTATCAAACTTTAAACATCACTTATTCTTTGACCCAGTGATTTTATTTCTAGAAATCTACCCTGCAGAAATATTTCTAGAAATCTACCCACATGCACACTCAGGGGTTCCTGGCAGCCCTGTTTGAAATGTGGAAAAGTGGAAATAACATAAGTCTCCATCATCTGGGGCCTGGTTATTAAAGGTATGGTAAGGCCCCAAATGGTTCCACTGTAGGAACAATGTCTAGATCTGGACCTACTGATGCAGAAAGCTATACTTGCTATACGGATAAGTAACAATAGCCAGTTGTAGAACGCTACGTGTATAGTACAGTGCATAGTATGATTCCATTTTTTATGAAGATAACAATAACAAAATGAATTCACCTCTCCTTGGAGGTTTAAATATCATGTAAAAGTGTTTGAAAGGATAAAAGCAAATTGTTTATAGCAGCTATCACTGGAAATTAGGGTTGGGATTGAGGGAAAGAGTGGGAAGGTTTGACATTTCAATGTATATTATTTATAAGTAAGATATATTGCTACTTTGATAATTTTTTTAAATTTCATTTTTAAGAAATCTACACCCAATATGGGGCTCGAACTCACAACCCCGAGATCAAGAGTCGCACTCTACCAACTGAGCCGGTCAGGTGCCCCCACCTCTTTAATTTTTTAAACAAAGTAATAATGATTTTTATTTTTTTTCCTTTTTTTAAAATTTTTATTTATTTATGATAGGCACAGAGAGAGAGAGAGAGAGGCAGAGACACAGGCAGAGGGAGAAGCAGGCTCCATGCACTGGGAGCCTGACGTGGGACTCGATCCCGGGTCTCCAGGATCGCGCCCTGGGCCAAAGGCAGGCGCTAAACCGCTGCGCCACCCAGGGATCCCAATAATGATTTTTAAAAAGGCCTGGCTATACAGTGGTTATGCCAAGCAGAAGGAGAGAGAATACAGAGAAAAGAAAAAATCATTTTGATTCTGGGGTTGAGAGAAGGATTTCTGAGGAAGTGCTTTCTGAGCTGAGCCTGAAAAGCAGCCAGCAATCAGAATCAAAGAGCAGAGTCCGGCTGAAAGGAATCATGAGCTCAGGCGAGCCCTGAGTGTGGCTAGCGGGGTTAGAGCTTGATTTGTAGTTGGCGACAGTCAGATGGTTGGAGACACTGTTAGGGAATTTGATATCCAGTTAGGATTCTTATTACTTTATTCAGACAAACCAAATTTTTTTACAGGTTGTCTCTTCCTTGGGACAGAGGCAGACTGACTCAAGTTGGGACCTTGTGGCAGACATGACTGATGGTTTATCCAAAGCCCATTTCCTCCCTTCTTTTTTCCTCCTGAACTCCCCTTCTGTAGAGGTCCTATGCCCTGCCTCAGGGCTGGGTACTGCAGGGAGGCCTGCCCCAGCCCAAGGCCTGGTCATTGGAGTGAGTTGTGCTTGGTCTAGAGTAATGGTGGATAGTCCGTGTCCTCCACTCCGCTTCTGGCTAATGTGATGTGCAGGGAAGACTAAGGGCTAGAACGAGAGCTTTCTACACTCTTCAAAGATATGTGAGGAGGGTGGACCCCTTTCCTGCCTCAAGATGTTGCTATTTTGGGGGGCACCTGGGTGGTTCAGTGCTCGAGTGTCTGCCTTCGGCTCAGGTCATGATCCTGGGGTCCTGCAATGGAGGCCCACATCAGGTTCCCTGCAAGGAGCCTGCTTCTCCCTCTGCCTATGTTTCTGCCTCTTTCTCTGTTTGTCTCTCATGAATAAATAAATAAAATCTTAAAACAAAAAACAACAACAATAGGGGATCCCTGGGTGGCGCAGCGGTTTGGCGCCTGCCTTTGGCCCTGGGCGTGATCCTGAAGACCCGGGATCGAGTCCCACGTCGGGCTCCCGGTGCATGGAGCCTGCTTCTCCCTCTGCCTGTGTCTCTGCCTCTCTCTCTCTCTCTCTCTGTGACTATTATAAATAAATAAAAATTAAAAAAAAAATAAAATTAAAAAAAAAAAAAAAACAACAACAACAATAAACCATGCTACTATTTTTGGATGCCATACCTGAAGCTGCTCTGGCCATTCCTGGGCCAGGAGGGGGACAAACCTGAGGACAAAGTCACTGTGCTGAGGATGGAATGACAAAAGGATAGAAAGAACTTGTGATGACTCAGTGATGTCATCGAGCTACTATATTTTAGCTTTTGATGTCTTTTTATGGGAAATGGTACATTTCCTTATAACTTAAGCCAAATGAAGTTGGGCTTTTCAGGTCCTGTAGCCCAAAGCATTTCAACAAATTCACCATCATTCTTTCCAGTGACAGGACTCAATCATATATTTATTCAAACAAAGGCTTCCTATTGTGTGCCAGGCGTCAATTTTATTTTAGAGTCACCTTTAAAAATCTACTAAATTGCTGGTTGCACAGCATTGTGAATACACTTAATGATAGTCAACTGTATACTTTAAAATCATTAAAATGGTAAATTTTGTGTTCAGTATGTTTTTCCACAATAAGAGAAAGAGAGAAAGAGAGAAGAAAGAAAGAAGAAAGAAAGAAAGAAAGAAAGAAGAAAGAAAGAAAGAAAGAAGAAAGAAGAAAGAAAGAAAGAAAGAAAGAAAGAAAGAAAGAAAGAAAGAAAGAAAGGAAGGAAGGAAGGAAGAAAGAAAAAGAAGAAGAAAGAAAGAAAGAAAGAAAGAAAGAAAGAAAGAAAGAAAGAAAGAGAAAGAAAGAAAGAAATCCATGGCACTTGCTGAAGGAACCATGGGTTGGGGCAAGAATGAGTACAATCTCTAAGTCTCACAGTTTTCCTTGCTCTATACAAAATACGTTGCACTTAAAAAAATCCACGAGAATTAAGTTCTGCCCACATAATGGAATAATAATGGGGCCATTAAAAAGACAAACATACACTTCTAATTTTGGCTGTGATACAGTGATAGCTAACTCACACTCTAATTGTTTCTAAACGATTAGAAAACTCGACGAATATTTTGAGGGAAGTGTTTTTAAGTATTGGACAACAGGCAGTGCAGCCATGAAAACAGGGAAACTTGAGGTGAGCCTCAGTTTTCCTTCTGGGTACTTTACAGGATCCCCCCAGGCCAGGGATGTGAGAGCAGTAGACTCCGAGCTGTGGAAACAGAGGCTGGCATCCAGGGAGCTGAGGCGTCCAGAATGCATGGAACAGGCAACTGGAAAGGAGCAAGTTTGTGAATGGGGCGAGGTGGGGGGCACTTCTCACATCCTTGGCCGAGGGTTAAATGTGCAGGGCGAGATTCTGTGAGGTCTACCAGAGTGTCCACCACAGGGCAGAGCATTGACTAGAGGTCACGGAGTGACAGGAAATAGAAGAACAAAGATGGGGAAATTCTAGGCTGTTAGAACATATGCCCCATGAGGGCAGCAACTGTCATCTGTGTTTGTGCCTGATGTATCCCCAGACTCCAGATAATGCACGTAGTACATGTTTAATACTTATTTGTTGAATGAATGAATACATGCATGCATGAATGAATGAAAGCTACCCCTGAGCTGGGTCTAGGGCAGCTGACATCAACAACAATATTGGGGTTGTCCAAGGAGCTCAGATGGGGAAGGCGCCTGGATTAGGGGCTCCATGGTCAGGCCACTTGGGAGCAGAGGTTATCTCTGACAATATATAGGATGCAGTCATCTATTCACTCATTTAATTTAATTTCTTCTATTACCCATCTGGTTCTCCAAAAAGGGCAGGTGAAATAATAGCCGAACATTGGAAATAACCTATCAATTATAGAACATAGAAATAAATCTTTGTATAATCACAAAATACAATTCTATACAAGGAAAGTCAATGAATTCCAACTACATATAACAACACAGATGAATGTAAAGTTCAAAAATCAGGATGGTAGCTATGTGTGGTGAGGAGGCAGTGGGTAGGGACTGGAAGGGGGTCTGTGGGAACACTCAGGTTCTGGTAATGGTCCATTTCTTGTCCTGGGTTTGGTTACCCCAGTGTGTTCCCTTTATGATAATTCATTGAGGAGTACACTTAAAATCATGCACTTTTTTCTATGAACGATATATGTCAGTTAAACTCCATTATTTCACAAAAATCAGAAGTTAGACTGAGTCATGGAAAAAAATGGTAGCTAGTTTAATTATAAATTTAAGAGTATCCATTTTAAATAAAATCAATCTCAGACAACTTTAAAGAGGGCGATACAACTTATAAATCTGCTACTCTACACACATTAAACACAAACTCTCCCTTCCCCAATCCATCCCGACCCCAGCACCTGGCAATAGCCAGTTCTACTTTGTCTTCATGATTTTGACTAACCCAAGCACCTAATATAAGTGGAATCATACAGGACAGTATTTGTCCTTTTGTGACTGGCTTACTTCACTTAGAATGATGACCTCAAGTTTCATTCATGTGGTAGCATATTGCAGAATTTTCTTCCTTCTTAAGGCTGAATAACATTCCATTACAGAAATATACCACATTTTGGTATCTATTCACCAGTTAACGGTTGCTGAGGTTGCTTGGTCTCTTTGAAATACTTTTTAAAAAATGAAATACTTTACTGTTTTTTTTTAACTTTTTGAAAGTTTGTTTATTATTTATTTATTTATTTATTTATTTATTTATTTATTTATTATTTGAGAGAGAGAGAGCATGTGAGTGGGGAGAGGCAGAGAGGAGTGAGTGGGAGAGGGAGAAAGAATCAGACTCTGGGCTGAGTGTGGAGCCTGGTGGGGAGTGAGACACAGCGCTCAATCCCTGGACCAGGAGATCATGACCTGAGCCAAAACAAGAGTTGGCTGCTTAACTAACTGAGCCACCTAGGTATCCTAAAATACTGTTTTTTTTTAAATTTTTATTTATTTATGATAGTCACACACACAGAGAGAGAGAGAGAGAGGCAGAGACACAGGCAGAGGGAGAAGCAGGCTCCATGCACCAGGAGCCCGATGTGGGATTCGATCCCGGGTCTCCAGGATCGCGCCCTGGGCCAAAGGCAGGCGCCAAACCGCTGCGCCACCCGGGGGATCCCAAAATACTGGTTTTTAAAAAAGAAACATATACATATTCTTGTTTAAAAAAAAGTATATAAAGTGGTTTACAGAGATAGATGATAGATACATAAAATGTTTTATTTATTTTGTTTTTTAAAAGATTTTATCTATTTATTCATGAGAGACACAGAGAGAGAGTCAGAGACACAGGCAGAAGGAGAAGCAGGCTGATGTGGGACTCGATCCCGGGACCTCAGTATCATGACCTGAGCCAAAGGCAGACGCTCAACCACTGAGCCTCGCAGGCGTCCCTATAAAATGTTTTAAAATGGATCTACACATAAGCAGGGGTAAGAGAAAAGCCTGTATAGAATAAAAAGATGAGGTTAAGAATGAACCAAACACAAAAAACCACATGCTTCTAAGGTCTGCGTAGTTGCTGGCAGGGGTGAGGTGGTCACAAATTTGGCTCCAGGCTTCCTGGTAGCCAAAGGAAGGAGAGAAACAGAACAGTTGAAAGATTCACTTTGACAACAAGATGTTACAATACAGAAGCCATATCCGTTGCTCAAGGAGAAGCCCAGCTATTCCTGGAACCAATGCTGGAGAGAAATTTCTCCTATGGTGAGACAGCTAGTGAGGTGGCGCCTCATGTCCTCAATAACAATCTAACAACGATGCTAATGGTGATGCCCATGCTAACACTTTAATACTGTTTAACTATTTGTCAGGCACAGCTTTAAGTTCTTTGCCTCTACAATGTATATTTAAAGTCAATGCTTCTTATGATGTCTCCCACTGCAGGGGGCGGGGGGGGACCAAAGAAAAGTCAGGGAAGGTAGCTGGAACAATGTATACAAGAGCAAAGCTCTCTGTTATGTGGCTTGATCCAACCATGAAGACCAGATGGATCCCATATCCTTTCCGTAAACTGTGATGCATGTCACCAGGCAGCATGTCGATGAGAACCAGATAGGTTATCTTGCAAATTTAGACCCAAGCTATTTTCTTTGGTAGTTGATCAAACCAAAGGTAGGGTTGAAATCTTTTTCTTTTACATCAGTACCTAACAAGACTTGAACCGGGATAGATGGGCCACCCCATCTCCATAGGAATGGGCCAAGGAGGGTCTGTGGCAAGGCGAAGATCTCTCTCTGGAAACTCGTATGTCAGCACTAATAGAAAGACCAGTAGCAAAGACTGTAGTTCCCCAGGTTTATGCCAACCAATGTGACTGTAGTCATTTCAGTCTCATGAACGATCTGAATGAAAGCAGCCCCATCACCGGAGAGGAACTGTTCTCAAAGAGGGAGGAAGATCCTTACCCACTACAGAGGGCCAAGGACCTCCTTGCCTGAACCCCTCTGCCTGGGGAAAGGAAGGAGAGAAAGGGCATCCATTTAATACGAGAACAGCCCAGAAGTCATCCTTATGCTTTGAATTGCTTTCACTTCTGCCAACGAATTTCTAACAATCTTAAAATATTCCCTCATTGTTGTTAACAAAGGGATTTCCAGGAAGGCTAAATCAAGGGAGGCTAATTTGTCTTCAGTTGTTTACTCATCCAAATATCTGCTGACTAACGGAAGAGTGAGGTGCTAGTGGGAGACCCTTGCTGGCGATATGCAAAAAAGAGTTAAAGCAGGTTTACAGCTTTCCCTCAGGGGGTTGAGTTTAATTCACTGGTTCCTTCTCTCATTGACTCACCAAACATTCTCGTTTCACACTTTTTTTTGTGCCAAGATCTATTTATATCACAAGGGAGGTTGGATCATGTGCTAGGCAGAGACATACCAACTGTCCTAAGGGAGCTGAGATGAACAAGTAACTAATCGTCGAGGGGGGCAATCAGAGGGAAGTTCAAGGAGGAGGTGATGCCATAGCAGAACCTCAAAGGATCAGGAAAATTTGTCTTGCCAAAGAGGTTGCCATAGGATTCCTCCAAGTAACAATTTTTTCTCTCCCCCCGGTACCTTTCAATTACCCATGGACTGACTTACACACCCTTTTAGAAGCACAGCTGGTGTGTAAATTAGAACTCAGCAATCCCTCCCCAGGGCTGAGTCCCCTTGGGAGAAATTCTGACACCTGCTGATCTGTTTCTGTGTACTTTTCCAACACCTTGAGAATTCCAGTTTTAGTGATCGCAATTATTGAGACACTCCAATTGTGGGTAGTCTGACAAAGAGGGAGTAGGGGATCCAAAAGAAGGAGTGGAAGCCAAGCAGGTGGCCGGGAAGGGTCGAGAGAGAGAGAGAGAGAGAGAGACAGAGAGAGAGAGAGAGTCAGTCCTGTGGCCAGACAGAGGGAAGTCATCCTCAACTTCAGATGCTCATGGCTGTCCCCTAGGTTAGGAGGAAGGAGAGCTGAGGAATGTCTCAGAAGGAGCCGAGCAGGTCTGCCCTGCAAGACTGCCTCTGAGCCCACAGAGGGACATGGCGAGCCTCAGTCATCACAGACTAAGCCCTTTTCACCTGTTTCAAGGATTATGAAAATAACATCTTTAAGGAGCTTAGCATGCTGCCTGGCAAACAGCACTCTTTACACCTTAGCTGCACAGCTGCCGGTGTTCACATCCCCCTCCTTGCCGTGGAGGAAATTTTAGTAACTGAGCCAGTGGGACTGGAAACCAGTGGTGTAGGAACCACGGTGTTATCTGTGCTGAACCATTTCCTGCTGACTCTTAGGAGACAGCCTTTAGACTCGCATTTCTGGTGACATCCTTGAGTCCTCCATCCGAATTTTTTTTTTAAAGATTTTATTTATTTATTTATTCATGAGAGACACAGAGAGAGGCAGAGACATAGGCAGAGGGAGAAGCAGGCTCCCTGTATGGCGCCTGATGCAGGGCTTGATCCCAGGATCCCGGGACCATGACCTGAGCCAAAGGCAGACTCTCAACCACTGAGCCACCCAGGTGCCCCTCCATCAGAATTTTATCCTTCTCTGTTTTCATTTTATTTGATGCTGTTTTTTAAAATGTGGCATGATTATGTTGTGGCGGTGCACTTCTTGCGCTTTCACGTGCATTTATGCTTATTATCCAGGGCCCTGGAGCTGAGTCACCACAAGTGTCAGTGCGGAATTCTTAATTCAGAATTTCTCACCAGAGTTCCTGGAAGGGATTCTTGGGGCCCAGAAACTCTCAAGTTTGGAAAGGCTACGATAAACTAGTGACCTCTAGGGAGCAAGCTGACCGGGGGTCAAAGGAGACATAAAGCCCACTGTGACATTCCTGTTCCCCTGGAGTCAGTAGAAAGACCTCGTTTGCTGACCACAAATCTGAGGCTCACTAAGCCTACAATGGATCTGTTTTCTCTCACAGAAGAAGTGAGCCTGATCCCGGAAATCCTCTGGCAGCCTCTTGCTCTGCTGCCATCACCTGTGACAGTGACAGGGGAAAAGGCCCACCGGGGATTGCCTAGGAGGGGACCATGCCCTGAAATTAGGGTCCAGACAGGTCCCCCATTGCCCTCAACAGGGGGTGTGTGCTTGTCCAGTGGGGACTGTAATTGCCTCTGCCTGGCCACATCCAAATACGTGTTTTCAGGGTTCAGGACAAAGGGTTGATATCGGTACTGAGTGCGTGTTTGTATGTGGGTGTATCAAACCTCAAAATCCCAACGGCCAGGTGGATGAGGGATATGGGTAGATAATTTCCAAGTCCCATTAAAATAAAATATAAATAGTAAACATAAACTGTTATATGGAAACATATCGATGCCCATTAACAACCAAAGACATACACATTTTCAAACCGTCTTAGACACCCTAAATTGGCAACTCGTTTTGTAAAGGCAGCCCATAAGGCTTTGCAGGGTATGGGCACCCACAGATGTGAATGGCAGCAAAGATGGTCAAAGTTGCAACCCTTTGGAAAAGCAAAATGGCCCTTTGCAACAAGATCTTTATAAAGATAAGCATTCCTTTGACTCAGTAATTCCAGAGTGGGGTTTTATTTAGAGAAGAACAAAATTGACCATCACATAAATGTCCCACGATGTGGGTAAATTACCGTACAACTGCGCCCTAGGAGTTTCTCTACACGAAGGACGATCGTGAGGACAGCCTAGCAATACGAAGGAAAGTTTAGGCTATAGAGTCACTTAAAAACCAGGAGCACTCAAGGGAAGCATTAACTTTGTTGGTAGATGCTGGGGTCGGAAGTTTTTTGTTTTGTTTTGTTTTCTTTTTTTTTGTTTTCAGAATTTTGTTTTTAGCACCCCCCGCACACACACACACTTTTTTTTTTTTTTTTAATGCTTTACTGTTATTTGTTCAAAAACTGCAAATGGCATCATTTGGAAACAGGTGAAACCAGCACTTTCAGAGACCAGGCATTGTTCCAGGGCCTTTAAGACAGTATTCCCCTCTCAATACCCCTGACAGCCCTCGATGTCAGGCACCTCATTTTACAGGTGCAGAAACGGGTTCAGTGAAAGTTAGTGGCTTTCCCTGCTCATGGGGCTGGCAGTTACCCAGGGCTCCAGGGTCACGCTGCCTCCCTTTAGCTGTCAGATCAGTGATGTTCTGGTTTCATCCTTGAATGAGAGAATTGGCACTTGCAGAAAGAGAGTGTGCGTAGCGATGCCGGTGAGTTGGACCCTACAGCATTTCCATCCTTCCCGGCTCGGGAATGGTGCTCGGGGCAGAAAGAAGCAAGACCCTGGCTTTTCCCCATTTCCTGGGTTTTCTATGCTGCATCATGTTATTTGCCAGTCTGTTTGTTAGAAGACGTTGACAAGCCTTTCAGAGGAAAATGAAGAATACCTTGCAAAGCAAGACGCAAGGGTAGGAGCAGGCGAGGGTTCTGTGGGTGGAGATGAGAAGTTTAAAAATGAAACGGGAGAGGATAGGTAGAGAGAATAGCTTTGGGGGGAGCCCTGATGAAAAGGCAGGGGTCAAAGTGAAATTGGGCACTTGCAGGAGAGAAAAAACCCAAGAAACCCATTTAGGCCCAAGAAATTTCCTGCAGAAATGCCTGTGGGGATAACAAGCATCTTTTTTTTTTTTTTTTTCTTTTTAACCTGAGCAAAATCGTCAAGCCCAGCTACTTTTATCAACTAAAATTCATTCTGGAGATTTCCTCCAGCTCGTGAGAGACATTTTAACTCTCCCTGAGACAGTCATTTGTCACAAGAAGCTGGAAGCTCACCAACATGTCTGTAAGCAAGTCTGAGGGTTCTATATAACAAAACAAATGGCAAGGTATTGATTTTGTTTCTTTTCAACCTGTTTTAATCCAACTATATGGTCTTATTGCAAGAATTTTCTCATCATGACAAGGAGAACAGGCTCCGCTGAAGGAGAGGAGCAGGACACGGGCAATTCGCTCTTCATTTCTCCTCGGAAAGGCTCTTTTTTATAGACCTCTAATATCTCCACGGCAGAATTTCGGTCCCAATCTTCCACCAGGACATTTCTGAAGGAAAGACCAAGGTGCCGAGGCATGTGACCAACAGAAGATGTGGGGCTTATTCCGCCTAAGGCTGAAGCTTAGAATAAACAAAACTAAAAACCTAGAGAAGGTCGCGTCCTGTTAGTTCGGTTGTTTGTTGGCTCCTCGGAGCCCCCAGGCGCAGCCCCAGGCCCCGGGATCCCGGACACGGGCGAGGCCCCCAGCGCCTGGGCCCTGAGCCTGGCCCCTGAGCCTCGCCCCTGAGCCTCGCCAGCCTCTGGCTTCACCGCCTGCTGCAGCCCTGAGGGTTCTCTCGCCGTGTCCTGGGCATGCGAGGCCCATTCACGACCCTGGGCCGCTGCTCACAGCCTCTCTGCCGGATGCTCTCTCCTCCTCGGTTCGCACCTCCGCATTCTCCGGGGTCGCGGCCCCTCAGCGAGCCCTCCCGCTCCCAGGAGTGCGTTGCCCCCTCCCTGGTCCCGGCCTCCCGTACCAAGGCTCTCCGTGCGCTCCCGGGCGCCTCCGTGGCAGGGGCAGGTCTCTCGGGTCCCTCGGGTCCCTCGGGTCCCTCGGTGCACAGAGCTCGCTCCAGGGCCCGGATCGATGCGTGCTCGGGGCAGGCGTGTGGCATGGCCCGATGGATGGCAGCGGCCACTGCCCTCCTCCAACCCCGCCCTGCTGAAGAGCAGCCCCCGCCAGGAGGGGAGCCCGGCACCGGCACCAGGGCCTCTGACTTCAGGGTGAAAGGACAGGCCCGCTGTCGGGGAGGTAAAGCCCTCATCCTCCCTTCACGTTTCTCTTGTGCCACAGGAGCCCCGAAAGGCCTGTCATGTCCGTCTCTTCCCGGGGCCGTGCTCCTCTCAAAAACATACCAGTTCACCTGTGTGAAGGCTCTGAGGTTATTTTGTCGTCTCTCGAGGGGTTTTTTCATCTTTAGAGCCATGAGGAGGATCCTGACACACGCTTTGAGGCTCCTCTTCACACACACCCACCAGGAAGCAGCCGTGAGGTTTTGGACGTGAGGCCTCTGCTCCAGAGGGGCCTGGTCCGGCCGCCGCCAGGACGCACAGGCCGCGACCCCTCCAGCTCTCACCGCTGTCCCTGCGCTCTGCACGGGGCCCCTTGGCCTCTGCTGCCCACACCTAGTTGAGAACCCGCAGACAACTCCTCTCTCCTCTGGTCCGAGCCACACAGTCCAGGAAGGGCTTCCTCACATTCACGGAGTCCTTCCATTCTCAGGTGAATGTGGGACGGAAACAACATCCAGCATCTACTGCACGTTGGGTGGGTGCCAAGTGCCGAGCCAAGGATGTCACAGTCAGGGAGTCCCCTCCTGCCCCTGCTGCCGCCACGGCCACCCTGCGGCCTCTTATCACCCCGTGGCATAGGCCTGGAATCTGAACGAGTGGCAGAGCAGGGCTCCATGGTCCAATCCTCTGGCAAAAGACTATCTTCTCTTCGCAAGTCATCCTCTGGGGTATCATCCCCTTCAGTGGCGTTTTACCCCCTCAAGGCTGAAGCAGGAGCTTTGGTATCTCACAGACTTGGCTTTGGGTCCCACTGGTGTGGCTGCTTTTAGACCCACTACCCCACACCCCTCAGCCTCAGAAGCCTCAACACCACACGGAGGGAGTAAAAGTACGTCACCCTATAGCACTATTGTGAAAATTAATTGAAGTAGCGCTTATAAAGCCCTGTGCACGGTGTCTTACCCAGAGCACGTACTCCGCACGACACTTATGTAGCTAGCCAGCTAGATATTTTTGTTATCATTATGTTTCCTCTAAGCTTTCCATTTCCCCTCTGAATTTGACCTTCACGGTTATTATTTTTGTTCAACAAATGTCAGCTTCTCCCTGAACCAAGATTCAGCTTTTAGGATCAGTAACTCTTAAAAAGAAAAAAAAAAAGAAAAAAGAAAAAACCCCCCCAAACCAAAAAAAAAAAAAAAAAAAAACCATCCAACCACTGACGGTATTCCTACTAAGTGCCAGGTGCTGTCAGGCAAAGAAATGTAGGCACAGGAGGCCCCTAGAAAGTTGAGAGGCAGTGGGTGAAAGGAATATGCAGACTGATAGAGGGGGGAAAATGGTAAATATCACAAGAGCATAGAAAATGGGCATCACTATTATTTATTTATTTATTTTTATTTATTTAGAACCTAGAAAGCAGTGAAGACTTCTAGGGACTATTGTCCTGAATAGGGCATTGATGGAAGTCTAGGAGTGTGCTGGTTGGACAAAGGGTCAAAGGATGCTCTGAACGGAAGGAACAAGAGCTGTCGTGCTCAGTCCTTAGTTACCATCTGTTCAGTATTACAGTTGGGATAATTGGGAGGCAGGGGGCGGTGGAAGATGGTGCTGGTAAGGTGGTAAGACCCAGTCATGGAAGATCTTGTATATTCCATGGTATTGCGTTTGAACTTTACCCTAAAGGCTAGTAACCCTCATACTTTGGTATGCTGAAGCAATCACCCCAGGAGCTTATTAAAATGCATGCTTCTAGTCTCAAGCTCAGAGACCGGTATTATTAAAAATGTGGCCAAGGTGATTTCCATGGGGGCGCTCCAGGTACCATAATTTTGAAGTATCATAGGAGATGATTGAGAAACACAGAAAGGGGGTGGAGACAGGTATGAGACACATGATCGTGTCTGTGATTTGAAAAGATCAAGAATTCTGTTTCAGAATATCGTCTCCAGTAGTCCTTACTTGGGAAGGGCTACTACTTCTCGAAAAATTGATGCTATTTTTTTTTTTTTTTTGTCATGAGAGATTATCTTAAAAACTTTCATTCAATTTTAGGAACACACAAAACATGCATTTACCACACTAATATTAAATGACTCATTACTTCTCACATGGACAAAAAATAATCTTTTGCCTGTTAGAGACCACCTCTGTGATTTTAAGTAAAAATGCAGTTTCAGACAATTTCAGCTGACAAAATGCAACTTGCAAACATGAAGAGAGCCCCAAAGTTCCCAGAACTGTGAAGTTTCCATAAAATCCATGCATTTCATGTTAGGAGAGCCAGGGGCATACGTAGCTTCTCTTCTGGCCAAGAAGTGTGTATGGAAAATGTACTGGGGAGGGGTGGACAGAACATTCACACCAGGTTCCAGCACTACAGAGCAGGGCCACTTACGGGGATGTGAGCTCATCTATTCATTCCTTAAATAGTAACTAGCACTCCCTGTACTGGGTGCCGGGAAGACAATCGAGGTCTGTAGGGCAACAACTCATTAGGCCGCAATAGAAAAAAGAAGGCTGCGCACTGGTCGGGAAGCATAAGCAGGTTCTGAGAACCTACCTTCTGCCCCTCTTGAGCCGCTGTGCGACCTCTGACGGGGCAACATGGGGATTATAGGAGGCGTGGGCACGTGAGCCACCACCATCAGTGTCCGGTGTAGTGTGGGCAGCAGGGAGCTAGTTAGAGCTTGGACTCTGGTGTCAGCAGACCTGGGTTTGAATCCTAGCTCTGCCACTCAGCCAGGTGGTCCTCGTGGTTACCACACCTCCCTACACTTTACTTCTGCCCTAGAATGGAGCTGATACCACCACCCACACCTCGCAGGGCAGTTGTGTCCAAATGCAGAGGTACTAGCACAGACTCTGGCACACAGCAAGTGCTCACTGGACATTTCTAATAGTCACCAATGCTGTTAGTGTTATAATCCCACACTGCCCTTCCTCCTAGTGACCGAATCTGTCCTCTGCTTCACACGGGAAGGAAATGGGAGGCACGCGAGCAGGGAAGCACAGCCAGCTGGAATCCCATTAATTCCTCGTTTCGCTTTATTCTACCCTTAATTGGGAACACGGCAAGGTTCAGAGACCTAACGATTAGTGTTAGCTTTCCCTGTTCGGTAAGGCCAGCTATCTTCCCACCCCACCTGGCCTGGCCGTTCACTAGGCAATTGCCTGAGTGGCAGCTGTCGCATTTGTCAAACGCTGAGCGCACTCAGTAACAGTCTAATGCACTTGGGGCAGAGAGCACGTGCCAACGGCACCAGGCCATGCAGCATCCCCAGGACCCCCTGTGGGCACGCAAGCTCTCCCCGGCAGAAGGCGGAGCGGGCTCAGTGGCCGAGAGGTTAAAATTAGCTGCTCTATTACTTGATCTTCTTGAAGGGGAGGAATATGTTTTCAAGTCTCATCCTCCCTTTCCATCTCACTCCTGTCTCTCTAGCCCACGGTATTCCACTGTGGATGGAAGGGAAATGCCCTGGAACCATGAACAACTCGGTGAACTTTGGACCCAGGCCTTGAACCATTACCGAGGATCTTCCTAGGGGATCCTGCTAGTCACACTAGCCATGTCACTTGTCCCCTTGGGCGAGCTGCCCGTTTTCCAGAGAGTTCTAGTGCCCCCACCACAGGCTCAGCAAAGACAGTTTGGTGCCACCCCCAGCTTCTTTTTCACCATCCCCCTTGAGTTCTCAACGATGTCAGCACCCTGAAGGCCTCTCATTACGTCCTTGCTCACGGCACATGTCCTGCACGGTGAGCTTTGGGGGCTGCCAATTTTCTTTGTCTCCATTACAAGCCTATGAGTTCTTGAGACTTGAGCTTTATAAAGTTCTCCTTCTCTGCGGCCATCGTGCCCCAGGATGTGGCCACAGGTTTGGTAAAGCGGGGAGGGAGGTGTATAAAAAATATTTAGATACATCTATGTCTCTGTGTGTATTATAAATATTGAAATTTCTGTATTACACCTGGTATTTTCAGAGATTAAGATATTTGGTTTCCAAGAGCACTGTACTCTTCTCTGGAAACACAGGCTTCTTTTCTCCTGCATCTGCACCCTCCTCAGTAACGGGCACAGTCGGGGTACGTCCCAGGTTCTCAGGATGCCTTTGGATTACAGAGTCTTAGGGCAGGATGAGCTTTGGTGAGCACCCAGCCCATTCACATCACAAATGGGAAAACTAGATCCTGAGAGGAACAGAGGCTTGCCCAAGATTATTAGCGGCCAGGAGAAGCTTCGCTCCCAAACCCCCTCGCTGGCAGCACAGATAGTCTGTGCTATTACAAAGGCTTTCTTTGTAGTTCAAAAAGAAAATCTCCTCAAACCTTTCATAGTAGTATGGCAGGCGGATAGATCTAGATAACCCACTTTTTTTTTGCAAAGAAAAATCGAGTAATAAGGCTAATTCCCACTGATCCTGAGGATAGGTGAGGTCTGAGTTTACACTTCAAGGGGTTGGAACTCAGTAAAAAGATAATGTACCATTAAAATGGGAAATTTGGCAGATACAAAAAATAAACACACACTTCAGAAATTTCCAGGTACAAGAGCAGGAAAACCGGCTTCATTAATGACAAAATGCAGGTGCTTTGCTTCCTGAGCTGGGGGGGAAAAAAAACCCCACAGAGTAAATTACACTGGAGTGTGTAAAGAGGTATGTGAGAACCCTCTTAAAAATGTATGAAATCTCAAGGAAAAGATTGATCAACTGGCTCCCTTAGCATTGAAAATGTTGGTTAGTTTTTCCTCTCTCTTGTATCAGACAGGTGGTGATTAATATAACACAACAGACAGCAGAGGAGGTGGTACTTGTAAAATAGGCACAAAGGGGAAATGATAAAGGAAGGACATAACAAGAATTTAAGTCTGAAGGTAGAGTGGAGGAAATATATTAACATGGAGCCTCTGCAAGTGAGAGAATAGAATGGACGTGATGGACAGGAGGAAAGAGAATGCTTTCCTGAGCTGTGATGGCAAGAGAATAGAGGTTAATAAGATAATCTTGGTGAACAAGGAATAGATACATTTTAGGCACAAGCCGCTGCATGTGCAAAGGCCCTGAAGCAGCAGGGAGCCAGGCTGGAGGACCTGATGAAGTCACGGAAAGGGACTAGTATTCAGGAAATACTAGGAATGTTAAATGAGGGAAGAGACCTGATCTCTAGATCTAGGTTCCAGATCCATGGTTTCCAAATTTGGCGGATGGGGGAGGCCCCTTGGGAGTCCTTTATACACTTACAATTAATCATTTTGCCATAATAGAAATTAAAACAGACAACTTTTGGGATCCCTGGGTGGCGCAGCGGTTTGGCGCCCGCCTTTGGCCCAGGGCGCGATCCTGGAGACCCGGGATTGAGTCCCACATCGGGCTCCCGGTGCATGGAGCCTGCTTCTCCCTCTGCCTGTCTCTGCCTCTCTCTCTCTCTCTCTCTGTGACTATCATAAATAAATAAAAATTAAAAAAATAATAAAACAGTCAACTTTTTAACATATTAATCTAAAAATAGCAATAGCAGACATACATTAATAGCGTACATTAATGTAAAATAACATCCTTGTGAAAAATGCTTTTTTCCAAAACAGCAACCAAAAAATAGAAGAGTAGCACTGTTTTACTTTTTTTTTTCAAATCTCTATAATGTCTGCTTTAATTAATGATAGTTGGGGTCTCATATCTGCTTCTACGTTGTCTGCTGTCATGTGCTCGGGGTTGAAGGATATGAAGGAAATCTGGCATACCCCAAATCTTACCAAGTGGCACTGTTTTATTTACTTTTTTTATTTTTTTAAAGATTTTATTTATTTATTCATGAGAGACACACCGAGAGAGAAGAGAGAGGCAGAGACACAGGCAGAGAGAGGGAGAAGCAGGCTCCATGCAGGGAGCCTGATGTGGGAGTTGATCCTGGGTCGGCAGGATCACGCCCTGGACTGAAGGTGGCGCTTAAACCACTGCCCCAAGTGGCACTGGTGAGCACCCAGCCCAAGTGGCTGCCCCAAGTGGCTCTGTTTTAAAGGTTACTCACAATGTGGAAGCTGAAATCTATCAATAAACATTGCATCCTATTGGGAAAACCTATTGTTCTACCTGGCACTTTGAATGGATCATTTACTCGTGCAGAATTTTACAACATCATGTACTGGATATCTGGAAAATACTGGTTTATGCAGACTTTCAAGATGTTGTATAAATTTGTTATGCACTTCCAGAAAATGACATTCATTAATATCATCACTGATCTCATCAGAAAAAATTTTAAATATTGCAAAGCCATCAATTTCATGGTGGCAGACACAAGTTTTCTGAAGTTCTAATGTTTGAGTTAAATATTCTAATTTTATCACTGGTGGCAAATGCTGTTGGTTGTCTTCCTTGAAATGAAAAGCTTCCTTCTTCCAGTTTCAAGAAAATGTCTGCCAAATGTCTAAATCTCAATAACTATAGTTTGTCACCAATCATTCTTTCCAGGAAAAAGAACTTTCTGATCATTCCTTGATGAAAGGGGCCAGGGCAGCTTGTAACCCACAGGACTGCAGGAGAGTCTTTCCTCCCATCAGGGACGGTGGATTCCGCGGTTGGAAGCGCTTTAACTTACTTGCCATTTTGCCACGCAGAATATTAAAAATAAGTCTACTCCAGGGCTGAGATTTACTTACATTAATAATTTGTACTGTTTCATCAAAGATTTTCTGAAGTGAACCTGGTTTCTGTTTGTTTGTTGTTTTGTGTGTTTGTTTTAAACCAGCTGTGGTTCAGGGTATTACTATATTCTTTAAAATGGGGTAGAAAACACATAAAAAATTGATTCCGAAAAGTAAACTGCAGAGTTCAGAGTTTGATTCTCAGTAAGAATAACAGCACTGAAGTAACTCAAGTTCTATTTCCTCATATTTACAATCGTCATGCTATCATTGTTTATTTAGGAGTAAAGAAGGCAGCGACTGCCAACACGGGTTTGGTGCCCCTGACTCAAGCACTGCGAAGGAGCCGGTTTTACTCAGTCCTGCTTTTATACCATCAGTGCAAAAGTCAACACAACAGAAAGGCAAATGATGTCTCAGTATTATGATGATGATGATGATGACAACAGTTTTGAGGCTTCGGAGATCCTGAAAAGATCCTGAAGGACCCCGGGGGTCCGAGGTCCTTACTTTGAGAACCACTGGTCTAAATCATACACAGCCCTGGCAGGCATTTTAAATGATTTTATCTTTAGGAGTCTGCGAGGAAATGAAAAGCCATTAAAGTGTTTTAAGTTAGTGTTTTAAGTCTTAACCCAGTTAGATTTGAGTTTTGAAAAGATCACTCTGGCTCTTCAAGAATAAAGTGGATGGAGAAAAGGGGTGAGTAGAAAATATGTTCTGAGATTCTTAGAGCTCTCTGCACCAGATAAGATGGGGACCTGGACCAGGGTGGTATATGCAAGATGCAAAGGATGACAGGATCAAGGCGGTGAGCTCAAGAAAACTCACTGAGAGTTCCTGGAAATCTCCGTAGTTTCTGGCTCAGGAACCCGGATGAAATGAGAACACCATGCAAAGGAATGCAGCCCATGACCCACAGAGCACAGTACCTGCTCCCAGGTAGAGCTCAGGGAAACCAGCTTCCCGGCCAGACCAGCACCAAGTCCCAGACGGTCTCGGGGTATGCTAACCCCTACTGGCCGCTTCTGAAAAAATGCGGCCTCAGGTAGTAACATGGAATCCAGTCTCCGAGGAACTAGCTGAGACGCAACTCATTACCATCCAAAAGAGCTAACTCTGCATAAGGGTGGCTTGGCCAAGATCCTCCCTGCTTGGGGAACTGAAGATGAGAGAATGGAGGAAGGAAGACACTGGTGGCCGAACAGGAAAGCACTTCTGATGGGGACTTAAGAGTAAGATCTCCATGAAGTAGGACAACCTGGGCAGGTACCGCTTAGCAAGCTGCAAGCTACCACTGCAGGCTGTGACCACCACAGGCTGGCAAGAGAATGTGGATTAAGACCATTAATATCAAGTTGCAGTGGAAAGAGAGGAGGCAGGATTCCACTTCTATTCTGCCCTTTGAGGGCCCAGCTGCTGCAAGATCCTAGGGCCAGTGTGTGCTCAGCAGGGGGCTCATTGGTGCTGGGGTCCTCTGGGACCAGGCTGCCCTCACACAGGTCTAATGGGCAGGACGTGCTCCTTCTTTTCCTTCCCAGAGCAGGAAAAAAACAAAAACAAAAACGTAGAAAACTTAGAATATATAGAAAAGCTTAAAGAAAAAAATTAAAACGATCTGTAATGTTATAGGTCAGAGATCATCACTCAACCAATAGTTTCTATGCCTATAAACCATATATTTTTAAATGAAGTGGTGCTATATGCAAATCATTTTGAAACATTTTACTATTTCATCCTATAGACTTTAAAAACATGTTAGTAACATCTAAATAACATTATTAAATGATATTTGTAATCATTTCTCTGCTCCCTCCTTTTCAAATATGCTAGGCTGTCTCTCTGGGTCTTTTATATGATTTTAAATTCCTGTAATAACACACCTCTGAATATAGGCAAGAATTTGGGTTTAAACCATTTCAGAGTAGGACATTCTTTTCCATCTGCATGATGTCTTACGCTAATCAAAGAAAGCCCTTTTTGGTACACATTGATAAAAACCCAACATTTTAGTAATATTTTACTAAATGTTTCCACAAGCTCATAGAGCATCTGTCAAATAATAATAATAATAATGTATCTCATAAAACAATTGTCCTGGAGGATCAAATGGGAAAATGGACACAAACGATAACAGCAACTATCTGTGATTGGCTCTTACTATGAATCAGATACTGCACTCAATATTTTATACCACAGGTGTTCAGATGCAGGATGTACTCTGAAGTAGATACTATTTGTATCCCATAGTAGTAGAAGAAGCTAACTGGAGCTTTAAAAAGTTAACCAACTTGGATCCCTGGGTGGCGCAGCGGTTTGGCGCCTGCCTTTGGCCCAGGGCGCGATCCTGGAGACCCGGGATCGAATCCCACATCGGGCTCCCGGTGCATGGAGCCTGCTTCTCCCTCTGCCTGTGTCTCTGCCTCCCTCTCTCTCTCTGTGTGACTATCATAAATAAATAAAAATTAAAAAAAAAAAAGTTAACCAACTTGCTACCTTGCTAATGGTGACACACTTAATCATTGGAGCCAGAATTTGAATCCAGATTCATCTGACTCCAAATCCTGGGCTCCTATCACTTTGCTGAGCAAGGGGTTTGTAGACAGTAAGCACTAATCATGTGACAAGTAGTCATCACATAACCAGTCCTTGGATCCAGAGACAATACTGGATATAGTAGTTGCTCAGTAAATGTCTGGTGACTCAGTGGCCATGTAAGCCTAAGGGAGCCAAGGATAGACTCGGTTTGAAAAGCAGGAAGAGATGTTCCTCCCTGAAGAAAGACAAGGCAGATCACAATATCCTAGCTAAGTATGTTTAAAATGATAAAAATTTCAGATAAAAGAAACCAAACCCTAAGGGAGGAAAAATGATTTGGAAAGAAAAAATAAATTTAAGAACAGAACCAAAGACAACACCTGGAAAGAAATCCAGGAAAGACAAAAAAAAAACAACAACCAAAAAACCCAACCAATATATCACTACCAAGGATCATCTTAGGATTGCAAGGATATTATAAAATAACCTGCTAAGAGATGTCTACTCAAACCTACAACTGACATCATACTCAATGGTGGCACATTCCTGGGCAGGTCAGGCACCTGGCAGATGCAGGAACAGCTCTGTAAAGCATTTCATCCATCAAAGCTTTACTTTCACTCAGCAAGGAGAGAATGACAGGAGCAGCAGGCAGAGGGAGACAGGGAGGATGGTGGGAATGAATTGATTAAGTGAATTAAGTGAATTAATCTCTTGTGCTACCTGAAAAGGTAATTTGTCCAGAAGGGGAAAGATGCTTTCCCCTCTTCCACCTTCCAGCCTGGCTCATCTTCCCTCATTTCTGGAACCTAACAACCTGGCTCACTCTCAGGTATTCCAGCGGTGGCACAGGGCAAACACCTATCCAGTCTCTCAAAGCATAGTTTACCAGCAAAAGGGCTTGAAATAGCCAGGTTAGGGTTTTTTTCTGAGTAAGGTATACCCTGTCTTTTGAAAGTTTGCACTCCTCAACTCCACCTTTCTGAAAGACTTACATTAGTACTTGTTTTTGCTAACCAAAAAAAAAAAAAAAAATCCAAAGCGGGTTTTACAAAAAGAGGAGAAAACTGAGAATGATGCTCTTCCAGCATTAGTGTGTTGTGGGCAGTGTGCACCTGGAGCAGTGAGGGTGGCCCCAGCTGGCTCCTTCCCAGAAGGACACTCAGCATCTCCGCATGAGCCCCCTGAGCTCTGAGCGTGTCTGTGAGTGTCATGCTTTATCTCCATGGAGCTTGTGCACCCGTCAGCAGGATGCGTCCTCCGGTATCGGGAAAGCCTGAGACAGGTGATTTTTGGCTCTGGGAATTCTCACGTTGTTTTCCCATGTAAATTAATGGAAATTGCTTCTTCACTTTACGACATTTCAGCGTAGGAAGCTTTCATAAGAACGCTCCGCTTAAAAACAACAAAACAAAACAAAAAAACAAAACGCTCCGCTTTTGGACAGGGGGCAGAGGGAGGAACCTGTATGTGTTTGATGGTCATAAATCCTATTTCTAAGGGCACCTGGGTGGCTCAGTTGGTTAAGCATCTGCCTCCGGCTCAGGTCATGATCCCAGGGTCCTGGGGTCGAGCCCCCCCGTTGGGCTCCCTGCTCAGCAAGGAGCCTGCTTCTCCCTCTCCCTGCCACTTCCCCCTACTTGTGCTTTCTCTCTGTCAAAGAAATAAAATCTTAAACAAAAAATAAATCTTATTTCTAAATTATGTAAAATTGTATTCTCATGGGAACCACGCACGCAGCCTCCTCCGTGGCCCTCCCTCCCTGTTTCCCCACCTCTGCCGTTTTTGGAGTTCTTTTTTTTTTTTTTTTTAAGGGATTGAGATCCCTTTTTTTTTTTTCATTTTTATTTATTTATGATAGGCACACAGTGAGAGAGAGAGAGGCCGAGACACAGGCAGAGGGAGAAGCAGGCTCCATGTACCAGGAGCCCGACGTGGGATTTGATCCCCGGTCTCCAGGATCATGCCCTGGGCCAAATAAACCGCTGCGCCACCCAGGGATCCCCGTTTTTGGAGTTCTAACCATCTGTGACCTATGGCCTCTTTCTTATCTCGGTTTATCCCTCTCCTTCACTCTCACACCCACCAGCCACCACAGGAGAAGTAAAACACTTCTCCTCACTGTCCCCAGGATCTGTGCCTAGTTTCCATCTCCTTGGTTCTCCCTGGACCACTGTGCCATTCCTTAGCTGGCCTGGTGTCAGACTGGCATCCTGCATCCCCTAATGTCACTTTCTCTGAAGACTGCCTCCTGACCCACCTGGTGAAGGGTGTCACTCTCAACCATGAGCCCCGCCAGACCAACACTGTTTATCACCCCGAGTCAATGTCACTGTTTCTGATCGCAGACCTTGAGCAGCCTGAGGGCAGGGACCCTGTCTCCCTCCATGCAAGGTACCCTGTGCCATCGCGTGTTTGAGAGCAGCCTCCAAAGATCATTTGCTGATCTCTTCTTTTTCTACTTCGTATAAACTGGAAATATAATTTTAATTATATTACTAACTTCTCAAAACACGGTTCAACTCTAATTAAACAGAGTGAGTGGTCTTTATTCACCATCGTTGAACCAAGAAATGTTGGCTAAAGGTGACAGGAAAACAGGAAGGTCCCCAAAACTCCAATTACTGCAGGAGCCGGCTATATTTGGGAGCCAATTAATTTCACAATGTTGAAAATTAATGCATTTAAGATTCTGTCATTTACATCCATTTTTCCCCATTAAAAATGTTAACAGTGCTGAGCCCATCATTATCTTTCTTGCGGGTTCCACGGAGCTCTCGTTGTAAGAGGAACTTCAGGATTGCTCAATACAGCCAGAGGCTTACTCCTTACCTTTTCAAATTGCACTCAATTTTAAGAAACTCTCAAGTGAAGCCACATCCATCACGAAAGTGAGCCCCGAGTACTAGAACATGTCTTTGGCATCAGCTTCTAAAAGGACCGGAGGCGAAGGCAGCTCTCTTCCTCACCGTTTTCTCATCTTTGGCTGTTGAGCCAACAGCTGGGAAATCAGTAGTGATGGTGGCAGTGATGAGGGGAGCCAGTGTTCAACTGGGCACTGACAAGGTGCCAGGTGCTCTGCTCACTTCTTCTCCGTGTCTGCCATGTGATTCCTGCACCACCGATGCCCCCATGTCACATGGAGGACACTGAGGCTCAGTGAGGTCAGGCCGCTTGCCCTGGCCACTGAGCTGGCTGAGGGCAGAGCTGGAGTTTGCACCCAGGTGGTCTGGCTTCACAGCCCTCGCCGCAATGTCACTCACCTCACCTTTTTGACAGGCCAGGCCTGAAAGACCAGGTACCTGAAAGTCAACCTGTCCCAAGCCTGACCTCTTTGCTTCCCTTGAAACCTCTCCTCCCTGCAGCATTCCTGACCTGAGTGAATTGTTTCCCGTGCAGCCTCATTGGCAGTGTGCCTTTGGCTTCTCTACCTACCAGATCCCAGTGACGTGGCCTGCTGAGTGGAGCCAGGAGTGTCCTCTCTGGTGGAGTCCCTTCTCTGCAGCTGCGCTGTCAACACCTTAGTTCCAAGTGCTCGTTTCTCATCTGTCAACTGGTCCACCTTGGGGACTGCCCCCACAGGATATTTGTGTGGTCCAGATCAGCATTTCCATCCTCACCAGTGCCACCCAGTCACTGTGGCCAAAATCCTGGGAGTGGCCTTGATTCCTCTGCCCCCTTCCTCCTTTGTGCCAGTAGGAATCCTGTCAACCCTGCCTCCAAACGCACTGGAGCCTTTCTCTTTGTCAAGTTCCAATCTCCCTTTCCAAGCTAATCTCCTGCCAAGTTCCCTTGCCCCACTGAGTTCCCAATCTCTTTTTTGCCTGAATAAGTATGTCCTTTCATAAGTGGTCTCCTCTGCTGGTACTTCCCCTTTCTCTACCTGACAAGTTCCTCTCATTCTGCAAAATCCAGGCTAATGTCCCCTTGTTCAAGAAGGTGATCCCAAATCCCTTCATTCCTGAACTACAGAATAGAGGGTGGCGCACGGTAAGCCCCTGGCACTGGTGATCCTGAAGGTTGTGGCGTGTAACAGTGTGAATGGAGACAGTAATCCCAATCACACAGCTGTCACTAGGATGAAATGAGATGATATCTGTAAAGCCCTCTGCATGACCTTGAATCACCCCTTCCAAGGGACAAGTATGAATTAACAAGTCACTTAACCAGTGAAGGAGTCTGGCTGTCCGATGAACGATTTGTTCATTTCCGCATAACAATAAGTAGCAGTCAATTTAAGGATTCGCAAAGGTCTCTTGACAAATGGTCTCATGACCATTAAGAGCAGACTATATTACAATTATTTGTGCATCTTTTCCTCCCTTGTCAAAGATAGGGATTGAGCCACCCAGCTTAGCTTCTTAGGTATACAGACCATAACAGACACTAAGAAAGGTTTGTTGAATTAGTAAATGAAATAGGATCTATATGGATAGATTCCATGGGTGCAGGGAAGACTCAGCACTCTCCCTAAATGCTTACCTCACCTACTTGGTGATGCCCAAATGATTTTACCTGGAGGCAAAAACCTCTTCCTTCACAATGGAAGATAATTTACATTTCAGCAAAATGACAGATTGCTGCATTTCATATCTCTTCGTATTGCTCAAGCAGAGTCAAGGTAGTAAATGTTACACCTACGAATGCCTAGAAGCTGGAGTTTGTATCTATTTGTTGAAATGTCTGTCTTCCAAAGGGAAGAGACCATGTCATTGCTCCCATCGCCAACCCAGCACCCGCTCACCAGCACCATTCCTTGCTTTTCCTACTTTTCCTCTGTGTGCTTAGCCTCTGTCCCTCCTTTGGAATGCATTAATGACATCAGATTAGATTGGAAAGCATTAACGACAACAGACACCATGGGCCAGCACCACAGCTGCATCCCATCCCGTAGAAAAGTGTAGGGCGCACAGGAGGTACTCAGAAAAAGTTTGCGGAATAAACGAATGGGTGATTCATTTTTGTGTGTGTCAGGTCAAAGAACACAAACCTCTCCTCATATTATAAAAAGGTAAACAGCTAGTGGCACCTGGATGGCTCAATTGGTTAAGTGGCTACTTTTGTCATGATCCTGGGGCCCTGGGATTGAGCACCATCCCCCCCACCCTGCCCCCACCATTGGGCTCCCTGCTTGGCAGGGAGTCAGCTTCTCCCTCTCCCCACTCCCTCACACTTGTGCTCCCTCTTTCTCTCTCAAATAAATAAATAAATCTCAAAAAAAGAAAAAAAAGGTAAACAGCTAACAAACAGCTAACAGTAAGAGAGAAACCAAGTTACTGTGATGTTTACAAATCCTTAATCAAAAGTGATTCTATACAAGCACCATTTTCCTGGAAAGAGGAAAAAAACTATGACCAAATAACGAAATGATGGATATGGCCTAGGAAGGCTGGTTACACCATGAATAATCACTAAAGGCTAAATGCTTGCCCTTGGGGTAATTTCAGAATTTGGAACTTCACTGCTTTAGTTAGGAAATGCTAAATCTGTTCCTTTAAGTGAATTCCATGGAATGACAATAGTCCAGGGGAAATGTTAGTGGTGGTTAATCTATTTCTATTCTATATATCTTAAGCTATATTTAAAAATTATGTTTATTATTTTCCAGACACTATTTAACAAAATATAAACTCCTATGTCATCAAACATGGCCAGTTCAACAGAGGCAAGTAGATAGCAATGAGCAGAGCATAATGAAGAGGTCGTAGCCAAAAAAACAGCCCAGGGCTGAGCTTGACTCCTACCAGCCATGGTACCTTGGGGAGTGACTCAGTTCTCTGAGGCCAGATTTCTTCTTCTGAAAAATCAGTATTTGCAAAGATCCCATGAGAATTCAACAAAACAATAATATTTGCAAAGCATCCAGCACTAGCCCTGGCGCCATAAACAGTAATAGTAACAGCAACAACAACAATCTCAGAAAAATGTGGTATTGACAAAGAACTAAATATGCTTGTTTTCAGGGTTTAAACTATTACTATCAGGGTTTCTTCATTGAATAAACTAGTCATTTTAGTGGCACAATCTGGAGGCCTGTGGTATAACAAGCGATTAATTAGAAACCAGTGCTCCCTAAACTCTGCCTGACACCTGCTTTTTAAATTTTTTAATTTATTTATGATAGTCACACAGAGAGAGAGAGAGAGAGGCAGAGACATAGGCAGAGGGAGAAGCAGGCTCCATGCACCGGGAGCCCGATGTGGGATTTGATCCTGGGTCTCCAGGATCGCGCCCTGGGCCAAAGGCAGGCGCCAAACTGCTGCGCCACCCAGGGATCCCGACACCTGCTTTTTAAAACGCACACAGAGAGGGCAGTCAGGTGCAAGGAAGGTCATTGGCCATGCTCCCTCCAGAAGATACAGCAGAAAACAAACCTCAGATGATCTCTTTTAATCAAATCTTCTCTGAAAAATACTCAGGTTAATAATATGAACAAAGGAGGTCCTCTGAGGTCCCATCAATCTAATCCTCCCTTGCACTAGACCGTTCCTGCCAGTTTGGGCTGGGAACACAGCGAAGGCAATAACTTTAAATAAACAGAACTTGTACAAATGCAAAGGGCAGGAACATAGGGTTGGAGCAGGGATCACTGAAGAATGAACGATTTGATGTGATCTGCTCAATGGGCCAGCCAGGAATGATTCTCTTGCCAACTATGGAGCATGCTGCCGTGGTGCCTCCCCTAAAGCGCCCACGGGGTCTTCCCCTCTGCCCGAAGGCAAAGTCTAAAACTCTTTGGCCTGTCAGTCAAAGCCCTTTATAATGGGATGGCTGTCAACCCTTCTATTTCATCCCCTCTGCTTCCTACATCACCCTCCCCTCCCCCATACCACACTACTTACCATTTCCCAAAGTCACCCAAAGTTTACTGTTGCCATTTAGGACGGGACTGGAAAGGGAAATTATTTCAAAGGTCAGTGTCTATGTCCTTTAAAGGAAGTAGCGCACAATTAACCACCATGAACAAGTCCTGCCATAGCAATTGACCTCCCTATGAGATTTCTGGAAATCACACACAAAAAAACAAACAAACAAACAAACAAAAAACATTTCACTTACTGGCTCCCCAAGAGATTCTGGTTTAATTGGTCTGAGGTGGGGCTCAGGCTCAGGTGAAGTTCCCCAGCCAAGCTTGAGAACCTCTGTATCATGTGTTTGTCAGAGCACCCGTCTAGCTTGTTGCCATCATTATGTGTCACCTGGTTGGTCCCTACAGCACTTGACTTTGGGACCCCCGACCTATCCCACCTTACCGTCGCCCTTGGTGTAGTCATTGTCATTCTTAGCCTATATAAAGAAACTCGGGTTAAGTATCCTGTCCCAGATAGCCCAGCTCTCAAGTGGAAAAAATGAGGATTAAAGCCAGGTCTGCCCAGCTCTGGTGGCATCTGACCTCTCCACTCTGCTCTGCTTCCTCCTGCCATGGGGGCTCAAGCTGCCCCTAAATATTCACAAGTCTTTCCAGCTGGTTATTTAAAACCACTGAAAGCTTGAAATCATTTGTAGTATGAATATTTACACCATGGAAATAGGCAAATACTAACAATTGGGGGAGTTTGCTTGTTTGTTTTGCTTTTGGGGAGCCAGTTTATTGGCATACCTCTTTACTCTGGAGCCCCAAGAAAAGAGAAAAAGAATGTCAAATTAATGTTCCTTTGATTTCAGGAAGCAGGTGGGTAATGCATTTTAGAAGGATTTCAATCCCAAACAGTTAAAAATGAGCTTTTAAGTATGAAGAGATAAGCCCCAAATGTATGGAAAATATCCACTTGTAATTTTTATTAAGATGCCGCGTGGGCACAAATGCATTTTGCATGCTGCTTGCTGGAGACACTTTGACTCAGTCACTTAGCGGCGGTGACAAAGGAAGACGTAAGTGTGCAACACGATGTCTCGGGGTGCTTGCTCCTGGCCTCAGCACCAGCAGCATAACAGAAAATGTTCTCTGAAAGAAGTTGCCTGGCAGCCCCGTCCCTGCCGTAGCTGCTAGATGTGTGCAGTTCCAATATTGTAACACTGGATCGGAGCCTCCTATTAAGGAATAACAGGAGAGACTCACAGCACCTACTCGCCCCCATGATCTCCTGGAGCCACCACGAAGCTCAGCCTCAAGTGGTCCCCATTGAACAAAGAACCGGGGCATTTTTCCCTCAAGGCCTGGTTCCTCTGTCAGCTGGCTCCATCCTATAAAGCCTAGTTATGCTGGCATCGTGCTTTCAGAGGATTGAAGGGGATCGTAAATTGAAAAGGAATAATGGAAAGTCCTGTTTATTTAGTGCCCCCTTTTATAAGCCAACACTGACCTAGTCCTTTTCATATCTGGTACTAGAACTGATGTCTATTGAACAACTCTCACTGTCAAGCCCCATCCCCCACCCTGATGTACAGGATTTCATTTAGTCCTCTCAATGACCCTACGAAGTGGCTACAGCTACCCCCATTTTACAGATGAGACAGTGGAGGCTTATATAGCTGCAGGCCGGGCCCTAAGTTAGCTCAGCAGAACACGGCTGTGGCAGAATGCAAACCAGAGCAGTGATTCCGGGCAGCTCTCTGTCCTGAATTGGAGATACTTGTGGCAGGAAGGAAATTATCACTAGTTTAAACTTTGGTCTTCATTTATCCAATATTTGCCCCAAATCTGTGCACCTCAATATTACAGGGATGGAGAAAATGGTGTTATGTGTGTTTCTATAATTAGGTAAATTGTAGTAATTATATAGTAGCAACTGTTCACCCAGTCATATCTACCATGTCTGAGAACTCTAAAAGTCAGGGGATGGTGGACATCCTATGCCACTTTCTGGGCACTTTCATTGCCAAGCGATGGACTAAACAAGCATTTGACATTGACCCTCACAAAAACTATAAGAGATTGGTATTGTCTCAGGCCTTTTTTTTTTTTTAAGATTTTATTTATTCATTTGAGAGAGAGAGACAGAGGGAGCACAAGCAGGGAGAGGGGCAGGGGAGAGGAAGAAGCAGACTCCCCGCTGAGCAGGGAGCCGGATGCGGAAGCTCCATCCCAAGAACCTGAGATCATGGCCTGAGCCGAAGGCAGATGCTTCACCGACTGAGCCACCCAGGCACCCCGGTATTGTCTAAGTTTACAGATATAGAAACCGAGCCTCGAAGAACAACTTGCCCAAAGTCCGAGTTAGGCAGTGGCAGACTCTCAGTGATACTCAGGATCACAAAGTCCACAGCCCTGAAGTCTAGCTGCCAAGCTGGGGGGAGCGGGGGGTGGGGGTGGGCTGTGGTGATGCTCTGCAGTGAGTTAGGACATTCCTGGTTGGGTAGCATTGCAGGACTACTCAGGGATGAGAGAAGCACTGCTTCCAGAGTTTCCACTGCCTGCATGCAGTTGGTGCAATGCAAGCTGAGAACCAGGATCCCTCCAGAAGAGGTGGACCCAAAGGGGAATATGTCTCCCCCAGTCATAGGGCCAAACATTTCTCACCAAGAGTGTAGCCGCCCCCCAAAAAGTGGAATCTTAAAGGAGACAGTGACCCACAAGCCAGCTGGGCCAGCTTGCCATCCATGCTGGCATCACCGTTACGATCCTGGGTCAAATACCCTGTTTTTTGGGGCCATCTCATGAGATTGTATTTAGGATTAAATGAGATGAATGAAAGTGCTTAGCTCAATGACTACCATGTCAGGCAGCAGTGATTAACATGTTTGACCCCTCCCTCATTCCTTCACGCAGTACATTTTTAAGTTGGAATCTACTATATGTACGAGGCTCTGGGGATAAGACCCAAAGTCAAGCTTCAGGGCCAGGTTTAGGGGGAAAATCCTTGGTTCCTTAACTAACCCAATCCACAAACATTTGCTACTGAGATAATGAAGACATGTTCAGTAGTAATTGCAGTGATGACAAGCAAAAGTAACACTTTGCATGATGTTCCGCAGTTCATAAAGTGCTTTTGCACTTGGCATGTGTCCTTTCAAGAAAAGCAGAGTCTTGAGGTAGGGGAAGAAAAAGAAAAAGAAGAAAGAAAGAAAAGCAGAGTCTGATGAGTCAAGAGACCTGCCTAGGATCATGCAGCAAGTGCACAAGTTTGGCTCAAGTGTGGCTCTCTGGTACCAAAGCCTGGGATCTCCCTCCTCTACCTTTTGCTTTACCTGGCTCTGTACAGGCCCTTTGGTGACAGAGAGCAGGGTCCCAAGGCAGCCCTGTTCCGCTTTAGAAAACTCTGATTATTAGAAACTTTTTGCTAATATTTTATCCAAAATCTGCCTTCTGGTACATTCTGTTAGTCTCAGCTCTTCTCTCTGGAATCGTACTGAATAAATGTGCTCCTCCCAAGAGGACCTCCCTACATGTGAGAATAGTTACCAATCATCCCAAACCTGCTCGAGCCCAGCTTACACAGCCTGGGTCTTCAGTTCTTCCATCTGACATAATTATCAGCCCTTGCCCAGCCTAATCTCTGCGTTTTCCCATTTGGGCATCCTGTACCACTGTCTTCACCCCCAAGGTATTGGAATTGTCTGTTGAAGTGTGATTCCCAGCCTGCTGGGAGCTCCCCCAAAGCCTCTACCAATAATCACACTATGGCTATTCTCACTGAGTGCTCATTGTGTACAAGGTCCTGTTGTAGGCACTTTCCATTTATTACCTCAACCATACAAGGTAGGTACTATTATTTAATTTCCACCCCTAGGCCTGGAAAAAGGTAGGGGTTTATAAATTTCTTTAGAATTGAACGAAACTCCAACGATTCATATCCTCAAAACCTGGTGCTAAGCAGTATGGTTCCTCCACCAGGATGGAGGAATGAGTCTGACCTAAGGACAAAGTGTGCATCGCAGACCTTCCAGAGAGCCCTGCTTCTCACGGCAACGCTCAAATGCTTCCTGGTCAAGGGAGAAAAGCAAATGTCACTACAAAAATAAAACAAAACCAAAGCAAAACAAACAAACAAACAAAATGCAGCTGTGGCTAGATATTAGCAATAATAGTTGCCAAGAAAAGGGGCGCTGTGCTGGTTAACCCCAAAAGCCAATGACATGGCAGCTGCCAGGAACCTGATGGGCCCTCCTTCCAGGCTTTGAGGTGTTGCTAGCTCTTCTCAAATGAGCAGGCTCGCCCAAGTTAGTGGGTACAATAAAGCCTCATGAGATTATGGGAAAGACTAGACAAGAAAGTAGCTGGCCATGGTAACGCTCTGCGCGTGATGGTGGCGGTGGCCACCGGGATAGATGAGAGGAGGCAGAGTGAAGCCACACCTCCCTCCTCCATTTCCTCCTCCAGTGCCTTTCAAGGGCCGTCTCTGGCAAGTGGAGCTGTCCCTTGGAGCCTGACAGCAGAATTTCAGCCTGTGTCAAAATTCCACTAATGATTTTTTGGCATAAATTAAATGGAGTGAAGACTTTCTAGTGGCTGCTACCGAATTACATGACAGCTTCCAGGAGAATCTACAAAAAAAAAAAAAAAAAAAAAGGAATCTACAAAAATAGCTGGAATCAGAGGCATGGTCATTCTGATGCCAGGGGTCTCTCATTAGTTTAATTTCTTCTTTTTCTTCTGGCCCATGGATCTTCTTTGTAAGAGCTGATAGAAAAGATACACATAACAAGCCCCCCCCCAGTCTATTTTAATAAGCCTAAACTGGGGGGGAATAACACTGCTGCATAGCAAGGGGATTCGATACTATGCTTAATACCACCACCACCACCCCCAAATAATAATACTTCTTTATATTTGTATAAAACTGTATCATTTACAAAGGACATTTCTACACAGTATGTCTTTTGACTTTCTATTATTTATCGAGCATTTACTATGTGTCCAGCATTCTAATGAATGATCTCAGTTGACTTTCACAATGAAGGACTCGCTCTCCTGTTTTACAGGTGAGATTGAGAGGGGTGAAGGCACTCATCTCTGATCACACAGCCTCTAAGTGGAGACTAGGGTTTTGAACTGGGTCTGTCAGACTCCAAAACTTGTCCCTTTAACTCCAGCTTCTCTGCTTCCTGTGAGGTCAGTAGGATTGGTTTTTGACGGGGAGAGGAGACCCTGTTTCCCTATCCTGGATGTTTCTTTCCACCTGACCGGAGGGATTCAGCAGGACATCTCTGCCCTCTCTCTGCCCCACCTCACTCTGGCCCTGAGGAAATCAAGGTCCTTTTTTGATGGGTGAGTTTGGGGAAAGAAACTGGGGGGAGGCCACTCAGCTCTGGAGCAGAGGATCTGTCACCAGGGTTGGCTCTGGTTCCCACCTGTCCTGCTCGTGGGATTGGGGAGCCACTGCTCTCAGGACTCTCACTCTGGACTCAACAACAGGAGGCTCGTTTTGCTCTGGACATAGGACACAGTCTCCAACATCATCTTTTCCATAATGACAGTGATATTTTGGCCCTTATACCTTTATTCCTTTGTCTCATTTTTGATCATGTTAGAATTTAGGCAGAAAAGAAGGCTGTGGATTGGGCCCTCTTCAAAGATTCTAACCATTATGATCCCCCTCCTTCTCACAGAGAAGGCTTGGAAAGGGGCAGAGCTCTTTCCTAAAGAGGTAGCTTAAATGTCAGCATGAATGTGATAAATCATCCCAAACATTACTACACTGTATGAATGCAATCCCTTTAATTCAGACTGGAACACAGAATTTAAGGAGGAGAAAAATGAGAGAATGGGGTGATATCACCAAAAACAACTCAAATGTAAAACTAAAAGAAAAAACAGCTTCAAATGACTACATCATAAATCAAGAAGATGCCATGCCCCTACCAATTCTGAGATCTTAATCTGAGGTAACACATAAAGCAATCTGAATGCCACTAAGAGCCCAGAATACAAAATTAACCAAAGCATTTCTCAACTACTAAAACGGAGCCAAGAAACAGTTTATAGAGACTGCCCATCCCACCCTCTGAAAAAAAAAAAAAAATCCAACAACAAACTTTATGTGGGGTATGACCAAACTCAGAAACTAAGCACACGTTTCAGGGTAATTTGGAACTCAACCAGAGATCTGCCTGCTGCTGGAGTCGTACCAAAATGCCCACCTATGTAATAAGCCTGAGACTTGCTGCCATTATTAGCAGTAACTGAGCAAACAGAATGTTAGAACAAAGAGATCCTCAACAATCAAGCCCAAGCCCCTCAGTGAAGAGATAATAAAGTCCAGATGATGGAGCTGGGCAGGGGAGCCACAGAGAATTCCCTTCACCTCCAGAGGCTCCAGTACAGACCTGGCCTACAGTGTGTGGCAGAGAAGCAGCTCAGTGGCAGAGCCAAGACCAGGGCCTAGGTCTCCCACACTAGCATGCCTTCCTTTTTTTTTTTTTTTTTTTAAATTCCTTCCCTTTCTTATGTTGCATTGACCATAGACAATGCTGTCTGTCTGCCTCACTGATATCATGCATTTACACCATCATGCTATCACAGGCCAAATCAACAAGCGTTCAAGACCAGGGGAGAGATTTCCCACAAACAACTGGTAGAACGAATGCTAAGATCCAAACCATGGGAGGCACTGTCCGTATCCCCAGTAGCTAAGCACAGAGATGAGCACCATTCCCGAGATCATAAGCACTGGTTCATCTACTTCAAAGTTCCTAGCAATAACCTGGACCAAGAATAAAATGTAAAGTCTCCTGAAGTCCTCCTGATAAAGCCGCCAGATTATAAAAGCACCAAAATATGGCCTTCCGTATCAGAACTATTTTTAGAAACACAATCCTGTCTCTAAACTAATTAACATTGGTAACCAGGACTAAAGTGTTTCTTCTGAATGCAATGGAGAAGCAAATCATCCTGTTTGGAAGCAAGAAGCTGGGTGGTGAGAGACCGTCAAAAACACATTTAGTACAAGTGCTTACACTCCAGATGATAAACACAACTTCCAATTAAGCTACCCTCAAATATCTGGCACCTAATACCTGGTGGTTTAAAACCAACAGGGAAAATCTGCAGAGTCTAAGGATTTTTAAAGAATGAAATCTTCTTTTTTCTTATTTCCTTTTTAAAGGCAATAAATCACAGGCACTTAGAAAAATCACAGCATTTTCAGGCTCTGGAGATGAACAAAACCCAGCCCGGAGAAGTGTGGGGAGCCACAAAGGTCAGCTCAGGGTGAGGCCCGGCATCCTGATTCCCAGCCCACATCATCTCCTATATGGTGAGAGCTGATTTTCCACAGGAAGACTGTTCTTTCTTTCTTTTCCTTCCTTTCTTCCTAGAATTTCTTTCTTTATCTATCTATTTATTTAAGAGAGAGAGAGAGAGAGAGAGATAATGAATGAGCAGTCTGAGGGCAGAGAGAGAGAGAGAGAGAGAGAGAATCAAGCAGATGCCATACTGAGTGCAGGACCCAACAAAGGGCTTGATCTCTGGACCCTGAGACCTTGACCTGAGCCAAAATCAAGAGTCAGACATTTACTCAACGGAGCCACCCATGTGCCCCAGACTGTTGTCATTTGAGGTCCCCATACCCACGCACAGCAAGGGGGAGAAATTCCTGAAAATCCACGGAACCCATTTTCATTCTAAGGCACAAATTGAACAAATGTTTTGCATCAGGGATTACCTTAATTAAACTATATGAGCACCGTTGATTTACTTTAATCTTGCTAAACTTCATTAAAATGTCCATTTGCTTATGTAAATTCCTCTTGGCTCACATATCTTAAAAAAATAAAACTCATATAATTTGCACAGTGGAAGGCTGTTTCTGATATACGTCCATCTGTATGGATTATAATGGTAATAATAATAATAATTACCATTTATTGAACTATGTGCTTGGTGCTGTGATAGGCACTTTGTATAATGACAGTAACAAGGATAATTGTCAAATAACTACCACTTACTATACTTATGTCCAGTCATTATGCTACATATTTATGTATTTTTATTCATTTAACTAACAATCACAATAATTCCGTTAAAAGCAGTTATTATTATTATTATTATTCGCACTTTACAGATGAAGAGACCGAGACCTTGAGAAGTTAAGTAACTGCCCCATGTTTCACAGTGGGCAAGAGGGAAAGAAAAGTCAAGATAAACCCAGGCTCACCAGATTCTAGAACCCATTGTTTTGTCACCCATACAAACGACACCTCCATTTATAAAAAAAGTATTGTTCCAAGTTCCATTTCCAGCAAGGATATCTACAGATCCAAGGACAAAGTAAGTGGGGCTGAGATGATCTGTGCCCTATAAGTCTTTTAGGCTCCTCCATGGTTTGGGACAAAGTAACTCTGCCACCAAATTCCCTGAAGACAAGTAGAGCTCAGGGCCTCGGGATAATCAGACGATGCTGAGCTAGGAAGTGGTTCAGAACTGCGTGAAATTTGGGAGTGAGATACAACTTGTCTGTTGTTGCATTTTAAAATATTCACAAGGCAAGGAAGCATTCATTTCCATTTGCAATAATGAAATGGCTAACATCTGCAACCTGCTATATTTACTGATCGTGAACGATGCATTCCTAGGAGGACCTCAGTCTAAATCAGTGGCCCCACGAGCTGTCATGTTACAGCACAAAACCAAACAGATGAGACAGAAATGTTGCTGTTGCCTAGAGAAAAAATTTTCCCCACCACTTGTTCTGCTGTAGAGGATGGCTCAAATTAAGAATGCATCTAGGACTTGGCCTGCAAACCAGCTGGAAGAGGAGGAAGACAGGAAAAAATCTGCAACATTTTCCCCTTGTTGGAAGAACCATTTCAAACAGGGTGGACTGTGCCTTAAGAGTTGGATTTTTAGGGGTCCCTGTGTGGCTCAGCAGTTGGGCGTCTGCCTTCGGCTCAGGGCATGGTCCTGGACTCCCAGAACTGAGTTCCACATTGGGCTCCCTCCGTGGAGCCTGCTTCTCCCCATGCCTGTGTCTCTGCCTCTCCTCTCCCTCTCTGTATCTCATGAATAAATAAATAAAATCTTAAAAAAAAAAAAGAGTTGGATTTTTACAATCATTTACTATTGACTCATCTTAAAAAGCCTGCACAGAAAGGCAGGGAAAGGAAACATTAATAAAAACATGAATTTCTGCAGTGTCTCTGCTTTGCCTTTTCAATTCTGTGGTCATATGCGACACCCATGAGTAGGGTTGTGTTATTTGGTTGTATTATTGATAAAGTGTCTCCAGTGGCCTCCTTCCCCAGGGGCGTTGTCCATCTCTTTGCATAAGGATGAGTTTACTGACTACCTGAGAGCACAGTGCCAAACCCCAACAGGGGCCGAGGGGCTGCTGCCCAGAGTCCTCAGATAGCCTGGGATGGACGCAAGGCCCAGGGCTGGCAGACAAGTGGTTCTCAAAGAGTTGTGCTGTGCCTAGACCAGCAGCATTGATATCACCTGAGACCCTGTAAGAAATGCAGAACAATCAGAACTCTGGGGGTGGGACTGGGCTATCTGGCCTTCAATAACGTCCTCACCCCACCAGGTGATTCTGACAGGCTGCTAAAGTTTGGGAACCACCCATCTACAGCCTGCGCAGCCTTGCCCCTCTGGCCCTTCTCAGTTGTGGGTTCTAAAAGCCTGCATCTGAGGACTCTGCCTCCATCCAGCCCGAGAGCCCGAGCCGGTCTCAGCAGGGAGCGTACGAACAGACTGGAAAATACCAGTAGAAGGGGCCTGGGGTGGGCTTGCTGACTCAGACCCAGAGTATGATGCCCAGCCGTGCCATCCCAGTTGCCATGCTCGTGATTTTAACGGCTGCAGTTCTATCTCGAACTCCAGGCTATGTGGCTGAGGCCTGGTCATTGCCACTCTGTTCCCAACCCCAGCTTCCGCCCCATTCCCAGGGGAGGCAGTTGTGCTCTCAGTTCTTCCTCAGTTTGGCTAGATGGCCTGAAATCAGGGGGTTCCTCTGTGGCACCCTGGTGGGATCACCTCCACTACCATGGAAATGAAAATGCTGACCCAGATTTTAATTTGGGCTCTTACCCCTCCCCAGCCCCTTGCCCTCTCTCCTCAGTTTCCTGACTTTTCTCCTTCCTCTCATCACGCCACTGAGGCCCCAGAAGAGCTCATGGCTAAGCATACCTGAGATAACTAAACATTGCCACTTAAGAATCTTGCAGAAAATACTGCACTTAGACCTGGCAACCAGCCCCCGTCCTGGGCTCTGTACTGGAGAGGGTCCTGCTGCAGCCCAGCTCTGGTAGCCCCCCTTGTGGGGCAAGGAGTCCTCTGGGCGAAGCAGACATGCCCACATGGGGTCTATGCCCTTTGGTACCTGGGACCCCGGTGTCCCCTCCTAAATGGCTGAATCCATCCTTTCAAGGGCAAATGGTGCTTCTGTTGTGCTCTTTCTAGACCTGAGGGATAGCCAAGTTGACCTGCTCAGGGTGGGGGTTGGTGTGGACAGAGCTTAGGCGTGTGAACTGGAGTCTCTCCCTTCCCCTTGCAATGGTGGATGAAGTCGGGAGTGGGAAGAGAAGAGGGGCTGGCAGGAGGCTCAGACCTCACCCTGTACTCTCTCAGGCCCCACTAATGTCAAGGGCAGGCCTGCACGCAAGCTGGTGACAGCTGAACCAGATAACACACGTCACGTATTCAGTCAGAACTCAAGAGATACCATGCAGTGGCTGTACCCAGAGACCTGCTTGGGTCCCTATGTGATCCTCACAGCCAACCATTGTCCCATTGTGCGGAGGACACCGGGACTCAGGTCAGGTAACTAGCCCAAGATCATGAGACCTGGAACTGAACCCAAGTCTGTTGGACCCTAGAGCTGGTGCTCCTTCCTTGCTTGGGGCCAGTTTGTCTCGGCTTGAATACTTCCAGCTACATAGAACTCACTATTCCTTTGAGCCAACCTTTATCATTTCAGGCCACGTAAGGTTGCTTTTTGATTTTGGGTGTTGTTTTTTTTTTTTTCTCCCCTCAAGCTTAAATAAATCTCCCTGTAAATCTCCTCCATGTTTCCTTGTTCTGCCCATTGGAGCCTGCAGAGAGTTCAGCCCTCTCCCACACAACGACCACAACCTTGCAAGCTAAAAATGGTCATGCCCCTGGGGCCCCTAGGGTCCTTTCTTCTCCTCTACCTTTCCTCTGAGCAGGGGGATGTCCAATCTCACTTCTCAATCAGGCCTCTGAGGACAGATTCTGGTCGCTATCCCTCACAGAGCCTCGGAGAGGTCCTGGTATGCAGAAATGCACCTGTCTGGAGCCAAGGCTAGCAGATGTGCACGCATAAGTAAATGCTCCCATCATTGGCCATCCCCCACCCCCACCCCCAACCCCACCGTGTAGACACCTAAACCCCAGGCCTGTGTCTCCAGATGCTCACCTGGCTCCTTTCTTGAGTCCTCCTTCACCCCCACCTCTCACATCTGATCCATCCCAAGTCCTATCCCCTCATCTTTCTAAGTCCCCAGTGGCTGCAACATTTCCCTCCATCCCCACCACTGTCATCAAGCCCGCACAACCACTATCTCAAAACTTTGAGCTGCCCCACATCCACCCTCACTTTGCTCCAGTTTGGTTTTCCTGCTGCGGCCACATCCCATCATGCCACCCTGTTGTTTAACACATTGCTGTGAGGACAGAAACAAAACGCATGGCCTGACCCATTAGATCCTGCAGCACCTGGCCCTGTCTCCTGACTCCCTCCCCGCTTACCTTACTATAATCCTTCCGTGCTGGCCTTCTCTATTTAACCTGGAAATCTGTGGTCTAGCACACATATAGGATAGTGTAGAAAACAGATGTGTGCGCTTCAAGAGTAATTCCAGTACTTGCTGGGCCACCACTTGGATTAAGAACTAGAGCACAGCCGGTGACTCTCCCCATCCCGACCCAGAAGTAACTGTCTGAAATTCTCACAAATTGTCCTTGCTTTTCTTCTTATTTTTGCACTTAGGATTGCATCTCTGTAAAATAAAGTTTGGCTTGTTTTGATTGTATTTCACTGGAACCAGATTGTAGATATCCTTTTGTAAACGGCTGCTTTTGCTCAACATCAGCATCTGCGCAGAGCTCTAGTTCACACATGTCCATTGGCATAGAGTATTCCAGTGAGCGAATACCCATGATGGGTGCGTTTTTCTGTTAGTGGACAGTTAGATTGTTCCAGCTTGGAACTTCTATGAGCCACACAGCTGGAGCTCTGGACTTCCTTCTGTGCTTCGAGAGCCCCATGCTCTCCTGCCTTGTGGTCCTCATGGGGACTCATTCTCTCTGCCCAGGGCCCTTCTCACTGCTCCATCCTGCTCACTTTGCTGCTCCTGCTCCTACTGCACCCTGCACCTTGCAGAGGCTCAGGGGCACCCCTGCCCCAGCCTTTAGCACAGGACTACATGTGGACGATCCCTCGACGCTTCTTCATTCATTCACACACGCATGCATTCATGCACGTGCTGGCAGCTTTTCTGGGATGGCCTCTAGTGCTGCGGAGGCATAGACAGTCTGGAGGAATAACACGATCCTTTCCAAGCAAATAAAGACATCCACCCTGGCAAGAAGCGCACACACTGAACAGCTCCATGGGCTGATCCTCCCTGTTGAGGCGAGCACTGCCAAGGGAGGATGAGCGTGGGGGTGGCTCCCACCTCTTTCCACCACCTCACATTAGCCTTTGTGGCAAGGGTTGCCAGAGGCTCCTGTGCTATTTAAAGTGGAGGAAAAAATGGAAATTGAATGAAAAGGAAAGAAAGCAACTGGAGAATATTGCCCACCATTTGGTGTGATAACCAAGGGCTTTCAAAGGATAACTAAAACTGGCTTTAATTTTGATCTTTCATTTCTTTTAATCTAGCAGATAATTAGAGGGAAATCAAATTCATCCTCACAGCCAAAAATTAACCTGTCAGTGCTGGAGCTCCCTTCCCACTTACTTTGCCACCTCTACCTTTGCACTGTTTTTCCCTTAAAAAAAAAAAAGAAAGTCCCCAGGTTACACATATTGTTTGGCTTATTTAAATACACTCAGATTGGACATTTCCTGTAGCAAATAGTCTGTTAGGAATAAGTGACATTTTCTTCTCTCTTTCTCCAAATTAAGAAGTTCTCATTGCTTTGCCCCTTTAGAAACATCCTATTGCAAACCCCCTGTTACGGATGAGGAAATCAAAGTACGGAAAGGGGAGGAAGTTCTGTAACATTTTCAGCTGTCGGTGGCAGTGCCAGGATTCACCCCAGAGCATCTGACTCCAGGGCACCCACTATCACCCACTGTGTTCTCCTACCTGCGCGTTCAAAATATGAGTGGGTCTCCTTTCCTGCTTCCTCAGGGGTTCTCTTGACTCTAAGACAAAATCCTTCCTCCTCAAAACTTGTTTCTCTTTTCTCACCAAATCCAACCCAAGGGAACATAAGCCCAAACTCCCTCAAGAAGGCTACCTTGACCTCTCCAGGCCAGCTAATAGAGCTGAATCATTGGAAACTGCCATTCTTGTAGGTCCAAAAAAAGGTCTAATGCCAACCATTTCATGTGGTTCCACCTAATTCTTGGCTCGCCCTACATTCTTCTGTTTCGCAGTCTGGGATTTACAGTGACAAACAAATAATTTCCTGTAAGGTGCTGTTCACTCTCTTGTATCATGTGGAGATCCTGCTGCACATTGGCATTCTCCGCACACTGGCTCACATTTTATTCATTCTGGATTTGAACATTACTGAAAATGAAGTAGCCACCCAGCTGGCCACAGAGCTCGCTCACCAATCACTCATAAGCACCTACTCCTGTTCAGTACTTAAAGATACAAAGACGAGTCCCTGCCCAAAGGGACTCTTAGGTAATGACATGATAAGACCCTGTGGGCACACATCTCTTTCGTTCACATCCATTCTCTCTCAAGGCAAGAGCTAACCAGACCTGGCTCTGAATCTCGGTCTGCTGCTTCTACGTCGTGAGGCCTCAGGCCCGTCACGTGGCCTCTCGGGCTTCTCTGAGTCTCGGTGTCCTCATCTGTAAGGGAGGAGTGGGACTAGCACCTGGCGCACATGGCCGTCGTGAGCCAAAGAGGGAGGACGTGGAGACACCCCTGCACATGAGTGGAACACACTCCAGAAACAACTCTTCCTTGTCACATAGGCAGAGCAGCCACTATCATTGCCTTATTTTCATTTCTGATGAGGAACCCGGTGCAGAAAATACAGGGACTTTTCCAAGGCCAGGAAGAACCGGTACCAAAACCTAGGTCTCCTGAAGCCAGGCCACGCTGCCTCCTTCCAGAAGGCTAACAACTCCTCATCTAAAAGCCCAGGAACATTGAAGGCTGACTGAGCAACCCCCGAGGAAATTTCCAAGTGCCTTTGCTACCCCCACCTCTACCTGGAATGACTCTGAAAGGGCCTCTGTAGAATTTGGCACCACCACTTCCCTATAGTGGTGCCTGACTGGCCATATTCTTGTCTGCTGGGGTGGGACAGTGGGCCTGCCTATGGGCAGAGGGCCTCAGCTCCTGTCTAATGGCCTCTGAAATGACACTCTCGCTCAGCACAGGAAATTCCACCTTTCCCATAAGTCTCAGAAATGGTTCCTGCTCAACAAACTTCACACAAAAGAGGCTTTTTACTGGTTACTTCTGACTTAATGCTTAAACACTTTCAAATGGAAGAGAGTTGTCTGGTTTTATTTCTTGCCCATAACATAATGCACTTATCATTAGTCATTTCCTGTCTGTTCTTACTTGGAAATGCACACATATTTTTCTAGTTTGCTGACTGCCATCCAAAACGTGAGGCGTTTGGAGGTACAGAGGGCATAATGTATCTTGAAGCCACAGCACCCAACCTTGGACAAATTGCTTCAGTTCCCTGTGCCCTCTCATGTGAATAGGACTGTTGGGGTTCTCAACTTCTTGAAAACATGATGAAATTTCTGGTCTTCTCTCCAGGAAAAAATACACACATATACAACATTTTATGTAGTTAATGGGCTCACAGATACTCTTAAAGCCTTCATGTACCACAGACTGATGAAAACAAGCTTTTGATTTTCTTAGCTTGCCCTTTGAGGCCTCTGGCCTCTGGGTCTTCATCCACTTCCCCAGCAGCACCTCCTTTCCGTGAATCCACTTCATGCACCTGCCTCTCTAGCTGTCTTGTACCCTTTAAGTCCCCCAACCGAGCCCCGTGACTTTGTTTCTTCCAACAAGGACTGTCCTTTCATCATTTGTGTGTTTCAAATACTCATTTGAGGATTTACTCATTCTTTAAACCTCAATTCAAATGCCACCTCTTCCTTGTCAGGTTGCTTTTTCTGTTTTATTTTTTTAAACTCTTTTTATCAGCAAATAATCTGTCCTTATACTTTTCTCCTTCGACAATTTGTCTTTACCTTTAGGGCACTTTGCACTTTCTACCTTACTTGTATGTGTGGGTCTTGCCTTTCCCACTGGCTTGTGAGCTAATTGAGTTGTGTAGGTCTTCTCCCTGGCACCCAGTAAGTGCGCAGTAAATACTCTAAGAGCCAGTAGCTGTGTCTCTAATCCTTGCATGGTGTCAATGACAAACAACAACAAAAAATGCAATTATTCATCTCTTTGTGACGCAGACTCCCCGATTTACGTGAAATCTTCAAAAGTGCTTGGGGTCAGTGTGTGCTGATCTGTAGTGTCTTGTCACAAAGGAATCCTTAGGAATCAGTGAAACCCAGAATTTCAGCAAAATGTCAGCTGTGCAAGCACAGATGGGCCTTTGGTCAGGATGGTTAGATGACTCTTCTGCAAGACTGTTTGCAGAGGAGCACTCTCTGATAAGATGTCTCACATTTTTGAAGGCATGTTTAGTCTAGATATTTTAGGAGTCTCTCTTCCCTACCATTGAGGGGATTTCAGTAGGATATACTGAGTTTAAGTGGCAGAGGTCTGGGCTTGGAGGACCTCTGATTCATGTGTTTTTGTATTCTTCTGCAGGACAGGACAGAGTTACATTCCTTGGTCTTGGTACAAGCCCCAGCTGAGATTTGGGGATTCACTTAATTTATTGGCTCTGAATATGGTTCAGGATCTGATCAACATGCTTGGACTCAAGGTGAGAAGTGAAGCCTGAGCTCCCAATGAAGGCTTTAGAGGCACAGACCTCTCTGAATCAGGCCAAAAGCTGCCCTGGCAGCCTGACTCCTCCCCTTATAATACACCAGGTTGTTGTTGCTGTGATAGGAAGTAAATGAAAGTGGGAGAGGGTATTGAGATGTTGCTGTGGGGAAAAGGAGTTTCCGTGCCTTATATAAATCGTGTTCCAAATACACACTTCTGAATAAGGGTTAGGCAGTCTATATCACAGCTCCCAGGCACTGCATGACATCACGATATTGAAAAAAATCACCTGTGGTCCCTCCAAGGCTTCACTTACACTTCTCTGGGGTCCTAAAGGCTATGATTCCTGAGAAAGGAGCCTATGTTCAGGAAATGAAGAAAAATACCAGTGAGAAGGCTCCCCAGGGTAAACCGACCTTCCAAAAATTAATCAATTGATGGAACAATCACTTTGTTTTTTAAGTAATCGGGGAATGCAATTTGTTTACTTCTGCTTTGGATAAGAGTTTCAAAAAAGAAAGACTTAGGCTGCCTAAATCCCTTGAGAAAAGGAAAAATCCATTGATTTTCCTGGTCCCCCACCCCTTATCTTAAAAGCTTTACTTTGAATAGAAGGAGAAGCTGGGAGGTCAATGGAGCCACATGGCAAAGTGAAGTGGACACTGCTGTACAGGTCAGGAACCCAGAATCTGGTTCCCACTCTGCCTTTAACTAGCTTTGTGACCTCTTCACTGAGGTTTCGTCTTGTATGATTCACACGTGCAGAACCACTATGTACACAACTCAGATGGGCTGCCTCAGAAGCTGGTGACCTACTTGTCACCCTAACAGAACTTCAAAGCCTAATTGGTCAGTTGGTGGGCCTAACAACTGGCATTCATCTAATATTTTCAGACGTTGTGAGGCTCTCTCCTGGGTGTCATTTCATGTGATGACCATGACAATCCAGCCCAGGAGATACCTTGATCCCCATTTTAGATACCAGATCAGAGAACAGAGTGCCTTGGCCAATCTCAGTACAATGATAAGAGGTTAAAAACTTCACCCCAGACCAGGATGATGCCACATCCAGTGCCTCCCCAGGACACATGCTGCTCCTTCATCAGGGATGCTTAGGGGGGAGGTTCTTGAACCAGGGAGCTGACTGGCATGATGGTTTCTAAGATCTCTTTGATTCTAATAGTCTGTGCCTCTCTCAATAAAATGAGGGGATTGAAGTAAACCAGGAATTTAAAATATTTCTTGTAGCAGGAAGGATTCTTTGCTCTCAAATGAAATCTGCTGTGGAACGCCAACATGTAACAGTTCATTACTTCCACCCAAATGTCCATCAAGTGACAGAGGGATAATAAAATATGGTATATCCATATAATGGAACATTATTTTGCCATAAAAAGGAATAAAGCACTAATACGTGTTACAACATGGGTGAACTTTGAAAACATGCTGTGAAAGGAGCCAGACACAAAAGACTGCATATCGTATGTTTCTACTTATATGAAGTATCTAGAATAGGTAAATCCAGAGGCTGAAAGTAGGTTGGTGGAGGTGGGAATGAGGGGTGGCTGCTTCATGGGTACAGGGTTTCCTTTCGGGGTAACAAAACATTTTGGAACTAGGTAGGGGTAGTGGCGGTTGCATAACATTGTGAATATACTAAATGACATGGAATTTAAATAGCTAATTTTATGTGAGTGTTACCACCATATATGTGTCTATAGATACATAATGTTTCCAGAGTCCCTCCCTATCAGACTTACCCTTCCCATGTCCCTTCAGTGCCTCCAAAGAACCCTAGTATGTAAATCAGAGTCACTAGATATTACAAAATGTTATCATAGTTCAAAAGGGTTCTCCTATGACGGCTATTTTATTCCTTCAGGAGCCAAAGATATTTTTTCCTAATCCAACAAAGAAATATGCCTAGGCCAGTGACATCTTGCTACTTGGAAACAGAACCTTCCATTGGCAACCAGCTCCAATCCGCAGTGACCTAGCAGCTCCAGTTTTAGGATATGTCATTGGTTTTACACTCAAAATTCTACTTTAAGTATACCGGGAAAGATAATGATAGCTAGGCTTCATTTTTTGTTTTCGCATACTCTAGTAGATGATTTTATTTTACTTTTTAAAAGATTTTATTTATTTATTCATAAGAGACAGAGAGAGAGAGAGAGAGAGAGAGAGAGAGAGGCAGAGACACAGGCAGAGGGAGAAGCAGGCTCCATGCAGGGAACCTGATGTGGGACTCGATCCCGGGTCTCCAGGATCATGCCCTGGGCTGAAGGCGGTGCTAAACCGCTGAGCCACCCGGGCTGCCTGATAATTTTATTTTTATTATTATTTTTTATCCATTTAACAGAGACAGAGTAAAAGAGTGAGCATAAGCCGGGGCCTGACAGGCAGAGGGAGAGAGAGAAAAGCAAGCTTCCCACTGAGTGGAGAACCCAATGTGGGGCTCGATCATGACCTGAGCGAAAGGCAGACCTTTAACCATGACTAACTGAGTCATCCAGGAGCCCCAATAATTTTTTTGTTGAGTAGTAAACTAAGCATTTAAGTGGCTACTATTTATCAACAGGTTTCAATATTTCATTTAAATGTCATTTCATAGCAAAGGACACTGAGGCTCATGTAGCTCTGCAACATTTCTGAGGTCAGAACTTGATTCGAGCTCAAGAGAAAGCTTCCAGCTATGCCAAGATGGGTCCCAGGAGTCACAAGTTCCTGTCCCCATGGAAGGCATGAGGACTGCTTTCAGCCCCATCAGGAAACTGACCCCAGCCCATAAGCTCCTGGGGTGTGTAAAGATGCCTCACACATGGACACAAGCCCCCTCCACACCTTCCCAAGGAAGCTTAGAGGCATGAAGAGGTCAGGACATCTATCTACCATTTTTATTCTATCTATTTGGGGAGCGTGAAGACCCACCTCACTGGTCCTGCTGATAATCTGTACTCAAGAAGGAACTAAGGAGGGACACTTCAGACCCTCTTTTTCTAAAAAGTTGTAGGGAAAGGCTAGGATAGCAATTTTTTTTAAAGGCTTAGGTCAGATCCTATTTAAACACAAGCCACTCTGGTTTCTAAAGCTACCTCCCAACCCAGAAGTCTATGTGACATCATTTTCTGCAGTCAGAAAGACATGGTCTCAGATTTGGACACACATGACTCAGCTCTACCCCACTGGGCACTTTCTGTGGGCATAAGCATAGTGCTTTCTCAAGTTATTCTGAAACATGTCTACACAGAGGAGTGGAGGATAACTTTAGCCTTTTTATCTGCATGATAAAGCTACCAAAATGGTAATAATAATCCTTTATGTATAAATGCACTTTACAGATTACAAAGTACTTTCATGGACAATCATTTCTGGGGGTTTTTTAAAGGTGAAATTTAGGAAAATTGTCAATAAATGACACTTGGCTATTAATATGCACCCTTATATTATGGGTAAGAAAAGGGGAAAGTGGAGGGTTTTATATTAGAATCAAGGTTCAGTTCTAGAAGTTTTAACTGTTCCTGGTTATCAATTTAAAAAGCCAATGCTGGGCAGCCTGGGTGGCTCAGCGGTTTAAGCACCTGCCTTGGGCCCAGGGCGTGATCCTGGAGACCCGGGATCGAGTCCCACATCGGGCTCCCTGCGTGGAGCCTGCTTCTCCCTCTGCCTGGGTCTCTGCCTCTCTCTCTCTCTCATGAATAAATAAATAAAACTTTAAAAAAATAAAAAAAGCCAATGCTCCTTCAGTTAAAACAAGGTTCTGCTACCTATGACTGACAAGTCGTAATGTCTTTCCCTTCCTTCCTGTGGTCCTGTGCCCCATCGCTTTTAAATTTTCAATCTACAGCTCACAGAGACGATCCACAATGCCAATTGTAGATAAAGCAAAACACTAAAACAAAAAAAAAAGGCAATTGTGTTTCGATACCATTTAATGTGAAAATAGTGATATTCTTATATCTCTTCCTATTCTGGGTGAGGGGCACACAATAGCCTTTGAATTCGTTCCCACCAAAAAAATCAGAATGCTCATGTGTCAAGGTCATCTGTAAAGAGCTGTACTCGTGTGCCATACTGACATGGATGGCCACCAAAACCTCCCCACAATGCCATACAGTCTCTCAAGACCTAATAATCTCTGTGAAGGAGATCCATAACCCTTAGAGAGTAGAGTGGCAAGGAATGAGTTTTATTACAATTAATCTGACTCAACTGCAATCCATCTGCTGCTTTCCCTAGGAGGATGGCTGAAGCAAGCAGTTGTGTGCCCATGTAAGTGGACACACCCGCTACTTGCTGCTGTGGTGTTGGAGCCGCACCAAGGATGCAGCAGACCTGACCGGACACCATTTTGAAGCTCTAATCAGTGGAAGCCACACCTGGTGGGACTGACCCTATGAACTGCAGGTGAATGTTCTCAGCCAAGCCTTGCCTACAACGGCAATCTCTGCCTCACGTGGTGAAGAACACCCGGGAGAGGCAGTCAACTGAGCCGGCACCATCTAGCCTGACTCAGAATTTGACAAATATTCTTACAGAATGACATTTCCTGCCAGGCAGTGGCACTCAACCTTGGCTGCATGATAGAATCACCTGGGGAGCCTAAAAAACTTATGTAGGCCAGGCTTCCAGCCCAGACTAATTAAAATCAGTGTCTCTAGAAGTGAGGGCCCTCACACGGGTATTGATGAAAGCTCTCCAGATGATCCCAAGGTGCAGCCAGGGGAGAAGTACCACTGCAGAGTAGTCTAACAATATCTCAGCTTGAGGCCAGCTAGTGAGGTGCTGCGGGAGAGGAACCTGCAGAGCACCGCTTGCTCAGGAATGGGCAGTCAGTGTTCCTTGCAGTCTTGAACCATAGCTGACAAGCGCTTTATTTGTCTTCGAGCGTGTAGGTCAATCTGATTTGTCGGGGGTACAAAGAATGCTATTTGAAATGCCTGTCTTTGATTTTTCTGCCTAAAACAAGCATAACGATATTTACTCAACCCATACTTTGTGAGAGCCAGGAATTTGACAAAAACAAAACAAACAAAATACTCCGATGAAATGCCATTCATTTCAGGATGATTCCATGGAGGGAGGGGCGGGGCACATATGCCTACCAACATCCCAAGGCCTTGGAGTAAGGTGCCCTGGAGTAGGTGGGACGGAAGGGAATTACAACTGCTGTAAAGATTATAGAACTTCCAGAATTTCCTTAAATTGGGTCTGTGAGCGTTGAAACACAAAAGCTCATAACGCAAGAGTGTAAATGTCACGGAGAAAGTAAAAAGGAAATGATCTTTGTCACATTTAAGCAAACTGTGATGCTCTCTTTGGCTTTGTTTTACTTGCTGTCCTATGCTTGAGCATTTCCGAGAGAAGCACTGTGTGAACAGTGGCGGGCCAGAGGCGATCCTCTCTCCTAGGGAAAGTGGGTTTGTGGAAGAGACTTTCTAGATTCCAAATAATGATTAGCTAAAAACACATCAGCTGAATCTCAAATGTCAGATTCATATACAAGTCTCCATCTCCTGATTTTAAGTCACTGTGTTTGGAGGCTGATATCCATAAATGAAAATATGGTGGATTAGAGTGTTTAATATGTGAATCTCACAACGTTGCCATGTTCTAAGAACCAAATGGCTTAGGACTAGGACTTGGCGAGCAGAGTTGATGGAAATAAATGATGTAAAAAATACTTACTGCTTCTCTCTCTTGTTCTTAAGTGGGTCCATGAGTCGTAGTGTGTCTCTGATCACGGCCACCTTCACTTCTTCATCAACAAGGCTGGGGACATTTTCAAACACCCCTGGAGAAAGCTTGAATGGGTAAGGATTCTGTGTTACAGTGGTGGGAGTGACTTGGTACCAAGTACCTATCAGCCCCGGCTCTACCAGTTGTACTGTTAGTTAGGTTTTGTTTATATTAATCTATAGAAGACAATTGTTTAAAATCCCCCCCCCTTTATGGCAATTTCCTATAACAAATCAACAAAAGATATAAAGGGTAAATATATACATAAAGAGCACTATGTTTTTCCAATCATCAAAATCACACATGCTCATTGCAGACAATTTGGAAATATAAGAAGGGGCTAAGAATCCCCTTAAAAGAATCCACATAATCTGCTCCCCCCCCCCACCCAATATTAGTATTTGGTGTATTTCCTTCCAATCTTTTTTATGCATTTTTAAGAGGGGGGTGGAGGAAAAAATATAACCGCTGTTAAATGTACTATTTATCTTAGTGATTCAAGTATGTCAACATGGCTAAGTCATATTCATAGAATTTCAATTAGCTCAACTCCTGAGGCTAACTAATTAGTTCATGTCAAAACGGATGGAAAGGCTCAGCTGCTTCTATGTCTACAGACCTTAAAAATTGGAAGAACAGCATTCTGGGAAGCTACCATGGGTCGGATAGGTCTTATATTTATAGACTCTGTTCAGAGCTCAACAAAACTGAAATCATTTAGACTCAGGCAGAAGTTTGCTGGGCCTATTTGAGGATGCCTAATCTTGTTTAGTTGACTGAACAACATGAGAGAGAGAGAGCACACATGCAGTTGTAGGGCAATATGTTCAAGATGTTCAAAGTACTCACTTCTTGCTCATGTTCGATTCTCATGCTGGGATTTGCATTTACTTCAAGTAGGATAGGCTTCAGGTTTTTCATTAGAAGAATGTCAAAGCCTAAAATCTGGACAGGATAAACATAATTCAGGATTACTCCCTCTAGCTACAGTGTTTTTTTTTTTTTTTTTTCCTCAGGAATCTAGTATGGTATTAGGATCATTAAGGGGAAGAGAAATTCAAACCTGCCCCCAACCTGGGTCTTGACCCTGGCTTCTCTTGTCCATGGCCCTTCTTCCTCTGGGTGTACTTATCAGGCCAGTGGACAGCAGGAAATTTTAGAGGAACCTTGATAATGGGATGAGTTCTCATAGTGCATTTCAGCATTATCAGTGACCTCTTTCTTTTTTAACAGGTTTTTTTTTATTATGTTAAAGATCAGTAGTGGTCCATCAATTTCTCCCTCTCCATTGCTCTCCTCTATTAAGTTGCTTCTTAGCTAGATCTCTGAAAACCCAAGGCTACTTTTCTTAACCTCAGGTGTACCTCAGTATCACTGTAGGGCCCTAACCACTACACGTCCCCCAACCCACATCTAGGAGTCAGAATCCTTCAGAGTGGAACCCTGGCAAATGAATTTTGAGAAATAACCCTCCCTTCCCCCCGCCAGGTGATTCTGATAGACCCTCTTAGCCAAGGAGAAGGGACTGTTTATTAGGCACCAATTACTATAGAACGGACTAATGATTCATAATCTCATTTAATACTCATGACACTGTATTTGAAGGAGAGACTCTGCTCTCCATTTTACAAAAGCAGAAATTGAATCTCAGAAAGGCCGATGGATTTCCCCAAAGACTGGCTTCATGATTTGTAGGATCCAGTGCAAGATGAAAACATGGGGCCCCCTGTTCAAAAAATATTTTAAATTTCACAATGGTGACAACAGAGCATTAAACCAGGCATGGAGTCCTTCTGAGCGTGGACTGGCCACACTGGCCACACCCCAGGCTAACTCCCACACCATTTGTCCTTGACACCTGCTCTTCCATCCAGCCTGCTGCTTCAGGGGAGGCTTTGTCTTCTGGCCTCTTTCAGTTCCTCACAAGCTCTAAGAGGGGGTAAGCACCCTGTGTCTCATTTCCTCTGCCTGAAACAACCCTTCTCCTACATGACTCCTCCCGATCCTTGAGATCACAATTCTAATTAGACTCACACTCGAACAATGAGGACATCAGATTTTCAGGAGGACTCTCATTAACTCTATAGGAGGTGATAAGGTAGAATTGATACAGTTCCAAAGTTTCAAAAAATAAAGTGGAGAATAAAGGAGAGAAAAAGGAAAAGCTACCAATGTGTCCCCTCCTGTGTGGACTCAAGAAGAAAAGATGAGAGGAAATCCATTTGCTTGTCTATATAGAACGTGCATTAGTTAGATGATAATTATGAAACTGTAGCTTCATCCTTATTAATGAAACCAGGGCCTGAATGACCATTTTGGGGAGGTAATTCAAGATGAGGTTATTCTTCAGTGAAGGCCAATGGGGATGAGGAGCTGGAAAAAGTCATCCTGACTCTATTTTTCTTTCCCTGGTCATGAAGAGAAAGGAATGGAAATTCAGTAGAAGATGTTACATGCATTATAGATCTGCTTAATAATAGAGGACAAGTGGCTGTGAGTGATGAGCCCTTTAAGAGGCTCTGGTGACATCATCCATCTAACTTCAGACCTGGACTGGGGCATGTGGTGGTGATGAGGCTAGAGACAGCAGGGGGCTACGGTGCCTGCGTTTGTCATCCTTAGTCATCAGCTGCTTTTTGCTACATCTCAGAAGCTTGGACTCGTGCTTTCTCAACCTGGACGAACGTTTTTAGCTCAATGCACAGTGATTTCATGAAAATAAAGCTATAGGAAAGCTGGAGAAGGCAAAACCTCAATAGCCATATTGACTTGCACCCACCGATGGTGTGGTATTTTCCAAAACCTACACTTTGGTGTATGTAGCTGACAATGCAGGGTCTTGTACAGAAATGCTTTGGAATCAGAAAGACTTGGCTCCCGTACTACCTCTGCCTCTCACTCTAGGTGTGGTGCTTATGAGCCTCACTGAGCTTCATATACCTCATCTGAAAAATGGGAGTAACAATAGCTGACTTGAAGGGTCAGCTGCTAATGGAAGTATAAAGTGCTTAGGATTATTATTTTTAAAATCTTTTTTAAAAAATATTTATTTATGAGAGAGAGAGAGAGAGAGGCAGAGACACAGGCAGAGGGAGAAGCAGGCTCCATGCAGGGAGCCCAACGTGGGACTCGATCCCGGGTCTCCAGGATCACACCCTGGACTGAAGGAGGCGTGAAACCACTGAGCCACCCGGGCTGCCCAGGATCATGCTCATCATATAGAAGGTGCTAGATATATGCTAGCTCTCTTTGCAGTTTCCTACTGATCCCACCAATGAGAAATGGCATGACTTGGCTTTAGAATCCAGAGGAGCTCATTTCAAATCCTAGTTCTGCCTTTAACTTGTGTAGCTACAGGCAAGTTACTCAACAGCTCTAACCCAGGTTCCTCATCTGTAAAATGGGAATAAGAATAGTACTTACCTTAGTTCATTCATTCAAAAAATATTTATTGAATGCTTTCCTATAACCCAGGAACTATTCTAGCTTCTAGAAATGTAGCAGTGGACCAGAAAAGTTCCCTACTCTCATGGAGTTTACAATCTAGCGGTGGTGGTGGTGGTGGGGGTGGCAAGAGGGGGGGTGGGTAGGACATTTATTTTATTTTATCTTTTATTTTATTATTTTATTTTATTTATTTATTTATTTATTTATTTTATTATTTATTTTATCTTTATTAAATAAAGATAATGTTATGTAAAATATCTTGCATAGTACCTGAAACATAGTAAACATTTAATAAAGGTCAGCTTTACTTTATTTTTCTGCAAGTTCAAGGAAATACAATTTGTTTTCTTTTCATAAGTTCAGTGAAATACGTAGCACCAATGGATCTCAACAAACAGAATAATAGTCCTGGGAGGAAGTTAGAGGTTATCTTGTCATAAAACTCTGGCATGTTAGAGCTGGCAAAAAAGTCAGGAATTTATTTGGTCCAGTGTTTTTCAAAATGGGATTCGTTTCTGGGGAAGCACTGGGGAGGCCAAATCAAATTAACTTTTACCTATTTCATATACTGGAGTCCCCAGAGAAAAAAGCTTTATGCTTTTTTTTTTTTTTAAACTATTCATCTAGTCTAACAGCCACTTTATGCAGATCATAAACCTGCAGCTTAGAGCGGGGGAAACCTCTCTCTGGTTTGATGGCAAAGCAGGAATTGTTAAAAGGGGAGAGAGAGAAGGGGCAAGCTTTTCAATCACATGATACCCTGCTCTCATGCAAGTGCTTGAGTCAGCAATTATGTGTTTGTTGCCCACCTCCTACTCAAGAGGTACTCTGGGGATTCAAAGTTACTTGTCTTTTAGCCCTTCTAGAAGCTTCCAAAACAGGTTGGGAAGAAAAAGGGGCCCTTGGCCATTACTTGTGAACTCATGCCAAGGCTCCAAGCTACATTTCAACGAGAGGAGATTCTCTTTTGAAGAATCAACGAGAGGCCTTGAACTACATATCCATCTACATCCAGAGTAGTCCCAACTGGGAGGTTGGGTTCCTTAAATTTAGCATATCCAAACTGACTAGCCTCTAAAATGGTCTCAATGATCTCCACCTCCCGGTAATCATGCCCTTGTGTCATCCCCTCCCCTTGCGTGTGAACTACACCTAGTGACTTGTTTCCAAAAACTGCGAAGGGCAGAAATGATGCAATGTCACTTTCAGTGTTAAATTATAAAGGGATCCCTGGGTGGCGCAGCGGTTTGGCGCCTGCCTTTGGCCCAGGGCACGATCCTGGAGTCCCGGGATCAAGTCCCACGTCCGGCTCCTGGTGCATGGAGCCTGCTTCTCCCTCTGCCTGTGTCTCTGCCTCTCTGTCTCTCTCTCTCTGTGTGACTATCATCAATAAATAAATAAAATCTTTAAAAAAATATTATAAAAAGACTATGACTTCCGTCTTGGAATGCCTTCTCTTACTCTCTTGCTCACACACTCTGAGGGAAGCCGGCTGCTATGTTGTGAACTCCTCTAGAGGTCCAGGTGACAAGGGACTAATGTCTCCAGCCAATAGCCAGGGGGGCCTGAGGCCTACCCCCAGGCTCCTTCCCCGTCTGGCCTTGGGGTAACTATAGTTCTGGCCATCCTGCTGATTGCAGCCTTTTCAGAGACTGAACAAGAGGGAGTCCCCAAGCCTAGATTTCTGACCCACACAAACTGAGAGATAATAAATGATTGTGAGTTTAAACCGCTAAGTTTGGGGGAAATTTGCTACACAGCAATAGATCATTAATACACCACCTTTCTCTAAAATTTACTTTGCCTTCCGTATTCCTTATCTACCCAATTATACAGGTCAAAACTCTCTCCTTTATCTTTTACCATGTAGCTGCTCGCAAACTCCTACTCAATGAAACTCCTGTATGTTCTACCTCCTGAAGAGCTTTCCAGAGCTGGCCCATCCTCACTGCTCCTGGCCTCCATCGATTCTGTACCAGCTTTCACCTGGACTAATTTAATAGCTTCTCCATTTGTTTCTCTGCTCTCCAAATCACCCCTCTAGTTCATCTGGCACAAGGGGCTGCCAGAGTAATTTTTCTAAAATGCAGAGTATTAGCATTCCTCTACCTAAAACCCCTGCCTGCAGAATGAAGCTCCAGATCCATGGCATGTCCTACAAATTCCTCTAAAACTTGACATCAATCTCACACTCCAGCTTTATTTCCTCCCCCTCCCCCTGCACATCTTAGGCTGTAATTGTGCTGAACTCTTAATAGTTTGAGGATGCTTTACTGCTCTGTCTTTATACTCTTCTGCCTGGAAGACAACTTTATTGATGAAATATTCATTGAGCACCTACTAAATAACTAGATATTTTTCTAGGCACTGGGGATAAAAGTGGTGAATGAGACGAATCATGTTTTAAAAACTTACCCTCTTGGGGCTTACATTTTAGTGAATTGAGAGACCACAGTAAGTTAATAATTAAGGCCACAAAGAATGGGACATGGTGGATGGTTGGGGGGTGGTGGTGGCTTAGAAGGATGACCAGGGAAGGCCTTGTCGTACCATTGTTTTCTTGCTTCCACAGTTTCTGATGAGAATAACTTTTTCATTATTCTTTGTTCCTCTAAACATAATGTATCTTCTCTAACTGCTTTTAATTTTCTTTTTTTGATCATCATTAGTTTTCCACAGTTTGATTATGATAAGCTGTGGTGTGTGTGTGTGTCCTCCTTGGAGATTCTTAAGCTTTTTGGATTGAAGATTTCTAGTTTTTATCTCAATCCCATTTAGTTTTCTTTCCCAAATTTGGAAATTTGGGGCCATTTCTGCAAGTATCTTTCTGTATTTTCCTTGTCTTTTCTGTTCAGAGAACATCAATTACACATATGTTAAAATATTTGATATTGTACCATAGATCAGTGAGGTTCTGTTCACTTGTTTTCTGTCATTTTCTTTTCTCTCTGTTTCACTTTGGATAGAAGCTATGGCTATGTCTTCAGGTTCACTGATCATTTCTTCTGCAGTGTCTAGTCTGCTAATCCCATTCAGTGAAATTTTCATTTCAGATTTTGTATTTTCTTCTCTGGAAGTTCCATTGTGTTCTTTTTAATAGCTTCCACTCTCCTCTTCATTAAGTTCATATTTTCCCTAAAATTCTGTGCAGAGTAATAACAGCTGTTTTAACATCCTTTTCCTACTAGTTTCATCATTTCTGATAATTCTGAGTCTGTATTGATTCCCCGCCCCCCCCCGCCCCCCCAGCCTTGGTATGGGTTACTTTATCTGTTCTGTGGAATGTCTGGATGCTGGATGCTGGACAAGAATGGATGCTAGACATTGTGAATGTGATAATGCTGTGTCTGGATTTTGATTTCTTTTTAAAAGGGCTAGGGCTTTTTGGGCAGATAAGTTATTTGCAGATTAATATGACACCTCCGAGGCCTAGAGATTAAGCTTCACTATGTTGGGTCTAGCCTAACTTCCATTTCAAGGAAGATCCATTCCTTTAAGGCATAACTTCTCTGGCATCTCCACTGAATGCTCCCAGTGACCGCCAAGGACTATCCACACTAGCTACTCAGAGCGTGAACATCTCTCCCTGCTCTGTGTGGGCACTGGAAGTTGTTTGGCTTATCAGTTGACCGGTCACTCTTTGCCCAAGTTTATGAACCAACATTCACACAGGAGTGGCCTAGCACCCAGTAATGAATGACACAGGGATCTCCGTGGATTCTGGGGCTCTTTTCCTGCTCACTTCTCTTCTTTTCAGAATTCTGCCCACAGAATTTCAGCCACCTCAGCTTTCCCAAACTTCGATCTCCATCTTTGCAGCTCATTGAGGTCATGGGGCTTGGTTTAGGTTCCCCTTCCCTGTGTCTGCGTCCTGGAGATTGCTCCCAATAGAAAGTTGTGGCAGCCATAAGACTCAACCTCGGTTCCACTCCCCACTTCCTCAGGGATCACAATGCTGAGCTGCCTGTTGTCCAAAATCTGAAACCACTTAGTTCATGTGTTTTGTCCAGTACTTTAGTTGTTTTCAGTAGGACGTTTAGTCCAGATTTGTTATTTCATCATGACCAGACGCAAGAGTCTTAGGAGGTGATGCATGAATAGGAACTGAATGAAGAGAGCGGATAAGTCATTTGAAGAGCTAAGGAAGGCATTCGAGGCAGAGGGAACAGCAAGAACCAAGGTCACTTTTGAACAACAGCAAAGAGTGAGCAAGAGGAAGAGTGGTAAGAGATGAGATCAGATAGGAAGACAAGGACCCAATCATGTAGCATCTTGTAGGCCATAGTAAGGAGCTAGGATTTTAAGTGCAATGAGAAAGCCATTGGAGAATTTGCACAAGGGAAGTAATTGGATCTGACACGTTTTCAGAATCACTTTGGCTACAATGAGAAACATAAGCCATTGACAGCAAGGATAGGAAACAAGGCATCAATTAGGAGGCTATTGCGGTGGTATGAGTGCAAGGTGATGGCTGCCTAGACTGTGATGGTAATAGTGGAGCTGGTTAGGATGTATTTTAGTCTACTTGCAAGAGTTGCTTTGGTAGCTGACCCAGGAAGGAGGGAAAAAGAGGAAAGGATGGCTTGGGTGTTTGCTTTGCATAACTGATCAAACACTGTGCGTTTACTGAAATAGGAAAACAATGGGAGACAAGGTTTGGGAGGGAAATTAAGAGTTTGATCTTGGACATGTTGAGTGTGAAAGGCCCACTAGATACCTGAGTAGAAAATGAAAGGAGGCAGCTGGATATACCACGGGGTTAAGTGAGATAATTTAGGGAGTGATTGTAGATAAGAGAACTTTCCATGCACTGAGTGTTGGGAATCTCTAGCATCGAAGGTTCAGGGGAGGGAGGGGCACAGGAGCAGCTGCCAAGCAAGGTGGAAAGCAAAGCAGGCCACTGTGGGGGTGCCTACCCCTTTCTGCTTGGCAAATTCTGCTCCATGCCTGAAGCTCCTGCTAAAACGGCTCCTCCTCTGGGAAGCCCTCCTTGACTAGGTCAGGCCAAGTTAATTACTCCCTTCTCTGTGCTCTCCCAGCATCCTGGAGAGGCCTTCCTCCAGCATTTATGACAAGGAAATGTGATCCCCAGGTGCCAGTCTTCCCCACTAACCTGCGTCCTCTTTGGGACAAGGGCCATGCCTTATCCATGACCACCTGGCCCACAGCTAGTTCGGGGCTTGTCTCAGTGCGTGCCTAGGAAATATTCCAGAGAGGAGAGAAAAGAGTATATATATATATATATATATATATATATATATATATATATATCAGAAGCGGTCAAGGAAGGCTTTACAGAGAAGGAGGAATTCAAGCAGCACCTTGGAAGCAGTGAATTCCAAAAAAAAAAAAAAAAAAAAAAACAGTGAGACAAGAGAAAGAGCATGCCAGGCCAAGACAGAGAACAAATGGGCTGGCTTGGGAGCACAGAACTTATGCCTACGAGACAGGAACTGCTCTGTGTGGCAGGACAGATAAGGAAACTGAGGTGAAGAGAGATTAACTTGCCAGCTCACCAGCTCACCTGGCTGGAAGGAGGAACCGGTATCAGCCCCAACCCGGGGTTGCCTGAGAGTGAAACCCAAGCCCTTGTGTGGCCATAAGGCTGCTTCTTCATCTCCCTCCTATGGGACGTCCAGGGCAGCAGGGGAGCAGGAGATGAAAAAGGCAAAGAAGAGAAGCATCTTAGGCTTCAGGAAAGGTGTCTCCTCCAGACATCCAAGGGAAAGGATCACGAACCAAGGAGGGAATGAGACACAGAGCTAAAGGAAGGTAGAGACCAAGCAACGGAATTGAGAAAGAACGTGGTTGAAAGCCGAGCTGGAAACCTTTCCTCTGCTTGTGTTTTTCTGCCACATGAATCATCTTCCCCCACATGGACCTGACTGCTGAAGCCAGGGTCACACTGCTGCCCTCAAGAAGACTGCCTGGAGGATGTGTCACAGGGTGCTGGCTGCGTGGTGGCAGGGGCCGGGCTGCAATGACAGGGCCGCCGCGTTCCTAGGCAACAGATTACAGCCTGAGCAGAGCCAGCAACTGCTCTGGGCCACCACAATTTCCCAAGTACTTATTGTGGCTATGATTGGAAAGGGGTCACAATCACATGTTTAAGATAAATGTAATGTCACCAGCTAGGGCTCGTGTCCTGGAATGCGAGCAACGTGGGCCCGGCCCAGGCTGCAGGCGGAGGGGGCTTCACGACAGAGAAATCATTTTCTGTATGCGCACAGAACCTTATAGTTTGCAAAGCCCTTTCTACTCTTTATCTCATGTGGGATGGACAACAGCCCCGTGAGGAGGCTGAGAAAATGGGCACAGAGAAGTTAAGTGACTCCTATAAGATCACACAGCAACTCAATAGCAGGACTAGACCATCTCCCTAAATCTTTGGGTTTCAAGTTACTTCAGGTACCCGAGACTCAAACTAACAAGTGTTTAACCAAGTAGTAAGAATAAAGAAAGAGAGGACTCCAAGACTGGGGGGAATAGTATTTTCTCAATCACTGCGAATCCAAAATATATGGTAAACCAAATTTCGAGCATCTAACATTTCGTACCTTGTCAAAGCTTTTCCACCTATGATACCTCATGCTACTCCTAAGAGGGCAGGTAGGGAAGTGAGTGTGGTGATTCACAGAGCAAGAAACAGAGGCCCAGGGAGGTGAAGAAACTTGCCCAAGGTCACACAGCTGCAAAGAGGAAGGGCTCCTCCTTGGGGTGTTACTTGCAGTCCACTGCTCGTTCCCTGACCCCGGGCCTGGAAGCACTTAGTGTGGTCAAGCAAAGGAAAACAGACATGGGACTGTGGTTTCATTTGCTAGACGTCATCTGTCCAACCCAGTGGCTCCCTCCCTGTCCACTCTCCAGCTCCCCATAGCTTGGGCCCCTTGTTCCCCCACAGTGGCTGCCCCATGCAGCCTGTCCACAGCAAGACAAGCAGCAAAACAACCACCCTGGCCCTGCCCCCTGCACGCTCACTGTGCCAGGCCTCTGTGGCTTGGCTGTGCGTGCTGGGCCCACACGATACTCCTAAAATAGCTGTCAGTGTCAAACAGATGTGGCCACATGGTCCCCCGGGATGACCCCTGGATGCCTCCACATTGCAACTGTCTCCTTTGTCCTAACCTTTTGATGGCTTTGGATAGGACTTGTTTTCTCCGATCCTCTCTCTAAATTCTGCACCACCCACTTACCTTTTCTACCTACCTGATGGCTGAGCTGGAAATTCTAACTGGGACCAAAGCCTGGGGTCCAAATGCCTAAGGACAGATCTCTAAATGATAACCGTCCCTTCCTGGAACTGATCACTGCTTGAATCACCCTCCAAAGGGTCCCACCAGCCTGCCTGGAAATCCTGCTGACCAGTGCCCAGCCCCAGTGGGGAGCCTCTCTTTTTTGGAGCCTGTACCTCGGGACCAGCGTCTTCCTCTGCTGTTGAATGAACAGCCCATCCATTAGAGATGCTGCCCCACTGCCTCTTCTGCCCCTTCTGTCCCATGCTACCTGTTGCTCTCCTGCCATGGTGTTAGATGGAGGATGAGAAACAACCCAAACAAATTGTGTGTGTTTATATTGGCATGTAAAGCAGTTGCAAAGGAATCTGGTCCCGACAACCCACCTCAGTGTGCAGGGGAAAAGAATGTTGAAGAAAACTACGTACTTTATAGTAGTGTTTTTATAAAGCTCAAAACCAGGCAAAACAAAACAATATACTGGTAGGGATACATTCGTGCACAATAAAAGTATTTTTTTTTTAAAGCAGGGGAGTGATAAACATAAAATTCCTGATACTATGACCCTGGGGGTGGGGGTGGGGTGTAGGAAAATGGGATGGGGCGTGCGCAGGCGGTCTTGGATACGGAGGTGGCATTTGGGATGACCATTTTGTTGATCTGCTCCATAGCTTACGTACACATGGTGGTTTTATATATATATATTCACCTTCCACAAAGTAATTTTAAAGATTACATGGAGAGGCTCCCAGAGGTAATCCTTCTCACCATATGCTCTCCACTCTGATTACCTGGTGGCAGGAGCCCAGGTGTCTGAGTGCCTGGACTCCAGCCTCCCCCCCACCTTCACCGCTCTACTTTTCATTCCCACTTCTTTCCCTCCCAAGCTCTGGCTCAGGCCACCACACTGTGGCCCCAGCCCCACCCCTCCCTTGAAGACTATCCTCACTGATCATGAAGCACAGCAGGAAATTTCAGTTCTGGTCTCATGTGACAGCTCAGTGGCCTTGGCCAGCCTGCCTGCTTCTTCTCCAAGCACATCTGCCCTGGCACTTAGCGGGCTTCCTCTCCTGACATCTCTCTATGCCCCAAGCCCTTTCTTGTCAGCCCCCTTTGCTGGTCCCTCCTCCATCTCCCTCCCCCTTACCTAAATGGTGGCACCCCCAGGAATCTTCTGAGGATCCGTCTCCCTGGCAGCCTCACCTGGCTTCGGTCATCATCTGAATGCTGATGAGGTCCCAGCCCAGCCCCAGGCTTTGCTCCTGAACCTCAGGCCCAAACGTCAAATTGTCCCCTCAGACTTTCTACTTGGATGTCGCATAGGCTCTTCGGGGACATGTGCAATTCCAACTCCTGACCTTCTTCACAAAAGCCTGGTCCCCTTCCTGGGACTTGTATTTATCCGTCTAAGTACCTAAGCCACCTGTTAGTCAGCCTCAGCTCTCCCTTGTCCCTTGCTACCCCTGTCCTGCCACTACATTCAGTCCCACCCAGTCACCAGCCCAGCTTTTCCACCTCCTTAGTGACTCTCAGATCCATCTCTCCACCCACACAGAGATTTTCCTAATCCAAGTGAACACCACCTCTTGTTTGTATGAAAGCAATCGGTTCGCTAGTCACCCCCCTGCTCCCAGCCTTGCCCAATCTGCTCTCCATCCTGCAACTGGTTTGTTCTTTGTTAAGTGCAGATCTGAGCTCACAACTCCCTTGCAAACATCCTCCGGTGGGGGGACCCTTGCCCTCAGCCTTCCATGCACATCTGAGCATGCCATTCCCCTGCAAACATCCTTTAGCGGGGGTGTGTGTGGGGGGGAGCCTGCTCTCAGCATTCCATGATTCGGCCCCTGTCTACTTGACCCACCTCCTCTTCCCTCATCTCCCTCGAAGCTCTGCCTCAAACCCCACCCTCCAATCACACCAAACCTCTTTCAACTCCTCGAAATGTAGGATTCCCCCCTACCCCTAGGGCTGCAAACATGTGCCCCTCAGAACACTGTCTCCTCGGCCCTATCCAGAATCTCCCGCTTCATCCCACTGCCACTCCTGCCGCAGAGTCTTCCCAGACCATCTTCAGTCCCACCCAGAAAATGTTAGATGGTCCCACGATGTCACAGTGCCTGGTACATTTCTTATTCTACTCTAGCACTTGTGATACTTCATACTAGGTGCTTTTTAAATCATTTGTCTCCTGTATTAGCAAACTCCATGCCTCAGCCAGAGGAGACCTGACTCTCTACATAGTACCTTGGACAGTGCCTGGCCCCTACTAAGCAGGTGGTACAAAATGGTGGAAGGAAGGATGAATAAATAGGCAAGCACTGTGCTTTACATATGTTATTTCATTTAATTCTTACAAGAATCCTTGAAGGGAGGTACTGTTAGTTTCATTTTACACATGAGAAAGGGGAAGTAACTTGCCTCTGATCACACAGCTAGCAAATAGACAGTCAGACCCAGGTTTAACACCAAAGGTCACACCAGCAACCACCTGCCCACCTCTGACCACCCCGTCCCCACCCCTCGTCCCACAGGCAGCCAGGGAGTCCTCTACAGGCCCCGTGAAGTTTGGAAACTCAGGCTGAGATTGGCAATGGTTACCTGGAAGCATGTGGGCCCCGGCCTCCCTGCAGGGATGTCCGACTGGTAGAAAACTTTGAGCTCTGGAGTCAGGGCAATGACAGTCTTAATCACCAAGGAGATGATATCAGACCAGACTTTCTTGATGTCAACACCTTTGGAAGACAACCTACAAAGAATGCTAGAAAAAGTCCTTTTGCTGCCCGTGCTAGTGCTGTCCGAATGGACAAAGTTACCACTATGGATGTTCAGTGAATAGTTGGTTAAGTGCATAAAGACGTGGTGTAGATTTTTGGGGCTGGGCTCCTGATATGGCTCTGTACAAAATCTAGAGAGTCCGTCTTTGGCTATGTAAATCTCTAAGGGGTCTAAGGACTTGAGTAAGACATACAGACGAATATCAAACTTGAGCTTGTCGATAAGAAGAGGTTTGCAAATGTATTCCTGGACCACCGCTGGCCTGCTCTGAAGGGTCCCTGCCAGGCGAATGTCACTGGGGTCTTTAATGAGGTAGATTCCATCACCCTGACAACCACCGTCGGGTTTCACAATAAAAGTGGGCTTCCAGGAGGGGTCACCATCTTTCACCATTCGAACCTGGTGGGGGAAAAAAATAGTTAGCGTTATATTCTTTTCCTCTCTGGACCCCCAAGACAGAGTAGGACCTCAGCAAACATTTGGTGAGTGAACGACCAAGTGAGCTCTGCCCATGTGAGTCTTCAAGGAAGGAGCATGAGGCAGATAACACTGTACTAGATACTGAGATAGTGGCCTAAGGACTGCCCTTAATTTTGTCCACCAGGAGGGGGACCGAGGGTGCAGTGGATCTATGGTCATAGGAGCTAGGTCCAAGTCCCAGGTCTTTGTCAGTTATGAGATTTAACAACAGGCAAGACATTTAACTAACGATGATATGATAATGGTGAGGAGGGAGAAGGGGAGCATATGGGCCAAATGGCAGGAGAGGGGACAGGGAAGCTGGAGGAAATACGGAGGAGGAGGTGGATGTGAAAGAGAGAGCCAGTCTCTCTGCAGCTTGTGATGTGAGAGCTCTGGGCTCTCCGTCTTGGGCTCTCTAACTGGGGCCATACCTGGGAGGCCAAGGAGGAGGAGGAGGAGGAGGAGGAGGAGGAGGAGGAGGAAGCCTCCACACTGCACTTGCTCCTGGCCCTCCACCTTTGCTGTGGCAGCTCGGCCCAGGGCATCCGCGCTCTGCCTTTTACTTATCTCTCTGGTCAGCCTGTATTTCTCAGTGAAGTTTTTGCCAATTCCATGGGCGCTATCGGTTACTCGGGGCTTGTAAAAGATCTTTAACAATGGAGAAACACTTAAAACCTTAATAATGGTCCACATCAATTGTTTTCCCCTTGTCAGCAGGATTCGAGAATGGAAGTTCACCAGAGATCAATGCAAGCCTCCCAGGGCCCTCCGCTGAGCCTTCCTGGCAACTGTGACCTTGACCGTTTATGTAGTTATTTAATATGCATCCAAAGCATTTCTACGTTGGCCCTTCACAGTAAATATAAGCATGCTGGAGAGATGACAGTTATGGATCAGGGAGTGAAAAATGTCAAGATTGCACTGATGGATAATTTTTCCCTCTGGAAAGCTTTTACTATGCTGAAGATACTAACAGTTCAATATGTTACGGGGAGCAGTATTTTCTCCTTTGAATTAAGTGTATATGCCTTAAATAAATTAAACTGCATGGTCAATAGTCTCTGTCATTCATTGCATTACTGAATATTTCTTCTGCTCTTTGCCAGGGTAGGACCATACAAATCATAATTATTAATACTAATAGGATGACTGAAATTTTAGATTTGGAAGGATCCTCGGAGCTCGACGCTCCCCGGTCCTCGCGTAATTCAAACTAGGAAGCTGAGGCTCAGACAGGTGACATGACCTGCCCGGGGTCCCCTAACTGGCTGGTGGGATGGATCGGATGAGAACTGAGGTCGTCTGATCTTGCTGCAGGTTCTCTATACCCATTTTCCTCTCATAAGATAAAATTAAAGGCCTCTTTTTCCTTTTTTTTTTTTTTTTTTAAAGGCCTCTTTTCTCTGAATACTATAGGGGAGATTCTCTCACTATGGCAGACTGAGCTGGTGTAGTCCACAGACTAAGGAGTCTGGGCCCTGAGCATGGCCTTCTTGGAGCTGTAACCACAGATGCTGAGTTTGCCAGGACTTTCCCCAGTTCCAGAGCTTCTGCCCAGGTTCCTGGCTTGTTATAATATAGGTACAATCTATGGGAAATCCTCAGAGCCCCATGGCCACCAGATCCATCAGTGACCTCTATTTTCAAAAGGGATTTTCCAGAATTCATATTCACCTCTCCTCTGAGGTTTTACTCAAGAGTGACCGTTTCCCCCCAGTCATTAAAGTTAAGAATGGACGCATACTTCTTAGCATGAACTCATGGACCAGGATAAAAATATAGTCTGTGTCACCAAACTCCAGCCCCAGATATTCTGATTTAATGGATCTGGGATGAGACCTGGGCATGTTTATCTTGGAAAAAGCATGAGGGGTGAGTCTGACGCTCACTCTGCTTGAGAATCACTGAACTTAGGTGGACAAAATAAAAGTACAATCTGGGACCAACATATCGAATGAAGTTTTATGTACTGATGTCAGCCTGAACGGGAGGAGGACCTGCACGTAGGCTACAGCTGCGGGTCCCTCCAGCTTAACCCAAAGCTGCTGTTGGACATGAAATCCATTATCTTGTAACTGCACGGATGGCTGAAAGGGATGCGGAGGATGCGGCGTGGCCTAACGGCTTGGCCCTGGCCTGGTCTATTGAAAAATTTATGTCTTTTACTGCCCTCTAGTGGATATTTGAGAAATGTGACCGGGAAAGACCCCCATTCAAAATTCAGATTCTTCGCAGCAACCCACTCTACTAACCGGGTCTTTTTCTGTGTGTTTTGTTTTGTATTGCTTTGTATTTGCTTTTTATTTTATTTTTTAATAATAAATTTATTTTTTTATTGGTGTTCAATTTGCCAACATACAGAATAACACCCAGTGCTCAAACATTATATGTTCTCATTCATTTGGGGAATATAAATAATAGTGAAAGGGAATAGAAGGGAAGGGAGAAGAAATGTGTGGGAAATATCAGAAAGGGAGACAGAACGTAAAGACTGCTAACTCTGGGAAACGAACTAGGGGTGGTGGAAGGGGAGGAGGTCGGGGGGGTGGGGGTGACTGGGCACTTGACTAGGACGAGTACTAACCTGATCTTAAAGAAAAGCTACAAAGAGCTCCCCCTCTAGGCTGTCAGGTAAAGTAAGGTCATACTTAGAATGAACTCATCTCTAAAAGGCCAGTGTTGGCCAAGGTCACAGTCACTGTTCAGGCTCTCTGTTTCTTAAATACATTTCAAGTGTTCTCACTCTATACAGTTGGGACTCTCTGCTAAAATTCTCTCTTAGTAGATATAAAACTTTAAAATTCATGTGCAGCATGAATAAGAAATCCTGTAAATATATACCACAAAAATATCCGTGACTTTTCCAGTCTTCACTGTGCTTGTTTTGTATTTTCCAAACTTTCCATTGAGGGGGAGGGGTGGTGGGGAGAAACGAGTAGCAACGGTAGGCAGCAGCAAGTGTCTCTCGATGTATATAAGGAATGCTTCTTGGTGGACAGGTGCTTCTACGTCCATGTTCATAGCAGCATGACTCAATAGCCAAAAGGTGGGAGCAGCCTGAGTGTCCATCAACATACGAGTGGATAAACCAAATGTGCTATACACACACAATAGAAGTTTATTCAGCCACAGAAAGGAAGGAAGTTCTGACACCTGCTACGGCGGATGGACCTTGAGGACTTTATGTGAAGTGAAATAAGCTGCCACACAAAAGGACAAACGCTGAATGGTCGCACTTCTATGAAGCACTTAGAGGTGTCAGAATTCGTAGACAACAAGTAGAGTGGTTACCAGAGGCTACGGGGAGGGAGAAACAGAGGGCTAGTGTTTGAGGGGTGCAGAGGACCAGAGTTCTGGAGATGGATGGTGGTGATGCTGTCCCCATAATGTGAATGTATTTGATGCTGCCGAACAATATACCTAAAAATGGTGAGGATGGGAAGTTAGGCATATTTTACCATAAGTTTTTAAGTTCAAAAAGAATTTTTAAGATTTTATGTATTTATTTATATGAGAGAGAGAGAGAGCATGAGCAGGGGAAGAAGCAGATTCCTCACCTCACTGAGCACGGGGCCCGATACAGGACTTGATCCCAGGACCCCAGGATCATGACCTGAGCCAAAGGCGGAGGTTCAACCGACTGAGCCACCCAGGCACCCTTAAAATTTTTTTAATAAAAAAAAGAAACTAAGTAGCTTTTGGTGAGTTAGAAATAAAACAAAGTAAAAAAACAGAAAATGTGAACTCTAGCCCCAGTTTAATTTTTTTTTTTTTTTTTTTATGATAGTCTCACAGAGAGAGAGAGAGGCAGAGACACAGGCAGAGGGAGAAGCAGGCTCCATGCACCGGGAGCCCGATGTGGGATTCAATCCCGGGTCTCCAGGATCGCGCCCTGGGCCAAAGGCAGGCGCCAAACCGCTGCGCCACCCAGGGATCCCTCTAGCCCCAGTTTAGACAGGAAATTTCTGACTGTGTGACCTTGGGAAAGTCATGTAACTTCCAGGGCTTTGTTGTACTCATCTATAAAATAAAGAGGTCACATTAAGGTCCCTGGCTTCTGCCAACTAACAGGGTCTGAACAATGGCTTAGCTTGACATTACCACAGTTGAAGGCTGTGTCACAAACACACAAGTGACATTAATTAGTAGAGAGTTCACACTGCACTGCTGTGATGAGCGCATCGGGAGGATCTACAAGAGCATGAGAACTGGACTGGAGATTTATGATGCACTTGAGAAAGGCGGCTGGGCATCTGGGGGAAGCAAAGCTAAAATACTTTGAGAGAGAAATTCAGCAGCTGGAACACTGAGGCACAAAACATTATTAGCAGTGAGGGGAGACTCAGAGGACAGCTTCTGAGGAAATACTGTGTCTGCAATCCCGGGGAGGTCAAAGCCAGTTAGAGTGGTCTTCTGTCACTCAGGTGCATTTGCATTCAATATCAGCACCCAAGACCCTTGGCATTGCAGGCACAGGTAAAACGAAGCTTCTGGAAGATGAGCCCACATCACAAAGTGCATGCATGCAGGGACATCCCCTTCCAGCCTGGGCAGACTGAGCCTTACCCACAGGGCAAACCCCTAGTCCCGGCGTGATCTAGGTGATCTCTGAGTCAGCTGAGGAGGAGGCAGTCTGCAGCTAGGTTACAAAGGGCCAGACAGGAAGGGGCAGAGCGGGAGATAGACAGGTGCCGCCAACAGTAAGAACCGAGCAGGTATCGCGCTGCAGCAGTGGGGGTTGTGAAAGCGGAAGAAAGCAGGATCTATCTGGGCAACTGCAGACAGTTCCAATGGCTGGAGAACAGAGAGCGGTGAAGTGGAGAGTGCGCAGGAAGTCTCACCAGTGAGCTCTGCCGAGGCCAGATAACAAGTTGCACACACACCTACCAGGCACTCATGGGTCAGGCATGGGGCCAAGCACTTTACATGTATCATCTCATTTAATCCTCCACAACCCTATTTTACAGTTAAGGAAATGAAGGCCCAGAGATGTTAATTAACTTGTCAAAAGTCACACAGCCAACGGGACGTGAAGCCAGGATTTAAGCACAGACAGTGACATTCCAGAGCCCGTGTCTACAGTAAATAAGGGAAGGATGTGAGAAAGGGGATGGAAGAAGACCATGGCTGGGTAGGAGGTGGGGTCCAGAAAGGAAGGGTCTGAATATCATTATAAGGGGGTTGGGACAATGTTCTGAAGTGACAGGAGTCACTGCAGGGCTTTAGAAGGAAACAACTTGATTATTTTCTTTTTAAAGGCTTTACTTGGGCAGCCCCGGTGGCTCAGTGGTTTAGCGCCGCCTTCAGCCCAGGGTGTGATCCTGGAGTCCTGGGATCGAGTCCCACGTCGGGCTCCCTGCATGGAGCCTGCTTCTCCCTCTGCCTGTGTCTCTGCCTCTCTCTCTGTGTCTCTCATGAATAAATAAATAAATAAATAATCTTTAAAAAAAATACTGGCTTTACTTATTTGAATGAAAGAGAGTGAGCAGAAGGAGAGCAAGAGAGCATTCGCAGGGGAAGTGAGGAGCAGACTCCCAGCTGAGCAGGGAGCCCGATGCAGGGCCCGATTGCAGGACCCCGGGATCACGACATGAGCCAAAGGCAGATGCTCAACCACTGAGCCATGCAGGCATCCCACAATGGGCTATTATTATTATTTATTGTTCCGTCCCTCCCACTTAATTACGTGTTTGTTGAGGATAAAGACCACACTTTATTTTAGTCACTGTTCCCAGTATGCAGCAGAGTGGAGTATCAATAAATATTTTACAAAATACTATTGAGAAGCTCGATTACTGTGGCATTTATGAACTAGAAGAAGATTATTCAAAATGGATATATTGCTGACAGATTGCCAGGTAAACCAGCTTCTCCTGTAGAAACAAAATTATTTTAACTTGGAAGAAAAGTTTCCTCTAAACGACCATTGGTGGAACACGTATCCTGGCTACGAGTTGCACAGCCATGATCTATCAAATTCTCACGACAATCCTGCAGGGAAAGAGAAGCTCAGAGAGGAGGGGTCTTAGGGCCAAAGTAACACAGCTGATCACTAGTAAAGTTATTTGAAACTGAGTTGATCAGATTCAAGAAGTCTGTGATCTTTCCACGACAATTATTGTCTTTGGGAAAACTCAAAACAGTTAACATGGGGAGACTTTTGTTTAGTAGGCAAAATAAGGAAGGAGAGAGATGTAGGAATACAAAATTATAGCCACGAGGAGCAGGACTCATCTTGCTTTAGCTGGGACCAGCTGGTATAAGGAGAGTGATTCCAAATAGCCACAGAGCCCGGTCAGGCCAGGAAGGAATTCTCTCTCCTCTCTCTCTCTCTCTCTTTGTAAAAAACAAAGAAACTGGTGACTTGCTCAAGGCCACGTAACAGTGGCAGAGCCAGAACTGAAACACAAAATCTTCAGATTTCTAAGCCAAAGTTCTTTTACTAGAATTGATTCCGTCATCTGAAGAGGTCTTTCAGAAGAGAACCTGGAAGTAAGTTCTCTCCTCATTCTGAATAATAATATTTGTCTGGTTTTATAATACATTTGGATGCTTTTCAGGGCCATCGGCTCATTCAGTCTTCAAGTCTTCTAGAGAGACAGGGGAGGGGGAGGCTCAGAGCCCGCGGCCGCCCAGCTGGAAGGCATCCCCAGGGCAGCCCCATCTGCCTTGTCTTTCAGAGATGCTCTCAACGTCCATGGGAGGTGGACACAGCCCCACAGGCACTCGAGGAAGCTGGTGCTGATGCTCATGAGGAGCCTCTCCATGGCATTCTCCCCAGTCCAGACAGTTGTCAATGCAATTTCGTGGATTCCACTCTTAGTGAGCAGCAACTTTATGTGGGCCGTAATCTATCCGTCATTGGTGAGCAATCAAGAAGGCCACTCTAGAACACACCCAGAGCTATAAAATTTGCTTAATAGGAGGGAACCAGGCATTTTCGTCTCAGGTCTCTTCTCAACACCGGGAGGACACAAGGATAGCCGGCTCACAAGCCAGGCCAGTCGGCCCTGCCTGCCCCACTCCAGCCTCCCCCCATGTCTCCCAAGTGCCTTGAGCAGGCTCTGACCAGGCTTGCTGGGCCCTGGGGGTCACTGAGCACAGAAGACCCCACGCTGCAGCTCCCATTTCCCACCACCAGGTCCGTGTACCCGAGGTCTGTGGGGAGCAGCAGAGCAGAGGGCTTTGGCACCAGACAGACCTGGGTTCAAATCTCAGCTTGGCCACTCCCAAGCCAAGCCCTGGCCAAGCTGCTGAGCCCATGTGTATTCAGGATCCCCGCCTGCCAGAGAGGATGAATAGTGCCTACTTCCTAAAGGGAGGCTTTGATACTCTCTTGCATTTTGTATTTAACACAGTACTATTTTTTATAGTATTACATTGGATTTCATTTTACTTTATTTTTTCTTATTCTGCCCTGGTCTCCTAATCATCCTCCAGATTCCACACTGAGGTTCCTCCTTGACCTACTTGGCTAGAATCTGAGCACCTACTCTGCTGTCCTGCAGCACCATCCCCAGGGACTGGCCTTGTCTCCTGGCCCTCAGCTTCTCCCTGCTCCCCTCTGATAGCAGTCTCACACCCACCCCAGCAGAGTTCAGCCCACAGCTTGGTGTGATTCCCTGGCCCCACAGTCTCCTAGCTTTCCTAGCTCCCTTCCCCACAGACTCCTACTGAGACCCCAGAAAGCATCATAGCTGATCCCATCCGGGACACAACGCCTGAATACCAAGTAAGCTTCCCTTCCAGCTAAACTCATTTTTCAATACGGAGGGGTTCCTGCTAATGGACTGGCTAACTAATCTTTAGCTCCCCTCCAAATGTATTTGATCATATAATAATCAAAAGCACTTCAGATCACCAGCCCTAGCTTTTCCTTCTTCCCAACACTGCAGTCCTTGTATCTTGCATTCCTACCATACTTTACACATTAAACTTAAAAAAAAAAAAACCTCACGAGAATATCAATGTCATATTTTGCAACATTCAAACCAGAAGTCCTCCCTCTGATGCTCTTTTGGCTAAAACAGCACAGGCATTGGGCTACCCATGTTAATATGAATACATGAGTTCTAACCCTACAGGATGAGTAAGGGCATTTTCATTGTTATACTTTGTAACTAGAGCTTTCCCCCATACTTCCAGTCCTACAAAAAAAAAAAAAAAAGAGGCTGAGTTAACTTAATTGCTAACTGTTTGAAGGCAGGAGAAAACAGCTCCCCCCACCCCGATTCTCTGCCCCCATCTAGCATGGAACTTTGCATGGACTGGGACTCAGCAAACGCTGGTGGGAACCCAGCCTGTGTCTTCCTTTGTTCTATGCTGTTACCCTTTTGTCCGGGATCACAGGTAAGAGTACTTCAGCACTAATCCTGGGTGACTTCAACCACTCCCAGGACTTCAATTAAAGCACCCTGAACACAGCGGACTTCCCATTCTGTTATCTCTGGCACACATCTCTCTCTTAGGCTCCAGACCCATATTATTAGACATCCCCATAGGTGTCAAAAATTCAACGTGGACAAAACTAAATCCATTGTCTCTTTCCTCAACATTACAGCTCCTGTGTTCCTGTATCAGTAAATAGTGCCACCATCCACCCTGGTCCCCCAGGCCAGAAATCTGGGAGTCACCCCGGCTTCCACCTTCTTACACACCACCCACCCTATCGGATTACCAAATTCTGACATTTCTACCTCCTAACATATCTTACTGTCCTTTACTGTTCTCAGTGCTCCTCACCTCTATTGCTGCAACAGCTTCCTTAGTGACCGGAGGAGCTGCAATGAAGCCTCTGTCCTGGGTATTTCCCACAGATTATTTTCACTCCTTGGAAGCAACTCGATAGATGTTAAAGGGTGAGCCATACTAAATTGCCATTTTTATAGGTCAAAAACTGCTGTACAGAAATTGGCAATTTCACATGGTTCAACGTAATACTGTTAGAACCCCCTCCATCACAGGTGAGAAAAATGGGACTTCATGGGTCAGGTGTCCCTCCACGGTCAGACAGTTGTACACTAGGGAGCCAGGATCTGAACATGGGTGTGCATCCAAATTCCCAAAGGCTACACTTTGCTAAATTACATCATCTGTCATGTACCAGATCTGAGAGGAAGGCTCATAGCTTAATATTTTAGGATGTAATCAATAATAATACATAATAACCATGTATGAGTACCTATAATTCATCGGCATCATGTCATTATTTTGCTTCATCCTTATAGCCATGCTATGAGCAATCCACTGATATTGACTTTTCTTTTTTGTTTATTAAAAAGATATATATTTTTGAGCAAAACACCTAAATTCTCTGCCTTCATTTTTTTTCATGGATATAATGGGAATAATATATCTACCTCACAAGGGATGTCTTGAGGACTGAATGAGTTAATATACATGAAATTCTTTTAAAAAGTGGTGCTGGAATAAATAAATAAATTGACTAATTAAGAAATTAATTAATTTTAAAAGAGTCGTGCTGGGCACATACTACCTGCTACATAAATGTTCACTATTATTATTTTGAGAGGCGCAGATTTTCAGTTTACTGGCTATCACTTCTTAGTCAAATGTATATTCTATATTTCTATACTTTTTTCAGTGAGATGTAATTGACATATAACATCATATTAGCTTCAGGTGTACAACATACCAATTCAATATATGTATATATTACAAAGTGATCAACACAATAGGTCTACTTAACACCCAACACCACACATAGTTACAAAATTTTTAAGAAAAACGAGATGATGAGAACTTTTAAGATTTATTCTCTTAGCAACTTTTTTTTTTTTAAGATTTTATTTATTTATTCATGAGAGACACACAGAGAGAGGCAGAGACACAGGCAGAGGGAGAAGCAGGCTCCATGCAAGGAGCCCGATGTGAGACTCGATCCCGGGTCTCCAGGATCACACCCTGGGACGAAGGCAGGCGCCAAACCGCTGAGCCACCCAGGGATCCCTCTTAGCAACGTTTAATATATAATACAGTATTATTAACTATAGTAATCATGCTATACACTATATCCCTATGACTTACTTATTTTATTTTTTAAAAAGATTTATTTATTTATTCATGATAGGTGGAGAGAGAGAGAGAGAGAGAGAGAGGCAGAGACACAGGAGGAGGGAGAAGCAGGCTCCACGCCGGGAGCCTGATGTGGGACTCGATCCCGGGTCTCCAGGATTGCACCCTGGGCCAAAGGCAGGCACCAAACCGCTGAGCCACCCAGGGATCCCCACTTACTTATTTTATAACTGAAAGTTTGTACCTTTTGACCCCCCCTTCACCAATTTTGCCCAAAATGTTTTTATCTTTGTTTTGTTTTTTAAATATCCTTCATATGTGTGTGATACCGTTTTTTAAATAATGTTACAAATAAGGGATCTGAGGTTCAGAGAAGTCAGATGACCTGTGAATCACAATTAGGATGTGGTACATCAAATGTCAGGAGCACAGGAAGAGTAAGGAGTGGGGCGAGGCAGGGAGGTCCAAGATGACTCTGGGACCAGGGCTATGAATCTGGACACTTGCTACGCTGAGGATCAGTGGCATGGCCTGTTGCTGGGTCTGCCTGGTTCAAGGTCATGGGGCCAGCGGGACAGCAGTGCTGTGCTAGTGCTGTGGGGCAAGGGCCCTGATTACTACCAGAAAAGCACTGGGTATAAACCGACAAACCAAGAGACCAATCCTGAGAACCTGGCCTGGCAGCCCAGTGCCCTTCTGGGAACTCTCAGTCATTAGCCTGATCATTTACGCCAGGAGAGTGAGAACAGGATCTCCTGTAAGCCTCCGGATTTCAACTGCTGGTTTAAATTTCAAGGAGCAGGAGGTGCTGACATGTAGGAATTACTTTTACATGCTTTTGATCACCATGAAGCTCTGTGGTGTTCTAAATGAGAGCGCTGGTTGGAAGCCAAGCTGGGCTGAGTTCTACAGGGAACTCCTACTGTGCCACCAAAGGCCAGCTCTCTAAGCCACTTTTCCTTGAATAAACACTGTTTCCCCCACCTCCCCTTATTTCAATGGTAGCAGGTGGCCACTGGACAAGACCTTTGCCTACTCTCAATGGGCTCACAGGCACTGTAATCCCAGCATCCTCTTCCTGACCTCAGTGGTCATGTGTAAGGAAACTTCCCTGCTTCTTTAATAAATCAGAGAGTGGCACTGGAGGCCACTCCCTGTGTGAGAACAGGCTCCCCTTGACTGTCCCCCCACCCCACCCATCCACCTTCCCTTTGAGGATATCTCTCTAGTCACTGTCTCCATCACAAGGGACTTAGGACAGGAGGGGAGTTTGATCCCAGTTAATGCCCTGAACCAAGCCTGGGCTCCAACTCTTTCCTTACTTCCCCACAGCCCAGATGGCACTGAGTTCTAAAAGACTGTTATTAATGACTCCAGGAGAGCAGAAAGGAAGTAAACACAGAGAAGAACATGCAACCAGACAGTTCTGTTCATGGAACTGTGGCTTCTCATCTCAGTACCACAGAGCTATGTAGTGTGTCCTTGGATGGCAGAAGGCAGCATTTCCCCGTGCCTGGGAGCACACCTACATCACCTGGAGGCTTGGCTAAGAGTTCCCCTAACACTGACGCTGGGAAGTTCGCCCTCTCTAGGGAAGACCTTCACCTATGACCCATAAAGACAGGACGGTTATGTGACAACCACAACAGGATAGCATTCGGGATCTCAATTCCATAAACTGGAATTGAATTCCATAAACTGAGAAGCCAGAGATATATGTACAAGAAATAGTAGGGTACTTGTTAACCACCACAGTGTCAATATCTTCATCCGTCAAATGGGGATCATAACAAACCTCTCTGGTCCAGCATTTTCCACACATGCATAACCAGAGAACACTTTTTAAATTATAATGTACTTGGAGAACACCAACAGGAGCTCACATATATTCAGATTAATAACGTGGGCTGATTACAATTTCAATATATAAGAGATGGTGATATGGCAATATTTGTCAATGGTGATATGAGTCAAATGTATTTTAACACTAACCATACAACAATTAATCTGAGAGACAAGTTAATATTTTGCTTTTACCTTAAATTCAGATAGGCATGATTTTCTTGTTGGTGTTTTGCCCACATCATTTTTAAAGTATCCCCTGGTTATCTAACAAAGGGCGGAGTCCGAGAGCAACTGAGATAAATCTGAGATTTTACTCTGATAAATTGTTTTATTCTGACCTGTAAGTCCCTTTCCAAATATCCAGAGGTTTCTTCAAAGATGTCACACCAGGGGAATAAAAAGAGCAAGAGGAAGAAATAACCATGCATTGAGCATCACAGTGCTGGGCACTTTGGAGTATTCTTATTAAACACTATATGGAGTGTTCATCCACCAGCACTTTTGTCCACAGAGGACAAAACAAGGCTCAGAGCGCGATGCAAAGAATAACGCAAGGCCACATGTGCAGCTGTGGACAGTGTCAACGCAAGTGTGGCTGGTTCCAGAGCCCAGCCTCTTTCCGCTACACCGATTGGGAAAAGGAAGTAGGGGGATTTCACAGCAGCCCTTGTGTCCAGTACTTGCATAGTAATGGCCTTCCTACTACACTAAAAGCTTCACAAGGACAAGAACTCAGTTTCGTTCATCACAACAATCTCAATGTCAAGTACAATGTCCAAGACTCGAGCTAAGAAAACTCAGAAGACACGGATACAACTTTGAGATTCCTGAAATACTGTCATTGGAGCTACCAAGAACATATATGTTCCATGGGACAATCAGCACCAAACCACGTCCAGTGGGGATGGGGAAGAGAAGATGAGATAGAGGTGTAAAGGTCTCAACTCGAGAATTATTTTAAAATTTCAAGCAGTCCCCCGTGGAATGAACTGCCTAGACAAATATTAGATTGAAAAAAAAAAACAAAGAAAAATATTAGATTGTTTCTGAAAATGATCAAGTGCAGGCTGGAGCCTGGGTACCTGTCCAGGTGTGGAGGGGATTCGCCCAGAAGAGAGTAGCCTGGATCTTCTCTCAGGTCCTTTCCAGTCTTTGGTACCTCTTTAGCTCTATGCCTAGTTAATATCTGACTCACAGCATTACTTGGCCAAGTCTATCTCCTCTCTGGGCCTCAGTATCCTCATCTGTATAGTGGAGGTCTCTATTGGCCTAATGCTCCCAGGGATCTTTCCATATGCTCTTTGGAGAAAAGGGTCATGGCAAGACTGCCTACAGGATGACACTGTGCTGTGACAGGTCACAACCCTCCTACCCAGTGTGGACACCCTCCCTGCATGCAAACTCAGGCCACCTTAGGCAGTGAGCTGAGGCTGCTTCCCCACTCTGGCAGAGAGATAGATCAGGGTCACTGGCACTCAGAAAGTAAAGTAGGAGTCTGGGAAACCTGTAATGTTAAGACATAATTCTGGAAAGTGTTAAAAATTAAACACATTCAAGCAATATAACAGCATTTGTGTTTCGTGAGGAAGAGAAATGAAAATACTCTGCTCCATAGAGATCGATCAGTGGTTCTCAATGCAGCTGGTACTGCCACCTATGGAGGGTTTTGTTTATCACAGTGAATGGAGAACTTTACTGGCATTTGGTGGGAAGGGCCTGAATGCCAAACCAACAGCTGTGCACTGGGCAGTCTGCCATACCTTTGTAAAGTCAAAGACCTTTGTATATAGAACACGGAGCTAGCCTAGAACCCAACTCTCTGTCACAAACAAAAAGAATTGTCTAAATGATTTAAGTTGAGCCTCACAATTTTCCAGGAGTGTAGCAACTATGTAAATAGGGGAAAAAATCATACTTTGCCCTTTCTATCAATTTTATCAAGAGTTGTTCAGTATTTCAGAAGCATCACCTTACTGATGGCATGGTGGCTTATGGTATCTATTTATCGATTATTTACTGAGACGCAGAGAAACATTATAATGTTTAATCAAATTGCCTTACTTTTCTTATATCCAAAGCTATTCGTTACAGTAGATGCAAGCATTGATCACTTTTTTATGTCTTTCACCGGAACGGTGCCAAAGTACTTATTAAAATGTATACATTTTCCCTTTATTTTCTCTTTTAGAGAACACTTTGGGTGTTATTTTGTTTTTAAACTATGTGTGTAGGTTGATTATGTTTCATTTCAGGATAATAAATATGACAAAATATTTTTTATAAAAGGGGAAGGAGGGGTGCCTGGATGGCTCAGTTGGTTAAGCATCTGCCTTTGGCTCAGGTCGTGATCTCTGGATCCTGAATCAAGTCCCACATCAGCCTTCCGGCTCAGTGAGGAGGAGTCTGCTTCTCCCTCTCCCTCTGCCGCTCCCCCTTGCTTATGTGCACGTTCCCTCTCTCTCTCTGTCTCAAATGAGTAAATAAGATCTTAAAAAAATAAATAAATAAATAATAAATAAATAAATAAATAAATAAATAAATAAATAAATAAAAGGGGAGGGCACTGGAATACCTTGTAGCAATGAGCACACTTTGCCCCCACTGAAAGAAACTAGGGATTCTTGAGAGATTTGACTAATACCAACGCTGGGGCAGGAAAAAAATAAGAAAAGCCTGGAACATCTTGCTGTGACAAGAATAAGAGAGTGCCCACAGAAACACAGGGACTGCTAAAAGGTTACAGGACTCCCTGGCCAAATCTTGGATAATTTAGCATCAAGATAAATAATGATAGTGAAGGATTATAACCAACTGGATAGAATAGGAATCCAAGAGTCCACACTAACATGCATATGCACACCTACACAGATAAATACGTGAGAAGACAAAGTTCTTCCATGCAGTAGAAACTCAACTAACACATGTAGAAGGAATGATGGGGTTAGCTAATCACCATGTGGCAACCATCAATAACGGATTCAGACAAGAAACACTAACAGGGGTTAAAACCAGAGGGTGAAAATCTGAGGGGTAATAAGATATTATATAGTATTAAAGCATCTTCCCACAAGGTACTTCTTAATTTGGAAAGCGAAAATAGCAATTTTTCAGTGGAAATCTGGCAGACACCACCTTAACCAAATGATTAAAGTCAACATCACCAGTAAGAGGATATGTTGACATCATGTGCTTCCGGATGATACCCCTGAGAAAGACACGGCACTGCTTCTGTGCTGTTCCTGCCAAAAATGCCTATCCTGAATCTAATAATGAGGAAACCTCAGACAAACCAAAATTGAGAGGCAGTATGCTAAATAACTAGCCTGTACTCATCAAAAATACCAATGTCATGAAACACAAAGAAATACTAGAACATTCTTCCAGATTACCAGAGTCTCAAGGGATGCGACAACTGGATCCAGTTCTTTAGCTATACATAATTGGGATAACTGTCAAAATCCAGACCAATTTGGAATAGGATTAGACAAGAGCATGGGATCAAGGTGAATTTCATGATTTTGTGGTTATGAAGGACAATGCTGCTTTATTTAGGAAACACATGCGGAGGTGTTTCTGGGTAAAGGGGCAACATATATGCAACATATATGCAACTTACTCTCAAAAAGGAAAGAGGAAAGGAGAGAGGGAGGAAGCAAATGTAAAACATTAACATTTGGGGTTATCTGAGTGAAGGGCATGTAGAAATTCTTTGTATTATTCTTACAGTTTTCCAGTTAAGGGGTGCCTGGGTGGTTCAGTGGTTGAGCATCTGCCTTCAGCTCAGGTCCTGGGACCGAGTCCTGCATCAGCTCCCCAGCTCCCCTCAGGAAGCCTGCTTCTCCCTCTGCCTATGTCTCTGCCTCTCTGTGTCTCTCATGAATAAATAAATAAAATCTTAAAAAAAAAATTTTTTTCAGTTAAGTCTCAAATTCTGTTGGCAAAAAAAGGAAATGGAAGGGGACCAAAAGGTCCATTAGGTCCAAAAGGATAAAGAAGCACTATTACTAGATCTATTCTAGCCAAACAAATCCTTTTACCCTGATCTCCCAACTTCTAGAAACATGTGGGGTGAGTTTCAGAAGGGGATGGGGGAGGGCGTGTGTGCTGTGGGGAGGCAGGAAAAGTTGAATGAGTTTGTAAAAGAGATGGAAGATCCGATTACCACATCCTGCTCACCCTCAATCTCTCCTCTGCCCTTGTTTCCCTGAAACAACTCCTCTAAGATGCAATCATGATGCAAAGACGCTGACCAGTCGTCTCAGAGATGGCTCCGTTTCTCTGGAGACAGGAAAGGAGGCACAGGCAGAGCAATTTTCATAATTTCCTTTTGAAACAGGCACTGAAGTCAAGATTGGGGCCCCCATTTTCTGGGAGAAAGTGAGACACATGTCCTCGAGTGACCAAGGCAGTGTCACTAAGAACTTTTGCTGAATGAAGTAAAAGGACAAAAATGGAAAGGTGAACCTTTTACTCACTCTGGGAAGCCGGGCTTTCTTGACCTTTAAAACAGTCTCCCAGAAAAATGTTTACTTCTTCCACTTTTTAAAAATTCACCATTAAAAGGGGGGAAAGCACGTAAAGGCAGTGGCTCTCTAATGATCACATTCATCTTGCAATTCCACATAATAAATCAGTGCCGCAAAGAATCAAGATTCTAACAGCTGTGATTTAAAACAGTAAATGTATCTGGGGCCAAACTGAAGTTTAGAAAGTCATACAAAAGAACTTCTACTCTTACAAATACTTACTACACAGGGCTGTCTGGGTGCAGGGCGGGGGGGTGGGGAATCTAAGGGGAAAAGAAAAAGTTAAGCCAAGTTGGGATTCCATTCAAAGAGAAGTCTTTACTTTTTTCCTCTCCTAAATGACCTCTCATCAAATAAATAGTGAAATAACTAGTCTTAAGTTTAGGTTTTCATGAAAAAATTAAAATAAGCCCATTTTCACATTTCCAATAAGCCAGCAACACTCAGAATGCTCTAAGAATTCTTAGCACTGGTTTAAATTTCCATTGAAGACTGCAAAACTTCTCTTAATAGTCATTCGTTTATGGGGCGCCTGGGTGGCTCAGTTGGTTAAGCATCCGCCTTTGGCTCAGATCATGATTTCTGGGATCCTGGGATGGAGCCCTACATAGGGCTCCCTGCTTCTCCCTCTGCCCCTGCCCCGTGCGCACTCTCTCTCACTCTCTCTCTCTCTCTCACATGAGCTCTCTTGCTAATAAATAAAATCTTAAAAAATTTTTAAAATTCATTTCACACAAATGCCTGAGGGTCCCCCGCTGTGCTGGGCAGTGGAGAGCCAGATTCTGGCTCCCCAGTGCCCCCAGTCCAGCAGGGACAACAGATAAGTAATATCTACTCATTGAGGGACATAGCGTGATTCTCATTGCAGTCCTGTGGTGCTACGGGTGAGGAAATTGAGGCTCAGAATAATTAAATCACTCCCCCAAGGTACACACTTAGAAAGTAATTTTTAAAAAGGGTTTTAACCTTTGGGGTCTATACTGAGCCTGAACAGTTGCCTCATTACCTTTCACCCAGGAATATTGAAAAAAAAAAAGTACTGTGCTTTGGGGTCCTAGAACCAAAGGAAAGTACAGAATTTGGGCAGCAAGGAGCTGTCCGTGGGTCTGAGTGCAGGGAAGTGGGAGGTGGAGTGGGAGAGTAGGGGATCAGGAAAGGCCTTCCTAGAGTGGGGGGGCAAGATGGTGGAGGAGTAGGTGCCTCAACTCACCTGGCCCCACCAACTTACCTAGATTTCAATTCTCAAACCATCCTGAAAACCTATGAATTCGACCTGAGATTTAAAGAGAGAACAGCTGGAACGCTACAGAGAGAAGGGTTTTTGCTTCTAACAAGGTAGGAAGGTGGGAAAAAAAAGAAAAAAGAATCAAGCGGGCACCGCAAGGAGCCAGGCTAAGGCCTATCCTCTGGGACAGGGAAGCCCAGCCCCAGAGAAGCAGGAACTTTAAAAAATCCACATCAGATTCTTCCCGGACAGAAAGGCGCTTGGCAGGGAAATCGGGCAGAACCGCAGGAGGGGCAGTGGGGCCTCCAGTCTCCCGGAGTCACTAATAGAGGAGGTGAGGAGGTGCGCCCGGGGGAGAGCGCGCCGCAGACTGTGGGCCGACCTCGGTAAAGAGCTGGAGCGCGCACCCGGGGGCCTTGGGGAGAAGCCGGTGGGTCATGCTGGGGGGTGGGGGGGCGGTCTGCGTCCTGGTTGCCTTCGGGAGCCGCAGCCCCAGGAGCGCGATTCCAGCAGCACAGGACCTGGGTCACAGGGCGCCGGGGACACACCGGGATCCTGTGTTCCCCTCGGACAGGTGGAAGTGGGGAGGGCCCAGGACAGCGAGGACTCTCCTGCCGCCAGGCGCCCCCAAGCTGTGCAGGTCAGCGCACCCGCGCCGCCCGGGAGCATCTAGGCCAGTGAGGACTGGGAGACTGATTCTTCCTTGGTGTTACTGAGGGAGCTGACTCCAGAGGTGGAGAGCTGGGCGCCGCCAGTGGTGTTTTCCTCCTTGTGTCACCTTGTGCCTGGGAGAGTCGGAGCCAACAGGGGACAGAGGCCTCACAGGACAAACAGTTCCTACTAAGCCTGGCACCTTGTGGGGAGTGGGGCATCTCCCCAGGTGCACACACCTGACAATCAGCACAGCATGCCCCTCCCCCAGAAGACCAGCTGGAAGGACAGGGGAAGAGCAAGTTCTTGACCAAGCAGCGCTGTAAAGCTCCAGGGGAAGTCAGAGGGATTTATAGTATATAGAACCAGAGGGTACCCTCCTATTTTTTTTTCCTCCTTTTTCCAGTACAACTCATTTTTATGTCAGACTGTAATATGATATATTACAGTCTTAGATATATTTTCCACTTAGTTCCCTTCAACATACTTAACTTAATCTTGGAAGATATACAAGATATGCTTTTGTTTTGTTTTGTTTTCTGTTTTTTGTTTTCTCTGCCTCATTTTGTTCTACAATGGCAGAAGTTAATACCTTCTAAAACATGACCAGTATGCACCCAGAACCAAGTGGTATACTGTGCTGGTTCATTCTATGAGATTCCTCATTCCCATTCTGCTCCCCTCTTTTATCTCATTTATGTTTTGGTTGCCAATGTTGGGGCCTTCTACAAGTATTTCTGGTTTATACAAATTTGGGATTGAGCATCTTCTAACATACGGAACTTAATATACTCAGAACCAAGAGTATCACCCTCTAGAACCCCTCAGGTAGACTACATTCTCCTTCCACTACAACTTTGTCACCACCACCATCTCCCAGTCCCCCCAACCTTTTTTTCTTCTTTTTTTTTTTCTCTTCTTCTTTGGGATTCTTGGCCTTTTATTTTTCAACTTTGTTTTAAAATTTGTTTTTCACTTTAGTGGTCTTTTGTTTTATTTCATTCTGACCTTTCTTTTCAATTTCTGGTCTCTGACCTCGGCAGAATCATCTATGGTGAAATTTGCTTAGGTCATGGTTGATTTTCTTGACTCAGGCTGCTCATACAGCCACTCTGCACTGAGCAAAATGACTAAAAAGAAGAACTCACCAAAGAAGAAAGAATCAGAAACAGTCCTCTAGCCACAGAGTTACAGAATTTGGATTACAATTCGATGTCAGAAAGCCAGTGCAGAAGCACAATTATAAAGCTACTGGTGGCTCTGGAAATAAGCATAAAGGATTCAAGAGACTTCATGATGCAGAATTTAGATCTAATCAGGCTGAAATTAAAAATCAATTAAATGAGATGCAATCCAAACTGGAGGTCCTAACGATAAGGGTTAATGAGGTGGAAGAAACAGTGAGCAACATAGAAGACAAGTTGATGGCAAGGAAGGAAGCTGAGGAAAAAAGAGAAAAACAATTAAAAGATCATGAGGAAAGGTTAAGGGAAATAAATGACAGCCTCAGAAGGAAAAATCTACGTTTAATTGGTGTTACAGAGGGTGCCAAAAGGACAGAGGACCAGAAAGTGTATTTGAACAAATCATAGCTGAGAACTTCCCTAACTTGGGGAGGGAAACAGGCATTCAGATCCAGGAGATAGAGAGATCCCCCCCCTAAAATCAATAAAAACCATTCAACACCCCGACATTTAATAGTGAAACTTGCAAATTCCAAAGATAAAGAGAAGATCTTTAAAGCAGCAAGAGACAAGAAATCCCTAACCTTTATGGGGAGAAGTATTAGGTTAACAGCAGACCTCTCCACAGAGACCTGGCAGGCCAGAAAGGGCTGGCAGGATATATTCAGGGTCCCAAATGAGAAGAATATGCAGCCAAGAATACTTTATCCAGCAAGGCTCTCATTCAGAATAGAAGGAGAGATAAAGAGCTTCCAAATAGGCAGAAACTGAAAGAATACGGGACCACCAAACCAGCTCTGCAAGAAATATTAAGGGGGACTCTGTAAAAGAAAGAAGAAGTCTAAAGAAACAATCCACAAAAACAGGGACTGAATAGGTATTATGATGACACTAAATTCATACCTTTCAAAAGTAATTCTGAATATGAATGGGCTTAATGATCCCATCAAGAGGCGTGGGGTTTCAAACTGGATAAAAAAGGCAAGACCTTTCTATTTGATGTCTACAAGAGACTCATTTTATTTTATTTTATTTTATTTTATTTTATTTTATTTTATTTATTTTTTACAAGAGACTCATTTTAGACCTAAGGACACCTACAGCCTGAAGAAGAAAGATTGAAGAACCATTTACCATTCAAATAGTCCTCAAAAGAAAGCTGGGGTAGCAATCCTCATAGATAAATTAAAGTTTATCCCAAATATTGTAGTAAGAGATGAAGACGGACACTATATCATACTGACAGGGTCTATCCAGCAAGAAGACCTAAGAAACATAAATATTTATGCCTCTAATGTGGGAGCTGCCAGGTATATCAATCAATTAATAACTAAAGTAAAGACATACTTAGATAATAATACACTAATAGTAGGAGACTTCATCACAGCACTTTCTGCAAATGACAGAGAACATCACCAAAGAAACAATAGCTTTAAAAGATACACTGGACCAGATGGATTTCACAGATATATACAGAACTTTGCATCCAAACACAGCTGAATACACATTCTTGTCAAGTGCACATGGAACTTTCTCCAAAAAGGACCACATACTGGGTCACAAATCAGGTCTCAATTGATACCCAAAGATTGGGATTGCCCCCTGCATATTTTCAGACCACAATGCTTTGAAACTAGAACTCAATCACAAGAAGAAATTTGGAAGAAACTCAAACACGTGGAAGTTAAAGAGCATCGTGCTAAAAGATGAATGGGTCTAATTTCCCAGTTGGGAAATTAGAGAAGAATTAAAAAGATTCGTGGAAACTAATGAAAATGAAGATACAACCATTCAAAATCTTTGGCATACAGCAAAAGCAGTCCCAAGAGGGAAATACATCACAATACAAGCATCCCTCAAAAAATTGGGAAAAAAACTCAAATACACAAGCTAACCTTGCACCTAAAGGAACTAGACAAAGAACAGCAAATAAAACCTACACCAAGCAGAAGAAGAGAGTTAATAAATATTTTAGCAGAACTCAATGAAATAGAGACCAGAAGAACTGTGGAACAGATCAACAAAACCAGGAGTTGGTTCTTTGAAAGAATTAATAAGATAGATAAACCATTAGCCAGACTTATTAAACACAAAAGAGGAAAGACTCTAATTAATAAAATCACGAATGAAAAAGGAGAGATCACAACCAATACCCAGGAAATACAAACGATTTTTAAAAAGTATTATGAGCAGCTATACGCCAATAAATTAGGCAATCTAGAAGAAATGGACACATTTCTGGAAAACCACAAACTACCAAAAATGGAACAGGAAGAAATAGAAAACCTGAACAGGCCAATAACCAGGGAGGAAATTGAAGCAGTCATCAAAAACCTCCCAAGACACAAGAGTCCAGGGCCAGATGGCTTCCCAGGGGAATTCTATCAAACGTTTAAAGAAGAAATCATACCTATTCTACTAAAGCTGTTCGGAAAGAAAGAAAGAGATGGAGTACTTCCAAACTCGTTCTATGAGGCCAGCATCACCTTAGTTCCAAAACCAGACAAAGACCCCACACCAAAAAGGAGAATTATAAACCAATATCCCTGATGAACACAGATGCAAAAATTTTCAACAAGGTACTAGCCAATAGGATCCAACAATACATTAAGAAGATTATTCACCATGACCAAGTGGGATTTCTCCCTGGGATGCAAAGCTGACTCAACAATCGTAAAACAATCAACATGATAGATCATATCAACAAGAGAAAAAAACAAGAACCATATGATCTTCTCAATAGATGCAGAGAAAGCATTTGACAAAATACAGCATCCATTCCTGACCAAAACTCTTCAGAGTGTAGGGATAGAGGGAACATTCCTCAGCATCTTAAAAGCCATCTACGAAAAGCCCACAGCAAATATCATTCTCAATAGGGAAACACTGAGAGCCTTTTCCCTAAGATCAGGAACATGACAGGGATGTCCACTCTCACCACTGCTATCCAACATAGTCCTGGAAGTCCTAGCCTCAGCAATCAGACAACAAAAAGAAAGAAAAGGCATTCAAATTAGCAAAGAATTTTCTGTTCATGTCTTTTGCCCATTTCATGATCGAATTGTTTGTTTCTTTGCTGTTGAGTAAGTTCTTTATAGATCTTGGATACTAGTCCTTTATCTGATACATTATTTGCAAATATCTTCTCCCATCTGTAGGTTGTCTTTTCGTTTTGTTGACTGCTCCTTTTGCTGTGCAAAAGCTTCTTATCTTGATGAAGTCTCAATAGTTCATTTTTGCTTTTGTTTCTCTTGCCTTCATGGATGTATCTTGCAAGAAGTTACTGTGGCCAAGTTCATAGACATAGACGTGGCCAACAAGCACATGAGAAAATGCTCTGCATCACTTGCCATCAGGGAAATACAAATCAAAACCACAATGAGATACCACCTCACACCAGTGAGAATGGGGAACATTAACAAGGCAGGAAACCACAAATGCTGGAGAGGATGCGGAGAAAAGGGAACCCTCTTGCACTGTTGGTGGGAATGTGAACTGGTGCAGCCACTCTGAAAAACTGTGCAGAGGTTCCTCAAAGAGTTAAAAATAGATCTGCCCTACGACCCAGCAATTGCACTGCTGGAGATTTACCCCAAAGATACAGATGCAGTGAAACACCGGGACACCTGCACCCCGATGTTTATAGCAGCAATGTCCACAATAGCCAAACTGTGGAAGGAGCCTCGGTGTCCATCGAAAGATGAATGGATAAAGAAGATGTGGTCTATGTCTACAATGGCATATTCCTCAGCCATTAGAAACGACAAATACCCACCATTTGCTTCCACATGGATGGAACTGGAGGGTATTATGCTGAATGAAGTAAGTCAATCGGAGAAGGACAAACATTATGTGGTTTCACTCATATGGGGAATATAAAAAGAGTGAAGGAGATTAAAGGGGAAAGGAGAGAAAATGAGTGGGAAATATCAGAGAGGGTGACAGAACATGAGAGACTCCTAACTCTGGGAAATGAACAAGGGGTAGTGGAAGGGGAGGTGGGTGGGGGATGGGGTGACTGGGTGACGGGCACTGAGGGGGGCACTTGATGGGATGAGCACTGGGTGTTACACTATATGTTGGCAAATCGAACTGCAATAAAAAAAATACAAAAGAAAAAAGAAAGGGTATATTGAGATTTCCCAGTCTACGTACTAGAAAGAATAAAAGAATGAAAAAAATACCAACTTTCCAACAGTATACTAACATAATGGATTGCCATGAAGAAAAGGAAGTGAGAAAGGACAGAGCATTTGAAATATTGGCCAAAAAATTCCCATATTTTGATGAAAAGCATTAATCCATGCATTTCTGAACCTTAAAGAACTCCACATAGTATAAACCTAAAGTACACCTAAACTCATTCTTGTTCAAACTTTTCAAAGCAAAAAACAAAGAGGAAGCCTCAAAAGCAACAACAAAAAAGATTTATTACAACTAATGTTCAGTAAGATTAACAGTTTACTTCTTATTAGAAACCATCAAGGTCAGATGTCAGTGAGGTGACATATTCAAAGTATTGAACAAAAAGAGATGATATCAAACAGGAATTTTATATCCTGCAAAATTATTTTTCAATAGTAAAGGAGAAATAAAGAAGACATTACCAGATAAACAAAAACCGAGAAAAGTACTCCTAGCAAGCTGACACATAAGAAATACTAACAAGAATATGTTAAGCCTTGGGGCGAGTGAATAGCTCAGTAGGTTAAGCGACTGAGTCTTGTTTTTGGTTCAGGTCACCATCTCAGGGTCATAAGATGAGCCTCGCAACAGGCTCTGTGCTCAGGAGTTTGCGTGAGATTCTCTTTCTCCCTTTGCCTCTCCCCTCCTGCTCACATTTCCTTTCTCTCTCTCTCTTAAATAAATAAAAATAAAAATAAAAATAAAGGAAAGACCTTCATAGATTTGGTGACATCAACTCTGACCCTGGGAGACCTAATAGGAGTTCGTCAAGTGACCAAGCACAGGAAGAGAATCCCTAGCAAAAGAAACAGTCAGGAGATGAAAGAAGGTGCACAGATGTGAATCTTTCTGAATGCGCTTCAGACAGACCCATCAGGAAGGGTGTTTTGGCTCTGCCAATACGAGTGTCAGCCAATCACCCCACAGGACTGCTCAGGAAGGTATGTGCAGGCATGGCTTCAGTTACCCTCCTGGAGGGGTGGGACAGAGGTGAGGAGCCTACCCTAGTGTGGCCTTCACTATCCACACTTCACTAAGCCTGGGCTACGCTGACCTGGCATTAGCAAGAAGATGACTGATTACACAAGCCCCTTTGTGTTCCAACTGAAACCCTGGAGCAGAAATCTGTGCAGAATTTTAACTCCAGTGGGGAGTTTTATGGGATGTCCAGGAAAGCCAAATTCACAGACTCGCAAAAGATTAGAGGTGGAAGGGTCCTTGACGATGCTATACAATCTCCTTTTGCAGAGGAAGCTCTGAAGCTTCAGGGAAGGGGAGAAATGACTTGGCCAGGGTTCCATAGCCAGTTCAGAGGTGTGCCAGGGTATGGCGTCAAAAGCACAAGCAATGAGAGCCAAAACCAACAAGTGGGACTACCCCAAACTAAAAAGCTTCTGCACAGGGAAAGAAACAATCCATAAAATGAAGGGGCAAACCATAGATTGGGAGAAAATATTTGCAAACCATATAGCATATATAAGAGGTTAATGTCCAAATTATGTAAGGAACTTGTATAATTCAATAGAAAAAATGAGGAGTTAAAAAAATGGGCAGAGAAGCCAAACAGACATTTTTCTGGAGAAGACCTACAAACAGCCAATAAGAACATGAAAAGATGCTCAACATCGCTCATCATCAGGGAAATACAGATCAAAACCACAATGGCACATCACCTCACACCTATTAGTGAGAACACAAACTGGCACAGCCACTTTGGAAGATAGAATAGAGGTGCCTCAAAAAAATAAAAATAGGGACGCCTGGGTGGCTCAGTGGTTGAGCGTCTGCCTTCGGCTCAGGGTGTGATCCCAAGATCCGGGATCAAGTTCCAAATCAGCACCCTGCAAGGAGCCTGCTTCTTCCTCTGCTTTTGTCTCTGCCTCTCTCTCTCTGTGTCTCTCTTGAATAAATAAATAAATATTAAAAAAAATAAAACTAGAACTACCAGCAACCCTACTTCTAGGTATATAGCCAAAAGAAATGAAATCACTACCTCTGAAAGATATTTGCACCCCCATTTTGTACAGCATTATTCACAATAATCGACACGTGGAAACAAGCTTGGTGTCCATCAACAGATGAATGGATAAAGAAAATGTGGTGCATATATAAAATGGGATGTTATTCAGCCATAAGAAGAAGGAAATACTGCCATTTACATGGATAGAACTGGAGGGCATTATGCTCAATAAAATAAGCCAGAGAAAGATAAATACCATATGATCTCATTTACATGTGGAATCTAAAAAAAGCCTGACACATGGAAACAGAGAGTCAAGTAATGGTTGCCAAGAGCTGGAAGGTGGGAAAATGGGTGATGGCCAAAGGGTACAAACTTCCAATTCCAAGATAAGTAAGTTCTGGGCTCTGATGTGTAGATACGGTGACGATAGCTAACAATACTGTATTGTGTACTTGAAAGTTGCTAAGAAAGTCGATCTTCACGGTTCTCACCACCCAAAAATTATAATTATGTCAAGTGATGGAGGTATTAACTAACCTTATACCTTATGTGGCAATGTGTATGTCACATCATCACATTGAACACCTTCAACTTCCATGTTACATGGCAATTATATCTCAGTTGCACTGGGGAAAACAAAAAGAGGTGGGGCTGGGACTTGAACCTAGGCCACCTAACTCCAGTCCAGCCCTTCATTTTGCTGAGGGCCAGGATACATGTAACTTATTTTGTATCACCAGCACCTGGCCCTTCAGAGGCTCAGGTAATAACTGGACTAAACCAAGCCAGAAATCTGAGTGCATTAGCCATGGCAGAATGGAAGCATGAATGAGCCTCTCTGATCCTGAACTTCGAAGTCCTCATCTGTAAATGAGATAACGATGCCTCCCCAAACTGAGTGAGGCTAGCAGAGGTTACGCATATACAAAGTACTTGGGAAACTGCAAAGATGCCAGTTGTCACTTGGGCTGCTTAAAAGGACTTCCTAATGAATAGGACCTAAGTATGCTTTCCCAGAGAGGAACAGCCTCTTAGGTTTCAGACGATATTATTTTTCCAGTAAACAAATTGAACTGTTAAGCAAGGGGCACAAGAGCAGCATGATATAACCAAGTAAGAGTTGAAGTTCTACTTTTGGCAACAAAGAAAACAAAACTTGAAGCCAGATGGGAAAGTGAAACTGTGGCTCCTACAGAGTCTCTGCCAGTGGCTCTGAATCATCTGCCTTCTTCTGACAGCTGGAGTGCTGTAGCTGGTGTCTTCAGTCCTTTACTAGCTATGTACCAGAACCCTGGGCCTCTGGGGATGCCACGCTGCACAAACAGAGTCATTCCAAGCTTGCTGCAGATGTGTAAGAGCTCTGTGTGTGGGTGGTAGTTGGGTGCATCACCAGGGAAAGGCCAGCAGACCAACCACCGTGTCATCAGACGGCATTTTGGTAAGCTCCTCATGGCCCAGGTCTGGCCCAACCCTTGTAAAGTGCCAGGTTCTGTCATGCTGATACCCTCGGCCTCAGAGGAGCTAACTTTTGATGGTTAAACTCACAAGAGACTAAAATTTGTAAAACACAGCATCTGCATATTTATTTGCAAATACACCTGAGTTCCTACACATAGTAGGAACTGGGATAGTGCCAGGGACACAGTGATGAATAAGACCTGTCCAATCACTCACTGCCATTTTGGGGCTTGCAGTAGGAAAAGAAAGATTATTAAACTATGCAGTTGCCACACAGTGAATAGGAAGAAAAGTCAGGAAGAGAGAAAAACAAGGTGCCATTGAGGACTTGCACCTGCCTTGGGGGGCGGAGTAGGTTTGTAGGGAAAAGAAAAGAGAACAGGGGTCCAAAAAATTAACCAAATGGGTCAGGTGAAAGAGCGCAGTCTTGCAGGTGAGGAAGGCACACAGAAGATGAAGACAAGTGCTCTGGGCGAAAGGAAAAGCATGTACAAAATGCAGAGATAAGAGAGGCCGTGGTACCCAAAAAAGTCTAATACGGAAGAATATCCCAGAGGAAGGGGTGGAAGATGGTGCCAGTTGAGGCTGCAGAGGGGGGCAGGGCTCTATGAGGAGAGAGGAAGCATAGAAACTTCATCCCCTGGGCAAGCCCTCGGGTGACCCGAAGCCAGCCAAGTCAGCATATCATCTCCATGCAGGAAAAGCATGTGAGCAATCAAGTCACAAGAAGGTTACCTGACAAGCATGGAATCAGGACAACGAGTCTATGCTTCACCCTGCAGGTTTTCTTCCTGCCTCAACTCTGACCCACTTAGCACTCCGTTTTCCTAGTTCTGAAACCCAGTGGAGAACATTGTTCTCTGGGGTTTTTGCGAATAATGCACTTCATTCAGCCTCAAGGAGCTGAATCAATAAAAGCTAAGTGAGGATGGTAACTGAAGAGGGAAATGGAAGAACTCCATGCTTTCTGCTTCCCTCCAAGAAACTGCAAAAGATTATTGAACAGGTTTTTGGCTTTATTCGCTGAAAAATTCTTTTGCTACGAAAGACAAACTCCTTCACTATAATAAATATTGTTTTGATAACATAACTGTACTTTTCTCAAATACCCAGATGGAAGACCATATGCAAAATAAACTCCAAGGAATTTTTTTATTGGCCATCTGCTTATGGGGCGGGGGGAAGGGGGGGGATGCCAGCCTGCATCCTCCTCTCTTCACAAAAATTTCCACTGAGAATCCTATTTGCTTCCTGCTAATGCCACCTGCTGATCATATATGGGTACCAGTTTTGCAGCAGAATATCGAGTGATGTGGATCTTTCCCGTTCTTTAATGAAATAAATGTGTTCCTAATTAATGCAACAAATAAAATACCCACAGAGTGTCAGGTTTTAGAATGTACTACAGCTAACCACATGCCCTCCTGTTGTTGCCAGTAGTCACAAAGCAAAGCCCCAACATGCACCTCCAAAAGATCATTTCCAAGACACTGCTTGCTCTCATAATTAAGTGCACCATTTCTAATAAAGCCTCGTGTTCGGCTTCATCTGCCAAAATGTAAATGCACATATCTTTTAATACAGCAATTTCACTTTGAGGTATCTGGCTGAAGGTAATGCCGGCACGGGTGTATAAAGATGCTTACATAGGAGGGTGTTCCTGACAGCATTATTGGTTGAGCCAAAGAAATATGAGAACTAGCTCTATGCTCATCAAGAAGGGAATGATTTTATTTTTTTGTTTGTTTGTTTATCGACTAAAAGGGAATGATTTTAAAAGTCATGGTGCATGTATATGATAGAGTACTTTGCAGTAGTGACATGGAAAGATGTAGAAAACAAGTAGTGGAGAAAATGGCTGGCTGAAGAAGTGAATGCATAGCATCACCCCATTTCTTTAAAGAAAAAGAGCTGTGGGTGTTACAGTGTATATTTGTTCATACAGAGGAAAACGCTAGGATACAGATTAGTGTTCAAATAATCTGATGAGTGAGGATTTTTTTCGCTTTTACTTTATATATCCCTATATTATTTAAATTCTTAATACGAATGCATTGTTTTGTGTTAAAACCAAGGATATATTGAAATATAAGAATGCTACATTTTTAAAATCAGGTTCGCAGCTAATAAAGCATTTCATCCTCAAATATTCCCTGGATGTGCACCATCACTCTGAAGTTCAGATCATTTCCCCACTTAACAGATGGAGAACTGAGGATGGAGAAGGAGTTTCTGGAGGTACATGAAGAAGTGATAGGTAGGGCTTTCCAGCAAGTGACTAGGGTAGGGTTTCATGGTCTCATTCTGCAAGTGCCAGGCCCTGAGGCAGCAGATTCTGGATGAATACCACTGTAGAGACAAAGAAATTCTCCTTTGGTTAGGGAGCTACCCAGTTCTCAGTACTTTTAGCATGCATCAAGTGGGCTTTGACAGTTCAGAACTTCAAATGCTCAAACAGGAAGAATCTCTGTCGATCACTTCACCCGCCTCCCGTTTTACTGAGAGAGTCTCTCTGAATAGCTATGGTCAGAAAGACAACACTTAGACGACAAGCACTAACTCTGCTTTCATCTTCTCCACCAAACCTGCTCCTCCTTCTCTTGGGGTTCTTAGCAAACGTCATCCCCACTAGATTCCTGAAAGCGTCAATTCTGCCTTCTTTCTCAACCCCCTCTCCGATCTATCCCAGAGTCCTGTAGATTCCCCCTTCTAAATATGCCACATGCCTGTCCCTTCTCTGCAAAAGACTCCTGTCTTAATGTCTCAGGACAAGCCTCAGCATCTGTCACCTGGCCAAGCATCCTTTCCATAGGTCTCACTCCTCTGCCCTCCCCAATCCCATCTATACCCCTCCAGAGGTAGCCTTGCTAATACTAAAACCTGACCTCTCCACCCCTTACCTAAACCTCTCATGGCTTCCTCCTGTTAACCTGGCATTTAAGGCCCTCCCTGACCTGGCCTCTACTTCTCTAACTTCATCTACTGTCAAACCCTCTTCTTTTAAACTTCAGTAACACCAAACTGCTTATCATTCCAGCATGTCACACTATTTCATATTTGTGCACCTTTGCATAAGCTACTTGTTTTGGCTGGAATGCTCTTCTTTGGTTAGTTTACAAAGCAAGCTCATTATTTCAAAATCGAATCAGGTGTCAATTCTACCAGGAAGCCTTCTCCCAACCTCTACCCCATCTGCCCTCTACCCTGACTAACCCTCTCATCACCAGCAAAATTTTAGTACTTTCTCTGGAATAGTTCTGTACCTTATCCACACATGTATTCAAATATCCTCCCATAGTATAGCACAGAAAGTAAAAGTATTGACTCTGGAGCTAGACTTCCAAGCTGTGTTACTTTGAAAAAAATCAATCTCTCTGTGCCTCCATATTCTCTCCTATGAATATTAGAAGAACCCGGTTTGGATTGCTGAAGAATTTTAAATTAGGCAATCCAGGTAAAATATACTAAGTGTTGCTGTTTAGTATTGTTATAAAATCATTCATTCAGAGGACTTCCACTTCCAGCCAAGATGTACCGACAGAAACTAGATTTGCCATCCCATCTGAAGCAACCATGAAATAGACTGAATGTATTGAGAATGGTTTTGGAGGCACTAGATATCAGGCAGCAAAGGACAATGATTCCTGAGAGACGAGAATCAAATGATGTGAGACCTGTGACTGCCCCTGGTTTACTGCCTGGAGAAAGATTCCAACCCAGTAGACCCCCTGAGCTGAGGAAATGGAATCATCAGTCAGGGTGACTAAGTTAGCTAGGGTTCTCAGGATGCACTACTAGAGAGGAAACTTCTTCACAAAGAGAGGACTCTGGAGATGCACAGAGGGTCTCCCATTAGTAGTTAGCTGAGTACAAACTGGTGAGCAATTCTGAGGAAACTACCTGAGGCCAAGGCAAAAACCACCCAAGAGGATTACAGGTAGCAATGCCTGGAATAGAATTCCACAGCCTGGAATAGAATCTGTTCTCACCAGCCAGACTAGAAAACACTACAGTTCATGGAGCATCAGGTGAAGTACACATAAAATTCTAGCCTCTGTAGTAAGAAATAATTTGTTTAGACTGAACACTGCTCCAGTCCTGCCTGATAAAACTTAAAAAGAAGATCCAAATCTATTTCCATGTAACTTAATTGGATCCCATTACAAAATTCAAGAATATTTATAGGAATGCAAAAATGGACAACTTCACTGAAGGACAAACTACCAATGCTCCTTCAAGGAGAAATAGAAAACACAAATAGCTTATATCTGTTAAAGTAACTGAAATTTCAGCTAAAACCTTCCCATAAAGAAACATCAGGTCCATATGACTTCCCAGGTGAGTTTTACCAAACATTTAAAATAATGCCAATTGGGCAGCCCGGATGGCTCAGTGGTTTAGTGCCGCCTTCGGCCCAGGGTGTGATCCTGGAGACCCAGGATTGAGTCCCACATCAGGCTCCCTGCGTGGAGTCTGCTTCTTCCTCTGCCTGTGTCTCTGCCTATCTCACTCTCTGTGTTTCTCATGAATAAACAAATAAAATCTTAAAAAAATAAAATAAAATAATGTCAATTCTCACCTCTTTTAGAAAATTTAAGAGTAGAGAATACTTCCAACTCATTCTATGTAACTAGCATTATCCTGATATAGCAAAACCAGGCAAAGACATTGCAAAAAAAAAAAGAAAACCACAGAACAATATCTCTCATGAATATAGATGTAAGCATTCTTTTTTTTTTTTAAAGATTTTATTTATTTATTCATGAGAGACACACAGAGAGAGGCAGAGACAAAGGCAAAAGGAGAAGTAGGTTCCCTCTGAGGAGCCTGATGTGGGACTCGATCCCAGGACTCTGGGATCACGCCCTGAGCCAAAGGCAGATGCTCAACCGCTGAGCCACTCAGGCATCCAAGATGAAAATATTCTTTTTTAAATCTTTTTTTTTTAAGATTTTATTTTATTATTTATTCATGAGAGACAGAGACAGAGAGAAAGAGAGAGAGAGAGAGAGAGAGAGAGAGAGAGGCAGAGATACAGGCAGAGGGAGAAACAGGCCCCATGCAGGGAGCCTGACGTAGGACTCGATCCCGGGTCTCCAGGATCACGCCCTGGGCTGAAGGCGGCGCTAGACCGCTGAGCCACCCAGGGATCCCCAAGATGAAAATATTCTTAATGAAATTTTAGAAAATCAAATTCAACCATATATAAAGAAAATAATATATCATGACCAAGTGCGATTTATTGAAGGAATGCAATGCAAGGTTTATTTGATATTTAAAAATCAATCAATATTATGTGTCATATTAAGAAACTAAAAAAGAAAATCCTTATGGTCATCTCAGTAAACTCAAGAAAAGTATGTAACAAAATCCAACACCCATTTCTTATTAAAAACAAAATCCATGGAAATAAGGAACAGAAGGGAACTCATCAATCTAATAAAGAGCATTTACAAGAAATCTACAACTAGCCCATATTTAATGATGAAAAACTAAGGGCTTATCCCCTAAGTCAAGAACAAGTCTAGGACAGCTTCTCTCACCACTTCTATTCAACATTTTATGGAGGTTCTGGCCAATACAGTAAGGTAAGAAAAAGAAATAAAGGGCTGACTGGAAAGTAAGAAATCGTAAGGACATGACAATCTATACAGAAAATCCAGTAGAATCTATAAAATAAACTACTGAAACTACTGATTTAGCAAGGTTTCAGGATACAAGATCAATATATAAAAATAAATTGTATTTCTTCATGCAATAAACAAGGTATTGAAGTTTAAAAATACATTGCCAATTTATCAAAATTTGAAATATTTAGGAATAAACTTGACAAAAAATGTGAAAGACCAATGCACTAAAAACTAAAAGACATTGCCTAAAGAAATTAAAGACCTAAATAAAAGGAGCTATATATATCATGTTCATGGGTCAGAAGACTCAGTGTTGCTAAGATGTTGATTCTACCTAAGGTGAAATATAGATTCAATGCAATCCTAATCAAAATCCCAGTAGGCTTTTTGTAGATTGACAAGCTGATTCTAAAATTCATATGGAAAATCAAAAGACTATGATACTTACACAACTTTGAAAATAATGACAAAGTTGAAGGACTTGTGTTCCTGATTTCAAGACTTATTACAAAAGCTACAGTAACTGAGATATTCACATAAAAATAGACAAATGTATTCATGGAATAGAATGGAGAATTCAGAAATACACCCATACATACTTGAGCAACTATTTTATTTTTTAAAAGATTTTATGTATTTATTCATGAGAGAGAGAGAGAGAGAGGCAGAGACACAGGCAGAGCGAGAGGGAGAAACAGGTTCCTTGTGGGGAACCCAACACGAGACTCAATCCCAGGATGAGTCACCCAGGCATCCCTTGAGCAACTATTTTCAACATAAATGTAAAGGCAATTTGGGAAAGAAAGATTAGTATGCTCATCAAATGTTTCTGAAACAATTGGATATCAGTGTCCCAAAAAAGTGAACTTGAATCCATACCTCACATCACATTCAAAAATTAACTCAGATGAATCATAGATCTAAACTTAAAACTATACAATTTCTAGACAAAAGCATAAAACATCTTTGTGAGTTTGGGTTAGGTAAAGATTCTTACATATGACACCAAAAGCATGATCCATAAAAGAACAAATTGATAAATTGTACTTCATTGGAATGAAAAATTTGATCTTCAGGATGCCTGGGTGGCTCAGAGGTTGAGCGTCTGCCTTCTGCTCAGGGCGTAAAGCTGGAGTCCCAGGATCAACTCCCACATCGGGCTCCCTGCATGGAGCCTGCTTCTCCCTCTGCCTCTCTCTGAGTGTCTCTCATGAATAAGTAAATAAAATCTTTAAAAAAAAAGAGAGAGAGAGAGAGAGAAGAAAAATTTGATCTTCAAAAGATATTGTTAAGACAATGAATAGACAGGGTACAGACTGGAAGAAAATATTTATAATTGATACATCTGATAAATACCTATATTCAAAGTACATAAAGAACTCTTGAAACTCAATAATAAAAATACTCAATTTTTAAAAATGGACACAAGATATAAATACATTTATTTCACTAAAGAATGCATTTGGATGGTAAAGCACATGAAAAGATGTTCAACATCATTAACAACTAGGGAAATACAAACTAAATAATAAGAAAAGGCTACACACCTATTAGAATAGCTAAAATTGAAAAGACTGACTGCTACCAAGTATTGGCAACGATGTGGAGGAACTATAATGCTCATAGATAGTTGAAGGGAATATAAAATGTCACAACCATTTTGGAAAACAATTGATACTTTTTTTTTTTAACAATTGATACTTTCTTAATATCAGATATATACCTACTATATGATCCAGACACTCCATTCTTAAGCATTTACTCAAGAGAAATGAAATCATATGTCCACACAAAGACTTAGACATGGATAATCATAGTATCTTTATTTATAATAGGCCCAAACTGGAATCAATCTAAATATCTAAGAGCAGCTGAATGTATAAGCAAACTGCTTATACATATGTTCAATAGGATATGTATATAGGATATGAACATATCCTATATGTTCAATAGGATATTCCTCAATAATAAAAATACATGAATTACCGATGAATACTATAACATGGATGGGTCTCAAAATAATTACAATGAGTGAAAGAAGACAGAACAAAAAAAAATTTTTTTAAGGAAAAAATAAGAGTACCAGCCGTATTATTCCATTTATATATAATTCTAGAAAGTGCAAACTAGTCTTGATAGAAAGCTGATCCGTGGTTGCCTGGTGATGGGAAGTAGAAGGCAGGGAGAGGAAGAAAGGAAGGATTACAAAGGGACATGAGGAAACATTTTGGGGTGATGAATATGTTCATTATCTTGATTGTGGTAATGGTTTCAAGGGTTTTTACATATATCAAAACATCAAACTTCGAATGCACTTCGAATATGTGAAGTTTATTTTACTTCAATTATATCTTAGTTAAAGCTTTTTTAAAAAAAAGTATGAGACAAATAGGCCACCTTCATAGTCTCAGAATATATCCCCACAAGATACTTAATCTACAAAGGAAAAATGGTAACATTTTAGTGGAGAAACCTATCAGAAACCACATTAACTAAGTGATCAAAGTTAACATCACCAGAAATGAGACATCTTGACATTATGTGCCTCCTGATATGCTGCACTGAGAAGGTCACAGCATCACATTATAGCATTCTTATGAAAAAAAATGTGTAATTTGAATCTAATGATGAGAATATCAGATAAAACCAAACTGAGGGGGCAGCCCAGGTGGCTCAGTAGTTTAGCACCGCCTTTAGCCCAGGGTGTGGTCCTGGAGACCCAGGATTGAGTCCTATGTCAGGCTCCCTGCATGGAGCCTGCTTCTCCCTCTGCCTGTGTCTGTGCCTCTCTCTCTCTCTCTCTCTCTGTGTGTGTGTGTGTGTCTCTCATGAATAAATAAATTAAATCCTAAAAACAAAAAAACAAACAAACAAACAAACAAAAAAACAAATTGAGGGACATTGTAAAAAAATAAACTGACCAGTACTCTTCAAAAGAGTCGAGGTCATGAAAGACAAAGATAGACTGAAGAACTGTTACAGCTCAGAGACTAAAGAGGAATGACAACTATGCAATGAGTAAACATGGAGCGGATTCTACACCAGGAAAAGAAAAAAAGACATTAGTAGGACAATAGGGAAATACAAATAAGGTGTGTAGATTATTAAGTAATGTTATATCAATGTTAATTTCCCAGTTTCAGTAATTGTGTAAGATGTTAACATTAGGGGAAGCTAAATGAAGGGATTGTGGGAGCTCTTTCTGTTATACTATTTTTGCAATTTTTTTAAGTTGAAAATTATTTCAAAACAGATTAAAAACTGAAGGTAAAATAAAGACATTTTCAAAAGCTGGGAGAACAGCAGATCTGTACTATGAAAAAAATGTGTTTTTAAAAGATTTTATTTATTTATTCATGAGAGACACAAAGAGAAGGCAGAAACATAGGCAAAGGGAGGAGCAGGCTCCCCACAGGGAGCCCTATGTGGGACTCAATCCCGGATCCTGGGATCACACCCTGAGCCAAAGGCAGACACCCAACTGCTGAGCCACCCAGGTGTCCCAAAAAAATATGTTTAAAGAAGTGCTTCAAGTTGCAGGAAAATAATTCCCAGATGGAATCCAAGAGCTACTTGAAGGAATGGAGAGTACTGGAAATGTAAATATATAAGTGAGTATATTAGACAAATATACTCATTTCTCAGTCTTTTTAAAAGATAATTGGCTTTTCAATGCAAAAATAATGATACTACATTTTGGGATTTATAACATAGAAGCAAACTACATGATAATATCATAAAGGATGAGGATGAGAACAGAGGTATACTGTTGTGAAGCATATATACTTTACTTGAAATATGTAATCCTTAAAGGTAAATGTGACCTTCAGACCCATTGTAAAGCCTAGATTCTAGGGTTGACAAATACTAAAAACATTTTTTTAAAGATGTTTAAATGTTTAAATGTTAAAAATTTAAACATTTTTTAGCTAGTAAGCCTAAAGAGGAGATAAAATAAAACACTAAAAATACTTGATTAATCCAAACATATTGGATAAATAGTAGACATAGCAAGATGGTATACTTAAAACCAACAATATTAGTGATTGCATTAAATATAAGTGTGCCAAGCATACCAATTAAAGGCAGGGATTGTCAAACTGGATAAAAGACTACAACTCAATTCCATGCTGTCAACAAGAAGCAATCTTTAAAAATGCAAATAAGTTAAAAGTAAAAGAATGGTAAAAACATATACCTGCAAATACTAAGCTAAAAGAAGCTAGAGGTGCTGTATTAATATCAAAAAGAGTAGATTTCAGGACAAGGCAGATTACCTTCTAATGGAGTCAAATCATCAAGCTAACAACAGCTTCCAAAATACATGAAGCAAAACCAGACATAACTAAAAGGAGAAATAGACAATCCACCATGAGATTTGAGAATTTCAACATACTCTTTCAGTAAATGACTGAACAAGTAGGCAGTAAATTAGTAAGGAATATGTGAACAGTACCAAGTACCAACTTGACCTAATTGACATTTATCAAATGCTACACCAAGAAACAATTCCAGAATACATATTATTTTCAAGTACAACTGAAACATTCATCAAGATAAACAATATATAGGGTGCATCTGGAAAGGGCAGTTGGTTAATGGTCTATCTCTTGGTTTTGGCTCAAATCATGGTTGTGAGATCAGGCTCTGTGCTCAGTGCAGACTTTGCTTGGGATTCTGTCTCCCTCTCCTTCTGCCCCTCCCTTTCTCTCTCTAGATAAATAAATAAATTTTAAAAAAAGATAAACAATATATGGGTCATAAGACAACTTGCACCAAATTTAAAGGGACTAAGGTAATACTGAATATATTCTCTGATGTCAACAAAACTAAATTAGAAATCAGTAACAAAGGATACTGCGACAGTTTCAAAATGATTTATAAACTAAACACCCATTTCTAAATAATCTTGAGTCAAAGAAATCCCAAGGGAAATTAGGCAACATTTTTAGTTAAGTGGTAATGAAAATGTAATATACAAAAATTTCTGAGATATAGCTAAAGCAGTACTTAGAGGAAAATTTACGGCTTTAATGCTTAAAAATCGGTGAATTTAATTAAGTTCCTCTTTAAGTTTCTTCTTTAAGAAGAAGAGAAAAATTAAACCCAAAAGAAGTAGAAATCAATGATATAGAAAATGGACAGACAATAGAGGAAAACAATGAAATAATAAGTTGGTTCTTTGAAAAGATCAACAAAATTAATAAGCCTGTAGCTAGCTTGATATGAAAAGAAAGAGAGAAAGAAAGAAAAACAAAGGAAAAGAAAATGCAAATTACACAACACCAGCAACAAAATGGGTAGATCACTACATATCTCAAAGACATTTAAAAATAAGGAAATACTGTTTTTCAAAACTTTTATCAGTAAATTGGACAACTTAGATAAAATGGATTATTAATTCCTTGAAATAAATGAATTATCTATATGTATTAAAAAATTAATTCATAATTTAAAATGTTCCCAGAAAGAAAGCTCCATTCCCAAATACCTTCAATCATGTATTCTATCAAACATTTAAGAAATAATACCCATCTAGGGCAGCCTGGGTGGCTCAGCAGTTTAGCGCCACCTGCAGCCCAGGGCCTGATCCTGGGGCCCCAGGATTGAGTCCCATGTCAGGCTCACTGCATAGAGCCTGCTTCTCCCTCTGCCTGTGTCTCTGCCTCTCTCTCTCTCTCTCTCTCTCTCTCTCTCATGAATAAATAAATAAAATATTTTAAAAAGTTAAAAAAAAGAAATAATACCCATCTTATACAAAATTTTCAAAACAGTAAAGAAATATTTGCTAACTCATTTAATAAGGATTGCATGATGCAAAGACCAAAAACATCAAACACCAATGTCTCTAATGAACAACACCACCAAAATCCCTAAGTATCAGCCAATACAATTTAGCAGTATTTAAGAAGGATCATACATCATAACCATTTTAAGATTTAAAACAGGAATGCAAGTTTAGCTTAATATTTAAAATACGAATTGGTGGTTCATCATTTTATCAAAATATTTTATCAAAATAAAGAGAAAAATCATATCATCTTAATAGATGCTGAAAAGCATTTGACAAGATGAAGCACCCATTCATGATGAAAAACTTATGCAAACTACAGAAGACACTTTCCTCAACCTGATAAAGGGCATCTATGAACAGCCTATAGCTAACAACACATATAACAGTGACAAGCTGTATGCTTCCCCCTGAAGACTGGGAACAAGGCAAAGATGTGTCCAGTGTAATTACTTCTAATTCATTGTTGTATTAGAAATCCTAGTCCAGCGCAGTTTAATAAGAAAAAATAAAATAAATAAAAAGCATATAAGATTAGAAAGGAAGAAACAAAAGTGAATTAATTGTATATATAGACAATCCTAACAAATCCACAAAAAATGAACTTGTAGAACTGATAAGGGAATTGTGCAAGGTTATATGATACAAGTTCAAAAGTAAAACGTCAGTTGGATGTCTTCATACCAGCAGCAAACAATAGGAAAATGAAATTTTTAAAATTCCATTTACAATAGCATAAAAAACAAAACTTCTTAGGGCTAAAGTTAGCAAAGTATGTGCAAGACCAATACTCTGAAAGCTATAAAACACTGCTAAGATAGATTAAGGACGATATAAATCAATGGAGATAAAAGTTATGGATTAGATGAGTCGACACACTGTCACACCGTAAAGATGTCTGCTATCTTCAAACTGATCTGTAGATTCCCAAACCCAATCAAAGACCCAGTGGACTTCCTTGTAGAAATGGGCAAACTGGTTACAAAACTGATATGGAAATGCAATGGCCCTGTAATAACCAAAACAATTATGACGATAAACACAGTGGGAAGACTTGCACTATGTGATTTCCAGACTCTGACTGGAAAAATGTGGTATTAGCATAAGAATAAACATACAGAAGAATGGAAAACAACTGGCTCCAGAAATGCATAGTCAACTGGTTTTCAACAAAGTTGCCAAGGCAATTAATTCAACGAGGGAAATAACCATTGTTACAACAGAAGGCACTAGAACAACTGAATATCCCTATGGAAGAAAGGAAACTTCAGCACTGATCCATACACAGAAACTATATTGAAATGAATCCTAAACCTAAATGTAAACTAAAACTAAAACTCCTAGAAAAAAAACAAAGTGGAAAATCTTCACCACATTTAATTGGGCAAAGATGCCTTGGGTATCACACAAAACAAACTAAGGAGAAAGAAGGAAATATAGAAGGAGGAGAATATTCACAACACACATACAAAAGACTTGTACACAGAATATATAAAGAACCTACAACTTAAAAACAAAATGCCCATAGAAATGAGCAAAAATTTGAATGTACATGTAACAAAAGAAGATACTCGAATGGCCAAAAAGCTTATGAGAAGATGCTCAACATCTGGTCATCAGGGAGGTATAAATTAAAACCATGAAGAGATACGACTACACATCTCCCAGAATGTCTAACATTCAAAAGGCTAATAATACCAGGGACTGGCAATGATGTGGAACACGCAGAACTCTCATACACTGCTGGTGAGGGCGTACAACCACTTTGGAAAACAGTTCGGCAAGTTCTTATAGGTTAAACATAATACATATACTATATGATCCAGAAATTTCACTTGTAGGTATTACCCAAGAGAAACAAAAACATATAACCACAAAATGACTTGCATGTGACCAGTCATGGCAGTTTTTTTCATAAAATCTCCAAACTGGAGATGGCTCAAGTGTCCAACCATTGGTGAATGGATAAGCAAATTATTACAATGGAATGCTACTCACCAATAAAAATACAAATGGCTGATAAATACAACAAACATGGATGAATCTCAAAAATATAATTCTGAAAGAAAAGCAAAAACTCAAAAAGTGTATTACATATATTGTATATATTAATATACATATGTATGTATTTATATATATATATATATATATGATTCTACTTGTATGAATTCCTTGAACAGGCACAACAAATCTATGAGAATGCAGATTAGCGGTTGCTGGGGATGGGGAAGTTGAGGGGATAGACTACAAGGAGACACAGAGGAACTAGGAGTTGATGGAAAAGTTCTTACATACCTGACTTTGAAGGCACAGTTGGTAGGTATCTCATTTAAATCCACAAAATCAATAGATATAGAGTTGTAGAAATTGACAGAAAGATACTCCACACTGGGACAAGGATGTGAGCAGAGCCACAGAAGTGGGAAATTGAGGGGTGAGTATGGGGAGCAGCTGAGAGTTTATTTTCTAAAATTAACTTTATTGAATCATAACTTGCCTGGGACAAAATGCATTCATTTTAGGCTAAAAAGGGATGAATTTTAAAAATGTATAAACCCATGTGATGACCATCCCATAGAGAGTTTCCTTTTAAAAATTACCACTTCAAGCTTTTTTGTGCTTAATAAATCATAATTTTATTACAAGTTTCATCATTTAATATTAAAATCAAAACAACACACAGGCAGTAAGACAGATTATAAAAAGCATAGGCCTTGGGACACTTGAGTGGCTCAGTCGGTTAAATGTCTGCCTGCAGCTCAGGTCATGATCCTAGGGTCCTGGGATGGAGCCCCATGTCACGTTCTCTGCTCAGGGGGAAGCCTGCTTCTCCCTCTCCATCTCCCCCTACTCATGTTCTCTCTTTGTCTCTGTCCCTGTCTCTCTCAAATAAATAAATAAATAAATAAATAAATAAATAAATAAATAAATAAATAAAATCTTAAGGTAAAAAAAGCACAGGCCTTGAAATCAGGTTTAAATTCCACTTCTCCAGCAAGTCACCTTGCTTATCAAAGTCTGTTTTTACATCCACAAAATGGGATTAATAATACAACCAACTTGACAAGATCGCTATGAGCATTGAAAGAAACAATGTTAAGCTCCTGGCACAATGCTTGAAACACAGCAGCAGCAATAAATGGGATTACCCTTATCACAATAAGATGGGCATTTGTGCATTTGTACAGTTACCCTCAGAGGTATGGTATGGACCACAGAACCCAGTGGCCAAGGCTTTGAAAGGGCCCTTTTTTCCTTTTATGTATTCAGCTTCCCCACTGGTACTGTTTCACAATCAGTGTTGAGAAGGCTCCAAAGTATTTCATGCTCAGTTTGCCTTGATATGGAATGCATGATTTGAAAATTGATTCTGAATAAATTTAAAGCAGGGCACTTTAAAGGTTCCCACAGGGTATGAGCCCTACTCTCCCTAGCCTTGAAACAGAGTCTGACCTCCCACATTTCACACCACTGGATGCTGGGGAGACCACACCCTAGATTCACCCAAACCCTCTCAACCTGCTTATGGGCTCAACCACCTGCTGCAGCTCTGTCTCCCTGGCTTTTCAAACACTGACTCCATGACCCCACTCCCGATATCAGCCTCAGGCCAGTCTCCTCAAGTCAAGACACGCTTCTTCAGTTTACCTACTTGTCACCCTACCTACTCACCTGCTACAAGCTCCTTGATCGCTGCCGACACCCATTGTGTACCACTGGACACTCCCCTGACTAGCAGCTTCCTGGGGACCCTCCCTTCTCCCCGCAGCTCCCAGCACACAGGACCCAGGACCCAGCTCCCAGGACACGGGTTGCAAGCAGAATTCAAGGGTCACGGGGAGGGAGTGCCATCTACCTGAGCAACAAAGAGCTGGAACTCGTCAGGCAGAATCCATGAGCGAGGATAGAAGTTGTACTCCTCAGGAAAGAGATTCTGCATGATTCTCACGGCTCTGCTCAGAGTAATTTTACGCACCATCTCCGTCATGCCTGGGGAGAAGAGAAGCTGTGAGGTTTGAACAGCAGTGGGCCACTAGCTATAAAACAGCCATGATCGAGGACCTTTAAAACCACCCACCTGACATAGTCACTTTTGTAGACAGGATTTAAAAAGGTATGAGCAGTTCCGCACAGCGGCGACTCATGGTTTGGAAAGACCTACTAAATTGATGAAAAACTCGAGGTAATAGAGGATAGTTTTTTCTCCTTATAAAAATGAAGCATCAATATAAAGGAATGGGTTTCCACCTAGTGTATTTATTCCATTCTTTGTCAGTCCCCTAGATCATGGATAAAGAGAAGCATTCATATTGTGCACTTAATATCCTCCTTAATTTTGGGCTACCACACATATTTCTGGGACTACTTTCAACTTATATTCTCAAGAATACCACTTAGTGGACTCTGCTTATATTACAAGCTTAATTAAGTTGCTGTGTTTTCATTGTTCACAAGTATTCAAGGTATAAAATAAAAAAAATATACAGCTTTCAGCATAAAATCTGTCTCCTTGAAATAAGGACAGAAAGTAGAAAGGATATCATAGCACAATTTATAGTTTAGGGGGAGAAAATGGAAGCTGTAGATGTTCTTCAGTTTTAAATACTGACGCTAACATTGATCAGATCCCATTACTTTGCCCAGAGGATATTAAAATGTCTCACTTATAAAATATTTTAAAAGAATGGTGGATTTTTTTTTCTTGTAACACCTTTAGGAACTCTGATAGGAAAAGAAACTGAGTGTACACCTTAGCAAATTTTAAGCAAATAGTCAAAAATTATTTTTAAGTTTTATAGCATGCTTGTCTCTACGGACAAATATCACCACTGAAAGTGGAGACTAGAAACAGCCTTTACCCTGAAAAAGCCAACACGGCTCCATCACTGACACTAGGAATTGGCTTAGCGAAGTTATTTTTAATAGAAAGCACAAAGTTTCATGTCAGCTTGGATGTCCAAATTATCACCCATTCCAAATGGGCACAATCAGAATGAATGAGATTTCTCTAAATTCACATGTTCAGGAAGCGGAAGGTGAATATTTGAGAACGAAGGTCTTAATAACCAATTTCTTGCTTCCCTCAGCAAATTAAAAAGAGCAATAAATCTGAAGATCGCAGATTCAAGATCTCAATGCCCAGCTTCTTAGTTTTTGTTTAGAAGGATAGATAGAAGGATTAAATACGAAATATGGGAGCTTGAAAAGCACTAATCAGCTGTGCTCTGGCGTGAACTCTTCAACATTAAAGAAAACTCACTGAGGACATTGTTCTGAGTTTCCCAAGAAACAAGTATGAGCCCAGAAAATTATAGCTGTTTCCTTTTAGTCCCCTCCGAAATTAGAATTTTTGAGTCATAAACACTGGAGGTAAACACCAAGTGCACAAAATAAAAATTTCAACTTTTTTTGAAGCTTTGTCCTCTTCGTTGACAAGACTTTGTTATCGTACTAGACTAAAATCCATTTAACTCGCCATGATGTGCACCGTACACCCAGTAGGGGAAGCCTCCTGACCAGGGTTGTGGCACTCTCTGCCCTTTAATGCCCTTGTGACTGAGGAAGGTTCTCTTTCAGAAGCCCCCAGCGGGTCAGACAGACTCACACAACACAGGCAGAAGTGCTACAAGTATACAAGTGCAGTTTGAATGCCCCAGAAAAGTTTTTGTAAACATCAATGTCCAGCGGCACGTGGGTGGCTCAGTTGGTTAAGCGTCTGACTCTTGATTTGGGCTCAGGTCACGATCTTGGGATCATAGGATTGAGCCACAAGTTGGGCTCTGCAGTGGGTGTGGAGCCTGCTTCAGATTCTCTCTCTCCCTCTGCCCCTCCCCTGCGCTCTGTCTCCCTCTCAAAAACAAACAAACAATGTCTAGCAAAATGAGTACATAGTCACTTGAAACCTGTGATGGCTCCTTCTGTAATGTGGATCATAAGTCCCCAGACCAGCTGATAAACCTGCCCGCAGGTCTGCCTCTGTGCCGGTCTCCAGGTAGTCCTCTCCTGAAAGCAGCCAACCCTGGAAGCACCCTACCATCCAGTGGCTTCTCTTCCCAGACAGTTCCAACCCACTGGCTACAAGTGATTCACCCCTCCCCTGTCTAAATGCCTGTCTCCATGGGGCACCAGTATAGACCTCCCTCTATCCACTTACCACCAAAACTTTTGTTTCCTCCACCATATCTAAGCTGCCAGAGAAAGCATCTTTGACCCTTCCCTCTACCCCATGTGGAAACTGCTGGCATCTGCGCTCTGGTGATGGCTCAGAGGCAGATGTGAGGAATGTCCTCTTCTCTCAGTAAGATGCTGACAAAAGTCGCTGGGTTTCTAGCTGGGCCAGAGCACATGTTCTCAGAGCAAATATGTGCCAGGCTCTGCTGGCTCTAGACTCTACCTCCCTTCTCCAAGCAACTGGAGCACTGACCCCTCCCTGTGACCCTGGTCCTAGGCGCTGGGACACACTCAGATCTGAGGTGGAAGCTATAAGCCTATCAGCTCCCCACTGACACTGGGAACAAGGCAATCTTTGACCTTGACTTTGTACTCCAATTAGATAAGGAGGGCTTCAGCTGTCTTTGGAGGCTTTCTGATTGCTTTGTCGCTGGATTTTGGTAACCCATCTTTTGCTCCTGGTGCCTGAGTGGCTGCCTTAGCAATGCCTTTGCTCTTTTCCTGCCAGTGATCCTCCTCTCTTCCACTGAAGATGACCCAGCAAGCACTGGGTCCTCCTGCTTGTGACCTGAGGCCGGTGCCTGTCCTCCTGCTGCCTACTTACAGGCTCTTTTGAGGCTCACTGCCTACCTGAGTTTCTCAACAAAGTCTGTCTCCAGATGTCCCTGTGGTGGGAAGACACCCTAACTCGGGCTGGAACTTCCCATACCAGGGACTTGCCTCCTGCCACTACTGGCCTGGATTCTTCTCTCTGCTACACACTGGAGTCTCAAGGCCTGGCAGGTTTCATCTGTGAAGCTACGCAAGAGTGTAATAGTCTAATCCTCAGGCTTGCCCATACAGACCTACATAATCCAATTTTTAAAAAAAAACAAAAACAAAATCTGAGCTATGTCACAAGTACTATTCAATCCAAATATCACTGACAATAATTCTTGGCAAAAACACCAACAACAAATACAGCTCCCAACAACAAATCAATACTTCCAGATCCACCCTCTTCTCTCTGTTCCCTGCACCACTGATGAGTTCATCTTTTGCCTGGATCCTGCAGTGGCCGCTTAGCTCTACCTCTGTTTTCTGGCTCAGCCCTTCCACCCACTCCCAATCATCCCTCTGGCTGGCCTTTCTAAAATGCAAGCTGGCCCATGCCACTCTCTGGCCTAACAATTTCTCAGTGGCTCCTCATGACTTTCAGACTATAAGGATGCTATCCTTTGGTCCCTGCTTATCACCTATCCACAGCCCCTCTCATACTTGACCCTTTCTGACCATCATTAGCCACTTGTCCTTCGCTGAATGAGCAGCTTGCTCTATACATCCTATGTCTTTGCATCAACTCTGCTCCTATGTTTTGCAGGGAGGTCAGGACCATCCAGTCCCAGAGGCTCAGTTCACATGTTGATTCTCTTCTCCTGGGTCTCTTGTCCTGTCTGTCCCCCAAGCAGATCTAGATTAGGTCATGTGCCCTCATTCCAAACCCCCATGGCACCCCAGTCTGGCACTTATTTTGTATTTGACTTCTCTCCCTACATGCTTTTCTCCTTGTCTTTGTATCCCTGGCACTGCCAAGTACTTGATAGCAAGCTACCCCCAGAGCTTCCCCACAGAGCCCTCTCCTTCTCTGCCAGAAAGTCCCCTTCCAGGGGTGGACTCTCAAGCAACCCCTGCCATGTGCAGCCATACATCTCAGGCCCTGAAACTTAGCAAAAAACTGTGCTTGTAAGCTGAGAATTGACAGTTTGGAACTTTCTTAAAGCAAAGACATATCTAAATCAGATTTTTTTAAAATAGAAAGTCTTAATTTGATGGAATCTTGTCTCACATTTAGATCTTTCATCCATTTTGAGTTTATCTTTGTGTCTGGTGCAAGAGAGTGGTCTAGTTTCATTCCTCTGCATGTGGATGTCCAATTTTCCCAGCACCATTTTTTGAAGAGACGGTCTTTCTTCCAATGGATAGTCTTTCCTCCTTTATCGAATATTAGTTGACCATAAAGTTGAGGGTCCACTTCTGGATTCTCTATTCTGTTCCATTGATCTATGTGTCTGTTTTTGTGCCAGTACCACACTGTCTTGATGACCACAGCTTTGTAGTACAACCTGAAATCTGGTATTGTGATGCCCCCAGATATGGTTTTCTTTTTTAAATTTCCCTGGCTATTTGGGGTCTTTTCTGATTCCACACAAATCTTAAAATAATTTGTTCCAACTCTCTGAAGAAAGCCCATGGTATTTTGATGGGGATTGCATTAAATGTGTAAATTGCCCTGGGTAACATTGACATTTTCACGATATTAATTCTGCCAATCCATGAGCATGGAATATTTTTCCATCTCTTTGTGTCTTCCTCAATTTCTTTCAGAAGTGTTCTATAGTTTTTAGGGTATAGATCCTTTACCTCTTTGGTTAGGTTTATTCCTAGGTATCTTATGCTTTTGGGTGCAATTGTAAATGGGATTGACTCCTTAATTTCTCTTTCTTCAGTCTCATTGTTAGTGTATAGAAATGCCACTGACTTCTGGGCATTGATTTTGTATCCTGCCACACTGCCGAATTGCTGTATAAGTTTAGCAATCTTGGGGGGGAGGCTTTTGGGTTTTCTAGGTAGAGTATCATGTCATCGGCGAAGAGGGAGAGTTTGACTCTTCTTTGCCAATCTGAATGCCTTTAATGTCTTTTTGTTGTCTGATTGCTGAGGCTAGGACTTCCAGTACTATGCTGAATAGCAGTGGTGAGAGTGGACATCCTAGAGGAGAACACAGGCAACAGCCTTTTTGAACTCGGCCACAGTAACTTCTTGCAAGATACATCCACGAAGGCAAAAGAAACAAAAGCAAAAATGAGTTATTGGGGCTTCATCAAGATAAGAAGCTTTAAAAAAAAAAAGATAAGAAGCTTTTGCACAGCAAAGGATACAGTTAACAAAACTAAAAGACAACCTACAGAATGGGAGAAGATATTTGCAAATGACGTATCAGATAAAGGGCTAGTTTCCAAGATCTATAATAAAGAACTTATTAAACTCAACACCCAAGAAACAAACAATCCAATCATGAAATGGGCAAAAGACATGAAGAGAAATCTCACAGAGGAACACATAGACATGGCCAACATGCACATGAGAAAATGCTCCGCATCCCTTGCCATCAGGGAAATACAAATAAAAACCACAATGAGATCCCACCTCACACCAGTGAGAATGGGGAAAATTAACAAGGCAGGAAACCACAAATGTCGTAGAGGATGCGGAGAAAGGGGAACCCTCTTGCACTGTTGGTGGGAATGTGAACTGGTGCAGCCACTCTGGAAAACTGTGTGGAGGTTCCTCAAAGAGTTAAAAATAGACCTGCCCTACGACCCAGCAATTGCACTGCTGGGGATTTACCCCAAAGATTCAGATGCAATGAAACGCCGGGACACCTGCACCCCGATGTTTCTAGCCGCAATGTCCACAATAGCCAAACTGTGGAAGGAGCCTCGGTGTCCATTGAAAGTTGAATGGATAAAGAAGATGTGGTCTATGTATACAATGGCATATTCAGTCATTAGAAACAACAAATACCCACCATTTGCTTCGACGTGGATGGAACTGGAGGGTATTATGCTGAGTGAAGTGAGTCAGTCGGAGAAGGACAAACATTATATATTCTCATTTATTTGGGGAATATAAATAATAGTGAAAAGGAATAGAAGGGAAGGGAGAAGAAATGGGTAGGAAATATCAGAAAGGGAGACAGAACATAAAGACTCCTAACTCTGGGAAACAAACTAGGGGTGGTGGAAGGGGAGGCGGGTGGGGGGTGGGGGTGAATGGGTGATGGGCACTGAGGGGGGCACTTGACGGGATGAGCACTGGGTGTTATTCTGTATGTTGGCAAATTGAACACCAATAAAAAATGAATTTATTATTAAAAAAAAGAAAGTCTTAATTCATCATGTGAAGACATAATAACATATCTTGGAGGACCTCGCTCATAGAGAAGTGGCTAAAATCAATGTGCTGACACAAACAAAATAAATCGCTTCCATATGCATCTTCAAAAGTCTTCCGTTTATTCAGCAGGTGACACATTTACAGTTGCCTGCCACATCCCGTAGAACTTACTCTACATACAAGATGCACTGTTAGAATAACAGGATGCAGGAGAGACAGAAGATGAGCCTGGACCCAAACTAAAGCCAAAGGACAGATCCTTCTGGAATCACTTCATAGCTAAGAACTGCTGTCTTCCATAGGGAGAGGGCGTAGCCACACCGCCTCTCTGCCTAGAGGTTCGAGAGCCTGCTTTGTCATTAGAACTAATTAATTGCTGTTGGTAAAGTGGAAAATTATATGTTCCAGTCACTGGCACGTGGAATAGGGGATAGAGCGAACTTGCTTCTTTAGAAAGAATATTCTTATATCACCTTTAATGAAACTAGTCCTTTGAGGGTATTTCTCTCTAATTTGTGTTCCAAAAGGAGAGCCATAGCTATGACTTCTTTCCTACTCTCAGTCATGAGATGAGGCCCGAGCAAAGAGGGGAAAATGTAAATGAAGCCTCATTTGAGGATGTCTTAGGAACTCTGTTCTCCTTCAAAGAATTGTTCTCTTCCAAATCACATTCTCCCAGTGTCCTACTAAATTCTTCGAGTGGCATCAAAAAGCCACCTTTTATGAGCAGCAAGACGGAAAATGATAGGTATCCCTCTTAAACTGTGTGCAAGAATCCTGGTTACCAGAATCCTTCTCGTTCTCTTCCCCTTCTCTAGAGGTGGGTTAATTTTCTAGCTCTGTTCCCTGGGAAACCAATAAAGGTAGAAAGTTAGCTGTGTTACTAGACAACAAAGCATATGGTTAAAATGATCCCTGATCAGCAAATTGCATAAATATCTAGTAGGGTGCTCTAGCTCCAGGCTTTCCTCATGTAGCAATTCTTGTAATTTAGCCTGACCCTGCTGGGGACCCTGGAAACTCTGCTTAGGAGGAGCTCCAGGAGATAGGGCTCTTAAAGTGGTGTTTAAGCCAAGATGGATCCACATCCACCAATGCAGGTCTTGTCTCCTTACACCTGACCTTTCACTTGAGGGGTGAGACTAGGCTCTGGCACCCTTGCAAAGACACCACTAGAGAGAAATGCCTAATGCTGACTGGCTGGCAAGCTGTGTTTCTTGCCCTTTATCTTTTTGAGTGAATTGGAGCCCAATAAGGCCCAGGGTAGTCTGCACACTGAATTAAAACCCCCTAGTGGATATGGTATAAATCGCCACTATATAGTGTATGGCTACTGGGTTTTCTGAGAGTTGTTTTCTTAAAGACCCGGCACAGAATGCTAAGGAAAAAGAGGAATTTTTTTTGTTTAAGTAAACTCTACACCCACTGTGGGGCTCAAACTCCTAACCCTGAGATCAAGAGTCACATGCTTTCCCAACTGAGCCATCAGGCACCCCAGAAAAAGGGTAAATTGATTCTTTTAAAAATCAGCATAAATGATATCATCCTAGGAGAAAACACCTTGTATTCAGGCAATCACTTTCTGACTGAAGCATGTAAACATGATATAAAAATATGGTTAAGGTTTGGGAGGAAATACAGAAATATTTACCTTGTCGTTTTGTTAAATGAGGGATGGGATTCAGGGTGATGCTCTTTTAAAGAACTAAGTTACTATTGTATTATAATATGGTTGTGCGTATTAGGTTAAAATTTCTGAATATAAGAGAGAGACACTTCGGCTGCCATCACTCCCCACCCCCCACCCCACCCCTAACCCCTGCTTAACTAAATGTTCCTTCCTTGCTGAGCACACTCACTCACCCTAACCACCCTCCTCACTCAGCCATTAAAAATAATGAATATCAATCAATAGCAGAAGAGGGTGGCAGAGATTAAAAATAAAATGGAAAGGCATACGGGGAGGCTGGGAATGGAGTGAGAGGGTGTCTTCAAAGTGTTGGCTCTAACACTTTCTCAGCACTTGTCCTCCTTATAGGAGAACATCACTGGGACAAGGTCCCTAGGTAAACAGTAAGCACTGGCTCAACCTGTCATTCCCAACACGGAGACTGCTATATTTGGTTTTAAAAATGGCACCTCCAATTATGATACTTAAAGGAAACAGAAGCTTCTAATCCCTTTTTGTGGCATATTCCTAGAATTCTAGTACTTCAGTTTCTTGCAAGTAATTTAAGTGAAGTGGTCTATTTTTTTTTTTTCCATTTTGAGAACATAAGTCTCCTAATTACACCCTTGTATTACAATGCAGAAGGTGAAGGTCATGTTCTTCCACTGGTCAAATTAGTCCAGGAAAGCCTGTCTTTTTATTTTTGAACCTCCAGTCTTTAAACCATTGGTGGGTCAAATCCTGATGACCTCTGCATTAGCTTCCCTCCCAAGATAAGGGCACTGTGGCTGTGCAGGCAGCAAGTCCCAAGAGTCCTTGAGTCTGAGCTCAAAATGCTGTCATGTTTTTGTAGAAGAGGGCACCCTGATGCTCAGCCTAAAAACATTTTTCGATGCCAACAACAACAGCAGATACCTGGAAACTTGTTCACTTGGCCAGAGAATATGTCATTGTCGTGAAATGAAACTCCATGCCAGTAGATGTCACAAGGCAAGCGTCGGCCAAATGGGAACTAGAAGACAGAGGGAAAAAAAACTGTGACTATTAACAAAAACTAGAGGAGCAGCACCATCGTGGGTTCTATTACATATATATTCCCAGAGACTTGATGCATGTCACATGATTTAATCCTTACAATAAGCATGTGAGGTAGATGATATCCTTTCCCATTTTATAGGTGAAGAAATCATTTCAGAAAGGGTATGGAGCTTGCTCAAGATCACAACCAGTGAGGGGTGGAGTTCTCACTCTGTGTGGCAGGCATACTCATGGCTTCACACATATTCTTTCATTTCAATTCTCATAATTACCCTAGAAAGAATCATTCCCATTTTACAGGGGAGAAAACTGGGGCTGAGAAAGGTATGTAATATGCCCAGAGTAACACAGAACTGGTAAGGAGAGGAATCAGGATTTGAATCCAAGGCTATTTGAATGCCAAACTATGCTTTTCTTTCTCTGAAAATTGCAACTCTCAAGTCAGTCCCCCAAAAAATGAGCTCACAGTCTCTCACTCATGCTCTCTTGTTCTCTCTCTCTCTCTCTCTAACACACACACACACACACACACACACACACACACACGCGTCTTCACACACGTCTGTGAAGGCAGAATGTATCCCCCAGTGTCTCCTGGCATTCGATAAAGAGTTTGCGGATGAATAAATGAACAAACCAGGAATGGTCGTCTGATTCAAGGTGAGATGACCAGATTCTCTCTTCCAGGAATTTGGAAATTTAAAATGCCAGGAAGCTTCTGCTGGCCTTTGACCTGGAAATGATAAAAAGCCAGAGCCGGGCAGATGTGCTTGGCTGTGAGCACAGAGAGTAAAGGCAGCCCTGCTGCTGAGAGAGAAGGAAGAAGCAGGTTCAGAGAGAAAAGTGAAGGTGAGACCATGTGGCCCTGGTGACAGGCTGAGTGACCTTCGTTCCTAGGGCTTCTAAGTCCTCGGTCCAGACCCTCCTGAGCCTGGCTGTCCCTCCTATCCTTGGATCCTGTAAAACAGCCTTGTATTCTTAGAATATATCCTCTCTTTGCACACATTATAGAATTTCTTTATTAGTAGCCAGAAAATCCCTTGGTGAGACAGAAAGGCCTGCTCTTTCTACTACATCCCCCTGCTTCTTAAAGTTATCAACAAGTTCTACACTTACATAATTCATTTTTTAAATCTGTAACTCTGATGACCCTTGTTAAAGGAAAAAAGTGAGGACGTGTCCGCTCATATTCAGAACTTGCTTGTTAGAAGTCTAGATGAAGAGAGATGCCAACACACCAAGTGCAATCACTTGACTTTCCCATCCTAAGACTACAGCAAATCAGGATTTTTATCTGCTCTAAGTTGAGAGAGCTAAGTTCCAAAGGAAGAGCATAGCATTACTAATGAAATGATGGTGACTCGATACTTTCCAACTATTATAAATTAAAATGAAGGCAGATTCAAGTCCTTTATATCATTCACATTATTTCAAAGCTCTGCCACCTGAGTCTGCACCCCTTAAGAGCAAAATGATTTATGCCAGCTCCAAGGATGCCATCAAGAAAAAGCCGACCGGGATCAAGCATGAGTTACAAGCAAACTGCTACGAGGAGGTCAAGGACTGCTGCACCTTGGCAGAGAAACCGGGGGGGCAGTGCCGTCATCTCTCTGGGAGGCAAGCCTTTGTGAGCCCCCTCCAGCCTCCTGCCTGGAGCATCTGGCAGCCCCAGACCTGCCCATGGGGGTTGCAGGCTGCCCCCTTCCTGCCAGACTGGAGGGGCTGGGGGGATCCCAGCAGGGGGAGGGCAATCCCTTCACCCCAGTTGCTGAACAGCCCCCTCACCCCCTGGACCTTCCTCCTCCCTCTATCCCTGATGGTTCTGGCTTTCCCAAACCGCTTTTGATCTTCTGATTCCTCTTGGGTTGAAGCAGACCAAGTTCCCCCCAAGCACCCCAGTTTGGGGGGGGCTGTATTTTTTTAACGACACCCCAGTTCCCCACCCGTTCCTCCCTTTTCCCATGCTGCCAATTTCTAACCGCAATAGTGACTCTGTGCTTGTCTGTTTAGTTCTGTGTATAAATGGAATGTTGTGGAGAAAAAAAAGGGGGGGGGGCTGTGCCAGAGTAAGGCATATGTTACACACTCTATTAGCATGAACAACTTTCATCTATAATTTGTAGCATTTCATTTGTTTCTTTGCATCCAATGGACTGAAGTGATTAATTCAGTAGTCATAAATGCAAGGAGATACAACATATGTTATTTTCTTCCAGCTGCTAAGTGCTAACAGGAAAGGGAAAAATAACTTAACAGGGAAGTTTCTCTAAAAAGCAGACTATCCAAGCAAAGTTTACTAAGGTCCAAGTGGCTGTGCTGCCTTCAATGTGGGACCAATACGTACTCCATGTCAGCAGACAACAAATGACTCCTTATCACCTTTATGGTTTACCTTTCAATCCTTGCCAACCTCATGAATCCCCATCAATACTTCATTCAGCAGTGCCTTTAGCTCATTTGGTTTTGAGAAACTGTGTTGTTTTAAAAATCTATTCATTCAATAATTGCTATGTGCCAGACATTGTGCTACATGCTGAGAACACAGAGAAGTCCAATTTTAAATAGGTCCCAGGACTTCAAAATCCCATCTCTTAAAAAAAAAAAAAATCCCATCTCTTTTTAAGATCTTTTTACATCATACTCAATGGTGAAAGACTGAAAGCTTTCCCTCTAAGATCAGGAATGAGACAGGATGCCCACTTCCGCCTCTTTTATTCAACATAGTATTGTAAGTTCTAGCCAGAGCAAAAGGTGAGAAAAAGAAATGAAGCATTCAAATTGGAAAGGGAGGGCAGCCCGGGTGGCTCAGCAGTTTAAGCACCACCTTCAGCCCAGGGCCTGATCCTGGGGACCTAGGATCGAGTCCCACATCAGGCTCCCTACATGGAGCCTGCTTCTCCCTCTGCCTGTGTCTCTGCTTCTCTCTCTCTCTCTTTCATGAATAAAAAAAAAAACTGGAAAGGGAGAAGTAAAATTATCTGTTTGCAGATGACATGATCTTATATATAGAAAACCCTAAAGATTACACACGCATATATGCACACAGAAATAATAAATGAATTCAGAAAAGTTGTAGGATACAAAATCAATACACAAAAATCAGTTTTTCTATATACTAACCATGAATTATCCAAAAAGAAAATTAAGAAAACAATTACATTTGTAATACCATCAAAGGGTTATTCTGTATGTTAGTAAATTGAACACCAATAAAAAATTAAAAAAAAATTAAAAAAAAAAGAATAAAATATGTAGGAATTAACTTAACCAAAGAGGCAAAAGACTATACACCAAAAACTACAAAATGTTGTTGAAAGAAATTAAAGAAGACACACATAAGTAGAAAGACATCCCATGTTCATGGATTAGAAGAATTTATATTTTTAAGATGTCAATACTACACAAAGTAATGTACAGATTCAATGTAATCTCTACCAAAATCCAAATGGCTTTTTTTCCTTACAGAAATATAGAAATCTATCATAAAATTCATATGGAATCTAAAGGGACCCCAAATAACCAAAGCAATCTTGAGAAGGAAGAATAATGTTGGAGGTATCACACTTCCTGATGCCAAAACTTACAACAAAGCTATCAAAATAGTGCATAAAACAACAATGAAATACAATGAGATACCACTATACAACTATTAGAGTGGTCAAAATCCAAAATACTAACAACATCAAATGCTGGCAAGGATGTGGAGCAACAGAAACTCTTACTCATTGCTGATGGAAATACAAAAATACTTACTTCAGTATTTTTATTTATTTGAGAGAAAGAGAACACAAGCAGTGGGAGTGGCAGAGGGAGAGGGAGAAGTAGGCTCCCCACTGAGCAGGGAGCCAGATGTGGAGCTCGATCCCAGAACCCTGGGATCATGACCTTACTGAAGGCAGACGCTTAACAGACTGAGCCACCCAAGTGCCCCAGTACACCCACTCTGGAAGACACTTTGGCAGTTCCTTTAAAAAGGAAACATACTCTTACCATATGATCCAGCAATTGTGTTCCTTGTATTTACCCAAATGAGTTGAAAACTTATATCCAGAAAAAAAATCTACACATGAATGTTTATAGCAGTTTTATTAATAATTGCCAAAACTCAGAAGCAACAAGATGTCTTTCAGTAGGTAAATGGATAGATAAACTATGGAGCATCCAGATATTGGAATATTATTCAGTGCTAAAAAGAAATGCGCTATTAAGCCAAGAAAAGACATGGAGGGATCTTAAATGCATATTTCTAAGTGAATGAAGCCCATTTGAAAAGGCTACATACTGTGTGATTCCAACTACATGACATTCTGGAAAAGGCAGAACTACAGAGCCAGTAAAAATATCCTTGGTTGCCACAGATAAAGATGGAGGAGGGAGGGACACCTGGGTGGCTCAGTGGTTGATTGCCTTTGTTTGGCTCAGGTTGTGATCCCGGGGTCTTGAGATTGAGTCCGGCATCAGGCTCCCTGCAGCGACCCTGGTCTGGGTCTGGATAACCAGCAACTTTTGTGTAGTTAGGGGTGAAGGGCAGTCCTTGTAGGGCTTTCCTTAGGGGAGGTATCTGCAAATGCTGGTTCTATGAACCCATTGTCTAGCCTCCATTCTTCTGGTAATTGCACCGTTGCTTTGTCTCTGCCTCTCTCTCTGGGTCTCTCATGAATACATAAATAAAATATTTAAAAGAAAAAAAAAGGAGTGAGGGAGGGACAAATAGGTGAAGCACAGAGGATTTTCAGGGTAGTGATAATACTCTATATAACGGTGAATACTTATCATTATTCATTCGTCCACACCCACTGGAATGTACACTACCAAGAGTAAGCCTTAACATAAATCATGGACTTTGGATGAAAATAATGTGTCAATATATGTTCATTGATTGCAACAAATGTACCATTCTGCCACGGGAGAGGTTATGCATATGTTGGGTCAGTGAGCTTATGTGAAATCTCTGTTCCTTCTGCTCAATTTTGTAATGAACCAAAAGCAGCTCTAAATAAAAAATAATAAATCAATAAAAGTTAGTATGGTACTGGCATAAAAAAAAACAGACTAAGGGGATAGGATACAGAACCCACAAATAAAGCCTGACATACATGGTCAAATTATTTTTGACAAGGATGACAAGTCTATTAGAAGGGGAAAGAACATTCTGTTTAACAACTGCTGCTGGGAAAACTGGATATGGAAAAAGAATGAAGTTGGACTCTAACCCTACATCATATGCAGAAATTAACTCGAGATGGGTCAAATACTAATCATAAGAGCTAAAACTATAAAGCTGTTAGAAGAAAATATAGGAAATAAGCTTTATGATATTTAATTTGGCAATAATTTCTTGGATATGATACCAAAGCACAGATAGAAAAAATAAATAACTTGAACCTCATTGAAATTAAAACTTTTTGCATCAAAATACACTTGTCAACAGAATGAAAGGGCAACCACTGAATAGGAGAAAATATTTGAAAATCCCTTATCTGATAAGGTATTAATATTCAGAATATATTTTAAAACTTTTGCAACTCAAGAACAACAAAAACAATTTAAAAATGGGAAAAGGACTTGAATAGACATTTCTCCAAAGAAGACATACAGATGGCTAATAAGCACATGAAAAGATGCTCAACATCACTAATCATTAGGAAAATGCAAATCAAAACCACAATGAGATACAACTTCACACATAAAAAATAATAAAAAGGGAATAAATGTTGAAGAGGATGTAGAGAAATTAGAGCCCTCAGGCACTGCGAATGTAAAAAGCTACTATGGAAAATAAAATTGTCACATGATCCAGTAATTCTACTTCTGAGTATTTACCCAAAAGAACTGAAATCGGGGACTTGAACAGATACTGATATACAAACGTTCAGCATTATTCACAATAGCCAAAGGTGGAAACAGTCCAAGTGTCCATCAAATGTCCATCAAGAGACAAAGAAAATGTGGTATATCCATACACTGTAAAATTACTCAGCCTGAAGAAGGAACAAAATTTTGACACCTGGTACAATATCGATGAAACCCTGAAGACATTTATGCCAAGTGAAATAAGACACAGAAAGATAGGGCAGCCTGGGTGGCTCAGTAGTTTAGCGCCGCCTTCAGCCCACGGTGTGGTCCTGGAGACTAGGGATCAAGTCCCACATCGGGCTCCCTGCATGGAGCCTGCTTCTCCCTCTGCCTGTGTCTGTGCCTCTCTCTCCCTCTCTGTGTCTCTCATGAATAAATAAAATCGTAAAAAAAAACACACAGAAAGACAAATATTATATGGTTCTATCTCTGTGAGCTTCTAGCTAGAAGAGTCCAAGTAGAACAGTGGTTTCCAGGGGCTGGGAGGAGGGGGAAATAGGGTGTTATTTGTTTAATGGGTACAGAATTTCAGTTTGGAGAGATGGAAAATGTTCTGGAGATGGATGATGTTGACAGTTGCACAAGATGAATGCATTTAATGCTACTGAACTATACATGCAAAAATGGTTTAGATGATACATTTTATGTATATTTCACCACAATAAAATGACAATAAAAAACTGTCTGCTTAATGCCCCCTGAAGGTTAAGGGGCCATCCGTGGCTCTACTCTGAGATCTCTGTAGCCTGGAATGCTACGTGGCTTTTCATGGGGCAGTTGAAAATTGACAATGTTTCTCAGACTCCCCTGCTCTGCATTTTTCTAAGGTCAGCACCTTCTTCCCAGTTACCTAGATTCTAAATATGGGAGCCATCTTTCCTTTTCCCTTCTTCAAACTCTTTTGGAAAAAGGAATGGATTTGGGGTCAGAAGACCTGAGAGTTCTAGACTTGTTTCTGTCACTTACTATCAGATCTTAAGTAACCAAAACCTTTGTGTCCTCCATGGATTTGAGATGAGAAAACATGTCAAGGTGCAATAGGAACCAAACAAGATAATGGAAATGAAAATGCTTTATACATTCCACACAACAATACAAATCTGAGATAATCATTGATTCACTTATTAAGTGCTAAGAACCTATTATGTGGCACAATATGTCTCAGGTGGCAAAGACACATGGGAACATGTCTGCTTTCAGGGAGCATACAGTCCATTGGGGAGAAAGAGTTGACTCAACTAGTCACTGCAATGTGTCACTGCAAACCATTGTAAGGGCTGTGAAATGAGGTCCAGAGAGCAATGAGAGAACAGGGAGATCCAATCACATCTGGGAAGTCAGAGAAGGTCACTCTGAGTAGGGTGACCATGTGTTCATTAGCCCAGGACAGTTCCAGTTTACACCTGTTGTCCTGGTGTTGATATTAATAGAGTGCTTTTTTTTTTTTCCACTTTCAAATGTATCCCAGTTTGAAGAGCAAATTGAATCCTCACCCTATTCCTGAGAAAAGGCTGTTTGAGCTGAGATCAGAAAGAAGAACAGGCAAATGAAGAACAAAGAGTATTCAAGGCAGAGAACAAATATATAAAAGCCCAGACGTCAGACTGACTATGGCCCACTGGAAAGCCTGAAGGCAGGTCAAAGTGGCTGGGGCACAGAGCACCAGAGGAAAGGAATGTGAGATGAGGTTGAAGACCTAGACAGAGGCAGATTGTGGAGGGCTGACCCTCAGCCAGAGAGCAGAAACAGTAGGTCATGCAGAGAACAGACTAAGATGGACCAGAGAGAGAAAGCATGAGCCAGAAAAGGCCAGCAAGAGCCAGAAGTGTTTCAAGACATAGAGAAGGGTAACCAGTGTGAATGTGGATGAGATGTCAAGTAGGATGGAAGCTTAACAACTGCCCGTGGCTATGATGACAGGGAGTGCTTTAGGACATCAGCCCACAGTGATCATCTTCCTGGTCTCTTCAACACTTACTGTGCTTTTCATTGTCTGCACTTTTGCATACTTCGTGTGCAACTCTTATCTCCCTCAGAACACTAAGGATTTCTAGGACCAGGAACAATCTGACACATTTGTCTCAGGTCTCCAAGGATGGCTAACCAGGTATCCAATTGGTCCTAGGCCCACAGGAAAACTAGAAGCCATAATCCTGAGAATCACCCATGACACCTCTCCCTCCCCAATATCCTACTGGTCAGCAAGTCTTTTGGTTTCTCTCCTCTCTTATTTTTAAATTTCCTCCCATTCCTTAATAATCCCCAGTGTTGCTGCCTTACCCTGAGGCCTCACCTCTTACCTGGATGAGGTCTCCCCTGCGCCAGGGTCTCCTCTTCTAGTCCAGCCAACACACAGAGGGGCATTTCTTTAAAAACACAGCTCTGACCATGTTACTCCTTTGCTTACAACTCTTCAATGCCTTCCCATGGACACAGGATCAAGTCTAAGCTCCAAGCCTGGCCTGAAAGACACTTTCCACACTCCCCTCTGCCAACCTGCTTGCCTTGAACTGGGCCAACTATGCCCTGGACACTTGTATGTTTACTGCCAGCCTACTTGTGATATTTAAGTATATTGCACTTTACTGTTTTGTGCCGTGGGCTTCTACATGTTACTCCTTCTGACTGGGCTCTTCTGACTTGGCTTGACCACCCACTCCCTCCTTCCATGAAGGTGTCTCATGAACCCTCCCTTCTATGTGGCCCCTGTCACTCATATCCTCTCAGGACATTCTGCAACATCCTGTCTGTAAAGCTGCCGGCCTCGCCACTTTGTGAACTCTTTATTTTTTATTTTTTAAAGATTTTATTTATTTATTCATGATAGACATGGAGAGAGAGAGGCAGAGACACAGGCAGAGGGAGAAGCAGGCTCCGTGCTGGGAGCATGACGTGGGACTTGATCCCAGGACTCCAGGATCACGCCCTGGGCCAAAGGCAGGCATTAAACCACTGAGCCACCCAGGGATCCCCTGTGAACTCTTTAAAGATAAAGACAGTTTCATAATCATTTATGTGTCCCTAACACCAAGTCTTCAGCACACTGTGGACTTTGTTTATAACCTTTTTGGGGCCAAGAATCACTTTGGGATTCTTGCCAGAAAACCACTCATATGCATGAAATACCCACATGTGATTTGAGGAGATTCAAAGACTCCCTGAAGCCTTTAGTTGTTCACAGACATCACCGTTAGTAACATCTGTAGTATGTTTCATGAATAAGCACATAAGTAAAAGAACTTATAAATAGCAGCTACTCAAGTACATTATTATTACCATCATCTCTGTCATCATTAGAGCTAATATTTAGGAAATTCTTATTAATAGGTCTATATGCTTAAAACACAGATTATCTCATTTAATCCTCACAATGATCTGAGGAGAAAGGTGCTACAATTAATCCTATTTATAGATGGAGAAACCAAAGCTTTGAGAGATCAGATGACTTTCCCAGAGTCAGGATCAAATCAAGGTCTATCTGTTCCAAAATCTATGCACTTAACCATTACACACAACTGACGCTGAACTTTTGCTATGGTTGTACTTATTAGTCACACATGAACTAGAGTAACTAGCCAACCCTCCTCCCATATGCTACCATCTTTGCCCCAAAGGAAGATTCTCCCTCAGCGTATACACCTGTGTGGACCCAAAGTCCTTGTCCCTCTTACCTAGAAGGACTAAAACAAACTTGCAAAATAGCCAGGCTCCAAAGAGAACCGAAAGCATTAAATGTCCTTTGAGCATACGTGTCCTTAAGGAATTGATGTGCGGGTCCCTCTTCTAATAAATAGCTCAAAGAGCAAGTTCAAATCCCCCAAGGGATTTTACAAAATGAAATTTCACAGTGAATGCTGATGAAAGCACAATTCACATTTCTATACTTTTGTGAATGATTTTCTTCATAAAACTTCTTCTTGAAAGAAAATCTTTCAAGTGATTGGGCATAAAAGTGGCAAATAAGCCTTGATATGGGCAAGCATATGTGTAATGCATCTACAGGGGGAAATGACCCAAATTACTGCTTTCAAATGAGAGGCCCACAGCACTCTGGGGAAATGCACAGAAGGGGTAGAAGCCAGCACAGCTTACTTGAGCTGGGAAGACCCTGGCTCCAGCCTTGACCCACCACACCCCACCCAGAGACTCTGACATACTGACCTTGCCCCCTCTCTGGCTCACCTACAGTGGAGGAAAACAAGAGCAATAAAACCTGTCCACCTCGTGGGGCTGTCATATGGACTGAGGTAGCGCCTGGGAAAGCACTTTGTAAAAAGCAAATTGCTGTTATATAGGATAGCCTATTATTTTTAATGTCCAAGGAAATCACCTCAATGAGTAACTTCAATTTAAAAAGATGCCAACCAAATATCAAGCACCATTAGGACTGCTCTCAAGTAAGAACACGGCAGAGTACCTGCACTTGGGAAACCTTCAATGATGCCTCAGGGCAGAGTTAATGGATTTCTTCTCTCCAGTGTCTCCTCTGCACTCTGTTGATACCTGTTGTACAGTCACTGCCTTGTAGGGTATTTATGCTTACATGACTGCCTCCCCATCACACAGAATCCTTCAGGGTAGAGACACTTCATTTGTCTACGCTCTCCCCAGCCTACTCTTCTGTGGTAGGCTATGTCTAAGATAGTCTCCGATTATCCCTGCCTCCTAGAATTCAGACCCTTGTACACAAGGGACCTTTGGACACAGTCCCACGACTGGCACAGGCTTGGTCTATGGAAGCAATAGCTACAGCAGAAGTGAGGAGATGTCCCTTCCAATATTAGGATATCTTTTTTATTTTATGTATGTATGTATTTGAGAGAGAGAGAGCGAGCGAGAGAGAGAACACAAGCAGGGGCAGAGTGAGAGGGAGAAGCAGACTCCCCTGCTGAGCAGGGAGCCTGATGTGGGACGCAATCCTAGGACCCTGGGATCATGACCCAAGCCGAAGGCAGATGCCTAACCGACTGGGCCACCCAGGAGCCCTTAGGATATCTTTATAAAGAGACTGTGGCTTCTATCTTGGGCCCACTGTGCGTGTGTGTATGCATGCACACATCTGTCTGGCTATCTGTCTGGCTGGTTCTCATCTCTGTCTCTCTCTCATCATCATCACTCCGGAGAAGCCTAGGGAGTGGGAAAAAAATCAAAGCCTCCTGCCAACAGTCGTGTGAGTGAGCTTGGAAGTGGGTCCCTTGGCCCCAGCCAAGTCTACAGAGACTGTGGTCTTGTGAGAGACCCTGACCCAGAACCCCAGTAAGGACACTCTCAGAATCCTCACCCTCACTAAGTGTATGAATAATAGACATGTGATGTTCTCAGGTGCTAAGCTTTGGAGAAATCTGTTACACGGTAGTAGATAATGAATATGCTACTCCAGGTTATAACAGTGCCTTAGAGAATGAAAGGTTCCTAAAAATGAAAGAATTTAAGACCAATATATCCTTATAAGAAATTTAATAATTATTATTTATTAAGCACTTAATTGTGTGCCAGGTATCTTACATTTATGCCTCCATATTCTGTTGCCGATAAGTGGCAAACACAGAATTTGAAGTCATGTTGGTCTGTCTCCAAAGACTGTGCTCTTTTGGCTCCATTAACCTGAATGGATGGGCAGATGGATAAATCTATGAAAAAAAAAATAGCACATATATCTATGCAAAAAAAGAGCTGTGGTTAACACTTCAAGGAAGAGCATAGTGCAGCAAAGTCCAGAGAAGACCAGTTAAGATAGAGAAAGGACTGAGCAATTGCCTTTCAAGGATGGACTAAAAACTTAGCACTCTTTTCTTCAATCAGGAAAGCAAGCTGACAAAGAAAATACGGGTGGAGATCCATCAAATGCTGAAGGGTGTGACTGGATGGAACACGGCTCCATCTGCCAAATCTGATGTTGTCAAAAGAAGGTGAGCCCCCTTTTAAGCCTGAGAGGGAAGCTAGCTCACTCTTCTCTTGCTCACATCTCAGCGAATGGCATCACTATTCCTTCCCCCCAACTCTTGACAGATTCAAGAAGCACCACCTACCCAACTGAGGGGCCACAGGGAAATTCCAGGCTCCCACCTCCCTGTGGAAAATAGTTTAATGAGAAAAGGCCTCCCCATGCTGGGGAGGGACTGGTCAGCTTCCTGACCGCTGCATCTCTAGGATGGGGCTGGGGGCAAAGCCCACACGTGGGGCAACTCCATGCCTGTTTCCTCAGCAGAAACAATAGTGACAATGCGATTTGGGTTATTAGATGATTAACAATGCATTTGAGCCACCTAGCATGGTGCCTGGCACAATGCCAATTATACGGTAGGTGTTCAAAAAATATTGATTTCTTTCTTTTCTTCCATGCTTTCCCATCGCCCTTCACCCCATCCCTATTGGCTGATAAAATATTAACCAAAGGAGATTGTGGACAGGGCTGTTTTCTAGGGCCAGCCTAAGGTTAAAGGTGTACAAGGTCTATTCAGAGTATTTGAAGCCATATAGGTCTTCCTGGGTATGCATTTAACCTCTGGGGAAAGCCTGTACTTGCACACAAAAGTTCCTTGACTTGACTGCCAGAACCTGGTTTCAAATCTCAACTTCTAAGGCTTTTGGTTTTAACAGCTAAAAAAGAGGACTAGCAAAGCCTCCATCACAGAGGGTATTGTGAAGATTAAAAACAACTATGTAAGTGAAAGAATGTTTGTGAATAGCCTGGCACATAGAAGGAGCTAAGTTAGTCCAATTATAGAATATTGACCATGAGCATCCTGGATTGTTCTTCACCTAATAAAGTCCCATGGTAAGAGAGGCAGAGAGGAAATGTCCCCAAACACCTTCCCTGGTAGAGAAAGCAGAAGCTGGCTCTGAACAAGTTCACCTCTTCAAAAACAGTAGTGGATCAAACACAGCTCTGGGGATTCAGGAGCCAGTCTGGGCTGGCTGCATTATGTGTGGGAGAGTCCAGCAGGAGCAACTGTTTCCACTCCAGAGAAGGAAAGTTGAACTGAGGAGGGGCCATTTGAGCTGGGTGTGAAATAAGTGATTGCCAGGCAGAGATGAGGAGAAAGAGAAATCGGGTAGAGGGCAGAGTGTGTCCAAGGCAGGGATGCTGGAGAGCATAAGGAGTTCCACATGTCTAGAGCCCAGGGTATGGAGGGTAGATAAAGCTGGAGTGGTCTCCATGAACCAGACAGGTCATGATGGACTCACAGGGCAAGCTGCCGAGCTTGAACTGGATTCTGCAGGTAGAGGAGAGTGAAGGGAAGTGTTCTGCGGGGCTATGCCAGATCTGGCTAGAATGGAGAAGGGAGAGGAGGTAGAGTGAGGCCAAAGGCAGCCAGACCCATGAGAAACCTGGCCAAGGCTAGGAGAAAGGGGATAGGGTGGAAAGGCAACAGGGCAAGGAGAAAAAAGTGCACTGGGAGCAGGTGTGAGGGAAGGTATAGGAGTGTGAGAGCACATCACCAGTTTCATGGGTATTAACTACTCTGACAGCCAATGCACTTTAAAGAAGCCCCTTCTCTCATGCCCACGGGCTGACAGTCCTCACCTCTTCCAGATCCTTCTTGTTGGAGACTCTGAATAGAGAAGATCCTACAGGGATAACTAGCACTCTGAAGAGGCTTCCAATTTAATAAAGTCGCCATCTGGCTTCAATGGGTTTCCCAGGAAGACAATAATTACTCATCCTCTAATAGAGCCAATAAATATAGCAAAAGGATAAGTAATTAACAACCTTTTGCTGGAAAGTAGCAATTCTTGTGATCTATGAAGTTTCCTTTTCCTTTGTTATTGCAAATATGATACTCTGGGTAAGTGCGCCATTTGTCGTTCACTGAGTTAATCACCAAAGTACGTTGTATTTTTTTTAATTAAATCCATTCATTATAATTGACTCATACGAATTACAGCTGGAAGAGCTGCAGTGAGGCCTGCCGTCCACCTTGCTTCTACTTCGGATCACAATACTTTTAATGAGATCAGAATTGTTACCAAACAAACTAAAGAAAAAAGGCCCATGTTAGCGAGAGGGGAAGAGAACCTTGTCCCTCTCATAATTTCAGTGTCCCATAGCAATCTCGTTATTTATTCTAAAACCTAATTTCCCACTCGTAAAGAATCTTTATTAGTAATTATACTAACCATGAGAAAAAGAAAAACTTCACAAACTTCTAAAGTAATTTACCTCTTGGCTTGAAGTTTTAATTAAAATCCCAGTTTATTTAGCAAATTGCTCTGAAAGGATTAGATACCAATTTAGCACGGTGCTCTTTTTCCACTTTCCAACTCATAAGAGTGACACAAACAACAAAATACCCATATGAAATTACTCTTACTCCATTCCATTGTAATTCAGCCTATGGAAAAGAGTTGCAGTATCAATTATCAATTATAAATTAACTCTATTATATTCTGTAAAATTATTGATGGGGTTCAGGGCAGGCTGCTCCAAAATGTGCCACTGTGGCATATTATTTTGAATTAAAGTTACAGCAGAAACAGCGGTACCAGAAGGATGCTTTGACCATCCTTTGTCTGCCTGAGAGCAGAAAACAAATCTACTGTGTGAAAGATCCCCTTTCTATACCAAGAGGAAAGGAGAAATTCTTATCAGCAGTAAGAGAGAATTTGGGGCCCAGAAGACTATGTAAACAAACCTTGTTATTTCCTCTTTAATTTACTACCTCAAGCTCAAACTTCTTTTTCTTGTCAATTCTTCATAAATTTACTGTTTCCTTGTCAAATAAGTATAAAAGCTATCTGTTTGGTCACTTCTTTGGTCTCCTATCTTTGGGACCCCTGTATGTACGAAATTAATGCAAATTAGTTTTCCTCTGTTAATCTCTCATTTGTTGCAGGGGGTGTCTCAGCCAAGGACCTAGAAGAGTAGCGAGATTTTTTCTTCTCCTCTACACTATAAACAACCATCTCCCTGCTCTCTACTCCCTCACTGTGGATAAATTATATCAATTCACCATTAGTCCTCAAGTTACCTCAAAAACTTCCACATCAAAACTTTATAAAGTGTGTTTACTAACTGCAACGGAAACAAGGCAAACCAGATCTCCATTCCAGCAGCACTTTCTTCTCAGCCAGGATTATTAAACAACTTTTCCTGAAGTCACTCCTGACACCTCTTATGGCAGCTAATCCCCAGTTAACCAGATACCCAGACCCTTTCAGGATGGTCTGCAATGGCAACTCCACCAGAAAGCCAGTCTAAAGGCACTATGGTTTAGCCGGAACATCAATGCATTCACTCAACACTTAAGCATGTCCTGCCTTTGATTCCACGTATGGGTCAAAGCGTCAGTGGAGAGAAACAAAAGCCAGAGAGCTAAAAACAGGAGGATGAATGAAAGAGTCTTTACCTTCTAAGAGCTCATAGTGCAACAGCCGAGTCAGACACACAAACAGATCACTAGATGCCTGTAGCCACCATCCTACTGAGCATCTACTATATGCCTGCCTCCCAGCTGAGCTCTTTATCCTCATGGTGATGTTTAATCTCCACACAGCTTATGAATAATCGTCATACTCCCATTTCACAGAGGAGGCAACCAAGGCTCAGAGAGAAGGTGACATTTGAGCTGACTCTTGAAAGAGAGACAGTTTGCCAAGACTAGAGAGAGGAAGAAGTCCCGTGGGAGGAAGCAAAAGCACATGCAAAGGCCAAGCAAGAGCCTGGAGACCCGGTCCTCCTCTCTCCATGGCCATTAACTCTCTGAGCTGCCTTAGACATGACTGGATCTCTTGGACATGAAGAGATCCAGTCATGATCTCTTCAGGGCCTGTTTCTCTATTTGCCATATGCAAGGTATTTCCTATTCTGCAAATCTATGAGGGCCTGTTCTTCTTTTCCAACAACTGATTATGATTATGATTTGTGTTGACCCTAAAGCATGCATTCCTATCTTAATAATGAAACCAAAGGACAAAGAAGTGGTTTCCCAGAGGACTTACTAGAGAAAGGATAAGCTCTGCCCCCCTCTGCCAATTCATTTGCTCCTTTGACCCCTGAAACAGCCTGTAACCTCCCAGAGAGAGCCCACTGCCTTGAAAGCCTCATGCCATCCTACCACATATTGTCAAGAATTAATACTATTGTATCAATAACTTCTATAATAAAAATTGTGACTATAATTTATTGAGTCTATATTATGTGCTGTGTACTTGCACTACCTCAATTCAACTCCACAACAACACTATCAAGTAGGTAGAGGTATTGCTATTCCATTTCACAGATGAAGAAACTGAGGCTCAGAGCAATTAGATGACTTAGTCTTTAGCAGTGTATCCAGTAAGTGGTAGAGCAAGAAACAGAACACAGCCCCATTAAGTCCTCAGTCCCCAGAGAACTAAGCCTATGAGAAATGAATGAGGTTCCATTACAACCATGGAATTCTGGTGACACACACTATACCAAGGCTGGTGTGTGTGGGAAGGGACAGGGGAGGGCCCAGAGCAAGGGAGTTGCCCCCACCTGGGAACTCTCCAGAGTTCTGAACTGCGTCTGCCCAAGTACTGCCTCCACACACCTACATCTTCTGCTGGGGTGCTTCAGTCTGTTCTAACCTTTGTCTACTGATTTCAGTGCTCACAGGAGCAACTGACAGAATAGGGTGAATGGAAATGAAGTACATCTGGGAGAGAAACAGTTAACTTTTAGAAGTACCGAGCTTAAGGGGACAACAGGACATCTAATTGGAACTATCCCACAAGAGATTAGAAATACAGGAACGGGAGTAGAGAAAAGTCAAAGCAAGAGGTGAGGGATCCCTGGGTGGCGCAGCGGTTTGGCGCCTGCCTTTGGCCCAGGGCGCGATCCTGGAGACCCAGGATCGAATCCCACGTCAGGCTCCCGGTGCATGGAGCCTGCTTCTCCCTCTGCCTATGTCTCTGCCTCTCTCTCTCTCTCTCTCTGTGACTATCATAAATAAATGAAAAAAAAAATTAAAAAAAAAAGAGGTGAAAATTTGGGAGCCACAGAGGAGAATCAAGAAAGGGTGAGCGTGTTTTTGGAGTGCTTACTGAGAAAGAAAAGCAAAGGGCCAGGGTCAGAGGGCCCTAGCAGTCCTAGACACCCAGGAGCAAATAACTCAACTCTCTAACTCTAATATTGTGCTGAAAGGTGTTCAGAGAGAACAGAATTTAGTTGCCTGTAGTGTTGAACCTATGAAAAAATGACCACTCCTCAACCTCCCCCAAAAAAGAACAAGAAATGACAGTACTCAAGGACAAAAATAGAAATTAGCCTGCCATAGGTGACATGATTCAAGCTAACCAAGGTCATATTCACTCTTACTTCAAGTAAAATGGCTCCTTATAAATTTGAGAAAGACCCTGAGCCTCTCTTGGGCCTTTCAGACCATAGAACCTAAAGGCTTCCATGACAGGATAATTATAAACAATCTCTCCGCTTGCTGGTAAAAGAGGCATTAGAAAAGCACATTTATTCTCTGGCTCCATCCTCACCTCTACCCTCCTACACACCTTACCCAGGAATAGTTAAACTCTTTTACCAGGTTAGTCTTTTATTCAAGTAAACACGACATGCATCAACTCAGTGTCAAGCACTGGGAATTCAGAGAAGAAGGTGAAGTCCTGTCTTTAGGCTGTGAACTTGTAAATAAATCACTAGTGCAAAGTGGTAAACGCTCTAGCAGATGAGAGTCAAAGGGCTATGGGATCACAAAGCAGGGTGTGAGTTCATCTGGGAGGAGAGACGTGGTTTGGTAGAAACAAGAAAGATGAGCCGGAAATGAAAAGAAAGAGAGAAAGAGAGAAGAAAGAAAGAGAAAGAAAGAAAGAAGAAGAAAGAAAGAAAGAAAGAAAGAAAGAAAGAAAGAAAGAAAGAAAGAAAGAAAGAAAGAAAAGAAAGGAAAGAAAGATAGATGATAGATGAGCTGGAATTTGCCAAGCCCAGGAGGCATGAAGCTTGTCTAGGCTGGAGAAGCCCCATGTGCAAAGGCACAGGAGCTTGAGGGAGCATGATAAGAAGTCACTTGGGGCAGGAAAAGCATCTCAACCATTTCTGTATTCCAGGTGCCTCCCCCAGTGTCTGGGAGGGAATGGCCAGTCACAGATGCTGGAGGAATGAGTGGCATGTGGTTCAGTGTGGAGGGAATAAAGCATGACTATGGGGTCTTGCAACAGAAGGGGAACTGAATGGAACCAAATCTATAAGCCTCAAAACAAATCTTGATGTGAAACTGCTCAGGCATACAACAGACACACGTAGGCTTTGGTCATTCATTTCTCCAGTCCAGGCTCTGATAACAACTCTGTGGGTGAACAAGGCAGCCATGGGAAAGGAAATATACACCCTCAATGTGGGCCAGTTCAAGAGTGATGGTCTAGTCCACAGCTAGAACCCACCTTACTGTTTAGAATTTTGAAAGGAATTATCAGCAAAAACAATCTAAATGTGATGGAGCACAGGTGAGAGTGGATGGGCATCCTTATCAAATTTTGGGGTCTCCTCTTATTTCTTAATGTTGAACTATATCATCGAGTTCCAAATCTCATTATTCATAGCTCACCACAGCCGACAGGTGTGGCAAAAACCATGGCTTCAATAGCTCCTTGAAATGAAGGTTCTTATTCCTCTACTAAGTATTTAAGCAATACCTTTTAATTTACATCATGGACTCAGAACAAACTGATTGATGGCCTTGCTCAGTTAGCAATGACAGTTGGTATTTTCCTGATGACCAGATAATTAGGCAATTGCATTAAGTGTATGTCACCATGAGCAGCTGACATGGTCAATTAAGGCAAAGCCAGCCCACTCATGACTTTTAGTCAGCTTCCACAGAGTACAGGTTTTTAAGCACTCTGGTATAAGTTTAAACACTTCTGTATTTTTATGGTGTTATAAATCTGGTGCTTTTCTGGAGCATCCTGAAGAAATTGGGCCAGCAAAGCTAGCTTTGGGAAAATCTGTATTCTATTCCAAATAATGATTAGTAGAAATACTACAGGATTTAGTTATATTTAGTTATAGGATTAAGAATCAAGGGACCAAGATTCTAGTCCAAATTAATTAATTCATCTACTACAAACATTAATGAGTGCCTGTTACATGCTAGCTCTGGGCTAAGGGCTGAGATATAACAAGTTGCTGAGTGTTTACTATGGGTCAGGAACAGGACTGGAACAGGACTGGAACTATGACTGGAACTATGGGCCAGGAACATAAGCGCTTCACGTGTATAAAATCATTCAACATTGCTAACAGTCCTAGGGGTCAGTAACATTATCATCTTTATCTTACAGATGAGGAAATGGATGCACAGAGAAGCAAAGTAATTTCCCTCAGTTGGTTGTTCTGAAGAGAGAGCATGCACCTGCACATGAGAGCAGGTGTGGGAGGAGGGGCAGAGGGAGAGAGAGAGAACCTTAAGCAGGCTCTTTACTCAGTGCAGAGTCGGTGCACGGGGCTCGATCTCATGATCTGAGATCATGACCTGAGCCAAAATCAAGAGTCAGATACTTAACCAATTGAACCACCCAGGTGCCCCAGTTGCCTCCATTTATAACTTTGTGTAAGTGACACAGCCAGGGCACAAACCCACGCCAGTCTGGCTCCAGAGATGCTCCAGCCTTAGAAAAAGTTCTGAGTGTCTTGGAAGGTTATACAGATATGCACACTTAATGGCTCTATCACCTAAGGAAAAACTTTAATCTCTCTGTATTAGTTTTCTACTGCTGCATAAAAAAAAATGAACACAAACCTAGTGGCTTCAGACAACACCCATTTATTGGCTCACAGTTATTTAGGTCAAAAGTCCATCATGGTATGGCTCAGTACTCTGCTCAGATTATCACAAGCCTGAAATGCAGGTGTCCCTAGGGTTGCAACTCCTGTCTGGGCTCAGGGTCATCTTCCAGTTAACTACATGGAAGAATTCATCTCCTTGCAGCGGTAGGACTGAGGTCCTCATTTTCCTTGTAGCTGCCAGCCCAGGATCATACTCAGCAACTCAAGACCCTGCACAGTTCCTTGCCATAGTGAGCAAAAAGTGAATGTTTGCTTTCTTCCAGACTAGCTAAAGAGCATGTCTGACTCCTGCAGCCCAGACAAAGAAAAATGGACTCACCAGATTAGGTCAGGCCCACCTAGGGAAATCTTTCTTTCACCATATAATGAAACATAATCACAGGAGTGATAGCTCAGCATACCCATAGGTCCCATCCTCACTCAAAAGGAAAGAACTCTACATGGGTAAAGGTAACCAGGGGTCATCTTAGAATTCTGCTTACCATACTCTCTGAGTTTTCACATTCCTGGTCTGAGACTAGATTAAATGATGACGATAATATCACATATATAGTGATTTACAGTTTAATAAAGACCTTTTAACATATATTGTCTCATTGGAGCATTCCAATCCAGAGATTCAGGTGCTCTGGGAGCAAAGGTTAGCCTCATGTCAGGAAAAAGAATCTAAGGGATAGTGAAGTTAAAAACCTTTAGCTTGCCACCCTGCCAGAGGGTGGAAGAGCAAAGACTTTAACTCAAGTCTTCTGATTGCAGCACCTGAGCTCCTTCCTACAAGCTGCTATATTGATCTGAGAGGACCCGACACATTCTGGTGCCAGTGTCACAAATGAAGTGAAAAGAACACAGACTCTGGAGTCAAACAGATCTGGGTTCAAATCCAAGCTTGTCCCTTATTGGCAATAGGGTCTTGGGCAAGTCACCTCCCTTGCCTGGGCATCCTTATCTTTAAAAAGCGGGGAGTCGGACCACAAGGGCTCTAAGGTCTCAAATCATGAAAAAACTGCTTCAATTACACTATGGAAGTTGTTAGCTCCATGCTTCCACTCTCTCAGTTGAAGGAGAACCCCATAACCCTTTTCCAAGGTATCCCTGTGGTTTGGGGGAAGGTTTCCATTTTATTAGATTCCTAAGGCTGTCATAACCAATTGTCACAAATTGGGTGGCTTAAAACAACAGAAATTTATTCTCTCACAGTTCTGGAGTTCAGAAATCTGATATCAAGGCATTGACAGGTCTGGTTCCTACTGAGAGATCTGAGAGAGAATCCATTCAATGCCCCCTCTTGCTTCTGGTGGATGCTGGCAAACTCAGGCATTTATTGGCTTGAGAGGCATCACTCCAATCTCAACCACTCCTGCCTCTGTCCTGACATGGCCTTCACCTCTGTGTGTGTCTCTATGTCTTCTCTTTTTTTGTTTCTTATAAGGACACTTATTGGATTTAGGTCCCAACCTTAACCCAGGATCGTCTCATTCCAAGATCCCTAACTTAATTGCATCTGCAAAGACTATTCCCAAATAAGATCCTCATTCACAGATACTGATTAAGACTTGGACATGTCTTTCAGGAGAGACACAATTCAACCCACATCATAAATTAATTTATGCATCCCACCACTGAGGGAACATAGGTGCTTTCCACTCTTTCCTCACTACAAAGAACACTGCAAAAAATATCATCAGTGTATATCTTTGTGCATATGGATCAGAATTGTTCTCTAGAAGTGGAGTTGTTTGGGTCACAGAAGACATACACATTTTCAACTCTGCTGGCTACTGCTGTATATTTTTGCCAATCGAATCAATGTAAAATGGTAGCTCATCACTGTTTTAATTTGCATAATCATGAGAATACAAGATTGAATTATTTTTTTCAAATGTTTATTGGACATTTGAGTTTCCTCTTTAAATAGCTTTTTGAAAAAAGCTTTAAGTGATTTTCTATCACGTTTATCCAGGAGCTTTTCAAAAGTAGAGATGCTGATTTAGTAGAGATGCGCTGGGACCTAGAAATCTAAAGGCTAAATAAAACCCTTGTCAGGAGGCTGAGGCACTGCCTCAGGGAAAGACCACTCTATGAAAAGTAGTAATGGGTTTTATTGGCACTTGGGTGTTATACCCTCAACATGCACTGAAGGGCACTATCTCATACAAAACTTTGAAACTGTATTGAATCTGGGGATGTTGACGAAGCAATGCCAATCACACAGGGGCTCCTTTAAGAAGGCCCTCTGGGGAAATTTCTCCCAGCTTTCAGTGCTAGGAAAAACTGCATTTCTCTTAAACAATATCTTTTATTTTATCTGCCGGCACCATGACTTAACAGCTTGGTGTGTTTCTGGCAACCAGAAAGCCCAGAACCAAATCTGTGTCCCATCATAAAGACTTTGCAAAATCCTTAGATCTCACATATCTAGATACTAGCTTTTCCCTGATTTCATTTTATTGCACCATTTTTATTGTTCCTTTGCCCTGACTTTTTAACCTAAACTTAAAAAAAAAAAAAAAAACTTGTAAAGATCTATATATTTTCAAAAGCTACTTTACATACTTTGGGGAATAAGAGAGGCATAAATACGTATTAAAATAAGTTTATATTTTACCTTGTGAGATGTAAGCGATAATATACAATTTATGCTGGGTTAAGGCCCTCCTTTCAAAACTGGCCTATTTTCAAAATTCATCAATGATAATAATTGTTCCAGTGTTGGTATTTAACTAGAAAAACAATATTTCAAAGATGAACTATTCACAACATATCAGTAAAAATGATTAACGCTAGAAAATAGGTCATGTTAATTGGCTAGCTATAGCCATTCAGGTGCAGAAAAGACAGGACTGGGTTTCTATAACACAATACCATTCATTTCTAAGTCTCTGTCATTGAGTTTGTAAATGGTGCAAAAGCAACTGCATTTATATGAGGCCTCCTATATTTAGTTTGGTGGCGTTACAAGTGAAAGTAATTTTCAAAAACTTTCACAAAGTTTTTTTTTACAAAGCAGTTTTAACTTCTTGGTTCCTTGGTTCCTGTGTCCCTGAAAACAACAGAAAAGCATGCAAATGCTTTCATTCCTTCAGCAACCTACTCCATGGATAGCCAACCAATTCACCCCCAGTTTTCACAGAACAGTCCTGGATTTAAAACTGAAAGAGTAGTAAGGGCCCAGGGCACTCCCTCAGTCCCGGGCAAACTCGGGAGAGCTGGTGGCCCTGGTACTGGGACACCTTCCATTTGCTGGTGTGTCAGAGGAAGGGCCATTAATGGCCAGTCCTGCTCCTATACTTCAAATCTGAAAGGCAGTCACACATCCCCAAGTGGGTCCCAAATGGGAGGGAAAGAAAATTCTGAATTTGCTTCATCTACTCATACCAGCCTGGATTTCACAAAAGATTAGAAGAAATCTTCACAAGACAATGTTTGTATTCTCCTATAAAGAATTCCAGGAAAAGAAACTCTGTAAAAGCTACCTTTGAAGCCATCTACCACCCATGATCTTCTAAAAATATTAAGTTCAGTCTACAATGATGTCGTTTTCATTTTCAGCACCAAATTGAATAAAGAAAACATAAAGATATGCTATCCACAGGCAGTCAGGTCCAGATTATGAGAGGCTTCGAAGTGGGTCACCAGAACAGACTTAAAGATGGCAGAAGACAGCCTTTGGACCTGGGGGAGAAAAGGTGGGCTGAATTCTAAATAAACCTTTAAGAATATTAGAAACTTTTTAGGGTAGCATGTTGAGCAAACAGCCTTGAAGTCTATTAATAATCTAGTCCATTCAGCACTAATAATCATAAGTGGGTTCTCCAAAGGAACTGTTAAAAAAAGCAACAACAGGCCCCAAATGGATTTTCAGCTTCTCCAGGAATGTAATCTCTAACCAGTGCATCGGGAATGAACTGATCCTGATAGAGTAATCTGCCTGCCAGACCCCTGCCTTTCTGCCCCCTTCTGCCTATAAAAACCTCTCATTTTGTACAGCTCCTTGGGTCTACTTTCTATCTGTTACACAGAATTACTACCCAATTCAAGAATTGTTGAATAAAGCCAAAAAGATCTTTCAATTAACTCCACATTCTTTTAACTGAAAGGAAGAACTAACATTTATTAGATGCCTACTGTAAGCCTGTTGTTCTAACAGTCACTATTTTCATTTAATATCTCACACCCCCATGGATTGATCATGTTCATCCATTTTTACAGGTGAGAGAAACAAAGCTCTGAGGTCATTCATATTGTACTATGCTAGATGTTGGGCATACAATAATAAACATGAGAGTCATAATAATAAAATAATAAACTACGAACCTTATAGTCATAAATAATAAACCCAAGAGACATGGTTCCTGCTTTCAAGGGGCTTAGAGGTTAGTGGAGAATGATAGACACTTAAAAAATTCTTTAAAAAAATAATTTTATGTGACCAGCTTGCGGAGAACCGGGATATGCATCCTGAGAACTGAAGAATAAGAAGACAAAGGAGATGGGAAGAAGGAGAGAAAGGAAAATAATTTCTTGTTTCCAGGCAGAGAAAATGGCAGGAGAGTTCTCAAGATTAGAACGTTCAGTTACATTTCCAAAGTAACATAGTTTATAAGTGGTCATATTCGTTTTGAATCCTGTGCTTTCTGACTCCAGAATTCTCCAGAATTCATGTTCTCTCTACTGCAATGCAATGTAACCAGCTGTACTTCAAATCTACAGAGGACAGGCCACACAAAAGACCTAGTTCCCAGCGATGATACTTACTCTTTCCCAGGCTAGTCTGATCATAAGAATGGCATAAGCGGGACTTGTTAAAAAAAAAAAATCCCCAGGTCTCAGCCCCACCGGGAAATCAAACTTTAAAAAATGTCACAGGTGATTTTTATGATCAGACAGGTTTGGGATACACTGAGTTAAGGCTTCGGGAAGCCTAAAACCCCACACGCTAAGAGCTTACTTCACTGCCACCTCCTGGACATTTTTAAGAACCGGGTGGAGCTCCTTGAAGTACTTTATACTTTAGCCTTCCAAGAAGAAAAGGAATGGGGATAAAAAGAAAGAGAACTCTCTAGAGATCAGTCAGCCAGCCAGTCAAATAAAAATTGCTCCCCTTCCCTTCTTGCAGCTTTCCTGTGGATTTTTGCTATCTCTCATTCTGGATTAAGTAATGTCTTCTCAGTATGGATTATGTGACTCCTATCAAAACAAAACCCATTCGGGTACCAGAAGGCTCAGTAACATGCTACTGATTTGGAGTCACCAAATTAAGGAGTTGAGTAGAGTAACTGAAGCAGCAAAATAATAAGAAACCAGAAATCTTTGCTTTCATCTGGGAAAGGTTATGGATTTAGAATCCAAACACTGAGGTTCAAATCCCAGACCTACCACTTACTAGATGAAACACGGACAAGATAATGAACCTCTCTGAGCCTCATTTCCCCCAACTGCGAAGGGGGTTGTTAATACCCCCTCCACAGAGTGGTTTCTAAGGAATATGTGAGATAATGGAGGTGGTAGCCGGACACCATCAGGCTCTTAACAAATGTTTGTTAATAAATAATAAAACAAGAGTGAATTTACAGCCTAACAAGAGAACTGTGCTAATATGGAACCAAGAGTTAATAAAGATATATTAAATTGATAAAAATAGAGATTTGCAGGCACGAAGCACTCATCCTAAGATATGCTCTAAAACAACAGGCCCTTTCCAATATACAGTGGATGGGATTATAATGTGGTTCTCTGGGATATAATGTTTTAAAGCAAATGGGTGGGAAAAGCTTTAATGTGCTAATTTTTGTTCACAGGTGACAGATTTCCTGGGAGCTGGGAAGAACCCAGTGTAGGTTTCAGAAAAGAGAGCAGACTTCAAGGTGAAGTGACATCAGCTCAGAGGCTGAAGAACTGGGAGAGCAAAGTGTGGGACAGGGGGAGTCATAGTGATGCCATATAGCTTAGAAAGGGCTTTAAGTGACTTTCCTTTACTAAGAGACAGAAAACACCATAGAATAAGTTTGATAGAGGCTGTGGGGAGGACACCAGAGGAGGGCACAGAGCCAGAGTCCAGGATCACAGAGAGAGCAATCTTGTCTTGGAGCTGAGGGGCAGAAGCCATCCAAACATAGAAAGCGGCAGAGTCAGCGGTATAGACTAGACCAGTCACCTGGGAGTGGCTGGATTGATGACATAAGGACTAAGCATGCCAGACACTGAGCTTGAGCCATAACAGACCCTCTTTCTCTACTAAACTCAGAAAGTCCCCAAAATTATTGAGAGCCACTGCTAACCATCAGATGTTTATGCAACAGGTAAAACTTACTGCATTCAGGAAAGTTCTACAGAATCCCCTAAAAAAGAACAAGAGAGGCCCACAGAGTGGTACAGTCATCAAGACTTGAGTTCAAATCTTGACTCTGCATGACTTTGGGCAAGTTACCTAACTTCTGTGAACCCATCTCTTTCTTTGTCTGGAAATCAGGGATAATATTTTTCGCCTCAAAGGTTTACAGGATTAAATGAAAAATACCTAACAAAGAAAGCACTGGGCAGTGTTTGCTTCTCTGCCACTAGAAACCAAACAAATAAAAAGGGCTCTGTTTCTATTATAGTCAATCCAACCTCTTTGATGAGTTCAAAAACTTGATTCAGAAAGTTGGTTGACAGTGTTTATGTGGGAAAGTAAACTCTCCAGCTAAAAGCCGATTTGCATTGGTTTATAAATCTGCCAAATATCCCTGCTGGGGAATCTGGAATCCGAGGCATCACGGAAAGAGGAAACAAGGGTCTTTATTAGTAAAGGCTTTGAAAATAAAGAAATGATGTACTTTATCTCTCACTTTCTCATGACAAGCCAAGTCTCTGATTCCTAAACCTTTCTCTCCACAATAGCTACCAGAATGAAAACATTCCCCCATTTAATGAATGCTAGATTTTTTTGCCCTACAGATATTCTCACACTAGCACACAAAACATATATATGAGGGTACGGTGGATGCAGCTGTATAGAGTGGTAACACCCTGTAGACGGTCAAATGTGTGTCTGGGGCACCAGTTAATTAAGTGATGGGACACCCACCCTGTGGAATGTTCTGCAGCCATAAAGAGAAGGATGTGGAAAATCAACTCATGCCCACGTGAAACAATGGCTAAGTTAAATTGTTAAATGAAATAAAAGGTGCAGAATAGGGGCACCTGGGTGGTTCAGTGGTTGAGCATCTGCCTTCGGCTCAGGTCATGATCCCAGAGTGCTGGGATCCAGTCCCACATCAGGCTCCCTGCATGGAGTCTGCTTCTCCCTCTGCCTGTGTCTCTGCCTCTCTCTCTGTGTCTCTAATGAATAAATAAACAAAATCTTTAAAAAAAAAAAAAGTGCAGAATAGGGATACCTGGATGGCTGAGTGGTTTAGCATCTGCTGTCGGCCAAGGGCGTGACCCCGGAGTCCCAGGATCAAGTCCCACGTTGGGCCTCCTGCTTCTCCCTATGCCTGTGTCTCTGCCTCTCTCCCTCTGTCTCTCATGAATAAATAAATAAATAAATAATAAATAAACAAACAAACAAACAAACTTTAAAAAAAAGGTGCAGAATAGAGGGCATCATATAAAAGCATTAGATAAAGAAAAAGAACTATTTATGCATGGATGTTTGTACATACATCTCTCTGGAAATGTACCAAGAAACTGCTCATAGTGGTTGCCTTTGAGGAAGGGAACTACAGATGGGATGAGAGACATATTTTTCAGAGTTCACACTTTTATACTATGTTGATTTTTTACCCTGTGTATGTTATTTTTAGTCAATCAATAAAATTGAGATATATGGTAATAATGAAGACACTAAATGACTAAAATGATGATACCGCGTGTTGGGTTATATACCACAGTGGGGGCTTTCTCTACATTCTCTCTCAACCATCCTCTGAGGCAAGGGTTATTATCCTCATTATTCAGCTGAAGAAAATGAGGCTCAAAGTTTGGACAAGTTCAGTAATTCTTCCAAGTCCACACAGCTAGCAAGGAGCAAAGCCTGGATTGGAATCCAGTTTTGGCAGACTCCAAATCCTTTTCTGTATACCGCATCACAGCTGAGACTGCAGGCCATTCACCAAAATGCATTTCATCTTTTTCTGGACACACTAGTCTACATTTCCAGTGTCCCTGGCAAGTGACAAAGCCTCTCAGTGACCAAACTTTATTCAGGCTCCTCTGAATGCTCTTTCCAGCTTGGCCTCCCATCTTTGACCTTCTGTGTCAGTCTCCACATGGCCCAGTCTTAGCAAGAATCCTGCTAAAGTCAGCTTAGCAAGACTACTCCCCCCCCCACCCACCCATTTCTGATCCCCCTCAGAATCTCATCAAATTCCTCATCCTCCACCTTGGGCTTCTGATCCCCCAAGCCCTTCAGCAAGAATCTTGTCCAACTGGTTTAGCCAACAGCCCCCTTGCCTCTTTTCAGTACTTTTCCATCCCTTTACTCCCAAGACATCCTTGGCTCTAAATCCCCACCTGTCAGGCAGCCCAGGTGGCTCAGTGGTTGAGTGACACCTTTGGTCCAGGGTGTGATCCTGGAGACCCGGGATCAAGTCCCATGCTGGGCTCCCTGCACGGAGCCTGCTTCTCCCTCTGCCTGTATCTCTGCCTCTCTCTGTCTCTCATGAATAAATAAATAAATAAATAAATAAATAAATAAATAAATAAATAAATAAATAAGATCTTTAAAAAATAAAAGAAATCCCCACCTGTCCTAGAGGTATAAAAAATGTAGCCCAGGCCTCTTTGCTTCTATTGCAAGAGTTCCTGAATAAAATCTGTTTTTACCACTACTGCTCAGCTCTGGTTTCCGCTGATGGGAGTTAAGTGTGAGTCACAGAGCACCTACTGCAAATCAGGCATTGTCTTAGGGCCTGGCAATACACTGATGACTAAGGGAGTCCCTACCAGTGCAGCGGGAAGACTTCACAAGTATTTGAGTCCTATCTCTTCAGGTCAGGTCGGAGACATTTCAAAATAAAAGGAGGATGGCAAGTTTGCATTTGTTTCCATAGTCTATACAGTCTGGACAGGTAACTGGTCTGGCTGGGGATGGGGAATGGAGCGGAGGAAGGGCAAGGGGAGGGCGTAGTCAGTCTCCCAAGTGGAGGTAGACAAGAGCCCCCTGCTGGATGGCCCCAGAGAAAACCCAACAGTGTAACCTCCAGACAAAAGCATCCTTTCCTGGCAAGAGAGAGGACAGAGAGAGGAGAGCTACGGGGCTAGATTTCCTCCCTCAATGAGTCTCTGCCCCTCTGCAGCTGAAGCCAGCGCTGGCACACAAGCTCACATTCTTCTGGGTCACAATCCCTCCCTGGACACCTGCTATAGGCCAGACACTAGAGAAACACACACACACACACACACACACACACACACACACACACACACCATCTCTGTCCTCAAAGTGCTCAGAGTTTACTGTCACTAAACAAATTATTATCTCCATGAAAAGCAATATATACAGAGAAACCTACCAGGTGCTAAGAGGACATAGAGGAAGAAGCAGCTGCTTCTGCAGGGAAGGAGGCTCATAGCAGAGCTCACACTTGGCTGGATATTGATGTGGGGCTCCAAGTCCAGCCAGCAGGGAGTAGAGGGAACGAAAGCAATTCCAGCCCAAGAGGTCAGTGGGAGCAGGGGTGGCGGCATGGCTGGTAGGGTAGAGCGCAGCTGGTATGGGAAAGTGGGGAGGAAGTCTGGCAGGGGTGAGGCAAACTGGCTAGCAGGGGAGATTTTAAGGGCCTTAAATGCTTTGCCAGAATGTGAATAGGGTTTGTTTTTTTTAAAAAAGATTTTATTTATTCATGAGAGTCACACAGAGAGAGAGAAAGAGACAGTCAGAGAGACAAGCAGAGGGAGAAGCAGGTTCCATGCAGGGAGCCCGACATGGGACTAGATCCTGGGTCTCCAGGATCATGCCCTGGGCCGAAGGCAGGCGCTAAACCGCTGAGCCACCCGGGCTGCCCCTGAATAGGGTTTTTGAATGTGAGAACACACACCCCACGGCCTGTCACCCCACCAGAGGGACCTCATCCCCTTGGCTCTTGCGGGTGAAGCCGTCTTCCAAAATCTCCTTTAAAATGTGATACCTGAGGAGGAATCACAATTAATTTGCTATCAACCTGCTCATCACTAACCAGCAAAGATCTCAGGATGGAGTCAAAACTGTCTTCAAGGAGAGCCAGACAAGTGTCTCTGAGGGGCAGAGAGGAGCAGATAAGACAGGCGGAAGGGAAAGTAACAGAGAGGGGGCAAGGCCGCTCCAGCCGCACAGGGCCACAGGGCATAGGGACGTGGCAGCCTCTCCCAGCTGTGCGCACAGCTGGTAGCCCGGAGCAGGGGGCAAACCGACGAGCCGCTGCCTTTGGGGACTGCAGTCGCAACCAACACAGGTTGCTGACCTCCATACCATTCAGCCTTTGCACAAAAATAAATCACTGCTTGTCTTGTGGAGAGGAAAGACTGCATGGGGGAGGCAATTCGGTGCAGTGGAAGGAGCGGGCAGCATGAGGTCTGGCCTAGGCTTGGGATTCTGGTTCCACCTCCAAGGGGCTGGTGTCCGGTACACTCCATTTCCTTCCTTACCTACCAAGTGCACAGCACCACCTCTGCTTGTCAGCAGCGCCCACGCCAAAGCTTCCAACAGCAGCAGCAGAAGGCTCAGAGTGGACCCCGGATGATGGTTTGTTCCCTTCTTTTCCCCTCAGGAGGGCCATGCATGTGAACAGCCTCTTTGTTCTTTTATTTCCACATGGTCTGAATTTGATTGAACTCTTGTCTTCTTCCTCAATGAGGTTGAAATATATCATTGGCTACTTAATGGCCCTTCAAGCACTGAGGCCTTTATGAAATAGCAGCATGATACCCATGTGATGACAGTGTCAGGGGCCCACAGATCTCTCCCCACGGCTTTGGGGAAGACAGCCTGCAGCTGCCCCACTGGCCGCCATCTCCTTCTGCCTGCAAGGAAACTCAAGGAAGGGGGTACCAATGCCTGGAGGGCTCCAGCAGCTGGATGGCTGAGGTCCCTCCCTCGCCAGAAGGGAAGACAGCGGTCCCTCGGGAGAAGAGACACCAGTGAGCCAATTCTCCCCTCATACCGCACCTACCCCACAACAGGACAGAGTGGAGGAGAGTGCACTCCACTTGGCATTGACGAAGACCTGGGCCCCTTGGCCAGCCCAGCCTCGGTTACCTGGTCTGTAAAGAAGAGCAAAGGTATATAGCCTGCTTGCCTCAGAGGGCTGCTTGGGCAGCTCCATAAAGTGAGAGTAGTAACTCTGCTGCTCTTCTGCAAGGAGGCCCTGTGGTCCTACCCTGCTGGTTTCTGCAGGTTGACTGGGTCACAAAGTACCGTCTCAGGGCTTACTAGATCTCAGCCACTCGCCACAGGCCAGAAACTGACCAGGAAGCCACTCACCCTGCCCTCAAGGAGGCGTTCCCTCCTTCCAGTTCACTCCCCCGAGCCCTTCATACAGCTTGCACACCACAGCCAGAGGGGTCTTTCCAACATCCAGAGGTGATCTGTCTCTCTCTCTCTCTCTCTCTCTCTCGCTCTCTCTCTCATGCACACACACACACACACACACACACACACACACACACACACCTGTTTGCAACCTCCCAGGGGTTCCGCAGAGCTCTCATTTGCAGCTGGTACCCATATGTCTTAGCCCCTGCACCATCCATTGCTGCCCCTCCCTCTATGCCCCAGCCACAGTAGGATGACACTGGTAGTTCCCCCATACCCTCTGTGCTCCAGCTTGCCACCCCATTGCTGTGCTTGCTGAGCTGAGCCTGAATACTGGAGCCCTTGCTCAGCTCTCCATTCCTTTCAGACTCAGCTCACAGGCCCCTTCCTTAGGATGCTTCACTGAGCCCTGAACCCGAGCCCTTTTCCACTGCTCTTCATCCACAGAGCTGCAATAACCAGAAAGTGAGCTTCCTGTGAGGAGGGACCCACAGGGGTCATTTCTTTGTTTACCTAGGGCTCAATGGAGTCCAGGGTGCAAAGTGAGGGCTCAGGAAATGTTTGGGGAATGAATGAAAAAATCATTTCAGCCAATACCTATGAAGAGCCTGCTCCATAGTGTGCCAGGCATTGTGCAATGAAGCATGATGCTATGATAATAAATGATAATAAACCAGACACATGTGGCCCTTGCACTAGTTCAAATTAAAATCTGGTGGGAAGAAGAAAAAATTAAACAAGCCATAACAGTGAAGCTGATTTGTGCTATGATGGAAGAGACAAGTAGACAGAGGAGGATATAGGCAGGAGAAGAGAAGATCATCACAGTCTATCAAAAATAGCAACACCTCACCAATCTGGAACTCAGCTATCCCACTTATCCAGAAAGTAGCAGGAACCCAGAAAGAAGGATTAGAGGCTACTTAAGAACCAATATATGTCAAAAAGACTGAATCTTACTTCCCTGAATGCCTCTGACACATACCGGCCTTTGCCAAGTAGGTTGCCCTCCTACCTGCAGGTTGACCTCATTTCCCCTCCGCCTCCACCATTCTTTGTATATACTTCTTTTTTTTTTTAAGATTTTATTTACTTATTCATGAGAGACACACACAGAGAGAGAGAGAGAGAGAGAGAGAGAGAGGCAGAGACACAGGCAGAGGGAGAAGCAGGCTCCATGCACCGGGAGCCCGACGCGGGACTCGATCCCGGGTCTCCAGGATCACGCCCTGGGCCGAAAGTGGCTCTAAACCGCTGAGCCACCCAGGCTGCCCTGTACATACTTCTAATAGAACCCTTAGCACCTCACACTGGGCTCATCAGCTATGACTGCTCCCCTAAGACTAGGGCCTCCAGAGCCACCACCTGCCACTTTTTTAGGTCATGCACAAGGGTGCCATGATGCTGGTCATATGCAGGCATCTTTCATATTTTGAACACTTTCCATATATTCATCTATTTTTTTATTCCATAACAAATGAATTATTCCTAAAAATATTAGTTATTAGATAATATTTACATACTATCATAGTAAAAGTACTTGTTGATTTATACTGGGAATTCAAAAGTATTCTGGTTCATTAAACAAACATCAGATAATTTTATTTGGGCAAATTTACATTTATGACTAGAATTTTATAGCAAATGGTACTCAAGAATCTTGTTTTAACAAGAAAATATGTATTGTTCCCCTTTGACAAATTGGATTATCAAAAGACTGTTGATCTTTTTTTAAAAAGATTTTATTTACTTATTTGACACAGAGAGAGTACAAGCAGGGGCATCAGCGAGAGGGGGCAGGAGAGGCAGAGGGAGAAGTAGGCTCCCAAGTGAGCAGGGAGCTGGATGCAGGACTCAATCCCAAGACCCTGGGATCATGACTTGAGCCGAAGGCAGATGCTTAACCAACTGAGCCACCAAGGCACCCCAAAAGACTGTTGATCTAATAACATATAAAATAAACTGTGTTTCTAAATCAGATCTGCTTTTATAAATCTGATATATAATTAGTGAGAACTTTTCATTTTTTTGAAAAATTCCTCATTGGTATTAAGGCAGTAGTTAAATCATGTTGCAGTTCTATCAGCTGATGTTTGTTTCTTGTGCCAGAATATTTCTGAATTTTGAGTTTAAATTAACAAGTATTTCATTATAACACCATGTAAATATTATTTAATAACTAATGTATAATTTAATAACTAATATTCATTTATCATCAATAACCTAATTGCCATAACAAATTTGTTGAGTGTAAATAATATATTGACTAATTTAATATTTTTTTCTTTGAGGAGGGGGCACCTTGTTCTCTCATTCATACAAAAGGATGGTATGGCCAGTAGTGGCCCTGGTACAAGGGCAGGGATAGGGGGGATCTCTGGGTGGCTCAGCGGTTTAGCGCCTGCCTTTGGCCCAGGGCATGATCCTGGAGTCCCAGGATCAAGTCCCGCGTCGGGCTCCCGACGTGGAGCCTGCTTCTCCCTCTGCCTGTGTCTCTGCCTCTCTCTCTCTGTCTATCATGAATAAATAAATAAATAAATAAGTCTTTAAAAAAAAAGGGGGGGGGCAGGGATGATGTCTAATTGTGTCCTTTTATTATTTTGTTTTTAGAAAGAGAGAGCAACGGGCGCCTGGGTGGCTCAGTTGGTTAGGTGTCTGCTTTAGGCTCAAGTCACGATCCCAGGGTCCTGAGATCCAGTCGGGTGCCGGGCTCCCTGCTGTGTGGGGAGCCTGCTTCTCCCTCTCCCTCTGCCTGCTGCTCTTCCTGCTTGTGTGCTCTCTCTCTCTCATTCTCTGTCAAATAAATAAATAAAATCTTAGAGAGAGGGAGAGCGAGAGAGAGAGCATGAGCAGGGGTGGGAGGCAAGGGGCAGAGGGAGAGGAAGAGAATCTTAAGCAGATTCCGTGCCGAGGAAGGAGCCCAAAGAAGGCCTGATCTCACAACCCTGAGATCGTGACCTGAGTCAAAATCAAGAGTTTGATGCTCAACTGATTAAGCCATCCAGGAGCCCCCACCACCACCTCTTTTAAAAATAGAGCTCCACTCAGTGTGGAGCCCAACACAGGGCTTGAACTTACAACCCTGAGATCATCAAGACCTGAGCTGAGATCATGAGATGAACCCCTAACCTAGTGAGCCACCCAGGTGCCCCTAGTTGTGTCTCTATTGTCAGTGCCTTGAATAGGGCTTGGGGCACAGTGGACATTCAACATATATTTGTTGAATGAATAATGGAGGAGTTCAAGGCCTCAGGATTTACAATGATATATGTATGCTTTATTTCACTGTGCTTTCTAGAAATACTTTTGCACATTCCAGTGGAATAGTATTGCATAAAGTCTTGAACAACCCTCCTTAGTGGCCAGCTGAAGCTTATTAAATTGTCCCCCAGCAGGGTCCAATCTCCTCTCCCTTTGTTCCCTAGACACAGAGTACTTTCTCTGTGAAGTCTTAGGAGTAAGAAGTTTTCACATACCATTAAAGGAACATCTTTGCAACCTGCCTAGAGAGTCGTAAAGTTTAGTTATTTCTGAGAAAGTGGCATAAAATCCAGTAAAATGGCAAGGCTTTGTGCAAGTAGTTTCACATAGATCCTGAGGTTCCTTAAGACAGGAACAAGTGCACAGGCTAAAGAAAGCTATCTTATCATGGAAAGTAAACCCAGCCAAAACCGAAGCCTTTCAGGGGCCTACAAACAGCTGGTTCTCTATTTCTGGCTCGAGCTTTGTAATGCCAGAGACAGGATGAGTTCACTGCCTGGAATCTCTTTATGTTATTTCCTTTTAAAGAAAATAGTCACTTTGAAGGTAGTCCAAAAACACAGCACTAGGACCATTACTGATTACACAGTTCAATTCAATTAGCATTTGCTAAATGCCTTCTCTGTGCCAGGCATTAAAGAACTCAAAGATGAATAAGACAAGCTCCCTGCTGCTGGATATCTTAGTATCCAGTAGGGGAAAAATCAAACCCTCTCAATCAACAGCCTTGCCCATACAGCCCCATCCTGACCCAGGAAGCACCACCTCTCCCGAGGTATATGACAGCATCCTCACTTGCCTCTGCCTCCACTCTAGAGTTCTGATCCATTCTTCAGAGGGGACATTTTTCAAAAGGCAGATGTAAATCATCTTTTCCCCTGTACACAGGCAACAATCAGGCCCCTGACGGCCTGCTGGTAAGGCAAGCATCAGATCAGAAGCTCCCATATCAAGCCAGGCCCTCTGTGAGGCCACATCCTCAGTGGGTAAGCCAGAAGAAAACCTACCTTGTCTTGTGTGTTGGCTCAGGGAAGGAGAGAAGAGCCCCCCCTTGGAATGCCTAACCAAACGCATGCAAGTCTGGAGTCAGAATTTATACTATGCCCATAATCTTAAAAGCCTAACACCAAAAATTTAGTTTTCAGCATTCTAGGTGAGTAGAGCCCTCTGAGCCATGGGCAAAAGATGAAAATCCTCACTTTAAACTCAACTCTCAGAGAATTACCAGAGATTAAAGTTCCAAAGAACATAAGCCTCACTGCCAAGAAAAAAAGGTCTAGAAATATCTCAATCAGAATCCCAGAAACAGAGATGTAAAACAATGGGTTAGAGACAATATTGAAAGAGAAAACAGATGAGAATTTTCTAGAATTGATAAAAGATACTAAACCTCAGAGACAAGAGTCCCAACAAATCTCAAGCAGAATAAATAGAAAGAAACCCTCACCCAGAAAATCTTAATGACACAGAAGACATGAAGATAAGGAGAAGATTTTAAAAGCAGCCAGAAGGAAAAAGACACTTCATCAGCAAAAATAGTCAACTGAGAACTGACCTCTCGATAGCAAAAATAGGAGTAAATGGTCACGTATTCTCAAAGTGCTGAGATCACATAACTATCTACCTAGTACTATATGTGCAGCAGCCCAATCTTTCAAGAATAAAGGCAAAAGGAAGGTAATCTTGCACAAACAGAAACTGATTGAGTTTATTACAAAGAGCCCCTCACCAAAGGAACGTCTAAAAGATTACTTCCAGGAAAAAGAAAATGATCCCAGAAGAAAGGTCTGAGTTGTAAAGTGGAATAATAAGCAAATGGTAAATGTGGGTGAATCTAAAATACATCAAGGCTTTATAGAAACGAATAATAAGGTCTAATTTGTAAAGTTCAAAAAAAGGATAAAGTAAGAGAGAACTAAAATACTGGACAACAAAAGCATGTAAGTCAGGAAGGATGCAACCAAAACGAAATATCCTAAGATACTTATGTTGTTAAGAGGAGAGTAAAGATACTAACTTTGGACGTTGTGAAATTATACACATATTAAATTTTTAGGGTAACCACTAGAAGAATAAAAATAGGATGCATAACTTCTAGACTAGTATGAGGGAAATGGGAAAAGGAAAAGTCAATTAAAAATATATGAAATCCATAATCATAAAGGGAAACACTAATATAACTCTTCAATGGTCAGACAGAAATATCAGGGCTATGACATTTGTCTAATGCAATCACAAGCTAATCTAATATACATATGTAAAATACTGCATTCAATAACTAGAGAATACACATTCTTTTAAAAAACAGATAGAAATTGACTATGTATTAGGCCATAGATCCAAAAATTGGAAAACAGAAAAAAGCAAGAAAGCAAGAGAAAGAGAGGAAAGAAAGAAGATCCTTTAATCACAATGTTATTAAGATAGAAATTAATAACAAAAAGAGAAGCAGAAATAATCTCACATGTTTAGAAACCCTTAAAAAAAACATAAAGCTGGGGGAGGTGGGTGAAATACAAGGTAACTTGGTGATGAGCACTAAGGAAGGCACTTGATGGGATGAGCACTTGATGGGATGGGATGGGGTGTTATACTATATGTTGGCAAATAGAATTTTTTAAAAAAAAATTTTTTTAAAAGAAAAAGGGAGAGTGATGGCTGGAACACAGAAAAAAAAAATAAAGAATAAAAATCAAATCAAAACAAAACAAAAAACCACAGAGCTAAATAACTCATGGGCCAAAGAAAAAAATCTTCATGAAAATGTAAAATACATAGAACTAAAAGGTGATTTTAAAAAATACTACACAGCAAGACTGTGGGTGCAGCCAAAGCAGTACTTAAGAGTCAAGTTTGTAGGGTTTTTTTTTTTTTTAAAGTAAACTCTATGCACAACATGGCACTTTAATTCATGCCCCCAAGAATCCCATGCTCTACTGACTGAGCCAGCTAGGTGTGCCCCAAGCGTGTAGTCCTGAATGTTTTATTAGAAAAGATGACAGGTTAAGCATCCTAATCAATGTCAGATATAGGACAACATGATAAGCCTCAAAAGTAGAAGAAAAGATATCGTAAAGAGCAGAAAGCCATGAAATAGGAAACAAAAATAGAATGGAGATGATCAATAAACCAAAATTTGCTTCTCTGGAAGAATTAATCAAACTGAGATCTGTATAAAGTACTATAAGTGACTAAGCAAGGGTACTTAGCCAGCCTGGGGTGGGTGGGAGTGGGGGGGTCAGGAAGACTTATGGAAGAGAGGAGGCATGAGCTGATCCTTGAAGGATGTATAAGAGTAGCCAAAGAAAGGAAGGGAACATTCTAAGGAAAAGCAAAAACATGACTAAGGTAAAGGGAAATGGCACAGCATGAAGGGAGGGCAGTGTTAGTAGTGGGTAAAGTTCAAGGCATGGAATATGTGAAGTCTAGAGAAGCTTAAGGCCCAGATATTAATAAAAAAATATTCAACCAAGCCTTTATTGTATACCCAATGTCATGGGCTAAATACATGATTATATTTTTTTATGCTGGCAACAAACAACTCCATGAAGTTTAATTGTATCACGCCCATTCTTTAAGAATCTCAATCAGAATCCCAGAAAATGAGATGCAAAACAATGGGTTAGAGACAATATTGAAAGAGAAAACAAAAAAAAAAAAAAAAGAAAGAGAAAACAGATGAGAAGAAACTGAGGTTCAGAGCAAAATTTCCCCACGGTTACATAGTGAGTTATTTCAAATCCATATCTGTGTGGTTCCAAAGTCCATGCTACACTGCATCTCAGGTCACAGAAGCCTTCATATGGACCTTTTATAAGGAGCCTGAAACTGTATTCTTGGGGCAAATATTCTAATTTACCCCACAAAAAATACAAAAATACAACTTAACAACTTAATCTTACACTGAAAGTTTGGAATGGTGTTACAGCTGCCACTACTCTATGCCACCAGGACAGAGTCCCTTTCATACAGGTGTCCAAAAAGCTGATTGATGTACAGTAAAAAGCAATATTGCAAAGCAGAATGACAACAGGAAGCACTGGCCTGATGTGTGTTCCTGAAACATGCTTACAATTACTACCTGGGAGGGTACCTGGGTAGCTCAGTCAGTTAAGCATCTGCCTTCAGCTCAGGTCATAATCCCGGCATGAACCGTGCATTGGGCTCCCTGCTCAGTGGAGAGGGGAACTTCTCTGCTTCTCTCTCTGCTCCTCCCCCAGCTTGTGCTCTCTCATTCTCTCTCACTCTTTCTCTCAAGTAAGTAAATAAAATCTTGAAGAAAAAAAAAAGACAATTATTACCCGGGAGGCAAGTACTGTTCAATGACGAGAACTGGATAAGCGTATGGCACTTTTTTCAACATCTTTATTGACATACAATTCACATACGACACAATGCACCCATTTAAAGTATACAGTTCAACAGTTTTTGGCATAGTCATGGAGTTGTGCAACCATCACAACCTATTTTAAGACATTTTCATCACCCCAAAGAGAAATCCTGTACTAGCAGTAATTCCCAACTTCACCACCAAAAGCCTCCCGCAGCCCTAGGCAACCAGTACTGTACTTTATATAGATTTCTCTATTCTGAACATTCCATATAAATGCAATCACATAATGTGCAGTCTCTGTGATTGGCTCCTTTCGTGTAAGATGTTTCCATCTTTTTTAATATTTTTTTAAATTTTATTTATTTATTTGCGGGAGAGAGAGAGAGATAGAGAGAACACAAGCAGAAGGCAGGGAGAAGGAGAAGCAGACTCCCTGTAAGCAGGGAGCTTGATCCCAGGATCCTGGGATCGCGACCTGAGCCGAAGGCAGACACTTCACCAACTGAGCCACCCAGATGCCCCCCATGTAAGATGTTTTCAAGGCTCATCCACGTTGTGGCGGGTATCAGTGCATTCCTTCTTAGGCCAAATAATATTGCACTGCATGGATATTCCACATTTTGTTTGCCCGTCATCTCATGGACATTTGGTTGTTTCCACTTTTTGCCTATTGTGAATAATGCTACCATGAACATTAGCATACATGTTTCTTAGTGAACATTTGTGTTCATTTCTCTTGGGTATATACCTAGGAGTAAACTACTTGGATGTAGTCATTCCATGTTTAACACTTTGAGGACCTGCCAAACCGTTTTTCAAATGGCTGTACCATTTTACATGCCCACCAAGAGTATATAAGGGCTCCAATTACTCCACATCCTCACCAACACTTCTGAATTTGTTTTTTTAAACATCCTAGCGGATACAAAGTGGTATTTCATTGTGATTTTAATTTTCATTCCCCTATTGGCTAATGATGGCGTGTAACATTTTAATACCTTTAATGTGTCCCCTTTTTTTTTTTTCTTACCAGAGATATTCTGACAAAACCTAAGAAATAAAGAAATAACCTATTGAAACTTTCCTCCATTTCATTACCCAATTGTATGTAAAATGCCTAAACCTTAGCTCTGGGGAAGGAGATCCAGGAGCTAGATGTGGGGAGAGGGTCAAGGGTAGAAAATCAAGCATGTCCACTGAGTATGTTATTTGAAAATTTAAAAGTGGCTTTCATTTTGATGTGGCTATAGATGTGATAGCTGCACAAAAACAGCCCTATCAAAATGCCCTGTATGAACTAGGAATAATTATCAAAACTAGATTTGCTGAAGACGGAAAAGATTCACTTAGTTTACTCTCTTCTCCAATATTTGTTGTTACATCTTTCAAAAGCAAATACTTCTAGGAACTCTCATATACTGTTGAGTAGAAACTGCTACAATTCTTGAAAGCAAATCAGTGTATCTTTCAGAAGCCTGAAATTATACATGTCCTTTCACCCAAATATTTCATTTCTGCAAAGTTTATTTTAAGATAACTTAAAATGTAGGGGGAAATGACTCCAGAAAATTTTTTCACAGAGGAATCAATCTAAACACTTAATAACATGAAAATAAATAAATAAATTTCACTGAATGAGTTTTTTATTTTATTTATTTATTTATTTGTTTGTTTATTTATTTATTATTGGAGTTCGATTTGCCAACATATAGTGTAACACCCAGTGCTCATTCTGTCACGTGCCCCCCTCAGTGCCCGTCTCCCAGTCACCTCATCCCCCTGCCCTCCTCCCCTTCTACTACCCCTTGTTCATTTCCCAGAGTTAGGAGTCTCTCATGTTCTGTCACCCTCTCTGATATTTCCCACTCATTTTCTCTCCTTTCCCCTTTTTTTTTTTTTAATTTTTATTTATTTATGATAGTCACAGAGAGAGAGAGAGAGAGGCAGAGACACAGGCAGAGGGAGAAGCAGGCTCCATGCACCGGGAGCCCGATGTGGGATTCGATCCCGGGTCTCCAGGATCGCGCCCTGGGCCAAAGGCAGGCGCCAAACCGCTGCGCCACCCAGGGATCCCTCTCCTTTCCCCTTTAATCCCTTTCACTACTTTTTATATTCCCCAAATGAATGAAACCATATAATGTTTGTTCTTCTCCAATTGACTTGAGATTTCTTTTTAACAATTAAGATGACATTTCCGGGGCAGCCCGGGTGGCTCAGCAGTTTAGCGCCGCCTTCAGCGGAGGGCGTGATCCTGGAGTCCCGGGATCAAGTCCCACATCGGGCTCCCTGCATGGAGCCTGCTTCTCCCTCTGCCTGTGTCTCTGCCCCTCTCTCCCTCTCTCCCTCTCTCTCTTTGTCTCTCATGAATAAATAAAATCTTTAATAATAAAAAAAAACCCACCTAGCTCCATAGAAATGTAAGACCCTAAGGTTCTCCACACAGCCTGTTAATCCATTAGAAGTTTAATGGCACCTGAAGATAGAATTGTGCGTGCTTTCTACCCTTTTGAGAGAACATGTCAGCAATAAGTAAAGACTGCTTTTAGTGACTAGGAAGGAAAAAATTTTCAATTATTATAGGGTAGATTATGCAAGGCAAATGGTTATCTATTAAATGTTTAAATAATCAACAGGGGAAAGGCTTACAATGCATAGGAGACACAAAAGTAACTATCCATAATATAAACCAATAAAAAAAACATTAACAGAAGCAAAATATAAACATAAACAAGAGATAAATGAACAAAGAATATACTGAGGCATTCCACAGATGAAGTAGTACAAAGGACTGGTAAGCATACAGAAAGCCCAACCTTACTGACAAGCAGAGAGATGTAAATCAAAAGAACACATTTTTACCTTCAGTTGGGCAAAGATTTAGAGCATTAATAGAAGATAGCATCATTGCAAAGGAGGTGAGAAGACAGGCATTCTCAACATTGCTGGTGGCATTTGATAGTAACCACCAAAACACAAAGTGACAACCCTCTGACCCAACAATTCCTAGGAATTTATCCTAAGAAGTATTTGTACAAATAAACAATGTCTGAACAACAATATCCTGTGCCTTTCTTTGTAATTGCAAGGAATAAGTGTGGGAGCAATATCCATCAATAAATTTTATGATGGTATATCCACAAAGTGGACTATTAAATTGTTACTAACATGAAATGAACCTATATTTATTAACAGAGAAAGATATCCAGGCTAAAAAAGCAGTTGACAAACACTATACATATTGTTTAACTGCAGCATTGAAAAGAACGTATGTTTGTATTTATACACTACATGTGTATCTCTTGCATCTCTACATATGATTGATATTATGATATGGTGGTCATTAGCGCTGTTCACTGGATACTCTGATTATCCTCTTTATACCCTCATGGTAGGACCGCACACCCTCAGCTCTGTGAAGTCAGCCATGCCATGTAACACTTTGGTGAAGGAAATGTGAGCACAGTCACTTCTGCGCAGAAGTCTTAAAAGTCAGAGTGCACAATTTGCACAGTCCCTTCCCCTCAGTGACTCAATGAAGCAGGTGTTGAGCTGGAAGCATGAGTCTCTGAATAACCAAAATGATGAGAGCTTCCCCATCCCCCCCTCCACCAATCTGCATTGAATCCCTGAGTATGAGCAAGAAATAAACTTTTGTTATTATTAAGTCATTGATACATTATGGTTGCTTGTTACCACAGCACAATTTAGTTATCCTGATAAATGCAGGAATAGGAGAAGAATCTGGAAAGATACATACCAAACATTAACAGTGGTGTTGCCTCTTAAGGAGAAGAGTTAGAAGGGAAGGGGATGGGGTGAGGAGTAGGGGCTTAGGAGGTTATTTTACACACCTGGGAGCTGTGTACGTTTTTTATGAGCACATATTATTTTTGGAAATTGAACAAATTTATTTATAAATAGTCTAAGATGTCTAGAAAATTTACCATTGTTGCTTTTTTATATTCCAGTAAAACACAGTTCTGACACAAAGAGAAATAAAATCTCCCTATGAGCATAAAGAACAAAACAGGAAAACTGTCCTTCATAAGAATTCTAGGCAGATGGACAGAAGGACATTTTGGAAAAGTAACATTCTACTGAAAGGGATGATGGGCACAGGACAAAAACTGCCCTATTCTTCCAGCTCCATGAAGGATGAGGACATTTTATTCAGATGACAGAGAAGCAGATGGGGATAGAGAAAGAGTCGTCAGAACTGCCTGCTAGGACTTACAAAGGCATTTATAAAAATCACTAGATAATGGTCCAAACACATCCAGGGAAACAAACACACATAAAAATGGCAGCCGTTACAACAAGGCACCACTTGATGTGACGTGAGAGAGATATTAGTCCATCTGGGATAGAGAAACATGATTACTGTTCTCACTAGCAAAACAATAATCTTTGCAGAAGAATCTGAGGAACATAGCCTGGCTGCAAGGGAGCAACTGCAAGGAAGGGAGGAGTTCAAAACTAATGAAAGGACAAGTAATGTTATGCCAAAGCCTGTTCATGCCACCAAGCTTCTTTTATAAAACTTAATTAAGATGTCACAGAAATTCATTGGAGGGAAAGCCTAACAGGTATTCCTACTGTAAACACAGGCATTTTAAAGATTTTCTGATTTAACCCTCATAACAACCCTGCCAAGTATTCTGTGCTCATTCCTCGAGATGAGAAACCTTTGGCTCAGAGAGGTAAAGCAAGTTGCCCAGGGTCACAGAGCCAATATCCAAACCCATGTCTGGCTATGGTCTTTCCAGAGTCAGTGGGGAGGGCTGTAGTAGGGATGATGGCAGAGAATAGAGAATTCAGCCCAGGAACTCCCTAACTCTTCCACACAGTTAATGGGTATAATCACACACACAACCTCAGCCCTCCCTGCGAACTCAAATATCTAAAATAAGCTCTCCATGGTGATACATTTGATAATTAATACACCAAAGTATGAGGTAGGCACCAGGTTCAAAATGGAGGCTTTAAATTTTTCAGTTAAATTCACAAAACCTTAGAAGTATAATCGGTTTAAAAAGTTTAAGTCCGTGCTACTTTAAAATTTTTAAACTTAGACTACATCACGTTGACATTCATTTAAAATGTAACTGTCCCCACTTGATGGGATGAGCACTGGGTGTTATACTATATGTCGGCAAATCGAATTTAAATTTTTTAAAAAGTGATAGAAAATGTAACTAACTGTCCCTTATCCACAGAGAGGATGTGTGTTTTTGCTCTCTGCGCTATCCCAAGAGTCCAAATATAGTCTGGCACAGAATAGGTCTCAGTATGTCTGTGAAATGATTCCGCTGAGCTGGTCATAGATGCTCTGGTTAACCAGTAACCTACATACACAGACTTAAATTCTATAACAGTTTTTCTTTTCTAGTTTTTAAAAAGTAGATCAAAAAACCAGTGTCTGTACTTGCTCAAAGGAAGAGAAATGGCTAACATTTACTAAATACTGAAAGTATGTCAGGCATTGGGTTAAGGCAATTTAGATACATTCCCTTATTTTATCTCACAAAAATTCTGCAAGGTAGGTGTCACTTACCCGTTGTTACAGGTCAAGAAATTGAGGCTCAGATTATGTATTTAGTACATGATCAGTTTAGTCACACAAGTCATTAGTAGCAAGGATTTTAACTCAACTGTCTGAATCCAGAGTTCATGCTAGCTCCAAGACACAACACTTCCCCTCTAGAGAAAGCACTTAAAGAGTGAGCAATTACTATTATAATATGTCCTTTTCAAACAATAGATTTAAAAGAAAATGAGAATGTATTATTGAATTTTTACATTCAACTTCTGCTGATACAAAATCAGAATCCAGGATGCTACCGAAATTGAGGCTATTTACAGTAGAAGGTATGTTTACATAATATGGGAAACAGCTCTAGCAATTATCAGCTGAAAAACCAAAATTTTAATTTGTACTGGCCTTTGAACTTGAGTATGAGCCCCTGGAACTTGTTGATTTTTTAAAGGCCTGTTTAAGGCGTTCATGTGGATTTGTGAAGCTATCGCACATACCACACCATTCAAACAACAGAGGTAGTGAATTGTAATTGTAACGGTATGACAAGCTCAACAGGCAAAGGAAAAATTCTGGAGGACTAGACATTAAAATAACATGTCTGTTGAAAGGAGAGCATTTGATGGAGTAGGATATAAACCATTCTTACATACAATGCTGCGTGCAAAAAATGGAACATAAGTTGCAATAACTATCATTGAAATGAGAAAGGGAGGTAAGATTAAACCGTCCAATTTTTCACTTTATACTTCATCTTCTTCCAGAAGGAATGATACAGCAGGATCACATTCCAGAGAGGAGCAAGGCAACTCAGCTAGGCAAATGGCACCCAAATTAAATTACTTCTCCTCTGTGAGCAGCAACAAGATAGGATTTGGAAGGTGCAGGCACCAAATGCTCCCTCTGCCAGGCAAGATATATTTCCACGTGCTTTATTTTAAGTCCTATTTGCAATATCGCTCTCCTGGTTCTGAGTGACTCTGTCATTTGAGAGTTATGCATCAAACAAATGGGAGGGTTAACCAGTGGAGAATTATAAAACACCCCAGCAAGTAAGTTTCGGAACAAGAAAGACCACTGTTTGAGCCCGGACTCCCTCTCTTGCTGCGCCCACCTCAGTTTCTTCAAGCATTATCTGGGACTAATGATAATCAAGCAACTCCTGGCAGGGTAGATTTTAACAAAGGATTTGTAAGGAAAACAGCGTAGGACTGTACACTGATTCTAAGCACAGGCCCTGGATGGCTCTGCCACTTGTTACCTGTGGCTGTGGGCTAGCCCTGTACCAACCTCTCCCTAAGCCTCAATTTCCTCATCTGTAATTTGGAAATGAGAGGAGGATCTACTTTGGGGGTTGCTGTGGGGATTAAATAAAACAATCCATAGTAAATGTCTGATATAATATTTAATGAACATAAACCTCTTAGTGCAATGCCTAGCACATAACAGATATTTAATAAACAGTAACTGATATTACATAAGTTTTAAATAGAGCCATATAATAAATGTATACATATTCTAAAGAAGGCTGGATAAACTTCAGAAAACAACCCAGGTTTCAGAGTCTCTGAAACAAAGAGTTTACACTGTAACAGATCTTGGGACAGGGACTTATGCAAGCTGTTACCAACAAAGGTCCTTCTATTGAATCTCTCAGCGCCTACATTCATGTCAGCTAGCTGGTGTCCATGGCACCACCGTGCACATACATATACACAACCTACATCTCCAAGGAAGGCAGCTCATAACAAGAGCGGCATCTACTCTCCTTTTCCCCAAGGTTTCTTTACTAATGGTGTCAAAACTGCAAAAGAATACACAGGGGGCAGGGAAAGAGTCTCACACAATTGGAAGAAGACCATACAATTCCCTAAATATTTATTGAGCATCTACTATGAGCCAGGAATCATCTCTCTCTTTCATGTCATAACTTCAATAGTGACTCCATAAACCTGATTTTGCTATTCTCAAATAAACTTTTGTCATATCTATTAAGTTTACAGAGCCATCATTTACAGAATTTTCCTTTGCAAGGCAAATTCATTATCATGAACATGACTGGATTAGACCTGACCAGAGTGGATATAACTGAAAACCGAATCATCAGAGAGTTGGCGTGGTACACCTGGGGCTGAGAGAGTGGGCAAGCAAAGCTGAGTCTATATATGGCAAGATTCTGTAATCATATTCAGGCAGAAGCACAAGTTTCTTGGCATGGCCTCCAACATCCTCCATGATCTGGCTCCTTCTCCATCTCTCCCCACTCTCCCACATGCTCCCTATCATCCCATTCTGCATATAAAATCTGTCCCATACTCCCTGCCTTTGTTCCAACTCTGTGAGGAATGGCCTTTACCTCTTCAACTCCCAGACTGGCCTGCATGTCTGTCTTTCACACTGGAAGTTGCTGGAGGACAAGGAGTGAATCCCATTCACATCTGTATCTGTAACTCCAACCTGGGGTCTGCAGATAGAGATCCATTAGGAAACAGTCAGAAGAGTCCAGAACTGAAGGCTGGTTCCAAATGGAGCTCTGTTTCAAATGCTAGCTTGGCCATTTATCAGCCATATGACCCTTGGATAAGTTAACCTCTGTGTGCTTCAATTTACTCTTTCATAAAATGGAGACAGGAGGCATTTTACTGAGTTGTTGGGGAAATCAAATCACTGTAAATACATGAAGCACTCAGAAGAGTACCTGGCACAGGATAAGAGTTATGTAAGAATTCATCATATTTGCCGATATTTCATAAAACATTGCTGTTAAATGTATGTGTAATAAAGAAAAGTGAAGGAGGAAGGGAGACTGTGTCCCGTAGCTGAGCAAACACTGAGTTCACATGCTGGCTACATGCTGTCCTGCTAAATGGATCATGTGGTGTGGCCCCTCACTATGCACTCACAAAGGAAACACCGGGTTTTTACCCTGGTTGGTGTCCATGACCTTATTTCTTACCTGGGCTACCCGCCCACCCCTGCCAGAGCCAGCTAGCTGGGTACTCCCAAATCGTGCAGCAACAGCACAGCATGACATACCAGGGACACCGCTCAATCCCTTGTGTCCCAGCCCCCACTGGAGATATCCCTGCTCCTAGAACATTGTGCTGAGCATTATAAATGATCTTGTCCAACATCTCTCCCTAACAGAAATACTGAGGTCTGGAGAGGTAGTGTCTGCACCTTCTTAGTACCCCTTTTAAAAAGGCTACTTTGTCATGCAGTCAACTTTACAGTAGGTACTAAAAATAGCATCATCCTAGTTTAAAGCTGGACGGAACTCAAGGTTTACCTACTCTAGTACTTTTGAAACTCTACCTTTTAGGGTGTCAGGATGAACTGTGAGCTCTGTGGCAAGTATCTCATTCATTCATTTGGTGAATATTTATTGAACACCTATGGTGTAACCCAAGCCAAATACCACTCCTGCCCTCCCAGGAGGACCAGGTCCTCACAGACTCATAGCGAAGAGTGGCATTAAGCAAACAATCACACACCTAATAGTAAAGTCCTATTGTTGTGAGTGAATTTGCTTTAAAATACGCCAGAAAGAGTAACTCTTACTTACCTGTCAATATGCTTTCTGAGCAAGAAGAAAAAGGCAGAGCTGGGGCAGAGAGGGCAGTTACAGGTAGGGCCTGGAAACTACCCACTCCACTGGGTTCACCAGTGCCAGGGTCTTGTGTAGACTAACGTTACTATTATGCGGCTACAGGAGAGCCTGGGAACCACTGAACTAACCCAACCGACCCTGTTTGACAGACAGGTAAACGAAGAGGCCTAAAGAGTTTAACTCACTTGACAAACTAGCAGAGTCAATACATGGAAGAAATTTAAAATCTTTTAGTGGCTCACACAGTCTGCCAAAATCAAGTTCACATCCCACAGCATGGCCCCTGGTCTGAACCCTTCTCATTTCTCCAGCCTCCACCTCACTACTATCCTGCTGCCCACTGATATCCAGCCACTCGGAACTATATGCAAAACCCCAAATGGACCTCTGCTATACCCCTACTATGCTCTCTACCAGATATCCAAAGTTGACAGCCCCTAGATAACTCCCACTCCTTTTCAGCACTCAGAACTCAGCTTACAACTCTCTCCTCCAGGAAGCTCTTCTCGAGATGGCGAAGCTCCCTCTTCTCCCATAGCACTTAGAGCTTTACACAGGGACAGGGAAACACTCATCACATAATGTATTCATCCATTCAACAAACATTTATGGAACACTTTCTACATGCCATGCATCTGAGGATACAGCAGCAAACAAAACAAAGCCCCTTGCCCTCATGGAACTTACATTCTAATAAGGGAAGCAGATAACAAACAAACAATACACGATATAGTATCAAGTAGAGTTTAGTGCCATAAAAAAAAATAAAATAAAATAAAATAAAGAAGAGCAAGGGTCGGAGGAGGGATCACAAAGAAGGCTTCTCTGAGGAGGTGGCATTTGCTCAGAGATCAAAAGCAACAGAGCAAGCCATGCAAATAACTGGGGAAAGAACATTTTGGGAAGTAGCAACAAAGACCCTATAATCACCGCAATGACTTGTTTTACTTGTGTTTTTATTCCTACTGAACAATTAAGGTCCTTGAGGGCAAAGGTTAAGCGTTTTTGATTCCCAGGGTCCAGCATCCATAGCGGACACTCACAGACTGTGAGCATGAACCTGGCGCGTATGCCTGCTGGTTTCTGAGACCTTCTGGTTCCACCTCCCAAGATCTAGCCGGCTTCGTGTCTGTCTCTCCCACAGGGCTAAGCTAAGCACAGGCCCTCCTTGGGCCAGTCGGCCTCACCTGATTCTGCGGCTTGGTTTCAGTCCCTGGATTCTCTCTTCGTTAGGACCACAGCACTGACAAGTCCTCCCTCACATCACTGGCCCAGGTCTGCGACCCTGTCCGGAGCTGGGAGCCCTCCTTCCAGCTTTCCTAGGCACGCAAGTCCTCCTCTGAATCCCGCAAGGCCCAAGCCTGGGGGCCCTGACGCCCGGAGTCAGACTTCCCCAGTGGCTAACCCCTACCTTCCCGGAAGTCTACCCTGCCTGATTCCTGACTTCTCTCCAAACTACACGACTCCTTCCCTTTGGGACATCAACCTCCTGACCTCATCAGTCCTTTCCGGGGCCGTCTCTCCATGTGTCCCAACTTCGTAAAACCGTTTCTGGATGTCTGCCGTGGCCAAAGCACAGAGAGCTAAGTACCTGAGTCTTCATGCTGCCTCCTGTAGGTTCCTGTTCCCTCAGCAGACCGTCCGGGTCTCAGTCTCCAGACTTGACGGCCCTAAATCTCACAATCACACCACTCCTGGGACCCTGCGGAATAGCCTTAGGAGCTGAAAAATCAAGTCAGACGACCCTCTGCACCCCAGCGCCCCCGCCGGGCCTAAGATGGGTTCAGGGATGAACGACCCATGACCCATGACCCATTCCCCTGTCCATCCACCACTTCTGGGCGTGCGCTGTAGGCCAAGCCCTAGGATGTAAATAAAACACGGTCCCTGCACGGAGGACAAGACGCGGACGGGGTGGCGGTGGTGGCGGTGGTGGTGGCGGTGGTGATGGTGGTGATGGGCTGTGGTAGGATCAGCTGCCGTCGGCGGCGCACTCGCACCGGGGCGAGTCTTCCGATGCCAACAAGACTAGGAGACTCCGCGGGGCGGAAACAGGCCTGACAGGTGAGGCGGCTTGCTCCAGGTCGCACGGCCGGGCGGCAGGGCGGGGCTGGTACCTGGGGCAGGTGGGCGCTCCGAGGTGCAGGCGCAGGTGCAGGTGCAGGTGCAGGTGCAGGTGCCCCTCCCCCCCCCGCCCCCCGAGCCACGCGCCGCGCCGCGCCCGGCCGGGCCTCACCTCTTTCCACCGGAGCTGGCGGATGCTGATCTTCAGCGCGCCCAGGGAGGTCCTGGCCTTGGAGCTGTCCACGGTGACCGGCCGCGGGGGGCGCAACTCGTCCGCCGGGTTCCCCGAGCTCCGCCCGCAGCCCCGGCCCTTGCCCGCGGCCTCCCGGTGCAGGCGGAGGCCCCGCGCCCGGGCGGGGGCCGGCGGGGCCGGCGGGGGCGGGACGGCGCTGGCATCGCCCTCCCGGGCCGCGCGGGGCCTCCCCGGGGCGCGCTCCTCCCGCGGCTCCTCGGGCGCCTCCCGCTCCGGCTCCCCCGCGGCGCCCGCGTCCAGGCCGACCCGCTCCGCCTCCCGCCCGGCCGCCGGCTCCCGGTCGCCGCTGCCCCGCCGCATGGCGCTCAGGGCCGCCGCCGCCGCCGCCCCGACCCGCCGCCACGCGCCGCCGCGGCCACGCGCTCCCCGGCCCTGCCCGTCGCCATGACCGCTCGGGCTCCGGCTGACCGGGCGGCCGCCGCCGCGGGACGGGGCCCGCGAAGGGACAATCGCCGCCGGAGCCGCGGCGACTCCCTGGGCGACGGCGCCCACGTGGCCAGGCCTGTCACAGAGGCGGCGGCGGCCATCTTGGAAGAGGGCGGAAGCCCTGGCGCTCCGAGGGCGCAGAGCTGGGCGGGGCCGGAGCTGAGCTGCGGGGCTGCGGGGCTGCGGGGCTGCGGGGCTGCGGGGCTGCGGGGCTGCGGGGCTGCGGGGCACGAGCGTGTCACCCCTGTGGGCTCCTGCGCGCCGCGCCGGGGGACTGCGGGCGACGGACACGAACCTCTCAGCAACAGGCTCACGTCCCCGGCCCCCATCAGCGGTCGTGGGGACAACTCCAGGCTGCACGAGCTCCAGATTTTGACCTTTTTTAGGTGTGCAGCTCGATGGAATTAAGTGCATTCACATCACCGTGCACAAACCATCCCCAACATGCGGGTCTGGAACCGTTTTCATCTTCTCAAATTGAAACTCTGCATCCACTAAACCATGTCTCTCTCCCCATCCTCCCTCCCCCTGCTCCTGGCAACCACCATTCTACTGTCCCTATGCACTTAACTCCTCCAGGGACCTCATTACATGCAACTGGGATGGTGCAACCTTTGTCCCTCTGCGTCTAGCTGATTTCACCAGCATAGTGCCGTCACCACTCATCCACGCGGTAGCAGATCCCAGAAGGGCATTCCTTTTTAAGATCGAATGATGGTTTGCTGCACGAATCTAGCACACTGTCTCTACCCCACTCATCTGTCAGTGGACATTCGGATTGCTTCCACCTGTTGGTTGTTGAGAATAATGCTGCAGTGAGCATGGTTGCACAAATACCTTTTCAGGTAGGTCCCTGGTTTCATTTCTTTTGGGCCGCAATATATATATTTTTAAAGAGTATTTATTCATGAGAGACTCCGAGAGGGAGGCAGAGACACAGGCAGAGGGAGAAGCAGGCTCCATGCAGGGAGCCCGATGCGGGACTCGATCCCGGGACCCTGAGATCACGACCTGAGCCAAAGGCAGATGCTCAACCCCTGAGCCCCCCAGGGGCCAATCCAAGGAGAGGGTTCTCCCCTCTCACCTTTGGGAGTCACATTTGTTTGTTTAGGGGAATGCAGTTGGGAAAGTGTAACAGCACCCCCAGACTGAAGACAGTAACTGCAACAGCTCACAGGTGGCCCCTTTTTCGTCACTCGTCTCCCCTGGTCTCTTGTTTCTTTCTTTTGGCCCAAGGGTGCCCTGCTTCAATAAACTGCCTTGAAATGTACCAGTCATAAACCCAAGAGGGCCAAACGTCCTTTTAGCAGCAGAGGGCGCTCCCATCTCTCTCTGGAAGCCACCGTGTTTACTTCAGTGTTTTAAGTGTAGTCACGCGACTGCCGGTACCTGAGTTAATTGGCACAAATAACTTATTTAGAATGCAGGCTCTTGAACCCCAACCCCAGAGATTTTGATGCAGAATATCTGGGCGGGACTGGGAGTCTGTATGTTAAATTAGTTCCTCTGCTGACTCTAAGGCACCTAGTGTCAAGAACCACTTATCTAGTCTGTCTCAAGGCCTCTAGAGATCCTTGGAGCTGTCCGTGGTACCAAAGAGAAGCCCCCACCCCACCCCACCCATCTCTGCACCAACCTACTCGCCCCACTAAATCCTGTCTCTCTTCTATCCCTGGTCTTATCGAGGGTTACTGCCTTTATTCAGTCATCCCTGCTTGAAAGTTGCAAGGTCTTAACTTATTACTCTCCCTGGCCTCCTAAAACCAGCCCATCTCCAAGTCTTAAGAGGTTTTACACAGGGATGCCTGGTTGGCTCAGTGGTTTAGCACCTGCCTTTGGCCCAGGGTGTGATCCTGGAGTCCTGGGATCGAGTCCCACATCGGGCTCCCCGCATGGAGCCTGCTTCTCCCTCTGCCTGTGTCTCTGCCTCTCCCTCTCTCCCTCTCTCAGTGTCTCTCATGAATAAATAAATAAAATCTTTTTTTTTAAAAGAGGTTTTACACAGAAATGTCTCTCTCATCTTTTCTCCCTTGTCCATCTTTATTATCATTGTTCCAGTTCAGGCCATCAGCCTGGACCATTGCACGAGCCCCCTCCTGGGCCGCCCTACATCAGACTCCACTTGGATGTCTCCCTCTTGGATAAGCCTTCCTCGGTGCCAAGCGGAAATAGTTACATTCTCTGCCTTCTACTGACATACATGATAACCCTCGATCATGGTCTGCCTGCACTGTGTAGAAATCATCTTAGCCTCCTCCATAAGTCTGGGAAGGACCATGTCTGATCTGATTCATCTCCATATGGCATTTCCAGGGGCTAGAACAAAGAGGTCCTCAGAAAGTAATGTGAATGATAATTTAATAGTCCTTTTCCACTTCATTTGCCAAATCTGGAATTGCCATTCCAGATTCATATTCATTTGGCCTTGCATCTCAAAACGCTGCTTCAGGGCCTTTGCACATGTCCTTCCTGCTGCCTAAAGCACTCTTTCTCTAGAACTCTGTCCACTTTTCCTTCAGCATTTAGTGTAAATGATACATCTATGGAGGTACCTCTGATTTCTCAATCTAAATCAGACCTCCTTAGAGGAAATAATGATGCAAGAGAGAAAAACAGGAGGAATCACAAGGCAGTGCACAGTTAAGTGCCAAATAAGACAAGGAGTAAAAAAATTACTTAGGAGTTCAAGGAATAGAGAATTTACTGTGAACTGGAAAGCCAGATAAGACTTCCTCTGAGAGACGGAATATAAACTGAGTCTCCAAGATAAACTAAGAATCAGGCAGGTAGAAAGTAGGGGCATGGTCATTCTGGAGGCTGTGGACAGGGCTGCCATGTGCAATCCTGCAGGTGACCCAAGAGGCCTCAGAAGGGCTGAACTCCACCTTGATCTCTGCCCACTAACCCTCAGCCATTGAGACTTTGTCCACCGGAAGGCGGCACCTTTATCAATTGGTTCAAAGGCTCCCAGGGCTTGTGGAGGTCCTATCCTGAGAAAGAGGTGAAGAAAAAGGCATAGTGCAAGTAGATTTAAGAAGGGGATAATCACAAGTCCTTTTGGGGAGCAGGGAGCAGACTGCACTGGTTGAAACAAACATCTTAGAGGAAGGGAAATGAGGAAACAAGGCTCATTTGATTTCATTGCCAGGCCTTTGAACATGTCAGTAAGTTCTGACTCCTCAGGAAGCTTGAAGAGCTTATGGAAAATCCAAACCCAAATGGGGCTCCTCAAAGAGAAGCCTCAGTTACAGCTGCTGAGGAGCAAACAATGGGTTAGAATCAGGGACTCAAACAACTTCTCAAAAACATAAAAATGCGTACAAAAGTAGATCCCTCCCTTAGTCGTCTCCTTTTCCTTCACAGCACTCATCACAGTGTACAGTGGGAGTCCAGTTCACTTGTTTCTCTGTCGTGGTCTGTCATGCCAGCCAGAGTCCAAGTGCCAGAAGCAAGGTGTGTGCTGTCCTTGTTGACCACCGTATATCCCAGTGCCTGCCAGAACTGTTTTTTGAATGAACGAACAGAAAAAGAAAACTCAGATATTCAACAATAAGGAAATAGTTGCACAGACGGTAGAAGATACTGCCGATGACAGCTTTAGCCGCTTGGAAAATGTTGATGATGTAACAGTAAGCAGACTGGTGCATTGCAATTACAATGCTGAAAAACTGTCCTGCTTAAATGGGGCCTGGAAGAATATAGAGACAAATGAGAACAGCTGTGGTGCTAGAGGCACGAGATCTTGGTTGAATTTGCCTCTCAATTTGGGCAAACTGGGTCAACCTTGGGGGTCTTCATATCTTTAGACCGAGAAATCCATCCAATTTCTAAATACTTCTGCTACAAATCAGAAAGGCAGACTTAAGCTTGCCGTGGTTATGTGTTACCAGGAAACCTCTCTGCTCCAGGCACCGTCCTAAGCATTTTACATACGTCATGTCATGTAATCTTCACAACAGCCCTGGGATATGTCCCGTTATTAATCACATTTTACAGATAGACAAAGAAGTTATTATTCAGAGGAGTCACTTGCCCAAGTCACACAGCTAGTAAAGGGCTCAAACTCAGCATGATGTGACACCAGCACCCAGCTCCAAGCACCCACACTCATCGCCACACCAGGACCTTGTGCACGAAAATACTCAACCTATGGAAAAGAAGGGGGAAAAAAGAGAGACAAGCCAAAAGACAGACACTTAACTATAGAGAACAAACAGATGGTACCAGAGGGAAGGTAAGGAGGGGGAGGCGGGTGAAGTAGGTGAAAGGGATTCAGAGGATACTTATCATGATGAGCACTGAGAAATGTATGGAACTATTGAATCACCGTATTGTACACCTGGAACTAATATAAGACTCTATGTTAATTATATTGGAATTAAAATTTTTTTAATTTTTAAATAAAAACTGAAAAAATTTAAAAATAAAAGCTAAAAACATACTCAACACGTTATACATAACTGAGCCCATATGCATGTCTATGTGTTTATGTATAAATATATATACATGCTAATCCTCAGCTATGTGAAAATTATATTCAGGGAAAAACACTGGAAGCCAATATGTCAATATATTAATAGTGGTTGTTCTGGATGGTAGAATTAGAGTGACTGACTTTCTTCTTTCTTCTTTTCTATATTTTCTTTTTTGTTGTTGTTAAATACACTCCATGCCCAGCATGCAGCCCAAATGCAGGGCTTGAACTCACAACCCTGGGATCAAGAATCGGACGCTTAACCCACCGAGCCACTCAGGTGCCCTTATTCTTTTCTATATTTTACAAATTTTCTGCAGTGAAAATTGCATTGCTTTGATTACTGGAAAAATATAATTTTTAAATTTGAAAAATGTCCTTTGATTGTTCTGTCATTTTTACAGCAAGTCCATTTCGGAGGAAAGACGCAGGAAGGAACAGTTCAAGGAAGAGGGCTAGGAGATCGCAGTTTCCGTCCTGTTAGTATCAAAGAGCACCACCAGGTGGCTCCTGTGGCCCAGTTTTTCCCAGAGGCTGGAGCTGCATGAGGCCTGGGGAAGGTCTGCAGCAAGGAGCATCTGAGCAAGACATCACAAACTCCCGTCTGGCTCTATTTGCAAGCACACTTTTGCACCTCGTGGCTTTTGCAAGTGTTGCTGTTTCTGCCTGGTGCATCCTCCTCTACACCCCATTGACCCACCATCTGGTCAGTGCGCTGTTTATCCTTACAGCTCAGACAAAAATCTCCTCCTCCTCTTAGATCAGATGATAGAGCACCCAGGAGCTCCAGGGGTCCTGGAATAGCGAGTGATCAATCGTGATGAGTGAGCAGAAAACTCCGTGTAGAGTTCTGGGGTAACTGTTTCTGAAATAAGTGGTTTCTTTTTGAATAACGATACTAGCCATTGTTCACAGTGCACCTGTGTATGAGCCAAGACATCAGTCTTCTGCTCTTGAACTAGACCTTCCACCATCAACTCTCTTGGGGCTCTAGTTTGCCAACTGCAGATCTTGGGTTGGGTCTTGTCAGCTTCCATAATCACATGAGCCAATTCTTTATAATCTATTGGTGCTTTTTCTATGCATCTATACAGTAATATGCATCCAGAAAGTTCTATGGATTTCCACAAACTGAACATATGCATGTAACCAACAACCAAATCCAGATTCAGAACATCCCCAGCACCCCGGAAGCGCCCCCATATGTCTCTTTCAATCATCTTCCACCCACCCCAGGGTAACCACTTTCCTGACTTCTAATGAAATGGATCAGATTTGTCTAAAATATAGTAAATTTTAGCTGACTTCGAGTTTTTAAATAAATTCAAGCCATACATGATCCACTTGGTGCAGAGAGGATCAGTATGGGGAATAAGGGAGAGTGGGGCAAAGTCCACAGGCACTGGGGCTCCGATTCATGGCAGGGCCTAGAAAACTTTGTGTGATGTCTATCAGATGAGCCCCCCTTCCCACCCCTGGCCACCTTACCTTCACGCTGTGAGTAGGAGTGGGGAGGCAGGGTTCTGGAGGACCTGAGGAGGGAGGCTGGCAGAGAGCATAGCTGGAGGAAAGCCCCAGAGTGGTGACCTCAGAACGCAAGGAGCAATGGGGTGCTGGTGGGGGTGGTAAAGACATGGGAAGGTTGGCAGGGCAGTGTCAAAACAGTCTTCTTCCCATAGTCGTGGGGATCGCTGGGAGGCTTTCAAGCAGAAGACTGACAGGGTCAGATTTCTATTTCAGAAAGAACGCTCTGAGCACTGAGAAGTAGAAATAACGAGCATGTACTGAGCTGGACACTGCTCCAAGCCCTTGACTTGCGTTATCAAGCTCAGTGTTCGCAGCAACCGAGGAAGTAGCCTTAGGATCCGCCATTTACACATCAGCCTTCAGCACGCAAGAAGAGCGCCCACATTCCTGCGACCGAAGGGGCAGAGCCCACTGTGGCTCAGAGCCCGACCCTTAACCATACTCTGCCTTAGAAGGGGTGCGGGGAACAGGGCCGGAAGTAGAAAGACTGGGGAGGAGTCTACTGCAGTTAAGCAGCCGGAGGTGATACGGTGGGGGACTGTGGGGAGAGGTGCGAGGACTAGGGATCTTCCTGCTGCTTAGGCCACAGCAGTCTCCCTTCCCCTGGGCCCCAAACGCTTGCCCTGGACTTCATCGCACCAGCCTCACTCTGGGGGTCCCGGAGAAACCCCAGCCTTCTCCTCCCTCACCATCACTAAAGATTCATCCTTTTAATACTTTTCACTCATCCAAGAAAGAAACTGGGGAGAGAGCAGGGCAGTGAGCCTGGGGTCTCACAACTCGGGTGTCTGCACTGGGGATCCTGACCCTCTGTGGGAGCCTTGGGGACCCGGGCCATCTCTAGTTATCATCCCAAGGTTGGACGGGGCTGATCCCAGCTGTCTCCAGCCTCTTTCCCTTCTAGGCCTCTTCCTCCAGGCATCCCTCTTCCCTGTCTTCAACGGCTAGGGAAACCTCTTTTGAAAAGGGCTGCCAGGGCAGCCCCGGTGGCGCAGCGGTTTAGCGCCGCCTGCAGCCCGGGGTGTGATCCTGGAGACCCAGGATCGAGTCCCACATCTGGCTCCTTGCATGGAACCTGCTTCTCCCTCTGCCTGTGTCTCTGTGCCTTTCTCTCTGTGTCTCTTATGAATAAATAAATAAAATCTATTAAAAAAAAAAAAAAGAAAGAAAAGGGCTGCCAGGTGCCGGTGGGCAGCTGCCCCTGGTGGGCAGACCATCAGCAGGGGGAAGATGGCTCCAGGGAGAAAATGAAGCTGCAGAAGGAGGCCTGACTTGTCTGCCTCAAGAAAGAGAGAGGGAAGGAGGGAGAGAGGGAGACAGGAAGGAAACTAACATTTGCTTAGCAGTTCCAATACCGGCGCAAATCTTCATGGTACAGATTATAGGGTTCTATAGAGCAAGCGTCAGCAAACTTCTGTAAAGGGCCATGTGGCATGGAGTCTAGGCTTTGCAGGCTTCCTCTGCCCTTGTAGTAAGAGAACAGTCCTAGACAATATGTAAATGAGTGGACTAGCAGGGCTGGGTGCCAATAGAACATTATTTACAAAAACAGGCAGAAAAGATGATCACCATCATTGGTCATCAGGGAAATGCAATCCAGAATCACAATTAGAGACTATTTCAGACCCACTAAGATAGCTGTAATAAAAAAAAATAAATAAAAAAAATAAAAAGAAAAAAAAAAAATAAAATAAAAGACAGGTAAGGTTAGTGAGGATGTGCAGAAACTAGAACCCTCATACACATGGTTCAATGTAAGCCGGTGTGGCTGCTTTGGAAAATGATAGGGCAGGTCCTCAAATGGCGATGAACACAGAGGTACCATGTGACCCAGCAATTCCACACCCAGGTGCACCCTCAAGAAAAATGAAAGCAAAAACCTGTAAGAGTGCAAATGGCAGCGCTATCCAGAGTAGTCCATCAACCAATACATGGGTAAATACAATGTGGCATCATCCATTTAATGGGACACTTTGTCAATAAAAAAAGAATGAAGAAATACAAAATATATGAAATGTCTCAGAAAATAATGACATTAATCTCCAGGAACTACTGTAAACGGGCTCTATCATAATGAAGGGGTAAAGCAAGAAAGAGAAAGGCATGAGATTCACCAAGATTTGTAGCAAAAAGGAAAAATTTTAAAAAAGGAATTAAAGGGCAGCCCAGGTGGCTCAGTGGTTTAGCGTTGCCTTTGGCCTAGGATGTGATCCTGGAGACCTGGGATCGAGTCCCACGTCAGGCTCGCTGCATGGAGCCTGCTTCCTCCCTCTGCCTGTGTCAGTGCCTCTCTCTCTCTCTCTCTGTCTCTCATGAATAAATAAATAAAATATTTTAAAAGAATCTTAAAAAAAATAAAATAAAAAGGAATTAAGTACTGACCCATGAGCCTTGAAAACATTATTCTAAGTGGGAGAAGCCAAATGTGTGTTTATGTTTCCATTCATATGTAATGTCCAGAGGAGGCCAATCTCTGAAGAGAAATTGTGGTTACTGAAGGCTGAGAGGGTTAAAGAGCTGGAGGCTGAGGGGCAAGAGATGCAGGATTTGGGGGAGAATTTTTAGGATGATGAAAATTGATGGTGGTGGGGAATGCACAAATCGGAATAAAACAAACTAGTGAATTACACACTTTAAAAATATGGATTGTATGGTATATGTCACATTGCAATAAAAATGTTAAAATAGTGAGCCAGATTCTTCCCACCAGCCATAGTTTGGCGATTTCAGTTATAAAATAGAGTGGTCAGGGTGTCTGGGTGGCTCAGTTGCTTAGGCATCTGCTTTGGCTCAGGTCTTGGTCTCGGGGTCCTGGGATCGAGCCCCTCATGGGGCTCACTGCGGAGTCTGCTTCTCCCTCTCCCGTTGCTCTTCGGCCCCCACCCCCTCTCTCTCAAATGAATAAGAAAATGGTTTAAAAAAAATAGAGTAGTCAGACTGAGTTGGAATTTTTGCTTTTTGTGTGACCTCAGGCAAGTTTGGTAACTTCTCTGTTCTCTACTGTCCTCAACTGAAAAGTAGGGTGATGATAATAGTACCTATATCAGAGTGTTGTAAAAATTAAGTGAGTTGAAATATGTAGAATGCCTACACATAAGGTATCTGTTGATGTTGATGATTATCCCGGTCCCCAGTTTAGAAGTGAAGAGACGGAGGCTGAGCCAGAGGGAGGCTCTCACCCAGGTCACACAGTAAATAAGTGACAGAGCAGGAGCTCAAGGTTCCACATGTCCCGTGCTGAGTCCATGTTCTTTCCATTCTACTATTCCCTCATGCTGTCTCCTACTGATAGTCCAAGCTCACCAGGGGGCCCTGGCCTGGCCCTCCACCCCATGGCCTTCCGTTTGTCCTGTGCCAAGTGGGGACATTGGCCTGGATGCTCCTGAAGAACTTCAAAGAGCTGAATGTATGACATCTTACAAATTGGTGAAGAAGATAGAGTGGACATGGCAGGACTTGGGGTCCAGGCTCCATGCACCGTGTATACCTGTGCCATCAGCATTAAGCCCAGAGGCTGGATTTCCCACTTCCCTTGCTGGACTTCTATGCCAGCCCCCACGAGAAGAGGAGATGCATGATACTCTACTTACAGATGATACATTAACAGCCAGGCTTGGGAAGCAGTAAGCTGTGAGTCATGTAAAGGCAAAACAACACTGTCCTGAGCTCCCCGAGTGCTCTGTGGAAGCAGAGAATAAATACCTAACTTCAAATGACTTTTCTTAAAAGGTCAAAAGAAATTGAAATTTTTGTCTTTTGGAAAGCTGTCAGGGTTTAAAAGCAATCATCTGGATGCAATCAAGAGAGATGCCTCACCTGGGTCAAGAAGTGGGGGCTGCTGGGGCATCTCAGTGGAGTTGTGCTAGGAAAACACCCAACACTACATAAAGTTCACGTGTAACCCAACTTTGAAAGCAGTGTCAAAGAAAGATGGGAGAAGGGAGAGAGGGAGGGAGGGAAGAGAGAGATACAGAGACAGAGGAAAGAAAGAAGAAGAAAGAAAGAAAGAAGAAAGAAAGAAATGAAGGAAGGAAGGAAGGAAGGAAGGAAGGAAGGAAGGAAGGAAGGAAGGAAGGAAGAGAGAGAGAGAGAAAGAAAGAAAAGAAAGAAAGAAAGAAAGAAAGAAAGAAAGAAAGAAAGAAAGAAAGGAAGGAAGGAAGGAAGGAAGAAAGAAAGAAAGATGAGAAAGATTTCTGATACTCCAATTGGGTCACTTGGAAAAGAAATCCTTTTCTTTTTTTTTTTTTTTTTTTTTTTTTTTTTTTTTTTTTTTTTTTAAGAAATCCTTTTCTTGGTTGGTGTAGTGGTGAACTGAGGGAGGGCTGGCTGTCCTTCTATTTTCTTCCATTTCCCCTACCCTTCCCCAACCAATTAGCCACTGACACCCACATTGGCTCATTTTAGAAACTACCAAATGGATTTTGAGACAGCTTGAAGGATGTCTTAACCATTTCCCAGACAGGCCAGGTATGAAGACCACACAGGTGACTCTAACAGTCCTGTAACCTCTTGAACTCAAGTGCATGCCTCAAGCAGGACAGGCTGTTATGCTGCAGTGACAACTTCCACACACCCCCACCCAGTCTCAGCAGCTTAACAGAATACTCTATTTCTCACTCACATTATGTATACAGGACAGGGCTCTGCACATACATAGTTATCACTCAAGATCGTAAGACTGAGAGACAACACATGCATCTATGACCACCATGGGTGGCTTTTAAAGCCTCACACAGAGGGGATGCAAGCCAGCTCTGGAGAGATAGCACCGATCAGAGCAAGTGTAACTTCAGAGTTAGAGAAGATGCGGTCCTCTGTGATGGAGGAAGAGGGCCAGATATGTGTAGTGAGCCCTCTCTCCACAAGCACGGTGCATCTCAGGAGAGCGACCAGGGCAATAGGCCCTAGATCCAGGAACCAAACTGTGAAGGACAGCAGTGTGGCACCCACGGAGGATAGTGGCCTTCAGGGGCTTTAGGGTTAGGGTAGGAGAAGCGCCTGGCACATGGTAGGAACCCAATAAATACAGCTTTGCCCAGCTACAAAAGAACGATAACAGGAAAAAAAAAAAAAAAAAAAACTAGGATGTTAAATGTCATTTGGCCCAAGTTCTGGAACCAGAAATTGGAAAAGAGGAAGGGAAACAAAGGGGACAGATGGGCAGGGGGAAATAGGGGGAATGATCCTCCCAACCTGCCCCCTCCAAGCAACAAAGCCTGAACACTCGGCAGAATCTTCTGCTATTCTCTGATGGGGTAGAAAGCAGAGCATCACTCTCTGTTCTGCCACCTACAGCGACAGGTGTCCCATGGCAGAGGGCTGTCCTCAAAGACCCGGCCTCCCCGGGTGGGGATAGTGCACAGCACAGAGGTTAGGGCTAGCTGAGTCCCCAGACGGTCCCACCTGCAGACCAGGGCTTGGTTCATGGAACCGACCTCAACTTTGGCTGTGCCTTAGGTTCAAAGCAAAGGGATCAGAGGCTACTTTGAACTGCCTTTGACAAACTCATTTTGCCTTGACATGACAGGTGGAAAGTATTCTCAGCTGTTCTCAGGGCCATTTCCAAAGAAGGAAACCTAACAGGCAGTTACCCTGCTAACCCCAGTGCGCCACACCCCAGCCCCAGCCCATGACCCTGTGACTTGCTCCGGTCAATGGAATGTTAGCAAGTATGATACAAGCAAAGGCCTAAGAAGGTCTGCACTGGAACTTGTCCTGCGCTGTTCTCTGATGGAAGCCAGTGCCATGCTTATATACAGATGCTCAAGCGGGACTGCAGAATGGTAAGTCAGATGGGGAGACCCCTTGGGATGAGAAGCTCCAGCCCCAGCTGAGCTCCCAGCCGAGCTCCCAGCTGAATGTGGCCACAGGGTGACCTCAGCTATAGTGGGTGGAGCAGAAGAACTTCCCAGCAGAGCCCAGTCAACCCTCAGAACCAGGAAAACTAATCAGTGGCCACTACTTTAAACAACTCCATTTTAGGGTCATTTATCATGCATCCATAAGTAGCTGAAAGGGTGGCCTTCTTTTGGTGAATTAAATGTAGAGGATGCATGCTCAAGTACTGGCAGGTCAATGGATGCCTTTGTGCCTCAGATTTAAGTGACACTGAGAAACTTCTTTCACTCCTGCTTGCCACAGAGATGAGGATGACGAAGCCCCTGGACCTGGGGATGGCTCCTAGGCACTGAGAGGACAGGTGCATCCATAAATGCCAGCAGAGCTTAGAGTGCCATACGAGGGCATGCAAGGCAGTCAGGTGGGGCCTCTTAGCTGGGATGACCTTTATTTTTTTTTTAATTTTTATTTATTTATGATAGTCACACACAGAGAGAGAGAGAGAGAGAGAGAGGCAGAGACACAGGCAGAGGGAGAAGCAGGCTCCATGTACCGGGAGCCCGACGTGGGACTCGATCCTGGGTCTCCAGGATCGCGCCCTGGGCCAAAGGCAGGCGCCAAACCACTGCGCCACCCAGGGATCCCTGGGATGACCTTTAAATTGGCTCCTGAAGCAGAGAGTTCACCAGGCAGATGGGGGAGGGGGGGAGGACTGCTAGCCAGAAGGACCGGCATGCGCAAAGACAGAGCGTGCAGTTGGCCGCCTACAAGCGCTGTTATGGCTGGAACATCTCTATATATAGACAAGTGTGGGGAAAGGAGGCTGGGGAGGCGAATGGGGCCAAGTTATTCAGGGTCTTGCAAGGAGAGGGAGCGTGAACACCATCCTGAGCTCACTGAGGGTTTGCAACCAGAGCAGGAAGGGTTAGACTGACATTTCTCAACATGTCGCTCTGGGTACTGAGTGGAGGATGGATTGGGGCAGGGAGTCCGGAAGCAGCTGGTGAGAGCCTGACCTATTCCTTCCATCATTCAAGACACGTTCACTGAACACCTACTATGTGCTGGGCATGGTTAGAAGCGGGGCGGGGGGCGGGGTGCGGGCTGGAGGTGTTGGGAGGAGCCTGGAAGGCAAGTGAGAAAGCACATCTGAGGTGACCCCAGGTTGTCCACAGGCTGCCTGACCAAAGGATGGAGGTACCATTCCCTACATGGGACCAGAAAGAGAACCAGGTTTGGGGGACAACAGTGAGTTCAGTGTTGCTAGGTCCGTGGACATCTCAAACCTAAATCCTCCATTTATGCCATGGGGGCAATAGCCTGGCCTTCGGGGCTTCTCCTGGTCTCTTTCTTCTCCCAGTGGAGCTCTTTGGTGACGGTGTGAGAAAGGGGATGCCAAGGGGTCCCAAGGGTGCTGGGGGCCTGGGGAAACCCATGAGAATTTGTCAGTACAGAGGAGACAGGATGGGAGGAAAGGAAACCTGGAGGAATCTGGAGAGAAGTGGGGAGACTTCAATACTGTCTGCCAACCTCCAAAGAGAGGCCTGCCGAGGAGCAGGAGCATAGATGCGCCTCTGTTTTCTCTCTGTAAAATGGGACTGAGAAAATAGGTGAGGATCAAACCAGATAATCCACGTAACGTTCTTACCGAGAGACCGAAACTGCAACAACCACTCACTAAGCGACTGAAGCATTTGTTTCACTAGCTTGTGAGACCCCGAAAGCAGAGTTAAAGCCCAAGAACTGAGGCTTTGGGGAGGCCTATCCGGCCCCAGGCTGAGAGGGAAGAGGAAGGGAGCCAGGATCAGGGACAGGTCAAGAACAGAGGAGAGAGGCCCCTTCCCCTCTCCACCCCACCCCCAGACACCGGCTGCCCCTAGCACATCCTCCTCAGCCCTGCTCGGCCTTCTTTGTCAGACATCCGCAGGCCAGGGCTGTGCTGTCGCCCTCCCCCATCTGGGTGGCTCCCACACCTGGTCAAGCCTCCTTTCTTTCCTCCCAGGAGGGGCACCCTGCTAGATGCCTTGGGGACCCAGATAAATCCTCTCGCTCACACTGGCCCCCAAAGATCACCGTTGAGGTCTCGAGGGATGCCTCTACCCCTGTCTGCCCACAGAAATCCCACCCATCCTTCAATGCTGGGCTTAGGGCTGCTACCTCCAGAAAGCCTACCCTGACTGCACCTCCTCTTCTCTCCCCACATCCACCTAATTCGGAATGATGCTTCCTCCTCGGGGCTCCCACGTCCCTCTTCTGTCCCTGATCTCAGGCTTTTCCAAGTCAAGGCAACCTGCCCCGATAGGCTGCCTGCTCCAGACAGCAGACCCTCATCAGAGTCCTTGCGACAGGTAACGTACCAAGAGCACCTCCAACATGCCAGGTGCCGTGCTTAGAGCCTGACGTGCCCCCCACTCCCTGACTCTTCATTCGGGCCCTGGTGGGGGGTGGCACTGACCTCCAGAGGGACACAAAGCTATGTACTTGACAATGTCCCATGGCCAGTCACAGGAGCAGCTGGGACCTGAATACAGGCCTGTGTGACACCACAGCAGGGACCTCACCCGCCTCCCCATCCAAAAATAAGGAGGCCGGCTGTTCCAGTTCAGCCCAGTGCCATCTGCCCACAGCCCTCGGTGCTGACGCCAGCTCTGCCCCACCTGCTATTCCAAGCTTCGGGCTCTGTTTTCAGAAGGGCCCTAACCAACTGTAGGCCTCCCTCCCAGGGGCAGGACATGAACCGGCCTTCCTCCGAGCTGGAACGCTCCATGGCTGGGTCTGAGGGTCTCATCCAGGACCCACTGGTGGCTGAGGTGGGTGGGCCCCACCCACAACCATGCCCAGCTGCCCCTGCCCGGGAGCTGCCAGCCGATGTTAGTCTTCTGAGCAAGGTGTGGGCTTGAGGCACCCGGTTCAATGGGCCACATCTCAGGTCCCCAGCAACACCCTGGGGAGGTCCGCAGGCCCTGGGGGAATCCAGCCGCCCCATGCCACCATCCTAACCCTCTGCTCCAGCCGTTGCTCCTGGCCCCAGCTCCTCCCGCATGCTGGGCTCACTCTGTCTCACCTCCAGACCGTGACACGTGCGGACAGCACCCAGCCCTGTGCTCGCGGGGCTCCCCACTAGTGGAGGAGCCGGAGAACACTGGCAGAGGGCCCGGCTGTGACAGTGGAAGCCCTGGGTGCTCTGCCTGTGTGGCAGGCCCCCATCCAGCCTTTCCTGGCCCAGGGGTGCTAAAGCACTTGCCCAGCACTCCTCTGCCCCTGTGTCAGCAGCGGCAACTTGGGGCTGGGGCTGGAGTTTGGGTGGAGGGGGATGGATGCCCCAGGCCGGCCAGTCTGACTCTCAGGGTCTGTGCCTCCGACCTGACTTTACAGACACTTTAGCCCCTCCACATCCTTCCCTGCCCCATTAGCAGACAGGCTGTTCCTCTGAGGAGCCCACCAGGTGCTCTGCTTGCAGGAATCCCTTAGAACAGTCCTGGGGGATTTGGCTTCCCTTTAATAAACATTTACATCATAATGAGTTGGCAAAAAAGCAAACATGGATCTTAGCCAAGGCTCACAGTGGCCCCAGGAGGGCAGAATTATTACTGTCCCCATTCTGCAGATGAGAAACTCAGGGTTCTCTTCATTCATTCATTCATTCATTCATTCATCGTTCCCCAAGTGCTGGGGTTGCAGTGTGGTCATGCAGTCAGGACCGATGCCCTGTAGGAGCCCAAGGATGCCTAGTAAGTCATTTCTAGTGGGACCAGGGGAAGAAAGGGAAGCCCCTGTGGAGAGGAGATGAGGAGGGGTCAGAGAAGGCTACCCAAGGAAGGACAGAGCAGCTGAGACCTGGACAAGGAGGGTGGGAGGCAGCCAGGTAAATGCAGGTTAGCCCAACCACAAGTCAGAGCCATGACTGGACCCAATGGATTCCAAGTCCAGTGACCTTCCCACCACACCATGTCGCCACACTGACTGCCCGTATGGCCAGGCCCTGTCCTAGGCACTAGAGAGACAGGCTGTGCCACAAATACCACAGTACGGGTACAGCTGTGGGAGCCCAGGGGAGGAGGTTTGCCCTGCAGGAGTGGGAGAGGTCCAGGTGGGCTTCGCAAAGTGGGCGCTGTGTAAGCCAGCCCTAGAAGATGCATGGGAGTCTGTCAGCTAGAGTAGGGCTGTCCTTGCAGGAGGACAAGGGCTCAGAGATGAAAGCAGGCTGGGACCATCACATGGGAGGTGAGTAGTAAGTGAGGGGGATGTTTCAGGGAAGGAGGTCTCTCAAGGCCTATGGCTTCATCAGGTTGAGGGAGGAATCTGAAGAGGCCTGAGAAAAATAGGGAAGGAGGAAAAGCTGGAATTGAGAAGGGAGACAGGAGCCAGCGCTGGGGCTGCTGCTTGGGGAGGGGACCAGCTGCCAGCAATTGAGGCGTGTTGTTGGCTCCTCCATTCATTCCCCAGACTCTCTCAGAAGCTGATTACCAATTGTTCCTCCAGCTTCTCAAGAGGCCAGGGGATGCAGGGAGGGAGGGAAGTGTGCCTGGAGGAGCTGCCACGCTTCCATGGAAGGATCGGTCCCCTCTGACACCCACCTCTGCCCCCTCTATTTCCAACCAAACCTGGGAGGTGGGGGAGGGAACAATTCCTAAAAATACTAAGACCAACTAAAGCACATTCGGAGACAGAGGCGTTGAAATCCGTGCAGTCGGAGGGTGCGCAGAGCCGCAGAAAGGAAAAAAAACAACAAATCCTTGGCTCATCAGACAGATCAGAGCTTGAATACTTACTGTGTGACCTCGGGCCAGAGGCCTAGCCTCTCTGAGCCTCCCAGTAAGGTTGTTGAGAGGGTGTTGGGAGGTAACCCAGGCACCGTGGTGGCAGGCAGTAGGAGCTCAGTGAGTGATGATGCAGGAGGCTTGTGGAACTCATTGGTGAGCTCCACGTTCATGGCTCCTGTGGCCGAAGGGCTGTCCTGGAGCAGAGGCCTGAAGGGGGGAAGGAGACACAGGCAGGAGCTAGGCTGGCACCAGGGGAGGAGAGGCGACAGGAGCACGAGCACGAGCACGAGCACGGCCCCCCTGCTGGGCAGCCAGCATGCAGCCCTGTGCCAGCCCCTGCCTCCCCCTAGGCTGTCGAACTTGCCCCCCACAGTGGCCGGGTAGGGACCCCACAGCTCCCCCCTCCCTTTCCCTGGTGGCTGCACTTCCCTGCTCGCTTCCATCTCTGTCCCTCCCTGCTGCGGGCGGGCGCACCCCTAGCCTGTGTGTATCTCCGTCCATGTGCTCTGCCCTGCTGCTTGTCTGCACCTGTTGTGATTTCTGCTGGACTCTGTTTCTCTGTCGTTCTTTCCTTTTTATTTCTGTTACCTTCTGTTCCTCTGAAAACAGAGGCCGCCTGGGCCTAAGAATGGGGAAACCAGGGGGTTGCCTTGCTCATGCCCGCCCCCGACACCCCAACCCGGCCTCCGCAGGGGAGCCTCTGACAACCCCTCTGCTGAGGAGACCTGGCTCTGGTGAGAACCAAGGGCACGTCCTCCTGGAAGGGGCCATTCCCTGCACGTTGCCGTGGGGACACAGATGTCCTCCCTCACAGCGGCTCTGGGCTAGGAGGTCCCATGAACTTGAACTCGGGTTCCCTCTCCTGGCCCTTGCCCTGGGTCGGCCTCGTCCTCCAGCCTGATGTGTGAAGGCCGCCTCCCCACTGCCTCCTCACTGCGGCCGAGGCTGGAGCCTCCCACCTACTCGGCCTCTTGCCCTCCCTCCCTGGCAGACTGACCTTCCAACCTGCCTCTCCCCGCTCAAGAACCTCCTTCAGCCCCCGCCTCCTAGATCAGCCCTGACCCACTCGCCAGTCCCACCACCTTCCGCAGGGCCTGCCACCCCAGCTGCCCACGCTCTCAGCGGCCACGTGGGCTTTCGCCTTGCCCCAGCCATGCTATCCCCTCTCCCGGCCCCTGCGGGCGTTTCTGTTCCTTGCGATTGATATTCCCGAGGGTGTCCAGTGGTTTGCCCTCAGCCAAATGTGAGTCGCTATCGGCTCCCCAGACCTGGCCATCCCTCCATCCGTCACCCCTCCTGCTTGTTTCCTGATCTGCCTCCCTTGAGCAACTTATTTCCGGGGCCGCCTGGGCAGAGGAGCGTCAGACTCTGCAGGGAGCTGTCTGCAGCCCCTCCTGCCAGCCAGCCCAGGACAGCCCCTCTGTGCCAGCTCCCTGGGAGATGGAGACATCCTTTTCCTGGCAGCCACCCAGCCAGTGCCTCAGGACTGCTATTTGACCAGCAGCAATCCCAGCCTCTTCAGAGCCACCCCTAGGGACCCTGCAGAGGCCCCTGGATCAATGAGTCTGGAGGAAGAGCACCCCCCTTGTGCAAAGCTTCGCCCTCTAAATGACTGGGCTTGTGCTGCAGGGTGGAGTGAGTGGATTTACTGAGAGGGGGAGATGCTCACACATCATGTGAGCCCCTGCTGCTTGGTAGGGCGCCTGGCTGATGGCTTTGACAGAAGGGAAAGGCCGTGGTGGGGAGTCCCCAAAGCCGGCATCTGGTCCTGGCTCTGCTTCCAGCCTCGGGCTTGTGTGACCATCGTTCAGAGCCCTGTTTCTCCATTGTCCCACGAGGGCTAGGACCAATGTTCTCTCCAAACTTCACAGCTCTGATGTGCTGGGCTGTGAAATAAGGATGTCACTGGAGACTCCTCTTGAGGACACCCTAAGGGGCATAGAGCACAGTAGTCACGGCCAGTTGTAGTCCCCAGCTGGGGCAGAGGACAGACCCTGATCCTGTCTCTTTGCAACTGAGTCACCTTGGACCAGAGCTTCTCAACCTTAGTGCTCCTGGCATCCCTGGTTGGATAGTTCTGTGTAGTAGGGGGTCCTGTGCACCAACAAGGTTCATGAGCAACCCTGTAGTCCTGCCCGAGATGTGACGACCACAAAAGCCTCGAACATTGACAAATGTCCCCGGGGAGTAAGATGACCCCTGATGGAGAGCCACCGCCTTAGACAAGTCACTCAGTTTTCTTTGTCTTCACTTTTCCCATTAGTAAGATGACAACTAATAGTGACGGGGGGTAAGCCCACTTGGAGTAAATGCTTAGCGATGGTGAGGCAATAGTCTAAGTGCTCTCTGCATTTTAGGCTCTAATTCATTGGCACTTCACCATAGCCCTAAGGATGGGCATTATTCTCCCCATCTTACCAGGAAGAAATGGACATTCAGAAGTTGAGTGACTCCCCAAGGCCACACAGCTAAGAAGCGGCAGATTCAAGCAGGTGGAGCCCCAGGCCCGTAACCAAACAGGTAGCGTCAGGATTGAATGCGGCCACATGCGTATGGTGTGCTGGGGACGGTCCAGCTGCTCACTAAGTGCTGTGGTTGGCCTTGATAAGCCTCTCCAACCAGGGCGCTGGCCCACTGTCTCTGTCACTGACTCTGAGTCCGCTAATAGCGATGGAGCCACTACTCTGTGCCAGAGCTACTGCACTTGATCCCACGAGCAAGTTCTCTCTCCCGGTTGCAGAGGGGAGATGGAGACTCAGAAAGGAGAAAGGCCTGGCCCGCAGTCACTCTGCCGGGTGCCAGGCCACCAGTGGGCTGGGTGGTGACCGGCTGTCGCATGGCCCTCGGTGGGGCCCACGTGGGGGTGGTGCCAACAGGTCCTCCCTGCCTCTGCCAGAATTGTCAGGAGGAAGGAAGTGGACTGAGAGGCATTGATGCTGAGGAAGAAACCCATGGTGGGTGTCCCCTTCCTTTGTGTTAGACCAAACTTTCCAGGATGGGAGGCTGGCAGGCTGCAAACAATTGTTGCAAACAATTGTGATTAGTTGCCAACATTTGGATATTTGGCAACGGATACTTCAAGGACACCTGAATTGGGATATTTGGCAAATGATATTTCAGGGACACTCGGTGGATCAGAGGTTGAGTATCTGCCTTTGGCTCAGGGTGTGATCCTGGGTCCTGGAATCGAGTCCCACATCAGGCTCCTGGTGGGGAGCCTGCTTCTCCCTCTGCCTCTCTCTCTCTCTCTCTCTCTCATGAATAAATAAATAAAATCTTTAAAAAAATAATAAGATAAAATGATTATATTTCATGTTAAATCCTGTATTACTGCTTTCCCCTGAAATTTTGAAAGAGGCAGTAAGTACACTTGTGTAGGTGGATAAGAGCAGGGGCTCCGAAGTCAGGCCACATGGGTTCCAAGTCCAGCCCTGCCACTAACTTGCTGGACGTCCTTGGGTGAGTTACTCAACCTCTCTGTGCTCTGTTGTCTTCATCTGTATAATGGGGATAATAACACTACTTGCCTCCAGACTCGTCATGAAGATTAAAGGAGAAAGTGCCTACAGAGCGCTTCTTAAGCACAGCACTAAACACAAAAGAAGCCGTCAACATGTTAATGATCATTATTTTTGTCATTGTTTACTAGAATTAGTATCAGGCAACGGTGATCCTCCATTCTCCCCCCACCCACAGCAAACACCAGTGGGAGCTGAGAACAGCCACCAAGCTGGAGGGCTGTGAGCTCTTCTGTTGTGCGCAGCCCCTACCAGGCACAGACCCCGAGCAGAGGTCCTTGAAAGACTTCTTGGTTGCTCTGTGACTTTGGACACTCCACGTGTCCGGCTCAGGGTCATCATTTACAAGACGGAAGCGCAGAATCTTAAAGACTGAAAGGAAGCAGATGCAGGAGGCCACGTACTCTGCGGCGCCGTCTGTGTGGCGCGTCCCAGCTGGACAAATCCACGGAGACAGACGGGTGATTGCCAAGGGCTGGGGGTGGGATGTGACTGCCCACGGCATTTCTCTCAGAGTGATGAAGATGGTCTGGGGCTACGTAGTCATGATCCTTGCACAGCTTCGGGTACATACTAGAAGCCACTGCGTCATGCACTTCAAGACGGTGAATTTTACAGTAAGTGAATTATATGTCCATTTAAAAAATTCTGAAACAGAAATGTCCATGCCCAGTCGGCGTGTTGTGTGATGAAGCTCACACGAGAAATGGGCTACAAAGCACCAGGCCCACCGAGGGCACCCAGACGAGGCGCATTCCTAGCACCCTGGCCACAGCTGGGTGGGCCTCCTCCTTGGAATTGGAGGGGCTTCCGGACCTTCAGCCCGGGGTTCTTGCCTTTGGAGGGAGCCCTCACACCCACAGACGCCAAGGCCACCACCAGCCTGGCTCTGGTCAGGCTCTGCAGGGGTGGGGGCGGCTTCCCTGCTGGTTACAGCTGCCCTGGTGTCCAGAGACCCCAGACCCAGAGAGAACTCGGCAACTGCCTGATTGCTCCCAGCCTTGCTGGGCCCGGCCTACGCTTGTTGGTGTCCTGCCCGAGAGACAGGGGCTCCATGACCCTTGCCCCAGGCAGGGGCTGGCCGCTCATCTCCACGGTCTCTCTTCAGGGACTAGACCTGCCAAGGGACTAGGGCTCAGCCCTACTACTGCGTGACCCTGTCTGTCTGCAAGTCTAGAGCTGGGAGGCTCAGCCTCAGCCCCTGGGTATCCGATCTGCTCAGACCAGCTCCCGCAGGGCCTGGCGGTTGCCAGGGGTAGGTCAGACGGTGTACCTCCCTCTCTTCCAGAACCTTCTAACATGTGTCTTGATTGCCCAAGCCATGATTTTGGCTACATCAGCCAAAATGATACTCAAGACACCTTCCATTGTCATGTCTTCTGGTCCAAGGAAAAGGTGAGTCCTCCCCCAAGCCCTTCTCTGCCTGCTGAGGAGTTGGGCCTATGATGTCTCATTGACCCTAAGCCAGGGCCTGCCCTAGACACCCAGGGGCCTGGAGGAAGGGCCTGGAGGAGAGACGTGTGCTCCGAGTAATGCACACTTCCCCGAGGACCTGCAAGTTCCAGTGAGTACACCCATGAGCATATGTCCCTGTGTACTCGGGGTGTGTGCGTGTACACATATGTGTATGCATGCTGCTGACGTGGGGTCTGTGCACATTTGTAGGTCCGTGCTTCTCCCTGTGTGCATGACCGTGGGTGTCCACACATTCGTGTTCACCAGGCACGTCCATGTGTCTACACATGTGGCTGACCATGTTATTGTACTGGTGCCGTGGCTGCACATCTGTGGCCAAGCTGTTCCCACCTGCCTGATCCTGAGGGGCTGTGCTTATGTGTCCCGCCCCCTACATCTGCACATACATGGCTGCTCTATGTGTGCACAAACCAAAGCAGGCGGTGAGAACTGGGGCCTGACCTTTGAGGTTTACCATGAGCTCAACCTCCAGTGCCCCCACTGCACGTGGCAGACTGGGCCAGCGACCCACTGTGGGTGGCATGGATGCCCAGCATCACCATCGCCGACAAGAGCCGCACCACCACCACCCCTGAGCTTCAGAGATCCCCGATCCTGGGGGCCCAGACAGGCCATTGGCTCCAACTCCCTCAAGCTACTTAAGATGGGCCCTCCAGGTGTGCGGATACAGGTGTGAGGGATAAACAGTTGGGCTAGGGATCAGAACAGGGATGAGGAGGTAGTTCCCATCTGGAGTCTCTAGCTCTCTGTCCCCCACCAAACACACACCTGCTGGAGCCTGTCCCCCAGCATCTCCCTCTCTCCTCTCCTTGGGGGCCCCCCAGGCCATGGCTCCAGATCCTCAACTCCTGCAGCTGTGGGAGTGAGAGAAGCTAATGGGCAGTTGAGCTGAGTGGGTGGGGGCCAGATCACCCCCTCCTATCCCACGGGCCCAGGCCTAACTAGCTGCCTAGGCACAGGTCCTTGGGGCCTGGCTAAGTGCTGCCACAGTGGCCCACGGGGAGGCCCAGGCTCAGGCCACCAAGCCCTGTGCACCCATGTACCTGGCACTGCAGGTCCTGAACGGCCAAGCCTGGGGCCCACCTAGGGAAGAGAGGGCTGCTCAGCCCACCCGCCTAGGAGGTCGTGGGCCTAGCGGGAGTTGGGAACACTGCAGGTCCTGCTCTGGGCAGAACGCAGAAAGACAAGCAAATGGCAGCTCCAAGATGGGAAGGGACTTGCTCGAGTTCACCTGTCTGGGAGTGGCCACGCCCGCACGACTGCAGAGTCTCTTCACTACCCTTTCCTACCCCCCAAGGCAAAAATTTCAGTACTAGTATCTAACCAAGTCAGATCCCCAATTCCCCTAGAGCCCCAGTGGGCTCCATGAGGCCACCTCCCAGGGACTAGGCCCCCACAGACAGGCGGGTGGCCTGGGTTGCCTGCCCTTCTTCACCCTGATCCTGGGGCTACTCTGGGCCTCTAAGATACTGTCTAGAATTGTGCATAAGGCCGCTGCCAGAGCCCAGAGAGGGTTGGCCACTTGCCCAAGGTCACACAGCAGGAGTTAGCACTGCCCAACTGGTCCCTGAGTGCTCTCCTGTGCTGCTCTCCACAGGCTACCCTGGGCTGGCACAGGCTCTGAGGGGAAGGGGCCCCTCCAGCGAGGCGTTGTCTCCCTAGGCAGACGGTACTGCTCATGGCCACTCTGGTCAACCTGCCACACTCCTCCAGAAGTGGTCAACTAAGGCCATATTCAGTCAGATATGGCAGAGAGACCTCAGGCCCAACTCCTCATGCCAGCTCCTCTGAAGACTAGCCCTCAGCACCAGGGCCAGAAACCAGCTGTCCTGACCCTCCAGCTTGCCGCTGCCCCCGGGGAGGCCCTGTGAGGTGTCAGAGGGCAGGGCAGGGCGGCTTCGGAGGCATGGGGAGGTTGGCGAGGTGATGAGGAAGATCTCGTGCCCTCTTCCCACCACTGTCCCGGGGGCCCCGAGGCCTGGAATGGGCCACATATGGACAAGGTGATGCAGGGGGTCAGCAATGGGCACGACCAGGAACCCAGGCTGGGGCCATCCAGCTGGATCACCCGGTCTCCGGCACAGACGAGGGGCAGCGCGAGCACACCCCGAAGAGGGAGCGGAGCTACCTGGGAGACTGTCGTTACAGACGGGTCAACCCACGTCTCATTACTTAGCATTCATTCGGCCCCACCTGGCACAGGCCCGCGGGCTCCATTCAAACCAGCATTCTGTGTTCTCACTCACATTCCACGTCTACACTCGTGTGCCATCAGCTGGGAGGCCTCCGACACTGGTCTCCGGTCCTGGGACTGGTCTCCGCGGAGCTGGAGGTCCAAGTGGGTGATGGATGGGACGATATGGAACGAAAGGAATCTCCTCAGGGTCCCAAGAAATTATGGTGTCCAACTGACCCACTTTGCGGGAAAAGCAACTGAGACCCAGCTTGTTCAAGGGCACACCCAAGGGTCTGGAAATACAGCCCCAAACTGCAGACGGCCGGGCCCGGGTCTGACCTGCTCTCGTGCTGCCCCCTTGTGGTTGGAGGTAGGACTGCCTCCAGCTGCGCGGCACCTCCCGGGTGGGATTCACGGATGGATCCCTCTCCCTTTCTCCTTCCCAGGCCAGCTCCCCTCTACCCCTACCCAGGGGTACCACCCCTCCCTGCTTCTCAGTCTGGAGGAGTCTTGCGGTCAAAGGGCACCCAAGTTCCCCCACCCGGGAGCAGGACACCTGCTCCGTGATGCCGAGTGAGTGGTTTGCTCTGGGGCCCCCCCGGCAGCCCCACCGGCGCATCTGGAGAGCATCTTTAGCTCTCACCTCCTTACGCCCTCTGGTTTTCTACATAACTTTCTTGAAATTCTCCTTCCTTGGCCCCCCTGAAGAGACACGATCCCGGTTTTCCTCCTGCCTCCCTGACTATGCCCTCTCAGACTTTGTGGGCACTTGCTCCCTTCTGTCCCTGAATGGTGATGTTTCCTGGGCCTCTGGCATCACTGCTCTTGCCTGGATTTGGGATTGGATCACCCAGCAGGCAGGCAGGTAGACAGGCAGCCTCAGGGCACCAGCAGACCAGGAGCGCCAGAATAGGGAAGCAGGTAGGAAAATGTTAGTTTTTATTAACCCATCCAGTTGGTAATGATGAAATTTTTGTCAGACACCTAAGCGATATGTTTTTTTTACAATTTAATGTCCTTCCTTTAGACTGATAGATGTAGGGCAGGCACCACCATCTTTGTAGTGCTCAGGGCGTCTAAGGGCCCTGTCTGGGTGATTTTATCTGTTCACTGCTTGCAGCTAGTTGTCCATAACCTCCCAAGTCCCATGTGCATATCACCAGACCTGATTTCAACTGGCCCTTGGAGACCTCCCACCAATGTCTCAGTGGCTCCCAGGCTGGACAGATCCAAATCATTCTCGTCATCTCTTGTCTGGTTCCCTCCTCCAGCAGTGATGTCCCCTTGGGTAACTTCATCATTATGCTCACCTCCTCTGGCTCCCTCCGACCACAGCCAGCCCTTCACCAAACCTGCTGAGTCAATCCCCTTAGTAGCTCTGGAATCCACCTCCTTCTCACCACCCTACTCCTGCCTTGATCCTGGCTGCGGCCACCGCTGCGTCTCCTGGCTGGCCATCCTGCTCCCATTCTCTTCTCATTACTGATTCTCCCATGCGCATCTGATCATGTTGCTTCCCTGTCTGAGCCTGTCCCCAGATCCCTGTTACACCCAAATACAGTCCTTACTCCTAAGACTGGCCTTGAAGTTTCCTAAGATGCAGCCTTACCTCCCTCTGCAGCCCCATTTCCCACCAATTATGCTGTCACATTGATGCTCCAAGTACGGAGAGGGTCTCAAAGTTTGATGTCTGGTGAATAAACTGAGCAGGAGGGTGTTCAGACTGGATAGGGGTAGGATAAGTCTGGATGATGCTGGTGATGACTTCCAAGTCTGTCCAATCTGCCACTAGAGGCCACCAACCTGCAGGGCGTGCTGGGCAGCATGCACACCTCCCATGAGGGGGAACTCCCTCCCTCTCACCACCCCTGGACAGGCCCTACTGTTAGCATATTTGACTCCTGAAGTCCATGGGGTTGGGGCGGGCCACTAGGACTCAAGAGACCTTCATCGTCAGGGATGCTTCACTGCCTTTTCCTCCCTGGGAGTCCCGGTTCCCCGAGTCTGGGTGCCTCCCATTGGGGCTCCGCTGTTCTAGGAAACCAGTCCGGGCCAGAGGAGAGGTTGCCAGAGCAGCCACCAGAGGGCAGTGCTGCCCCATACACAACCCTCCAGACCGCAATGTCTTTGTGTCTCAGAGGGTGCGGGCACTTTGGATTGAATCTGAGTGTGTGTTGGTGTCTATAACGATGGTGTGAGTGGGCTACTTTGTGTGTCTCGGGATGGAGGTGTTCTGCCAGGCCAGCTGGCGCATGTGGTTGCCCTTTTCTGTGCACATCTGGGTGCACAACCCCTACTCCAGGAAGGAGTGTCTTCATCACTCTGAGGGTCTCAGGGAAGGCCAGCAAGGAGCACAGCCTCACTCGGCACATGATGCTCACCCTCCAAAAAGCCCCCGCCACCATCACCATCACCATCACCGTCACCAGAGACCTCAATGGCCACACATGGGCCTCTGTCACCTGTTGAATAGGATAATGACCCCAGTGAGAAGGGGCAGCTGTCCTTGTTGCTAGCTGGAGACCTAGGGCTTCGAGGCAAAGGCCACCCTGGTCTTTGGGGCCCACATGGGCTGGGAGTCCCCCAGGCCTTCCCTCCCGGCCTCATACTCACTCCTGCCCACCGACACTCTACAACAGGATGGGGTGAGTATACCCCCATGTCACAGAGAAGGTGTGTTAGTTTGGTCAGGCCTGAATCGGACAGCAGGGCAACAGGGTAACTCAGCCCTAGTCCCTAGGCTTCATGGCTCGTGGCCCTGAGAAGGTGTGCATGCACCCCTGCTCCCCACTGTGACAGAAGGACATGCCTGGGAATGAGGGTATTCGGGGGAAGGCAGCTGTCCTGCCACATGGGGTGGTGACGACATCTAAGGATGGACTTGGGAAGGGCCTTGGAGGACAGGATGGAGTAGCAGCCAGAGACCAGCAGGTGCAAAGGTGTGCTCGGCCCAGCTAGGTGCCAGCACTGTGTGATGTGGGTGGGTGATGCCTGTGGGAGGTGGGAGAGGTGCCCACACGAAGGACCCGTCCTCCCGCATGAGCAGCCTGGCTTGGGGGACTGGCCAAGCCACCCCATCTCCAAAGCCAAGATATGAGCCGGATCCAGCTCATATCTCCTTTGCCTCCGCAGAACAGACAGGTCCCCATTATGGTCCCTATTGTCCCCCTAGGACCCGGGGGGGGGGGGGGGGGCGGGACTCAGAGACTCTCTGCAGCAGGAGAGGGCCCAGGGGAAGGCGCTGCCACGTCCAGTGTGTCTCATGCTCTGGGCAGAGAGACCCGGACACCCGGACACCCAGACACCCGGACTTAGAGACCTAGAGAGAGGCAGAAGGCGCGTGGGACACTCAGAGGAAGGAGAGGCCAAGAGGAGAGCCGGGGCCGGGCCGGGCCGGGAGGTGGAGGATGGGGAGGGCGCACTCGCACCGGTGGCCCGGTGGCCTGCGATCAGGCCGGCAGAAGGCAGGTGCGCAGCGGCCAATGGCGCGGGGATGCGGGGGGATGCGGGGATGCGGGGATGCGGGGGTGCGGGGGTGCGGGGATGCGGGGATGTGGAGATGCGGGGATGCGGGGATGCGGGGGTGCGGGGATGCGGGGATGCGGGGATGCGGGGATGCGGGGATGCGGGGATGCGGGGATGCGGGGGTGCGGGGGTGCGGGGGATGCGGGGATGCGGGGATGCGGGGATGCGGGGGTGCGGGGGTGCGGGATGCGGGGATGCAGGGCCTGGGACTAAATCTGGCGTTGCCTCTGCAGGGCGCGGGGCCGCCGTGCATCTCGATGCAGGGAGCGACGAGATGAATATGCAGCGCGGCTGTAATTGGGCCGCCGCGGCCGCCGCCGCCGCCGCACTATAATTTTCCAAACAGGATCTTGCAATCAGGGCCTTATTCATTAGCGCATAAACAATTTTGTTTCTCGGCACTCGAGCCTGTCAATCACGCCGAGAGGGAACATCTTGGCCGGAGGCGCGGGCCCCCGCGCGCGCTCCCACGCGCGCCCCCTCGAGCGGCAGCAAGTGGCTTTGTGCCCGGAGGCCGGAGGGACACGGGGGTGCAGGCCCCAGGACGGGGAAGGGGTGGGAGTGGGGAGTGCACGGCAGGGGAGAGTGCCAGCTGGGGGGGGCAGCGCGCTCCGGGTTCCAATCTGCTTCTGGCTCCTTCCTTGGGCAGCCCCCCCACCAGCTCCTTCCCGCCCTGTTTGCCCTCTGGGAGATGCACTGAGTGCGCGCACCCCACAGAACTAGAGGGGTATCAGCAGAAAGGACCCTGGTGCTTCAGATGCCGGGCGCAGGGGAGCGGAGGGTGCTGGGGCGCGCAGGGCCCAGAACAGGCTCCGCGACACTGGGTGTGTCTATGAGGTTCTCCAAAGAACTGGGCACAGCCCTGGGCTCACCCACAAAGGGACATGCCTGCGCACGTGAACCCGCAGGCTTGCTGGCGGCAGGCTTGGTGTGCCCCAGGGCTCCCGGGGTGCTGCGACAGCGTGTGACTGGAGAAGGGCTTTGTGCCTACGTGGTTGTGTCTGTGTGTGCCCTGGGACTCTGCGTACCTGTGTACGAGTCTGTTTGTGGACATGCCCGCGTGAGTGGGGTGGGCTCGTACTGTGTGCTCGGTCTCTCGGCTTCTCATGAGCCCATGATGCAGAGTGTGGCTGCCCAGCGGTGACCAAATGCCGGGTACTGAGTGTGCGAGAGAAAGCTGTGTGAGCAGGACTGTGTGACTTGGGGGGCGGGGGGTGGTCTGTCTGTATTTGGGTGGCCCAAGCACTAGGAGCTGTTTCTTTCAGGGCAGATCACAGCTTCTGTTCTCCCCACTTCCTCCTTGGTCCCCTCCATCAGCCCCACACCCTGCATAGTCAGCCAGGATGGCTAGGCTGGGGAGAAGAGCAGCTTTTGCCCCCCTGGCAAGCCTTGTGCAGTCGGTGGGGGCTTCGGGGGGGGGGGGGTCGCCTACACAGCCCCCTCCAATGCTTCTCTCAGACAGGTCTGAGACTCAGCCCCTGCTGCTTCCTCCATCAGGAGAACCCCCAGGCCTCCAGAATTTCAAATTCCAAATGTTCTAATCAGCTCAGCTTTACATAAATAGCATATTAGGGCTGGACAGACCCATTGTATTGATGGGGAAACAGAAGCCTAGGACACTAAACAGGAAAGAGACCTCCCTGGGGTCCCCCAGCAAGTGGGGAGTAGAGCCAGGATTTGAACTGCCTGCCTGACTCCAAAGCAGGGGTCAGGGTCTTGACTTCTGCAGACACAAACATAAATACACCCACATGTGCTTACACACACTTGTACGCCCACACCCCCCAGACCAAGCCTCAGGGCTGGCCAAGAGCAGAGGCAGCGGGCCACGGAGATGTCCCACTCCCTCCCACTTGCCACCCCCATCCCCACTCCTCCTTTTCTGTAGTGCCCCACCCCCACCCCTGTATAAGCCCAGCTCTGCACAGAGACAATGAATTTGAGGATGTGCCGGCAGCCAACTGACAGCCCATTGGTCTTGGCCCAGACACCCTCTTCACAGCTCTAGACCCAGCCCGGATGCCACCCCACCCGCCGGCCACCCCCAGCACCAGGCCAGGAAGGGAGGTGGCCGGGGAAGGGGCTGCAGGAGAAGGCACGGAGCCCGGAAGGCCAGAGGAACAGTCTTCAACCTGTGAATCCGGTCGCGCCTGGCCCTAAGGCCTCCCTGCCCCGGTGTGTCCTGCTGCATGGCTGGCGGGCGGGCCGTGGCCTGCGAGGGACTCAGGCTGTGCACAAGGCAGCTGCCCTGGGCGATTCTTGGAGGGCAGTCGTGGTACCTCAGTGTGCTGGGCAGAAGCCAGAGGCAATGGCTTTGGACAAGGAGGCCAAGACGTAGAGCCCAGCTCTGCTTCCTCTTGGCTGGGCAACCTCAGGCAGCTGGCCAGACCCTCCTGTGCCTCAGTTTCCTCATCTGTAAAGAAGGGCTGTTTAACTTACTCAGCACACACATGGCACTTAGAGGACAGAGAGCTCATAGGAAGAGACCCCCTGGGCCAGATTTAGTCCTGGAGTCCAGCCCCCAGACCCTGTTCGGAGCTCATGCTCATGAGGAAGCCCTGCCAGGCTCCCCGGGACTGGAGGTGACTGGATCAGGGCTTCAAAGCAAAAGTCACACGAGTTTATCCTTCTTGAAAAATGGTCCCTTTCCAAGCCCTGCGTGACCCTTCTTATGAACAATGTTGCTTTCAGGGCCATCGTGTGGCCTCAGCCTGGGTAGTCAGCTAACCTGCTCTTCTCTGGAGGCAAAACCCAAAGCCCTGAGGGTCAAAGTCTCTTCCCCAAGGTCACTAACTGGTAAATAGTTATCAGGACTTGATCCCGTGTCTTCGAGCACCAAAAACAGTGCTTATAACATCCTGTCCCACCCCTCTGCTGCCTTGGTAAGAGATGGGCCTTCAGGTTGGGGACACCCGGGCTGGCCCCAGCCCAGCCTCTGGAGCTGCCAGGTCAGCACTAGTCACCAAGCGCTGTCCCTTCTGCAGGGTCATTGGACTGAATGTGATCCAGGGAGAAGGTAGCCTAAGTGCAGGTTCATCAGGAACTGCTGGTTTCAAGGCCCTGGCATCAAAGCCCAGGCAGCTGGGGGAAAGGAGGTTCAGGAGGAGGGAAGGAAGCCTGTCCCTGGGGAGGCGTAGAGTCCAAAGGCATGGGTTTCCTTGAGGAAGTCCCTCTGCGGACCCCTCCTGTACCCGACTCCCTCCTTGAGGCTTTACTTACTTCTAAGTGACCTATGCAAATGGGGTGGGGGGGGCAGGACTCAGATGCTAGTAACTGAGTGACCTCCAGGAACGCACTCAGCTTCTCTGATCATCAGCTTCACCATCTCGGAGAGGGGAATATTAGTATGACAGGAGTTACTTCTCTGTGCCCAATTGCCTTATTCTAGTCCTAGCACCTACCGCTGTGCCTTACACATAGCAAGTGCCCAACAAAAGGCTATCACGTGACTTAGCAAGTGACGGGGCTGAACCCAAAGAAAGCAGCAGAAAAAGGCTGGAGCTGACCCAGGTGTCCCCTTTCCCCACCCTCACCTCAATCCACTAGTGTCCCTGGGCTGCCTCTACGGACTTAGCCCCACCCAGGACCTCATTACCAGGAGGTGGGCTCCACAGCCTAGGTAGCTGGTGCAGTAGCCACCAGCCATGGGAGGCTCTTGAGCATTGACATGTGACTAGTCCACACTGAGGTGTGCCGTAAGTGCGGAACACTCACTCATTTTCAGACTTTGGACCAGAAAAAGAATATCAAATATCTCGTGCATTGTTTTTACATCGATAACCCGTTGGAGTGATGGCACGGTGGGCACACTGGGGTAAGTGAAGTGCGCTCTTAAATGAACTTCACCTGCCTCTTTTTTTTTACTTTTGTGCTACTAGAATGTTTAAAATGACGTACGTGGCTTGCATTTGTGGCCTGTGTTATGTCTCTATTGCAGAGCAGTGGTCTAGAAGATGCCGCAGACCCCAACCCCAGTCAGGGGATGATCCTGGACATTTAGCTAAGGCTCCCTTCCAGGGCATTGTGCTCTGGCCCAGTGCATGGCTTGTGGGGTCAACTTCAGTTTCCCCATCTGGCTCTCCAGTCCTTCGTGGTCCCAGCATCCTACATCCCACCTGGAATCACCCCATAGCCTCATTCATGGGCTAGAATAGCACCTGTATGGGGCCACACACACCAACTTGGAGGGGGCCTCAGGCACATGTCCACCTACTAACCGACTCAACCTTCATCCAACCAACCACTTTGCCTTATACGTGTCTCTCAGAGTCTACCCCTCTCTCCACCCCTTCAGCAACTCTTATCCAGGACTCATCCAGCCACCCATCCATCCACCCATCCATCCATCCATCCATCCATCCATCCACCCATCCATCCACCCACCCATCCATCTATCCACCCATCCATCCATCCATTCAGCAAGTCTTTATTGAGCACCTGTGTACCAGACACTTATTTTGGTGCTTAATATACATCAATGAACAAAGCCCACGAATCCCTCTGTTCCTGTGAGCAGACAGCCTAGTCGGGAAGACAGATAATAAGCAATAAATATTATAAATAAATGGCTATGTGTTAGAAAGTGTAAATGCTAATTTAAAAAATAGACCCAGGTAAGGAAGATTGGACTCCACACTGGTCCCCTTGCCTGTATCCTCCCGCCTTTGACTAACCCTGCATGGGCTGCTGGCAGCATCTCAGGACCTACCATGCTACCTCCCTGCTTCCAAGCCGTCTCTGGCTCCCCAGTGCCTCCAGGTGAAGGTCCACACTCCTCAGCCTGGCGTGCAGAGCCCCAGGTGATCTGACCCTGCCCACTTCATCCTCCTGCCCAGCTGAACCCTAGCTGCTCTCTAGCACCTCCCCGTTGTTCCCTCTGCTGAGAACACCTGCCCAGATTCCCCTGTTCTTTCGCGGGTTCCCGTCCCTAGATCTGCTCACTGTCAGGAAGGTTTGTACCCAGTCCCAAGTGGATCTCTGCATCATGGGCCCATGTGTATACTCCAGCTCCATGCTGGCTGCTGCCATAGCTCCCTCACGTGAGCGTGCATTTCCGTGCCACAAACCCATGTGTCCTCCCCCTCAGAGAGGCCGAGCCAGTGCAGGGGCTACCCAGGTATGTTTCCACTTCCCAAAGCCTCAGCGGGAACAGCACTGCAGTCAGCAAGTTGCCATGGCAACCGCCTGGCCCTGGTGCCATCTCCTGTAATCAGTGTTGGGACCCGGCCTCCTGCTGGGCTTCCTGGAGATTTGTTCCCCATGGTGGGAGGCTGGGGGGGGGGGCTCCTAACCCTCCCCGTCTCTTCTCTCCATTCCCCCCCTCCCTACCCCCAGGATAGCATGGCAGGGCTGCCTGGCTGGGACAGCAGAATATTTGAAGGAGGGTTCCCCTGGACTTGGAAGCCGGGACTGGAGTTCTGGTCTCAAATAAGCCACTGGCACCTTATGTGGCTTTGGATAGATCCTTCCTTTCTCTGCACCTGTTTCCTTATCCATGAGATGCCTCCCTTGCAGGTTACTATGGGGTCTGGGGCAATGATGCGGCCCAAATTAGGTGCTCAACTAATGCTACCACAACCCCTCACCTTTATGGGGCTTCGGAGTGCTTCCCATCTGCTGCCTCACAGCAACTCTTGAGAAGGATATTTAATGTCAGTTTAACAGAAGAGGAGCCTGAGGTCCAAGAAGTGGAGAGAAGGCTCCAAGTCCCCATCCCAGCTAGAGGGAGTAGGTTAGGAGCCCCAGGAGGAAAGCTCTCTGGGAGGGATGGGGCCTGGGACCATCTTTTCTCTGCTATCACAAAGACACATGACTCTGCCTCCCTCCTATTCCCTGACGAGAGTCTGACTCTCATCTTCTGAGATGGAGTCGGGGGTAAAGCAGAGCTTCTCAGGTCCCAGGGCCCTCCTCAGATTGGGAGGTAAGAGGCCTGTGTTCCAGTCCTGGCTGGTGCTGTGACCTCAGGAGAGGGAATCATTTGCCATCTATCTCTTGGTTTCCTGAAATGGTGCTGTAGACTAGCGGGTGACCCCCGAGGGCACATGCCACTCATATAGGCTGTGGTTTCCATTTTGCGTCCAGACAAGCTCACGGGACATGCAACCCTGGGCGAAGGTGACCTGCGAGTTTGCCCAGCGCCGGGCACAGACCTCATCCAGCCACTCTCTCAGAGAGTCAGGAAACAGAGCACAGTGCCTGTGTTCTCCATCTCCACCAGAACTCTGAGTGTCTTAAGTCGGATGCTGCAGTGTCTGTTTCTCCATCTCGCGCCAGTTGCTGCCAGAAACGTCACCCAAGTGAGGGGAAAGGCAGCACGTGCTTCCCACGCGCCTCGTGCTCCTCTCGTGTCCATGACCCCGATTAATTCCCGCTAGCACTCTGCAAATTATGTCTTCCCGTGTGCATGTCATGGGTGTGAAAACAAAGGCTCAGAGAGGTGTGTGATTTGCTCAAGGTCACACAGCCAGTAAGGGGTAGAAGGGGTATTGGAAGCCAGGCTGATTCCAGAGCCCAGTAGAAAGAACCATTCTTGATTTCTGCTCTACCCAGTCGCCTTGTCCTACCCACACTAAGAGCTCTGCCCTCTGAACTCCTCTGCCTCCTCTATCTGAGGCCCCAGATGCTGCCCCTGGTACCCCTTTCCCTCATCCAGGCAGAGATGCTTCAACTCAGAATTCCGGAGCATCAGAGGTGACAGTGCCCTTTGTGTTGACCCAGACCAGCTCTATCTGACCAGTTCCCCTCCCTACAGATAAGTAAACTGAGGCCCTGTGAGGCAGAGCCGGTCCTAGAGAATTAAAGTTGCAGCCTCCCATCCTGCCTGGAGCACGGTGGGAGGTAAGTCCCAACCCACAGGACGCAAGGGGCTGTGGACCTCAGAAAGAAGGGCTTCGGTGGCGTTCTGGAGACACCTCCTAGGGCAGGCAGATGGTCAGGGATTACAGGGCTGGGTATGGACTGGCAGAGAGGCTCGGGAGCAGGCCAGACACCAGGGTGGGGGTTGCGTGGCCCTGCTGAGCAGGGGGGTCAGCAGCCTTGGCCTGGCTCCTGTCTCCAGCCGCAGAGCCAGCGCATGAGGTGGAGCTGAAACATTCAAGCAGCTTCCTCTTCTCAGTTGGGAGTGATGTCGCCCATTTCCTGGATGTTCAAGAACCGGCTTCAAACAATAGCGCTGTCAGGAAGCCAGGAAGGGGCTGCTGCCCTGGCCTGGGCCTGCCCCATCCCTCCCCACCTCCTGAGACCTGGCCAGGCCATCCCTTATGCTTATCTCTTTGAGTCTCATGTCTCACTCTGTCCCCAGCCGCCTGTGTGTCTGCGGGCAGCCACCTGACTTCTTTGGGCTTCAGCTCCCCATTGAAAACTTGGGGAAAAGGTGGGGAAAAGGGCAGCCCCGGTGGCGCAGCGGTTTAGCGCCGCCCGCAGCCCGGGGTGTGATCCTGGGGTCCTGGGATTGAGTCCCACATCGGGCTCCTGCATGGATCCTGCTTCTCCCTCCTCCTGTGTCTCTGTCTCTCTCTCTCTCTATCATAAATAAATAAATAAATCTTTAAAAAATAAAAAAATAAAATAAATAAAGCAAAACAGGAAAAACAAGAATGCCTATTTCATGGCATCATTGTGAAGAATAGATGGGCCAATAAATGTAAAACATTTGGTGCAACAAACGTTAGCTGTGGTTATGACTGTGTCCACAATGGGCCTCCACAGCCCACCCTTTCATACCTTTGCTCATATCGTCCCCTGTCTGCAGCCTTCTCCTCCACTGCCCCACATCCAGCTCTTCACAACCTTCTCCTACCTGCTGCAGCCCCATAGGTAGCCAGGGGTGAACAAGTCAGAAGTCTAGATTTAGTTCTAATTTTTCGACTCTCCGAGCCCTTCCCATCTGTGGGCCTCAGTTTCCCTCTTTCTAAAGTAAAGAGAATTTATTGGTCCCACGAGTCTTGCCAGTTCTGATGCTCCACAAGATAGATCAGTTCCCAAACTGGATTCCTGGCACTGGACTGGGCCAGGAGCGGGAGGCCAGACCTGGGGCAAAAGGGCATCTGTGTCCCCCGTCCACCAGCAGGCTGGAGCCGTCCCCAAAAGACGAGAGCCACTCAACTGGTTCAAGCTGTCTCCAGGCTTGGGACCTGGGTGGGTACCTTTGTCGAGGAACATGGCCTTGTCATTAGCGCCATTGTCAACCAGTTACCAGAAGCTGACTCACAGGGAACAAGCGAGTATCGTGTCCCACTTCCCTGGAAATCCTAGGCTCCACTGTCTGTCCCGCTTGTCTCACAACCCCAAGGTGGATGCGCCTGCACCTTAAGAGGGTCACATTTATTGCACACCTACGTGGTGCCTGGCGATGCACACTCATCTTGTTACTGAGTCAACAAAACCACGCAGGAGGGGAAGTACCACGGTTGTCCTCATTGCTCAGAGGAGGGAGCTAAACCTCAAAGGCATGAGGTGTGTTCTCCAGTCCCACAGAGGTGGGATTTCAGTAGTCACCAGCCAGAGAAGCCACTTGGACCCTGTTTGCAAGGAAGCCCTAGAACTATGTGGTTTTGGGCAAATCACTTCCCTCCCTCTCTCCTCTCCTGTCCCTCCTCGTACCTCCATCTCTAGTCACTCACCAACCCCTATTCATAGCTCCATGCAGAGCAATGACCCCAGGGTTTTGTTCTGTTTTGTTTTAAGATTTTATTTATTTATTCATGAGAGACACAGATAGAGGCAGAGACACGCAGAGGGAGAGGCAGGCTCTCCGTGGGGAGCCTGATATGGGACTCAGTCCTGGACTCCGGGATCATGACCTGAGCCAAAGGCAGACGCTCAACCGCTGAGCCACTCAGGTGTCCCAATGACCCCAGGTTTTAGAGCCAATCAGGGTTTCGATTTTGCTTCTGCCAGAGATAAAATACACATAGTTTCTGGTGTTAAGAAGCTCAAGTCAAGAAAGGGAGGTAGACCAGGAGACAGATCATCACCATGTCGTTAGACAGACAGGTAAGGGAGAGCTGACCTAGAAATCTTCCCCCTGGCAGCACAGAGAACCACCTGAGGCCTTTGCCCGGCTGCCCAGGGTTGCACCACGTGGCTCTGTTGCAAGTCATGCAACTGCTCTGCCACCACTGCCTGACATTTCAGTTTCTGTCTCTTTCTGTCCACTGCCACAAATGAACATCCCTGTACACATCTTAAAACACTTGAATAAGCACTTCTGTCTTATAAATTTTTACAGACATGCGATGTTACACATCCTTTGTATTTGGGTAGACGTAGCAATTGTCCTCCCAACGTATATATCAATGTATCGGTTTATGCTCCTACCCGCAGGCTAGGAGAACACTGGCTTCCCCACATCTGGTCAATGCTTGATGTCACCAACCTTTCGGGGTTTGGCAACTAATAAAATGGCATCTCACTGTGGCTTTAATCTGCACAGTTCTGACTCCTTGTGAAATTAATCATCTTTTCATATGTTTATTGGCCATTCTGATTTTCTCTTCCACAAACTGCCTGCCCGTAGCTTTTGTAGATGATTCTAGTAGGGTGTTTGCCTCCCAACCACTCTGACTTGGTTCTTTTTTTTTTTTAATAATAATAAATTTATTTTTTATTGGTGTTCAATTTGCCAACATACAGAATAACACCCAGTGCTCATCCCGTCAAGTGCCCCCCTCAGTGCCCATCACCCAGTCACCCCCACCCCCCGCCCTCCTCCCCTTCCACCACCCCTGGTTCGTTTCCCAGAGTTAGGAGTCTTTATGTTCTGTCTCCCTCTCTGATATTTCCCACACGTTTCTTCTCCCTTCCCTTCTATTCCCTTTCACTGTTATTTATATTCCCCAAATGAATGAGACCATATGATGTTTGTCTTTCTCCAATTGACTCCTTTCACTCAGCATAATACCCTCCAGTTCCATCCACGTCGAAGCAAATAGTGGGTATTTGTCGTTTCTAATGGCTGAGGAATATTCCATTGTAGACAATGACCACATCTTCTTTATCCATCATCTTTCGATGGACACCGAGGCTCCTTCCACAGTTTGGCTATTGTGGACATTGCTGCTAGAAACATCGGGGTGCAGGTGTCCCGGCGTTTCCCTGCATCTGTATCTTTGGGGTAAATCCCCAGCAGTGCAATTGCTGGGTCGTAGGGCAGGTCTATTTGTAACTCTTTGAGGAACCTCCACACAGTTTTCCAGAGTGGCTGCACCAGTCCACATTCCCACCAACAGTGCAAGAGGGTTCCCCTTTCTCCACATCCTCGCCAACATTTGTGGTTTCCTGCCTTGTTAATGTTCCCCATTCTCACTGGTGTGAGGTGGGATCTCATTGTGGTTTTGATTGGTATTTCCCTGATGGCAAGTGACGCGGAGCATTTTCTCATGTGCATGTTGGCCATGTCTGTGTCTTCCTCTGTGAGATTTCTCTTCATGTCTTTTGCCCATTTCAGGATTGGATTGTTTGTCTCTTTGCTGTTGAGTTTCATAAGTTCTAAATGTGAGACAAGATTCCATCAAAATCCTAGAGGAGAACACAGGCAACACCCTTTTTGAACTCGGCCACGGTAACTTCTTACAAGATACATCCACGAAGGCAAAAGAAACAAAAGCAAAAATGAACTATTGGGACTTCATCCAGATAAGAAGCTTTTGCACAGCAAAGGATACAGTCAACTACAGTCAACAAAACTCAAAGACAACCTACAGAAGGGGAGAAGATATTTGCAAATGACGTATCAGATAAAGGGCTAGTTTCCAAGATCTATAAAGAACTTATTAAACTCTGACTTGGTTCTGTCTCAGTTTCTCCCACTCCTGGCCTTTTGGCTTCAGATGTTCAGGTCTGGCCTCATATTCTGGGTACTCCTGCCCACTCCAAAAGGTGAACCTCTCTGCTCCCACCCTCCACCCTGCACCAGCCTCTGGTTTCAGCCAACCTGAACCCACAAGGGCAGAGTGCTTCAGGCTGGACTTGGCGATCAGAAGGCAGTCCAAACAGGGGATGGTCTCCAAAAAGTTCATCCTTTAACTCTTTTTTTTTTTTCATCCTTTAACTCTTAAGATCAAAGTCTTCATAATAATTCTCTGAACAAAACTCAGCCTCAAATAACAAAGTTACAGGAAACAATTTCTAAATAGAAGACAAACTCCCTCAGTGTCTTCCATATCATGTCTCTTAAATGTCACTGTAGGTGATTTATTTATTAAAACAAAGCCTGAAATGCCCTTCTCATTTTAGTGAAATGTCTGGAATGAACTGCTCAGGTGATTAGATCAAATCATCAAAACTCCACCATCTCTCCCAACAAGTTGGCAAGCAGAGAAACGGCATTTCATATAACTCTCGGCATAGAAAAGAGCCTGGATACCATCATAATCCAATACTTCATTTTACAGCTAAAGAAATTGACTCAGAAGGGGAAGTGTTTTGCGAAAGCCACACAACAAGATCAGAGATGCAGCTGGCAACAGGACCCCCACCACCGTCCCCAACTGTGCCCATTGCCTATCACACTGATAGGGAAGAAAAGATGCCAAAGGCTTTACTCGAAAGTTCACGGGGGTGAGTTCACCACTGGGAACCTCAGATCCTTGGAACCCAGCCACATAATGCATGGTCAACAGAAAATCAGAATCAATGAAGGAATGAAGCCTGTACATCAAACTACCGTCACAACACCTAATACCGTAGTTTCAGACAGCAAATGAAAGAAACATTATTATCATCCTTTTTAGCTTCAACTCTTACACTAGAGCAGCAGAATTCATTAAAACAAGGCTTTCAGAAAGGGCATGCCTGCTTCATTTGCATTCAACCCTCAAATTAAAGGAATACCAGCATGCAATTATATTTCTTATTACCATACCCTAACCTGACCTTTTATGCATTCTCCCTTTAGTTCACAGACAGCATTTTCACTGAGACTGTGAAAGAGATTTCTGTGCTTCTTCTGAGGGAAAAAAAAAAAAAAGCAAAAAATCTGAGAGTTTCCTTCTTTCTTCAATGGTGCTAAATCATTACAGTAGAAACCAGAGCCTCTCTTTGAACAGAAAACACTCTCATGTTTGTTCTACACAAAGGGATACACATTTATGATTAATGAAGCTACTCCCTTTTGGAGAGGCCAATGGCTGTGTAACATTTATCCAACAAATAGTTATTAAGCACTGACTGTCCAGCAGCCACCATAACATGAGGTAGATGCTGGGGAAAATAGGATGTGAATCTTGCTCACCGGGAGCACGATAGCTGTAATGGACAAGATGCTCTTGAATATGGAGGAAGGGAAGGTGGGGCTCACTCCGGGGGTAGTTGAGAGATGTTCCACAAAGGAGATAGTTTCAGTTGCATCTTGAGAGAAGGGTTCACCAAAAAGAGGTGGGGGAGGACTTTGGGGCAGAGGGAGCACATGAGGAAAGGTGTCTGAACTGGCCGAGAGCAGAGTGTGTGTGTGTGGGGGGAACAGTGGTGGGAGAGGAAGCTGGAGGGGTCTCAGTTAGACTCTAGAGAGAGAGACTGTTACACAGAGGAGTCTGGACTTTACCCAGCAGTCTACAGAATCGCCTATGACAGGAAATGTCCCCATCAGGTTAAAGGTAGAGGTGAGCTGCTGCATTGGGCTTATACCCACAAAGGCACACTCCATCCAGATCATTCCTGAAGTACACCAAGCCCTTGGGTGTGCTCCTGCTATTCCCTCACACTGGACACTCTTCTATCAGCTATCTAACTGGTGGGCTCCTTTTCATCTGGAGGCAAGCTTAAATACCACTCCAAGACCTCCATGGCCTCTCTTCCTAAACGTATCCTCCCCCACCCCTCCCTATTCACTTTCATATTAACCCTGTTTGGTTACTTCATGGGATTTATCACAACCTGAGACCATCCTGTTCACCTTTCATGTATTGACCTGTTTATCGCCGCCCACCACATGGAAGCCCCATGAGAGCAGGACTCCATCTGCCTTGTTCATCACCCATGCTTAACTAGCACACAGCAGGCTGTAAAATACTTGTTGATTGAATGAATGAATTCATCCATGTACTTTACGGATGCTAGCTGTAATCATATACTCTTTTTTTCTTTCACCAAAGAAAGTATATTTGAGCAATATTATTTATTATAAAATCTGTATGCCCAAGCCCATACCACAGATCATTTGGGCCAGAATATCTGGAGTATGGGATCCAGATAGACATCACTATTTAAATGTCTCTGGGTGATTCCAGTGCGCATCTGAGGCTGAGACTCAGTGGCTGTGAAGGTCAAGAGTACGGCCGCTGGAATCAGACAACCTCCATTTGATTCCCAGATTTACCACTAACAGATCTGCTTCTCACACATCAAACCTTAACCTTCCCCAATCTCTTGAATCCACTTTATTTTTTAAAGTAAATATATTTGTAAATTTCAATATTTTACTCAAATTACCGGTGGCACATATTACAAATGATCAAGATGCAAAAAGATGTCCCAACCCCAAGCTGAGACTTCCTATATGTTAAAACCCAAGTATGTTATGATCCCTTTTAGGGCATAAGAATGCATCTTTTTTTTATACCCAACGCAATTCAGCTAGGATTTGATACCTATTAAGATGGCAGTTTAACCTCAAAGATTAATGTGTTTGTTGTTTTGTAACGAGGAGGGGGTTTGGAAATTCTTTGGAAAAATAAACATGATGGACAGTTAATCATTTCCTGGATGTCTGTCAGGCACAGGGCACTAGAATATAGAAATACAAATAAGATAGAAGTTCAGATCTCACAGCACTTAGTCCAGAGGGGGATACAACACACCCAGTGCCTTGACTGGTGTTACTCAGAGTGTTAACGATTGCTGTCATTTGTCAACACTGTACTCAGCATCTCCTGTGCATAACTCATGAAGTCCTCAGAGCCATTCCAGGAGGTAGGTATTATGATTGTCCCCCTCATTTTACAGGTGAGGAGAATAAAATACAGAAAAGTTAAGTGACTTGCACAGGGTCACACAGCTATCAAATGAGAGCCTGGATTCAGATCCAGACAGCCCAACTCCAGAGCCCTTGTGCTCAACCCATATGTTATATTGTGTCATGGGAACAAAGGGGCAGGAAAGACCACTTCTGGCTGTAGGAAGGGGACATTTCCTGGGGAAGACAGCATTCGTGTTTTGCCTTGAGAGATGGGTAGACTTTCAAAAGGCAGAGATGGGGGAAGGGTTGTTTCCCAACAAGTGGATGGCAGCATAAGTGAAGATTTGGACATCAGAGAACACTCTTGGGGAAAGGCATTTGGGAGACTGCAGGGCACAGGATAAGGAGAAGATAATGGTGAGGAAATGGGCTAGGCTAAGGCTAGGTTGTGGAGTGTCACGATGCCAGTAAGAATTTGGGTTCTAGTCAATAGCCACTCCGGAGCCACTGAAGGAGTTTGAGCAGCAGAGGCACATGGAGCAAGTCGGAAGAGGGACTGGAGGGTGATGTGGTGATAGGAGACCAAATAGGAAGTAGTGTTAACAATCCAGGCAAGGGGAACAAAAACAAGCTAGGACAGTGACAGTGAGATAAAAGCGGAAGTAACAAATGTGAGAGGTTATGGAGGGAGTGCAATAGGGCCGAGCAGTGGATGGGAACACAGAGAGGAGTGAGCAAGAGTCAAAAGGCAAGTCTCCTGTTTGACTCTGGAAGGATGGAGACACCATTCACTCAGATAGGGAAGACAGGAACAGGCAGGGCAGAGGAAAGGGGGTAGATAAATTTCCTTCGGAAAAGTGAAGAATTAGTCTCATTATTCTCAAGCCAGCAGGAAGATTTTCTTATTATTTGGAGCCCTGCTCAGAGATCCTTCACACTAACTGCTTTCAAATTGCTCTGTGACCTTTTACCTACTGGAATTGAGAGACACATTTGTTCTGAGAGATTGGGGAATTCTATCTTCACTCGGACTCTTTGGTCCTAGGAGGCTATGATGTGGTGTTTAATTCCATCAAGAGTGCAGGAAAGCCAAATGTTAGTTTCTTTGTTCAAGGAATTCAAAGCAAGGTGGGGAGGGGGAAAGACGAGAACTTCTGTCCAACTTGGGCAAAAGTTAAAACATCCTACTATTGAATTTGCAGCCATTAACAGTTCAGGACTTGTGGCTCTGATTCTGAAAAGGTGAATTAACATTTAGGGATGACCTGGTGCTAGACACTGCAGCAGGGTAATCAGATATAGGTGCTCCAGTCAGAAAGGTAGTGTGGTTTACTCCCTTGTTAACCAAACTGTGGTCCACAGACCAGCAGCATCAGCACCAAGAAGCAGCTTACTAGAAAAATCAGAACCTACTCCAGACCTACTGAACCAGAATCTTCATTTTAAGATCTCATGTGACTCCTATGCAGTGGTATATACTAAGAGCATGGACTTTGGAACCAGATATATCTGGGCTTAAATCTCAGCTTAGCCACTTCTTACTTAGCACTTAACCTGGATCTGCTTCATGTACACAGTCAATCAGTGACCCTATCCCCTAGTTGGACCTTAGAATAACCCTGAGGGCTTTCAAAAACTCCCCGCCCTGGCGTTACTGCAGACCAATTAAATCAGAATCTCAGGGGGTGGGGGCAGGAACCAGACATCAGTGTTCCAAGGTCTTCAGGTGATTTGAATATGCACCCAAGGCTGAGAACCATCGACTTTGAGGAACGAGTGTGGCCACTGAAGCCAGTCTTCGTCTGCATCCCCCAACTACTGTTGAGGACTGGAGCTTCTTCACCTCTCCCCAAGCTACAGTTACAAAATGTGAAATGGACATGACAAAAATATGTTCAAAAGCTGAGCAAAGGGTTGACACATGTGAAGCTCGATGAATACTTATTATTCATGCAGGTCCCAGCTTCTTTTGCAGAATCTAAGAAGCAAACGCATGTGCTTGAGGTAGCACATTAATGCCAACCTGTGACCATGCTCATACTTTCCCCACCGGGGTGACTTCTAATTACTTGGCCACCAAGAAGGTTCATAGATGTTGCCTCAGCTGTTTTTAAAATTAAAGAATCTATTCTTTTTCTACATTAAATCTGACAATGAGGCAAAGGCAGCTGGTCAGGAACTTTTGCAGAACAGGTAAGAGTGAGGTTCATCCAAAGTGCTCCCAACTGTAGGGGAGGGGCAAAGCCAATCACACAGAACTTAGTCTCTGAACTATACTGATGCTTTGGGTGACAGGCCCTGCCCCTCTTCTAATGCCTCCCGGCACTCTCCCTGCACGGAATCTTTAGAGTGGGAGTTGGAAAGGTCTTTGGAAAGACACGTCGACTTTGCATTTTGGAGCTCCACAGAGGGAAACTAAGGCCCAGGGAGCTGCCGTGTACTTACATGGGGCCACGCGCAATTAAAGGCCACAAGCAGAAGGGTGTAAAGCGACCCAGTGAGATGTAGAGGAAATGACCTACTAGTGAAAAAGGAACTGAAGGAAAGGGAAAAGAACGACATAATAGTGCTTTGAGCCCGAGCTTTATAAATACTTGTCGCTTTAACCTGCCCAGGAGGTAGATAAGCATGTTGTCTTTAGTTTGTCTTCAAATTCAACCTCTCACAAGAGGTTAAGGAACACACCCAAGGTTGGAATTGACACTCAGACCTCCCGACTTCCTGGCTTTGGAGCTGGGAGCTCAGCCTCCACCTCCCTTGTCTATCAGGAAAAACATCTGGGTTATAATGCTTGAGGATGGGCTATCAAGGGGAAGTGGTGGAAGTTTGGTTCTTTAAGAAACTTTGAGCAAGACTGCCTAAAACCTAGCCAGGAGGCCCCTCCCATGGCCTGAGTCACAAGGCTCAAACATTTCTTCACTTCTCCTATCCTGGACACTTTCCTTGCATGACCTTTAAGGAGAGCTATTTGTAATGTTGGATGGGGAGAGTGGTAAGACTTCAAAATGCGTGAACACAGACAGGTAAGGGAGCCTTTCCTTTACACAGTCCTTTCTGCCTGATCTAACGTGGCTCCCCCGGCTGACTTAAAGCAGAGAGAGAGAGGAACACACAGGACCACAAGAAGAACAAGTAAAGGGAAGTCATCTTTAAAGGCCAAAAGGTTATATAAAACATAATAAAATACAACTGTTTCCTTTAAAAGTTTTAATGGCCAGGAAATGGTATAGAATAACTGCCAAGTCACATAAATTAACTTTTTTGTTCAGTTTGTGATCCCGGAAAGAACACTCAAACGGCCGATGCAAACTGCACGGGAATTTCATCAGTGGTTGTCTGGGCGTGTGACTGAGCGTGGGCCATGGACCAATCTTTACATGGTCCAGAAAAAAAGGCGGCTGCCATGTTTGGCAGGCTTCAGCTCTCCCTCTATCTCAGGGTTGGGCTCTGGTCTTGGTCTTGAGTGATAGGGATTCTCCGGTAAAGGCCGATCTGTTTTCACTTTGGTGACCTGTGAGGGGCAAAGAGGACAGAAGCAAGGATGAGGTCTGGTGGAACAGTCTGAGCCCAAGAACGCACCTCCCAGCATTTCCCCTCTGCTCCTGCTGCCCCAACTACCCCTCTTTTTTCAAACCCCAGCAAACCACATTTAGACTCATCTGATCCTTGAACAAACATTTAAGAAAGCCTTCTTTGGGTCATTCCACGTGGCAGAAGTTAGGGATACAGCAGGTAACATGAACACACCCTGTCCTCAAGGGGCTCACTACTACTCACTTACTACTACTACTGAGGGAGCCAGACAAGCAACCAAATCATCACAACTGATGCATGAACTAAGTGCTGCGACTTAAGACTTAGAGTAAGGACTCTACACATGTAGCCCATCCTGAAGGCTAGTGGCTGGACTTTCAGAGGGGGTAACACTTAGCTTCATCTTAAAGGATGCCATGAGCCCGGCAGGAAGATTAGCAGGAGAAAGACATTCCAAGAAAACGATACATGTGAAGACAGAGAGGCATATCTTTAGAATGGCCAAGGCGAAGATTGCATGAAACACATAGGCAAGTGCTTGTCAGAAGTGATACTGAGCACCTTACTCCATCTCATTTTCACACTCCCATGAGATCATTTTGCAGAAGTTCCCTGGGACCATCTACCTAATAATAGTGGAAAAACTAGTACTCGAAGCTGGATCAGTCTACTCCAAAGCCTGTGCTTTTAAAATAACATACTATACTAGAAGACAGGACTAGATGATGGTGGTACACTAAATGATGTGCAAAAAGTGTTTACATTTTATTTTTTTTTTTTTTAAGTGTTTAAATTTTAACCCAATGGTAATAGGTGCCACTGAAGTAGGGAAGCAATTGAAGCACATCTGCAGGCTGGAAGGTACAGAAGCTAGATTACAGAGGGACAGGACCAGAATTGGGAGAGCCAAATCAAGAGGCCTGGCAAGATGGTGCAGCACTACATGATGGTAACAGGGAAAGAGATGGAAGGTGCTCACGTCCACATTATCCCTGGTGGTCACAGTATCTCCATCAGAAACCCAGCATAAATTGTTCTCACTTTAAAGATGAGGAAACATGCAGAGAAATGGAAAGACAAGGCCATATAACAGTGTTGTTATGTAGTGGTCTGATCTTCAAGCCATTCCATGTGATAGAACTGGTTAGTCTTCCCATATGCACAAACGCAAAAACTATTTACTGTGAATGGAGCTTTCACAGTAGCACAATTATTATTATAACCACCTCGTGAGGCATTATTATCTGTAGTTCACAGGTAAGGACCAGGGAGGCTAGCTTGCCCATGATAAAGATACATGCTACATGTCAGAGGTGGAGACTGACCACCTCTCACAGTGCTATTAGGACAATACACGGTCAGATGTAAGGTACAGCAGGTGCTCCGTAAGTTATTTTCAATGTTACCCTTACTGAGATGGCAGAATTATGGGTGAGAGAGAGCCATCTGCCTTAGGAAGGCTGGAAACTTCCAGGACACTGACATGGAAGCTGACGACAGAGGAGTGAGTAGAAATTGGCCAGGGGTACAGAGGGAAGAGGGGCAACTGGGTGGAAGCAGAATGCAAAAGTGAATAAAGCTAAAATTTAGGCTTCATCTAGCTGGTCATCACCTTTCTAAAAAGAGACTGGATTCTGACGTTAAGTATGACTAAAACTGATAATCCTCTTAAAAAAATAAACTTTTGAAAAGAGTTAGGACAATATTTTATATGTTTTTAAAAATGTACTCCCCACTCTTATGCAGTCTCTCTCTCAAATAAATAAATAAAACCTTAAAAAAAAAAAAAAAGGCAGGGGGGTGGGGGCTGGGTGACTCAGTCAGTTAAGCATCTGCCTTCAGCTCAGGTCATGATCCAGGAGTCCCAGGATTGAGCCCCACATCAGGCTCCCTGCTCAGTGGGGAGTCTCCTTCTCCCTCTGGCCTTCCCCACTCTCATGCACTCTCTCTCTCTGGCAAATAAACAAAACCTTTAAAAATAAAAATTAATTAATTAATTTAAAAATGTTAACACAATGATGCAGGAATTAATACTGCTTTCTTAATAGCATGATTTGTTAATTCTCCTTTCATGAGAAGAGAAATGAGAAAAGGTTGTTTTCATTAGTAAATGCATATAGGTCCCAGGGTTTTCCAGCACAAAGTTATCAACAATATGAAGTAATTTGTTCAGGGCAGCAAGAGAAGATATCTGAAGATAATCAAGCTGGATACAAAAAACAAAATTGCTAAGCCATTCATCTACTTAGGACACCAAGCTTAAGATCCAACTATCTGGGGATCCCTGGGTGGCTCAGCAGTTTGACACCTGCCTTTGGCCTGGGGCGTGATCCTGGAGTCCCGGGATCAAGTCCCACATCAGGCTCCCTGCATGGAGCCTGCTTCTCCCTCTGCCTGTGTCTCTGCCTCTCTCTCTTTCTCTCTTTGTCTCTCATGAATAAAGAAATAAAATCTTTAAAAAAAAAAAAAAAAAAAAAAAAAGATCCAACTATTCATAGATATTGCACATAAAGGGAAGGGAACAAAGACTAATTGTGGACCTATGCACCAGGCACTAGGCTAGAGGTTCACAAAGACTCTCTAGGAGCTTACTCCTTACAGAAAACTAGGGATGAATACTGGTCCTACTCTGTAGATGCGGTAGGACACGAAACAGTCAGCAATTTGCTCAGAATCCCATAGTGATTCAATGGTACTATCTTCCTCCATTCAAACCTGAGTTTTCCCTCCATGCCTTGACACCTATCTGTCCCGGGGGAATGGATGATGATAAGGTTCAAGAAGCAGGAGAAGGTCAAAGGCACCTGGGTGGCTCAGTTGGTGAAGCGTCTGATTCTCCATTTTAGCTCAAGTCATGATCTCAGGGTTGTGAGATCGAGCCCCAAGTGAGAATAATGAGATTCTCTCTCTCCCTCTACCCATACCCTAACCCCTCTCTAAAAATAAAAAATTAAAAAGCAGGGATAGGTCAGATCACAAAGGGCCTTGTAAGCTAGAATACTGCAAGCAAGAGCAAGCCCCTGAAGTTTTAAAAATAAAGTGATATTTATTTTCCATACAGATAATGCCTATAATGAAAACATAATTATATCCTAAAAGCTTCCGTTTCGGTGATATAAGATCTCCTAAAATCTGAATTGAACCACCCTCCCCTCCAGACATTCACATACCCCAAGTTAAGAACTCCTGTTCAAAATGTGGGGACAGTGAGTGGATTCAAAAAATAATCCAGGAAAAGCTCACCTACAGGAATTGATGATTGTATAAAAGGAGAAAGAGTAGGAAATGAAGGAAAAAGACATTCAGATTTCTAATGTTTCAAGAGATGGTGGGGTCATGACTGAGGAAATACAGAACCAAGAGTAGGAAAACATGCTTTTTAAACTATAGGGACAGACTTAAAAATCCTAGGTACTGATAAATCTGGCCTGAAGAATCTGGCATACCCTCGATCCGATTTCCTCTCTGAATTCCACAATGACTTCAATGCTTTCAACTGCCAATGCCCCTAACACTGTTTATCCTCATCTACTCCCTTTTGTTCTCCAATTAGGTAATTAAACAAAAACAAATCTGCAGATGCTGGAGGATCTATTTAAAGAAATATTTCTATTAAAAAAACTCCCTTTCTGGATTGTGTATAATTACTCCCTCATTAACCTGTTTGGTAAATACAGATTTCTCCCGTCATATCTGTACTCAGAGAAGATCCTTTTCTGACCACCCCCTGCCCTTACCCACCCCTTAGTGAGAAGATGGGGCTCCCAGCAGGAGACTTTTTACCTTGGACAGCTCTCCCAGGTCAGGTCGTACCCAGCCCAGTTTGTCCAGCACACATTCGTCAAACTTGGCCTGCTGTTGGCGACAGCGACGAAGTAACTGCAGGCCAGAATAATCAATGCATGTCCAATAGTCTGTAAAAGGCTCTGCACAGTGAAGCTTTATCTGCCTGGAAAAGAAGGCTAGATTAGGGGTAGCTCCTTGCAAAATAATGAAAAACAGAAAAGTGGGGAAAAATTAGTACAGACCTCCAATACATAGCCTTGCTTTCTCAAAGGTAGGAGAATAGATGGTCTTATCTCATTTACAAGACAACCTGGAGATCCTCAGATGAGAACCAGTAACTAGAAAAAGATTGCTGAGGAATAAGATCTAATTTCTTTATGTAGCAAAAATAAATGAGTTGAAATGCAAAGACTGTGGTCTAAGGCACATATATTCTACACAGAACACTCCTCACTTAGGGCTTATCTATTCTTTCTGTTAGATCTAATTCTAAAGATTAGGAGTTCAGCAAATTTAGAAGAGGCGGCATAATTCCAAGATAGGCATTTTGACAAAAGTCAGAGGTGACAGACCATGGCAAAGGAAGAGACAGAATTATCAAAGGCAAATACAAAAACTAACAAGTGGAAGATCCTGGGGTCTTTCGGTACAGAGGCAAATGACCTTATGCTCCCCAGGGTTCAAAGTCCTCACTCTATTAATGCACTGAACAAAAACAGATTAATCTCTGCCATTAAGAAAATTAAAGTAGGGGCAGCCCGGGTGGCTCAGCGGTTTAGCGCCGCCTTCAGTCCAGGTCGGGATCCTGGAGACTCGGGATCGAGTCCCACGTCGGGCTCCCTGCATGAAGCCTGCTTCTCCCTCTGCCTGTGTCTCTGCCTCTCTCTCTCTCTCTCCCCCTCTCTGTATCTCTCATGAATAAATAAAATCTTAAAAAAAAAAAAAAAGAAGAAAATTAAATTAATTTGGTGCTCTCTGTTAAGAAGCAAGGTAGCAGGTAAATCATTTTGTGACTGCCAAAACTGGCTGAAGAAACAGTAACTTTTGTGTGTAAGAGATAAGCCTCAATTATTTGGCAAAATTCTCCTTCTCTTACCATTCAATCTTGCTATTAATCCAATAAATGCCAACTCAATGAAGAATAAATACCACTATTTTATGTAAAAGCCATAAATGAGGCAGTGGAAGAAACGCATAACACCCTTATTCCCTCAAAGGAATCATGCTTAGGAAGTGCTTACTTGCCATACTCCAAGAATCTAGCTACACTCGACACAGGAATCTTACTTAACACAGCTCACAAGGAACCTCAGAAATGGGATGGAGGAAATACACAGTGAAAAATCTGCTTTCCGTTCCTGCTGGGTTTCCCTCCTAGGAAGCAACTAATGCTACCAATTTCTTATATACCCTTCCAGGGACCCTACTGTAAACTATGAGTGGTAGGGTGTGCGTGGAAAGCAAGAAGGAAGATCAAAGCCCTATAGGGCTTTTCTGAATTGCCTCTGGCCTCACTGACCGGGATGTCCACAGTACAGAAAATTACACCCACCTCACTTGGGAATCACTCTGGGAATGGGCTACCGTTCCCAACGTGAGTTTTTTATTCCTCCAGCATGGTACAGTGGAGAGCCGCTAGTACTACTTGTAGTACTTAGTCTTTGTTCTGGACCCTGTTACCCTGGTACCCACATCCAACAATTACCTACTAACACCTATGAAAAGCAACTTCAGTAAGAAATTCCTCTCATGAAGGCAGCTGGGACACCTCCGGAGCTTGTGAAATCCAAACTTTTCCCACTTAAATATACTCCCTCTGGGCCAAAACAGAAGTGCTTTTCCAAAGTTCTCTTAGAAATGTTTAACAAGTAAACACACATTCTATCTCGTGAGCCATCAAACCAATGCAAATTCAAGCAAGAATAAAATATTGTTGTACTTATTCAATATTTAAATAATGTGCAATGCTGGTAAGGTATAAAAAGATATACTGCTGAGGGCAGCTACTTTAAAAAAAATGGCAACAATAGTCCATGAGCCATATATAATGTTCAAAGCCCTTTTACAGAATAATCCCACTGCTGGGAAATTTATGCCAAAGAATTAATTTTTTTAAAGATTTATTTGAGGGATCCCTGGGTGGCACAGTGGTTTGGCGCCTGCCTTTGGCCCAGGGCGCGATCCTGGAGACCCGGGATCGAATCCCACGTCGGGCTCCCGGTGCATGGAGCCTGCTTCTCCCTCTGCCTGTGTCTCTGCCTCTCTCTCTCTCTATCATAAATAAATTTTTAAAAAAAGTTAAAGATTTATTTGAGAGAGAGAGAGCATGATAGAGCATAAGGGGGGGGGGAGCAGAGGGCGAGGGAGAAGCAGACTCCCCACTGAATGGGGAGCCTGATGTGGGGCTCAATCCCAGGACCCCAGGATCATGAACTGAGCTAAAGGCAGACACTTAACCAACTAAGTCACCCAAGTGCCCTAAGGAATTAATTAAAAAGAAAAAAAGATCTACACATAGGGATAATCACTGCAGATTTATCTAAAACTGGAATAAAAAATGACACTTAATAACAGGAACTGGTCCAGTAAATTATGGTTGGTTGACAGACTGGTAGAATATTATACAGCCAGTAAAAATGATCACAAAGACAATCTAGAGAAAGAATGTTCCCAACAGTTTCAGTAAAAAATAAGTTTTAAACCACACACTATGACTTTAACCACAAAAATGCCTTTGCATATGGACAAACAGAGCAGAAGCAAGAAAGAAGGAAAGCAGCTATTATGTGAAGGAATTTGATTTTTCCCTCTACCGTCATTATAATGGACAACTGTGGGTTTTGCCTAGCCAGCAGTCGTCTCCTGTCTTCTGTAACATCCTTCGCATTTCCTCTTGGGGAATAATCCCTCCCTATCTCTGAGCAATGTGGTTTAGATGAATCTAAGTCTACTCCCCACTTTAGGCCTGACCAAACATAGCATTTTGTCTCCTGAGACACACCTGACTCAAAGATACGCATATGAAATCAACCAGCCAGGCCAGTGAGTCCAGGACCTCTGCTCATACCACTGGACAACCAGTACCATTGGCCTACGTCTACCTGACAAGCAACACAGCCACGTGGAATGACTGGTGGCCACCTCTGCTACAGTAAGGAAAGAGTCTCTGAAAATGAGTTTGGCAGAGGAAAACAGAACTAAGAGATTGGGGGAGGAGAAGAGAGGCAAAAAGATACCAAGTAGTTATGAAGTTATGTAATCCCTTTGATGCCAGCCCTGCCTGATGCCAGTCCTATTTCTGGACCTTACAGCTACATGAGCCAATTCCCTTCAAGTGCAATTTCTGTCCCTTATAACAGAGTCTGTCAAACCATTTTTCTACAATTACAATCTGGATATTTTTTTACTTCTAGTAGTATAATGCATAATGGCCTACTTAATACCTTGACTCTGTACACACTTTTCTCTCCATAATAACGGAGTCTTCTGTAGTAATATCACTCTAGAGAATACATGTTAGCAAGCACTGTGCTTAGTTGTTTTTATGTACTTTTACAAATTTTTCATAACAGTCCTGTATAAGATAGGTATTATTCTATAATTTGGAAATTAAGATTCATGGATATTAAAGAACAGACTAAATAACACAAATAATTGCATCATTTACTTTGGGCTTATTTTGGTCTGATTTCAAGGTCTTGCATTTCCTACTAAAACTCTCCTTTCACTTTATTAGCTGGATGTTCACCAAGATACATATACCTACCTAGATGTTTCAGCCCCTAGGCCCTGATGTGAAAGATTCTTACCTGAAGAAGTCCAGAGCACACTGGTTGACAAGCTTGCCTTCCTCTAAACACCGCCTGGGGTCTTTCTCTTCCCAGCGGCATAGCATGAACTCCTTGTTGGGCTTGTCACACTGAACTCCGTAGTGATGGGCGGCAGCTTTGAGCACCGAAGAACTGACTTTCACCTGGGGAAAGGAACAGTGGGAGACAGACCACAGATTTGTGACCAGGATATCACTTTCTCGTCTTTACCTCCTGCTGCTCAAAACAGGAAACATAAAAGTAGCACCAGTCTGACTCTACCAAGGGAGGGGGAGGGGGGCTGCCATAATAATCCTTTGTGATCCCCACTGCTTTAGAGATCACAAGGCTTCTTCACACACATGAGTTTCTACGCCTTCATAATAACCTCATTAGGCTGACATTACTCTCTCCATTTTAAAAATAAGGAAATGGCAGCCGTAAGAGAATCCTTCGCTCTCTATAAGAGAAAGTGGAATTCTAAAGGATGATGGAGGCCTTGGGGATGGAAGGGGAGACACTAATTCTGGGGAGCTTTGATCAATCTCCTTTATAGGAACAAAAGTGATAGAATAAAGTTCCCAGAAGATTACAGAATCACAGAAGATGAGACTAGAAAGGATCAGTAAGAGGACACGCAGTCCAGAAAGTGATTACTCATGATAAAGTACTAATTTTTTTTTAATTTTTCACAGTTACAGACTATATTCAAGGTAGTCATCCCATAACTATGCCAGTCTTTCACTTGCCTCCCAGTACATTTTCTTGAGAAACAGTGTAGTTACAGCTGCCTCACAGGGCCCATCTAACTGCTGTTGAAGCAAGGGTCCTGCTGGCCTCTTTTGTTTAACTACCTTTTCCTGTGCTAATAACACAACATTTTCATTGCTATAATCTAGATAGAACATTTGTTGTCTGGGAGGATCACCCTCCTCCTTATTCTTCCCTTTCAAAATCACTTTGGCTGTTCTTTCAGATGAACCCCCTCATCCAATAATTTGCATTGGAACTACATGAAGTTTAGTTATGTATTAATAAATTAGAAGGGAATGAGCATGTTTATAATACTGGGTCTCTGCTCAAATTTTACCTCCTCAGAGGATCTCTTCCTAATGACTGCATAAAAACTATCATTAATGGTCACTTCATTTGTGACTACTAGAACGTAAGCTCCAAGAGGGTAGGGATTTTTCTTTCCAACAGAGCTCCTAGACTGAAGATGACGATTCTCCCTAAAGGAAACTATAATTAAATGTCATGTTTACTGTAGCTCACCAGGCACCCAAAATAGTGGCTAGCAAAAGTAGTTGTTGAGCACTCACTGTGTGCCAGCTATCAGGGGTACAACAGTTACGGAAGAGACAAGATGACATGAATTATGCCTTCTCACCAAAATATAGTATGTCCTTCCTCTTATTCGGGTCATTCTTATGCTCTGGTTAAAATTATAGTTTCTGTCATGTAGGAACCTTGTGCATTTCTTGTTTAATTCCTTAGTATTTTAACATTTTTCATACTAGCTTAATAGGATACTTTTTTCTATTAGATTTTCAAATTGGTTACTGCTTGTTTGTATACCATCTTCTCTTTAGCCAAATCTTACTGAACTTCTGTCAAGTCTGATACAAAACTAATGAGGATTAAGAGGAAAAAACTTCCATTTACAAGTCAAAACTATTGCCCTTCCCTTCTCGTATTTGTATTTTTCCTCCCTTTTTTTTCCTATCTTACTGCTTTGACTAAAACCCTAGGATAATACAGATAAACAGCAATGGCAGTAGGCACTCTGGTCTTTTTCTGGACTTTAAAGCACAGTTTGGTACAATGTTTGCTCCTGTTGTCTGGGATATAGTTCTTTGGATATTCCTCATTAAGCAAGTTTCCTTCTGGGACACCTCGGTGGCTCAGAGATTGAGCGTCTGCCTTTGGTTTGGAACCTGATTCCAGGGGTCCCAGGATCAAGTCCCACATCGGGCTTCCTGCACACATGCACTCGCACTCTGTCTCTTAAAAAAAAAAATCAAGATTCAAACTTTTTAAAGCTTAATATATTAAAATTTTTAAGGTAGCTATTATTTACCTCCTTGATAAATGCCTTAAAAGACCTTTAAATGGCTGATTTAATTACTCAAATGTCTTCACAGCTATCATGCCCAAAAAAGTTACGGCACTCTTTGCCTTACTTTCCTACAAATGTAGAGAGAGGCCGTATCAAAATCTAGGCACACACAAGTTGTTGAGCATGTAAAATATGCTCTGTCACAGGGAAATAAAGGATAATAACCACTCACTAAATCTCTTTCCTGGGGAAAGAGATGTGCTCAAGATGACACAGCGGGTCAGCGGCAACTGCAGAACTGGAATTCACAGACGGTAACCTTCAATCAGGCCTCTTTGCATTATATCACCTGCACTGAGGTGGCAAAAGACTCTGGATGTCACCATCTCCCCCTCACCTGCTTCTTCACGAAGTCTGATGAGTTGCAACAGAAATAACATCCTTTCACAGCTGCTTACTGTGAATACCTTCTCAAATTCATTCAGTTCCCTTTGTCTCAGAGAACACAGAGTTCCAGCATCTTCCCCATTTACCTTCATGACAGCCTCTCCACACAGCAAGTCTATACAATCTGCAGGTGTGGAAAGTCTCACAATCTACAACCAATCTTCCAGTCCTGCTCTCTTCCTTAAACCATGTCTGCACCTCTTTCTACAGTATTTAATGTATGCTGTGCCTTCCGTTTTACTTATGGAAAATGGGGGATGATCATATTCATTTGACAGGACCACTGAGGATTTAAATGAGCTAACACACATAAAAATATTAATATTTTTCTATAAATAAGAAATATTTCTTATTTATAAGAACATAAATATCTGCTATTGTCTGCTCTTATTTATGATGTGCTAGGCACATCATAAATATTAGCTATAATTTCTCCACTCAAAATTGTCAATGCGTACAAGGAGTTTCCAGCCTAAGCTTCTGACTGCTTCTTCCATAGGGATGGGTTTTAACTCCAAAGTCAACAAGGTCCAAAATGTGTTTGTCTCTCAAACCTGCTCCCTCTGGCCTCCCCAGGCCCACTGTCAGGTTAGAAATCTGACAGACTCCTCCACCTTTCCTGCCTGTGAGGCCTGAGTCACTTCTAAGTCTGATCACTTCCAGATAAATCTGTTCTTTCACTCTGTGAGCAGTCACCAATTATGTTGGGGTCATTAATATCCTCCTCATTATGTCAACAACCACCAAGACTAACCTCCCCACTTTTCTTTTCCCCTCTTCAACGCACCTTCACAGAGCTGCCAGGGTGATCTTCCTAAAAGACAATTCTTACTGTACTCTTACAAACAAATTAGCAACCAAGCCCTGGAAGTATTCAGGCTTCACAGAAGAATAAAGCCTCAACTTTTTACAGGGTATTCGAAGCCTCCTGGATCCAGCCTTCTAACTCAAGACACTTCCAAGAAGGGACTTGCTGCTGTCTCAGGACACTGAACTCACAGTCCCCAGAACCCATCTGTGGCCGCCTGCATTTTCCCATCTCCTTACTTTTGCTCAGCTCTAACCCCTGCTTACAAAGCCCATCGCTCCATCTTGGCCTACAAATGCTATTCTTCAAATGCCATTTAGCCAAGTCTCACATTATGCCCAAGAAGTGCTTTCCCTGTTCCCTTTATAGCCTCAAAGAATTACACAGCTGGAATCACTCCATCTTACAAATAAAATAACTATGTCTGCAAATGCTACTAAAGTGACTAATCAAGGTGACTGAGCAGTTAGGCCTGGAATTTAGATCCAACTTCAAATCCTGCTCTCATCTCTTAAACCATGTCTGCCCTTCTTCCATACATTTAATCATACTTTGTCTTGTATTTTAGTTACGTAATTATCTGTATTTCGACTCAACTGTATGGATGCTAACGGCAAACTTATTCCAGATACAGAATATTCACGGGAAGCAGAACCTCAGATGCTTGCTAAACCAAATTAAGGTTCCTATGAGAAATACAGCACTTTCGGGCTAACCTAGCTTCACTGTGGGACGAGAAACCAGACTGAAGACTGGATGCCTCCACTTTATACTATAAAGTTCCTGAACATCAGGCAAAAAGTTCTTCACCTGTTGCAAAATAATAGTTGCCATTCTCACAGCCATCCAAATTTAAGTGGAATCATGCAAGTGAAGCCCTTATAACGCAGTGCCTGGGGTTATAGTCTCTGGCACGTAATTTTTAGTGTTGCCCTCCTTCTCCTTTTGTGTAGCCTCGTCGTTCTACCATCCAGCCCTGCCATGACGCTCTTCTGCCTTTAAACCCTCCACCTCTCCTCTCCACCTCACTTGTAAAAATAAGTCTGGCCTCATGGAAGCTACTTCCCAGTCCTGCCAGTCCAAGGCACCTTGTTCCAGGCTCTGCAACGGCTGCTTCCCATGAACCCTGGAATCACATCGAACAGCACTTGCCTCCCGGACCCGAAAGGCCCTGCTAACCATTCTCACTCTTTCCAGCTTTGTCCATAATGTGAGAGTTTAAAAGCATGGGCTTTAGCGTCAGAACTGGATTCACAGTCCAGCTCCACTAAATTGACGAGCTAGGGATCCCTGGGTGGCCCAGCGGTTTGGCGCCTGCCTTTGGCCCGGGGTGCGATCCTGGACACCCGGGATCGAATCCCACGTCGGGCTCCCGGTGCATGGAGCCTGCTTCTCCCTCTGACTCTCTCTCTCTCTCTCTGTGTGACTATCATTAAAAAAAAGAAAAAGAAAAAGCAATGAAGTTACTTTTTATGTTTAAAAAAGGCAAAGTAGGGATCCCTGGGTGGCGCAGCGGTTTGGCGCCTGCCTTTGGCCCAGGGCGCGATCCTGGAGACCCGGGATCGAATCCCACGTCGGGCTCCCGGTGCATGGAGCCTGCTTCTCCCTCTGCCTGTGTCTCTGCCTCTCTCTCTCTGTGACTATCATAAATAAATAAATAAAAAAAAAAATAAAGCTAAATGGACGAGCTACAGGACCTTGGGCAAATGACTTCTACTCTCAAGGCCTGTTTTCTTGTCCTTCGCATGCAGAGACCAGCGACATCCGGCCTCCTAGTGTTGCTGGCGGGACCTGAACTCACGAACGAGCTGTGATGCATCAGCATCGTGCCTGGCACCTACGAAGGGCCTCGCGGTCCGTGCTGCAGTCTGCACGCGCTGTCTTGCCTTCACCTGACGGCGCGAGCCTCACTGCAAGCGCCTCTTTCTACCTGTGTCCCCATTCAAGGATGAGCTTCACGAGGGCAGGGACCGTCTCTCCCTCCCCGGGGGCGGGCATCACACGGCGGTTGGTCGATGACGTCTCCTGGATCGATGAACTAAACGCCCCGTTCCCAACCAGGCCCCCCGTGTCACTGTCACTCGCGTCAAGGACCAACAGGTCGCTGTTTGGGGTCCTGGTGGGGGAGGGGAGGACAAGCTGCAGAGGCGCCGCACGGCGGGGGGGGGGGGGGGAGGCGGTTCCCGAGGCGGGGGGCGTCCGGGCAGCGCCCCGGGTCCCGGGTCCGGGGGCGGGGGTGGGGGAGGGGCTGCGCGGCGGACCCGGGGCCGCGGTCCGGGGGGACCGAGCAGGGCTGGGCCCAGGCCCGGAGAGCTGCCGCCCGACGCCGCGCTAGCCTGGCTTCCGGACGAGCCTCACCTCCTGCACCTTCAGGTCCTCCAGGGTGGGCAGCTCCACTATCCCCGGCATGACGGCGGCAGCCCCACGCCCGAGGAGGCCCCGCAGCCGCCCGCCGCCGTCTCCTTGAAGTCCCCTTGCGACCGCCCAGCGCCGCCGAGCGTCTGCGCCTGCGCATCAGGCCACGCAGGCGCACTGCGCCGCCCAACCGCGAGCCTCGGAGCATGCGCAGTGCCCGGAGGCTCCTCCGGAGGCTCGCTTCGGCCCCGCCCCTCTCGGTTGCCATAGTGAGGCGGGACGCGCTGAGACTGCGGGAGCCCAACGGCAGGCGCCATGGAGTACACAGGAAGCCGGTACATCGGGGAATATGTAGACGGGAGGTAAGGCCCTCCTCTGGTTCACGGTCTTGAGCATCCGCGACCGCGGAAAGACAAAGGCCTTTTTGCCTTTGCAGAGGACTTTGCACCAGGCGCGTTCACAAACTTTTTTTTTATTCCTTTTAACCTTCAGGGCAAGCCTCTCACGTAGGACTGTCTATTCCCCATTTTACAGTTCAGGAAAATGAGATCCAGGCAAACAAAGTGACTTGCTCAAGGACACATGTCTAATAAGCACAGAGCTGGGATATATTCACTCCATATGTATGCATGTGTTTGCTGTCTGCCAGTTTTAGATGTGGAGATAAAAACATGAAAAATGTCATGATCCTCGCTGTTAGGGAGCCTACAGTCCAGTCAGTGTATTTCCAATAAACAAAGAAATGAGACAATAACTTCAGACAGTGGCTTTGCCTGAATCTCCCCCCTCCCCACAGCGACCCTACGAAATAGATATCCCCATTTCACAGGTGGGAAAAGTGAGGCTCAGAGTGACTGTTTAGCCTGCCCAAAGTCATCTGGTTGGCACTGAGCAGATCAGGTATCAAAATCCAGGTCTGACTCCAAAGCTCATGTGCTTTCTACTGTGCAGTCCTGCTCCTGAGCTCCTACAAAGGACACAACCAGTTGGGGCAGTCCTCGAAGCCTTTCTGGAGGAGAAAATATTTGAGACAGGCCCTGCAGGTTGGGTAGGATTTACGTGAGTAGAGATGCAAGATGAAGAATGTTTCCAGGCGGAGGGAACAGCATGACTTACAAGGGGAAGAGCAGGCAGTTCAGTTTGGCTGGAGTGTTGGATGTGTCTAAAGGAGAATGGGAGCCAGAGCTGGAAGGGTGGATCTGTGCTCTGGCATAGAGAGATTTGAGTACTGTGCGCGATTCTGTGGGTGGGAGGAGCCACTGATAGATAGGTCCTTGGTGAGGCTGGGCGTTAGGAAATCTAACTTATTTCATTTCTGTAGCCCTCTTCATAGCGCATAGATCACTCAGTAAATGTTGGCTGAATGAATGAATGAATGAATGAATAAAATTTGAGATATGGTAATCACATCCTCACTATGGATTGGAGTCTTTATCTCTTTGTTCTTTTTAACTTACTTTTAATTTATAATGAAGGCTTTTTGCCTTGAGTGAATAAAAGAAAAATGGGAGGGGAGGAAAGAGAGAGGAAGAAAAAGAAAGAAGGAGAGAGGGAAGCAGAATAGAGATGGCAAGATCAAGTCAGAGACCATAGTTGTCCTAGTAAGAGGCAGCAGGACCCTGGATTGAACCGGAGGCAGTGGGGCTGCAGGAAAGAGAAAGATGTAGAAGTTTGGAAATTTTTTCATTGCCAGTACTTGGCAACTGATTGGCTCCCAATCTCGCTCAGAGACTGCCTCCAGTCTCAGGTTTGGTGCCTAACTCTAGGCTTTGAAGCTGGATGATTCTGGTACCATTTGTTGAAATTGAGAACTCTGAGGAGGGGCTGCTTTGGCGGAAGAGAGGATGAGTTTCATTTGGGGTGAGCTGGGGATGTCTGTAGAAGGTCCTAACACTGTTAGCCAGTTTACAGGTAAAAGGGAGTGGATGCAGTTGAATCTCAGAGAAGGGTTTCGATGGAGACAGAAATGGTAGATGTGATTTCAAATAAACACATAAAGGAGAAAAGGCCTTCTGCCTCCTCTTCTGTCTCGCAGTAAAATAAACGCAACATGGTGTGTGAATTCTCACTCTCTGTGGGGATTCTGCTATTGTTTTATAGCTATTATTTCAATCAATTATCTCAACTTTAGGGGAGAGTATTGTCATTATCCCCATTTTACAGATGAGAAACTCAGGCTCAGAGAGGCAAAGGAGCTGGCCCAAGGTCACACAGGCACAGAGGCAGAGCCAGGCCTGGCTCAGGCTTCCTGACCCCACGTATACATGGCTCAGAAATTGTGCCTCAATCTCAGCACTCTTCTACTTGGAGCCTGTGTGCAACAGTGGCATTTTCTGTCATTCCTCCAGTCGCTTCACTGGCCCCTTCTGTTCCCTTCATTCCTTACACAGTAGCTGTTTACAGGGCACCGGTTCATACAGAATCATGATTCTAAGAACTGAAGATACGAAGGTCTTCCTTTCCAGAAGCTTTGGTTCAATAGGGAATATGAGTATACAATTATAACACAAGGCAGAACGTGTGGAGCGTCCAACAGAAGTACAAACCAAAGCCAAAAGAAGTTCAAGTTAAAAGACATCTAGCTAGCAGGGGAGCCTAGAGAAAGAATGCGAGGAAAAAGAAATGAAGGATAGTATTCCCTTTGACACTCGCTACGTGTCAGGCCCTTTACTAGGACAATCGTTATACACGATCTGGTTTGATCTTGGGCTTTCATCTCAGCCATTTCACACACGAAGTAAGCAGTTGGCTGGTCAAGCTGGGCGTCCCTGGCCTGTGCTCCTCTTGGGTCTGCTTCCTCCTGCATGGCAATGAACACATATTCTGTAATTGCTTAGTTGTGTCCCTCACTAGCCTGTGAGCTCCCTCAAGGGCAGGGACTGCATAGGCCTTGATCACCATTGTCACCCTGGTTGCATCCAGCAAACCAGACTCAGCACTTACGGTAGGTGTTAATATGTAGTAGATGCTCGGTAAAGATTTGTTGGGGTGGGGAAAGGAAGGAAAGGGAAAACAAAAAGGTTTAGGCAGGCCTCCAAGATGATACATCTAGGAAACAGTCAAGTAAGATTTAAACCCATGTCCCCTGTCTGAATTTCATCCTTGTCCAAATTCTCTGTAAGTGGTATAAAGGGGTGGGCTGGTCATGGGGGACAGGCCAGACACAGAACCAACTGCCAGGAAACCTGGCCCTGGTCTCTGCTCCACAGTGCTTACATCCCTTCCTTCTCTGGGCCTACCAAGGGGTGTGCTATGGGATGTGTGAACCCCAGGACAACCTCTAGGTGAGGGAGAAGACAGACAGACACAACTCTGTGGCCCACCCCCCACCTTCAACAACAAAGACCCTCTCATTTTTGAGTTTTTGAGGAAAACAAAACAAAAATTTTGTTTTGAACAGAATATTACTGGGACACTAACATCTGAGGACTCTGAGGATGAGGTTCCCACTTGCTCTCCCGCACCTGCCAGCGCTGATCCTCCAGCCACCGTGCAAGACCCAATGATTTCCCTTTGTCCTTGCAGGATGGAGGGCGAAGCTGAATATATCCTTCCTACCAAAACGAAATATGTCGGGGAGATGAAGGATGGCATGTTTCATGGCCAAGGAACCCTGTACTTCCCCAGCGGGAGCCGCTATGATGCCATTTGGGAAAAGGGACTGGTTGTGAAGGTGATCAGCCTGAGGAGGGGTGGTTGCAGACGATAAAACCTTGGACAGGAAGAGCCCCTACTGTGGGGGACCCTGACCTCTCCATCTGGGGCCCAGCTCTTTCCATTCCCTCTGCTCCCCTCCAACTCATCTCCCAGACCTCTGGAATCCACTCCTCTGGACCCAGAAGGCCCCTGGAGAGGCCATGATGAGTCTGAATCCTATTGTGCCACTAACTGACTGTGACCTTGGGCCCATGGCTTTCCCTATGAACTGGGGACAATAGTTGTACTTCTTATTGCTGCTATACCAAATTACTACAAATGCTATGCCTTACAACAATAGAAATTTATTACCTTGTAGTTCCGGAAGCCAGAAGTCTAAAATAAGGAATGCAGCAGTGCTGCATTCCTTCTAGAAGGTGTAGGGGAGATCCATTTCCTTACCGTTTCCATCTTCCAGAAGCTTCCTGCATTCCTTGGCTGGTGGCCATGCATCACTCTGCTTCCATCATCACATTGCCTTCCTCTGCTTTCGTCATCCTCTTGTCTTCTATCACTCTGACCCCCTTGCTTCCCTCTTATAGGGACCCTTGTGATTATATTGGCCTGACCCATATAATCCAAGAAGATCTTCCTGTTTCAAGATCCTTCACTTAATCACATCTGCAAAGTACCTTTTGCCATATAAGGCTAACATTTTTATAGGACCCAGTAGGTAGATGTGGATATCTTTGGGGCACCATTAATCAGCCCACCACAATAGCGCCAGCCACCTCCTAGGGTGGTTGTGAGTGTAAATGGGGTGATATCCTTAAGCGCTTTGCTCAGTACTTGGCATACAGCAGGCACTCAGTGCTAGGTCTCAGTACTACTGCTACTATCATGACAAATCATCTAACCCATCTAATCCCACCTGGGATTTGTGGGCCATGCATACAATGGGGGGGGGGTGGAGCGCAGTAGAACCTCTCACTTTATATGCAAGAGTTTCTGTGTATTTGGGACTACGGTTCTCTCTGGGGAAAGATCTGCGTCTTTCATCGGTTTCACTAGTACCCACCTTTAAAAGGTTAAGGAATATTCCTTGTTTGACAGCTTGGAGAATCCAGGCCCCCGGAAGGGGATGTGACTTACCCAAGGTCACACGGTGAATTAACAGTATCAGAATTTCCACCTACACTTCCTGATGCCCACACCAATGCGATCTCTACATCCCGGGGATTCCTTCAGCTCCGGAGCAGCAGAAGCAGAATGTACATATTTGGGCAAAGGGCTGTGACAGTGGCTATGACCTTTTTAACCATGACTGAATGTTTACTATGTGCTAGGCACTGTGCTGAACACTTTGCCTGTACTGCCTCACTGAATCAACCTTGTTAAATATATACCATGACTATGCAGTTTTACAAAAGGAGGAAACCAAGGGCTAGGTCATCTGCCCAGCATCACACAGACAGTTGCCATATTTTGAGTGCCAGCCACAGAGCTCAGCACTATAGCCACTTCTCCTAATCATCAGCACCCTGATAACCAGGATAGCTAGCACTTCTCTTCTGTGGCCATGAGAAGAGGAAAAAGCCACCTCCTGCCATGACATCCGTCCTTCTCAAACCTGCATGTACGTTCCTTGTCTTCCAGGGCACATACACATTCTCAGATGGGCTACAGTATGATGCGGAGCACTGGCATTACTGTGACAGCTATGATAGGAGGTTTTACACCGAGATCTGCTACGGCTTGAAGCCTGCAGGTACCCGGGCACCCTCCCTTTCCTTCACAACCAGACCGAGAGGGAAACAAAGGGGCCTTGGCCTATTGCAGTGACCCTCAGAGCCCCTCCATACCACCCGGGGACCACAGCCAGGGCATTCACCGCTAGGTGTCTCAATTTCTCTCCTGCCAAATGGGACAATAGTGTCGTCGACTTCACAAGTCTGTTATAAGTAAGATAATGCTGGAAAGTGTTTCCAGCGGTGGGTGCACAGCCCATCCCAGCTGTTTGTTACTCCTAATACCAGCTGTAGCATGGAAATCAAGCAGCACCGAAGGAGCATGTGCCCTGGGTTCCAGGCTCTGGCTGAGGTTCTGTGTTGATCCTGTGCCATGCCTGCCTTTCTGGTCTCATGTTGTATAGGAGGAAGCCGAGGCCTGGGAGTCCAGACCTGCTTCCTGGGAGGGGAGCTCCCGGGGTTGGGGGGTAGCCCAGGTCTTCCTCAGTGTGTCCCCTGTAGCATCAGAAATCATGTTCCATCACGGATGGTGACGTGGGCCAAGACTCTGGATTCGGAGAGCAGCCACCGAAGGGGTTCATCTGTGTCTCCGGGGCTCGTGCATGGTCAGCTGCACCTCAAGAGCAGAGCTGTTGGCGCAGCTGAGTCAATACATCCAAAATGACAAACAGGAAAATGACTTTGCATGCTGTAAGAATAAACCCTAAGTCATGACATGATGTTGTATAGCTGACAGAGGCTGGAGCTGGAAGGTCTGGGTTTGAGTTCTAAGTTCCCTTTCAATAGCTGGATGAGCCTGGGCACGCCAGCCTCCCTGAGGGCAGAAACCTCTAGAAAGCACCCAGGTTGGAGTCAGGCAGACCTGAGCTCAAACTGTGGCTGTGTCACCTTGAATCAGATAGTTGACCAGGTGAGCCTTTCCCCACTTTGCCTCCTTTGTCAGCTCCTCCCCCTGGCACTGTTATTGATTTGGGGGTTTTCCTGAGCTCTCTGGCCTTAAGCGTTCTTTGGTAGCATTCTGTGTCCTCTCCCTAAACAAGCCAGTTCACCTCTAAGCCTTCATTTATATCATCAGCTTCCAAACGGAGCTCAAAATTCCCAAGCCCCAGATCCCTGCAGCCAGCTTCCCTAACACCTGTATTTGGCATCCCTTCCCTTGCCTGCATGGAACTCATCCCCTTCCCTACCAGCCCCTTCTCCCATGAGGGATTCAGAGACTGTCACCCATCCGCCTGGATGGGCCACGTCCTGCTTTCTTCCTTCCCTGTGTACAAGCAACCACCTGGTCCTGTGGATTCTACCTCTTACATATATTCACTCATGCGTTCATTAAATTGTTTCCTGAGCACCCCCATGTTCCATGCTATGGGGTCGGGGCTCTGTCTCACTCACTGGTGTGTCCTCAGCACCTGGCACATTGCTTGGCACATAGCAGGCGCTCAGTAAAGAGTTACCCAGGGAGGATAGTACAGACATCACAGCAGGGGGAGATGGGGTGTGGGAGCTGAGGCAATGACACTTAATTTCCTGAGCACCTACTGTGCGTCAGGCAGGGGCCCCTGCCTTCACGGAGCTGCCAGTCTAGGTGCCACTCGAGAATCTTGTGCATGGCTCCTCCGGGGTTAGTTATGACCGGGCCTGGAATTTGTCGTGGGCCCACTGAAGCCTGTAGGTGAAGACAGAGCCCCTGGCCTCAGGCCCTCAGCTGTCACATGGTAGCTGGTTTTGTCAAGGGCTCATGAACGGTGCCGTGACCTTCCCCACACCCGCCCTTCTCCTCCAGTGACTCCCGAAACGGCAACTTTAAGTAATCCATGGCCTTCCCGAGTCACAGGGCACCTGGCAGAGCCCTGCAACAGCCACTTCTCCGCCTCGGGGGCAGGGAGAAGCTTAAGGCTGCCCTTTCCCCCTCCTCTCTGAGTATCTGTCAGATGGCACGAGCATGAGGCTCCGGGGAGAGGATGGCTGGAAAGTGCTTGGCATAGAGGAAGAGCTCAGGAACTGTTGGGCACTAGTGTACACAGGGTTATTGTTAACCAGCATCTGAGCCCTGTGTGCAGGGCTGAACCCTGCACCATGAGCAGGATGCTATGCTCTGTGGGCATCTAGCCCTCCGTCCAGAGGACAGGGATTTACAGGAAACACAAGTTGGAGAGAACCCGAGAAGTTATTTGTGCCAACCTTGTACCCATTACTCAGGTCTCAGCGTTCCAAGATATACAATACACAGGGCAGCATGACCTACAGTGTGGCCTATGGGGCAGATGGTTCCAGGGTCAGCAGCCTGACATAGAGCTCTTGTGGCTGGGTGCCTCGCTGCTTCCTAGCTGGAGAACCTGGGGCAAGTTACTTGACCTCTCTGAGCCTCAGTTTTCTCATCTGTAAATGGGGCCACAGTACTGCTGTGAGAATTAAGTCAAGCATGTAATGAATTTCTGGGCACAGGATAAGCACTCACTCAATGGCAGCCATGGCGGTAATTTTGCTGAGTCAAAGTTGATCCCTGCCCACCTGACCCATTTCTTCCTGCTCTTCTCCTGATACACACCTGGTCCCGCCCCGGCCAGGCTTCCTGAGTGAGGCCTGAGGGCTCATGCCTCTGGCCTTTGCCCGCCCCTTGCCTGCCTTCCCTCCTCCAGACACATCTGTCCACATGGCAGACTGTGACGCCTCCTTGGGGTCTCTCTGCCTCCACAATCTATGTCCTTGTCATGGTGTCACGAGAAATGGAGGATGGGTATGAGGGAAGAAGGTGGGGGTCTAGTCCCCAAGACCCTGCTCACAGAGCCCCATTCAGGAAGCTGCTCCGAGGCACCGCTCCTGTTGGTTTTGCTCCATAGTCCAACGGTGGAAACCAGATGTTCCCATGGGTGACCAGACAAAAGAGGACTTTCGGGAGCCTGGGATTAGATTTGGCCTTGGTAATGAGTTAATTATCCACTGTATCCTTTCAAGGGATCTCTCAACTCACCAACATGGACCCACCTCGAAAGATCCCTCAGGGCTGTTACGACTGTGGAGATGGCTTCTATAACCCGACCACGAGGGTTGTCAAGGACTATAGGAATCGCTTTCTGAGAAACACAGGTATGTCCATTCTGACACCCCGTGACACACATTTACTCTTCTCCCGTCCACACTTAGGTGTGTGCATATGTGTGCACACACGTATGCATTTGGTGGGAAAGAAACTTCTGCCGACCAAAGACAGAAATTCCGATCTGAAGGTTTCACAGTCAGGGGTTCTCATGGCTGACGAGTCTATACACAGTCGTGGAGCGAAACAAAGGACGTTAGTGGTTGGCTGTGAGTGCGGCACTAAACAGATGAAAGTACAGATTTCTGCATGCTATCCTTTGGCCAGTATTTAATGAACACTGGCTATATGCTGGACACTGCTCAATGTGGGCAGCAAAGCTGGGCAGAGCTAGGCACGAACCACCTTCCACATGGAGTTGATGTTTTTACAGGTAGCAGCCAAGTACTAGAAAGGGTTGATTTCATTGTGGGA